>NC_060188.1:43992502-44654169 GCF_021184085.1 Oncorhynchus gorbuscha | reverse complement strand
CGGTCTCACTCCCACAGAACTACACTACGCCCTGACCTCATTATCCCGTCTCTCTCCAGATTGCATCCTGCAACTAGTGAGGTATGGCAGCCCGTCAACCTGTCTGCTCGACCCCATCCCCATCCCCTCCTCCCGTCTCCAGACCATCTCTGCAGACTTTCTCCCATTCCTCACTTCACTCATCAACGTATCCCTGACCACTGGCTGTGGACCCTCTGACTTTAAAATGGCCCAAGTTGCTCCCCTACTCAAGAAACCAACACTCGACTCATCTGACGTCAAAAACTTTAGACCTGTATTTATTTTCTTTCCAAAACACTTTAGCGTTCTGTCTCTGATCATCTTTCTCGTTATCTCTCTCAGAACGATCTTCTTGACCCTTAACCAGGACAGGCACTCAACCGAGACGGCTCTTCTCTGTATCACGGAGGCTGACCGTACTGCCAAAGCTGACTCTCCTCTGTTCTCCAGGATCCCAGACCCCATGACCCAAAGCCCTGACTCCTGTACATCCATCCCTGTCCCCATCTCAAATGACTTGGTGGCCTCCTCTTTGTTATCTGTGCCCCTTTACAGATATCACCCCATCAAACAACTGTAATCTGAGGACCCTTTTAAGCAGCGACAGAGTAACGCTTGGCCCTAACCACTGGTCCATAATTGCTGGCCATCAGGGAGGGTAGCGGTTGTTCTAGCTCAGGTTCAAGGAGACCTTTCCACTGAACCTACCCCGGAGACGGTTCTTTAGCCACTGAAGATCTTTGGCCGGGTCCTCTACTGACTGTACCTGGTTGGACAAGGCTGGCTTCCTCCACTCGCATTCCACATCCGTACAGCCGATTTTATGAACTGCCAAAATAGGCTGCATGGCTACACTTATGAGCTCCATGGAGATATTCGCTTGTGGTAGGGAATCCCCTGGTCACCTTTAGAGACCTGCCAAGAGGAAGGATGTTAAGTGCCACATGCCTTTCAATGCATGACGACTTTGAACACCTTGAAATACATTTGTTTTAAGAAATGTGCTATATAAGAGCACTTAGTGTTCTTCTCCCCTTTTAATGCTCTTATGCTCATCCTTGAAAGATGCCATAAGGTCGGAAATAGAGAAGTTGCTTGATATTGGCGGGATCTGGAACACACGTCGATCCAGAGCATACATGTCGATCCAGAGCACCCCACACAGTACGCAGGCCATGGAAGAAATGGGACCATTTCAGCTTCCAGTAATTGTGTACCTATCGTTGCGACATTGGGCCGTGCATTATCATGCTGAAACATGAGGTGATGGCAGTGGATGAATGGCACGAAAATGGCCCTCACGATCTCTTCACGGTATCTCTGTGAATTCAAATGGTCATCGATAAAATGCAATTGTGTTCATTGTCTGTAGCCTATGCCTGCCCATACATTAAGCCAATGCCACCATGGGGCATTCTGTTCACAACGTTGACATCAGAAAACCCCTCGCCCACACGACGCCATACACTTGGTCTGCTGTTGTGAGGCCAGTTGGACGTACTGCCAAGTTCTCTAAAACGATGTTGGAGGCGGCTTTCGGTAAAGAAATGAACTTTTAATTATATGGAAGACACTATTCAATTCATTTCAATACAGCAAATGGATTCATCATGGATTGGGAACAGGTTTCTGATCAAACTGGTAAACGGAAGCTGATAGTTGAGCTTCCTGCAGGAATTTGTAGTCTTTTTTTTACCCCTTTTTCTCCCCAATTTTGTGGTATCCAATTGTTAGTAGCTACTATCTTGTCTCATCGCTACAACTCCCGTACGGGCTCGGGAGAGACGAAAGTTATGCGTCCTCCGATACACAACCCAACCGCACTGCTTCTTAACATAGCGCACATCCAACCCGGAAGCCAGCCGCACCAATGTGTCGGAGGAAACATTGTGCGACCTCAGCTAGCGTGCACTGTGCCTGGCCTGCCACAGGAGTCGCTGGTGTGTGATGAGACAAGGATATCCCCACTGGCCAAACCCTCCCTAACCTGGACGACGCTAGGCCAATTGTGTTTCGCCCCACGGACCTCCCGGTCACGGCCGGTTACGACAGAGCATGGGCGCGAACCCAGAGTCTCTGGTGGTGCAGCTGGCGCTGCAGTAGAGCACCCTTAACCACTGCGACACCCAGGAGACCCCTAGGAATTTGTAGTCTTGCGAAGGTCTTCTCTGTTGCTAGCAAGAGAGTAAATTGCGGAAAATATATTGATATAACTCACCTTGTCTGAGAGAGAATTACACGGTTAAGTCTACACCAAACACATACTTAGTTTGAAGTGTTTGTTAAATTCACTATGTGAAATATTTACGGTGAAAAATATGATTGGAACCATTTCCGTGTTTGACCGCTCAATTTTATGGGTATTATGACACATCCACTGTGCCAGACTATTGTTCTTGGATGTGGTTGAGGTGAAGCCAACTCCAAACTGGCTTCCCTTAACACTTTTTGGGGGGTGAGCCAGGACCATTCAGAGTTTAGCTCAATGCTGATTGGCTATTATTTTATACTTTTTTTATCAAGGGAGGCCAGAAGCTTGCTGGCTGCCCTTGAATTCAATGCTACAGGCGGCAACAATGTCATGCTCTTTTTGACCAGACGGCATCAGATAGATGGCCTACACATACAGTGACAGAGGGGAGCTGTTTCGCTCGCTGGGATGCTTTCTCTGGTGAGGTATATTCAGCCGCTTGCGAATTGAAGGACAATTATGAAACAGAGACACGAAAGATACATTATTTTATATATGTTTGTTTCTTGGTAGGCCTACATTTTTCGGGGAAGCCGGGCATCCCTTGGCATCCAGGAATACACGCCACTGAAATTAGGGGAATTTCCCCCATATTAACACATTTCATTCTATTTTGGGGCAAAACAGGCTATTGGCAAAAAAAAAGTCTAAAAGCCTACATTTGGAATCTTTTGAGTGTAAAACCATTCATTTTGAAAAACATACGGGGTAGGACTAACATTTGTATGTTTTATAGCCAGGCTCTGGGCTCAAACTTTCTCTTCCGATGGCGCTGGGGCCGGTGCCTGTGAAGCACCCCATCCGTGTCACGTCAACCCACTCCACCCCCAGTGAAGTGCAGCGCCTCTCCTCGAACACTACTCTGTCCCGTGCCCCTCGCTGTCGGAGAATAGGCCAACCTATCAATACAGGGAGGAGGGCAGGCAAAAACAGAACATTTCACCCCGCGCAACCTCTAACAACGCTTGTAGACCCCCATTTTAACAACCTTACGAAGTGCAGCGTCGCATTTATTGTGTAGCAATAAACCAACCAAATGGCTTTTGCAAATCACAGTCATTTGATCCCCGAGCTGAAGCTGGAAGAGACTGAGGACGAATATTTCCCGAGGAGCATTAGTCTGGGGCACCTGCAGCAACTACAACAACGAAGCAAGCCGCCGTCACCGACTCCGTCGAATTCGAGAGGACACAGGTAGGACACAGAAGAGAAGACTGTCTTCCTTCACTTCGCTCAAACGAAAAACGAGATGGTGGTACACGATAAAAAAGTGCTCATTCATAGCCTAAAACATTCCGTGATGTTTGCTGGGTTTGAGTGAAACATATGCTTCATATATATTTTGATGTGTATAAAACTAGTGGCATCAATGGATGAGACCTACTGTAAAAGATAGTTTTGTAAACAGAAGAAGCATGCATTCAGAAGACTGAATGCAGCGTTGTGAACAATGGTGTTTTTTTGTGCTACCATGGTTCTTTTTTTGGACAATGGTACCTAGCAGTCTACATTTTAAAAAATATCATGTTTTTTTTCGGTCGCTACCATAGCATGATAGTGACCAATTTTTTAAAACATTTTAAATTGTACTAAAATGCTACATTTTTGTAGGGGTCTTGTTAATTTCAAACTTCAATTCCAAGCACTACAACACAAAGTCTAGTCAGTCCAACTCTGTGACGTTGCAGATAGATCTGTCCCCCTCTCTAAAACAGCTCTATTTCAGCATTGGCCTGTAAATAAACCTTAAACGTAGGCGGCAGTTTAAAGTACTTAGGTATAAATACTAGAAAGTACTACTGTACGTAAGTAGTTTTTTTTGGTATCTGTATTTAACTTGACTATTTATATTTTTTGCCAACTTTTGCCTTTACTTCCCTACATTCTGAAAATAATGTATTCTTTACTCCATACATTTTCCCTGCCACCCAAAAGTACTCGCTACATTTGCACAGGAAAATTGTCCAATTCACATAATTATCAAGAGAACATCCATGGTCATCCCTACTACCTCTGATCTGGCAGACTGTGGGAGTGTTCCCCTGGATTTCTGTTTTGGAAATTCCATTTACTTTTGATATTTAAGTATATTTAAAACCAAATACTTTGTCTTTTACTCAAGTATTATTTTACTGGGTGACTCACTTTTTGAGTCATTTTCTATTAAGGTATCTTTACTTTTATTCAAGTACGACAATTGAGTACTTTTCCCACCACTGAACGTAGGAAGGTAACCAGATATTGTAGTAATTAAAGCTACAATATGTAACATTTTCGGCAACCTGACCAAATGGACATAGAAATGTGAGTTATAGATCTGTCATTCAAACGAAAGCAAGTCTAAGGCTTGCAAAATATCTGTTCTATGTGCGCTATTTCTATGCTTCCTGTTCTTAAGTTTAGTTTCTGCATCTTTTTCTTTCGATTTTGTACACCAGCATCAACAGCTGAAAATAAATATATTTGGTTATGGAAAATATATTTTACAGTGGTGTAGATGGTACAATGATTCTCTACACAATGAGTGCCTGTTTTCTCACATAAACTGAAATTAGTCAAACTTACAATTTTCGCAACCAAGGAATGGAGGATCGATTTCTGCATAGTACAGTATGTAAACTTTACACCTCTCTTATTCAGAAACATTGGTTGTGTTGTCATTGCAGTCACATACAGTAAAAAGAACCAAACCAAACAAGACAGAAGCAGTTAATGTAATGTATGTAATTGAAAATCATACGCAATATGAAACCAAAGCAGCAGGTCAATCAGTATTATACACATATTCAACACATTTTAGTGGCCAGTAAATATTTGCTAAATGTACAAGGTGAACACCAGGTTTGTTTAGCTTATCACCTCCATTCGTTCCCCTGACCAAGGATTTAAGAAGGGGAGAGTTACGAGCAAGAAGGGTAAGGTGCGTGGTTCAGCTCAGCACTGATGCCATGTCTCTATCCTCTGCTGTTTGTCCTTGGTCTGACAGGAGTAGGCCTTGTGCATGAATTCGTCTCAGGATCAGGTCATTTTTATTAGTCTGAGCCTCTCCGTTATTTAATGTTCCCCAGCTTAGTGCCCTCTGAATTTTCTCTATATAAAGCATCAAACTAAAATGGTGGTCATGTTTTGGTGCTGTTGATTGTATACTCATCAAGGTGAAGTGCTGGGAGGAGGCAGCACAGTGTTGTTTTTTCCCCAGTATTCCTTATGAACCATGCTATTCCCTTAAAGTATTTCCTTACATTGAAAGGACACATGTAAATATGTAAAATATCTGAACTATACTTTTAACGTACTGTATCTACCTTTATTGAGTTAAAGCAAGAGCGAAAGTTGATGCTGTTGATCTGAAGTGACGGATGACGGATCAATCAGTCAGTGATCTACCAGATATAGGACCAATCAAAGCTGATCAGGGTACACGGCTATCAATCAAGCCATTAAAACACTGTAGTACAGCTGCCAGATCCCTATCAAAGTCAAATCACTGCCAATATGCCCTCATATTAATTCAAGGCCTCCTGCCATGTCATTTGACTCCTGTGCAGATCAAAGCAATCTACACATTTCAGATCCACCAGCATGTCATGGGAAGTCAATGGGTCTTGGATGGGAAATGCAGGAAATTACTGATTTGTAGCAAGTGGCAAAGCGAGATAGTGGCAGATCCCCTCTTTGGGTTGGAAAGGTTTAATTAAATGAAAAGAAAAGTGGGATGATTAAATGCTTTATCAAGGTCCTACCCATTCCTAAGAGGCCATAGAGGAGGACTCTGAAGCTTACTTACAGATTGCTTGCAGGTGGAATAAAGCTTGCCGCCCCGCCCTGACTCCTACAAAGCCTACATTAAAAACGATGAGATCGGACAATTTTTTATTATTCAGAATTCTAGCTGATATTCCGATGTATCGCAGCATGCATTATTAACAATACACTGGTATGAAGTTTTTTTTGGTGATGGATTTAAGAAATATTATGTTTAGGCAAAAGGCACTTCACTTTTAAGCGAAGCCTTTTTTTCAATGGGATTCTGATTGTACTTCTACTGTGGGGGAAATTATTTTTCAAATATATTTTTAATGCCAGAGCAGTGTCAAATGTGGGTATTGCATGTGTCTGATGGGACATCTCATTTAAAGCGGAGGATAACTCTTTCACCATAGGCTAGTAATACACAAGTACATATCCCATGTATAAGCCATACAGGGCACCTCCATAAACTCTACGTCAACATTCAGATAGCATACCTTTGCTGCTCTACATTTGAATGGTCTAATATTATTAATATACTTCTCATAGTGGGTGGTGGAGAGGTTTTTCTGTCTCTTGGCACTTTGTCAAGTGAACCTTGGCTGGAGGCCATGCATGAGATTGAGAGAGTACTGCTGCGCTCTGATTTGTGTGCTGCTGACACACGACCACACTCCTGACACTACCGGGCAGCTCAGGCACTGTGTGAGTTTGTGTTTGAGAGTGAATACATTGCTGTTGGACTGCGCAGAATCACTGATCTACAAATCACCTTGCATCCCAAATAACAACGCATTATGCATTCAAGATTAGCAATTCTGCACCTCACCTTGCTCCAACTGATCCCCCTCAGACATGCTGACAGGCTAAATCCAAGGCCAGCTAGGCTCTTTCTCAACCCACTTGGGATTCTTCCTCAGAGGTTTGTCTGGCTCATAGTGCAGCATTGCTGGGCCAACCAGGGAGGGAGTAGGATCAAATTGCCCCTAGACACTGATCTGAGGAAAGTTGTGTGTTTACCCCCTGAATGGTTAAGGTTGTGGTTTGGGGAGAGTAAGCTGATCCTAGATCTGTGACTTTTAAATGGAGCATAGGCCAGTCTTGCATCCAGGCTCTAAAGCAGGGTTTCCCAAACTCAGTCCTGGGGCCCACCTGGTTGCACGTTTTGTTTTTTGCTCTAGCACTACACAGCTGATTCAAATAATAAAAATTTGATGAGTTGGTTATTTGAATCAGCTGTGTAGTTCTTGGGCAAAAAAAAACAAAACATGCACCCATGGGGGGCCCTAGGACTGAGTTTGGGAAACCCTGCTCTAAAGCACCAGTGGAGTGACGTCATCACAATCTTCATTGGACCGTTTACAATAACTCAAGAAGTCTTTCTTATTGCAATTTTCTTTACAGATACTCAATATTTGGTTGTACAACAAAAGGACTGCAGGATTCTTTTTTCGCCAGGCTACAATTAAAAATGGACACTTCAGCACAATCTTGATCAGACCCATTTCAGTGGCAGACCCCTTTTTGTGTTAAACTCAGATTGTTTAGGCTTGGCTTGAAGGGAAGCCTGCAGACAATCGCCTTCATGACAATAAACCTCATGAATGCAAGTGTTACAGATGTGCATAAAATGCACTATTTTGTTGTGCTTATGAAAAGCCTAGCATAACAAATGCTCTATACACATTAGTGATTCATACCTCTCCAATTGTTCGAGGCGGACATTGTGGTGATTTTGTTTTTGAGAAGTTCTCTCACTGGGTTAAAAAAAAGCATTTAATAAAATAGCCTGTAAATACAGCAGTGTAGGTCTAGTTCGGTAGAATATCTAACCGGTGAATGGTAGACTCAACACAGAATACAGACGAGCTGAAATAAATCCCACATCACTTTTTCCATTTGGTAGGTCCAAACCCCATAGCCTACACACTGGTTGTGTTCGAAATGCCGGAGACACTGCAGGCTGTCTGCATCTCAGTTACATCATCGACTCCTTAGCCATTATCTGTGACCTCTAGGAAAAGACCGATAGTGCAGTAGCCAAGCTAGCTGCCAAAATTAGATGCGGATCTAGCATCCTTGGGAAAAGCAGCAGTGTAGGTAGGAGCCAATGGATAAATAAGGGTTCAGGTTGTTGTATCCAGCCCAGGCCTCTTGTTGGAATGTAATGTCGATATTATGTAACATTAGGACATGAAATCCCTAATGCAACACTCAGTATCCTGTTTTGCTCCATCTGCACAAACAGGACATGCATTATGTAATATATCTCTTTCCTTGTCTGTACTGTATCAGTAGCCATGCTGACTTAGAAGAAGAAAACGCATGATGAATGAATACAATCTGTTAAAAAGTCCTAAGGCAAAAATTTGACTAAGTAGCCGACACTATCTTTTCCTGGTGGATATTTGTTCACCCCAAATAATCATTGTTCAATGAAAAGTGTCCTGAGCGTCCCTTTTGATATTTTAAGTGGAAATCGTGCACCAATATTGCATTTTAAAAGCCTGTTATATTAAATGAAGAGGCATTTAATATAGACCACATGGTTAATCAAATAAATAAATAAATAAATAAGAAAGAAAGAATGGCGCCGGATGTGATGGCTGCCGTTTTTTTCCCCGCATTGCTTGTAACTTCTTTTGTAAATAATGTTGATGCTACTGTCTCTTATGATCGAAAACAGCTTCTGGATATTAGAACAGCGATTACTCACCTCAAACTGGACAAAGATTTTTTTAATGTAATGAGCCTGATGCGTAAGATATAATGCTGCTCCCAGACAAAAGCCCAAATCCCCGTCATTCGCATGAAGAAAATAAGGAAATACAGGGGGCGGAGATCAGGGCGCCTTGTGAGAATTAGTCGGCGAGTGAGTAACCCGCCTCTACCATCCGTTCTATTGGCCAATGTGCAAACACTGGAGAATAAACTGGATGAGCTCCGTTTGAGACTATCCTACCAACAGGACATTAAAAACGATCAAATCTTATGTTTCACCGAGTCGTGGCTGAATGACGACACGGATAATATACAGTTGGCTGGGTTTTCAGTTTTCCAGGACAGAACAGCTATGTCCATTAATAATAATAATAATATATGCCATTTAGCAGACGCTTTTATCCAATTAAGACGAGGGGTGGGGATGTGTCTATTTGTCAATAACAGCTGGTGCGCGATGTCTAATATTAAGGTCGTCTCAAGGTATTGCTCGCCTGAGGTAGAGTACCTCATGATAAGCTCTAGACCACACTATCTACCAAGAGTTTTCATCTATGTAGTGTAAAAGCAGGTGAGCTGGTTCTACTCTTTATTTTTTTGGGGGGGGGGGTGTTCTGGGGTTTTTGGTGGAAAACTGAGCATGTTGAGCATAACACGTTAACCTTGTTACCCATCAATAGACAATTAAAAATGTTTGTGTAGCTTGCATTCAATTGCCATTACGTGTTGCACACACTAATCTTCCATTCCTCCTGTCACAAGGGGATTTATGGCTGATTTAACCCAGTTACAGTCAACACTGTTACTTTGTTTGGCACTTAATAGGTAGTCTTTTTTTTGTTAACCTGTTGGGATGGTATTTGTTTCATTAGACCATTGTTGACATAGTCCCAAAATGTTTTGTTGTCCGCAATCATGTTTTCAAGATATGTAAAATGGGGAATTATACGGGAATTATTTATTTTCAAGCTACATATCTTGTTAACTTGATTGCTGACAGTTCCAAAATGTTTTGCTTATGTCAACAATAGACTAATGAAACAAATACTGAAATATAGTTTTGGGTGGAGTTTTCCTTCAACATCTGATGTTCGCTCAAGACCACTAGATGGCAGACATGGGTAGTACATGGAAGCTGGCTGTGCTATGGTATTCCCATGTGAAACACACTGCTCTGGGGTGTATTCATTAGTGCACACCGTAGTAAAACATGTTGTAATGAAAAAGGTTTTGCAACGAAAACTAGTGCTTCTTAATAGACAAATGCAGGTTAGTGTCTCCCTGTTTTGGCCCGTTTCCTTCCATTTGGTTCCTAATGAATTTACTGCCCTGTAGATAGAACTATTCTGTTCACGGAGAACCAGGTACACATGACTCCCGATATGTTAATGATGACAAGGAGATGAAGCCCCATCATGCACTCCTTCACGAGGAGAGCTGTGACAGGCGGTGATGTTTCCCCCGTGGCCAAAGCAGTAATGATTGACAGGTCGTTTTCCACTAGCTGGGCCTAGATGAGAGATGCACCATAAGATTAGTGGTTGGCAATCAGAGCATAGGCGTGACATTGTGTGGGTGTGTTTGGTGTTGTGAGCTCGATAAATGGACTCGAGCCTGTGTCGGAACAGACAGTGTCTTTGTCATACAGACTTGCGTCCATTATGTCCTCATAGTATCCAATACTGCCCCTTAGGGGAGTGTAATGGTTTACACAAAGCTTTCCCATGAACACTGCAACATTAAAGGAATAGTTCACTCAAAACATTTACATTTACATTTAAGTCATTTAGCAGACGCTCTTATCCAGAGCGACTTACAAATTGGTGCATTCACCTTATGACATCCAGTGGAACAGCCACTTTACAATAGTGCATCTAAATATTTTAAGGGGGGGGGGGGTGAGAAGGATTACTTTATCCTATCCTAAGTATTCCTTAAAGAGGTGGGGTTTCAGGTGTCTCCGGAAGGTGGTGATTGACTCCGCTGTCCTGGCGTCGTGAGGGAGTTTGTTCCACCATTGGGGAGCCAGAGCAGCGAACAGTTTTGACTGGGCTGAGCGGGAACTGTACTTCCTCAGTGGTAGGGAGACGAGCAGGCCAGAGGTGGATGAACGCAGTGCCCTTATTTGGGTGTAGGGCCTGATCAGAGCCTGGAGGTACTGAGGTGCCGTTCCCCTCACAGCTCCGTAGGCAAGCACCATGGTCTTGTAGCGGATGCGAGCTTCAACTGGAAGCCAGTGGAGAGAGCGGAGGAGCGGGGTGACGTGAGAGAACTTGGGAAGGTTGAACACTAGACGGGCTGCGGCGTTCTGGATGAGTTGTAGGGGTTTAATGGCACAGGCAGGGAGCCCAGCCAACAGCGAGTTGCAGTAATCCAGACGGGAGATGACAAGTGCCTGGATTAGGACCTGCGCCGCTTCCTGTGTGAGGCAGGGTCGTACTCTGCGGATGTTGTAGAGCATGAACCTACAGGAACGGGCCACCGCCTTGATGTTAGTTGAGAACGACAGGGTGTTGTCCAGGATCACGCCAAGGTTCTTAGCGCTCTGGGAGGAGGACACAATGGAGTTGTCAACCGTGATGGCGAGATCATGGAACGGGCAGTCCTTCCCCGGGAGGAAGAGCAGCTCCGTCTTGCCGAAGTTCAGCTTGAGATGGTGATCCGTCATCCACACTGATATGTCTGCCAGACATGCAGAGATGCGATTCGCCACCTGTGGAGCGAAGCGGAATGCGACCGGGTTGTTGAGTGCGGAAGTTCTATTCAGTAGACGTTGGCTAGCTGTTGGCTAGCTAGCAGAGTCTCCTACGTTAAGGACGACAAATAGCTGGCTAGCTAACCTCGGTAAATTAAGATAATCACTCTAAGACTACACGCTCTAAACTACACAATTATCTTGGATACGAAGACAGCAAAGACAACTATGTAGCTAGCTAACACTACACTAATCAAGTCGTTCAGTTGAGTGTAATAGTTTCTACAGTGCTGCTATTCGGTAGACGGTGGACGTTTGCTAGCTGGCTAGCTGCTGGGCAGATAGCAGTGTAGACTACGTTAGGACGACGAAATACGAAGTTGCAATAGAAGTGCTGACTGTTTCACTTTGTTGTCCTCTTTCTTTTCCTTTTTCTTCTGTCCTTCTTTTGTCCTTATTTTGTCTTCCTTTCTTGATAGAGCACATCCAGCACAGAGGAATAAAACAGACTATATTGAAAACTTGACTGCTGACAGTGGACTAATGAACTAAAAATAATAATATATTGTTTTTGAGTGAATGATTCCTTTAAGTGTCACAGGACACATTTCCCTACACACACAGGGCACGTTCCTCTTGCCAGGAATTGCTGATGCGTGCCAGATCTTACAACGCCTGGATAGGTATTTTAAGTATCAGCTAACCACATATGTTATAGCAATCTGTTAGTCGATGTCAGTCTTTGGCGTGGCTAGCAACCATTCGTTGATGCATGCAACTGAGTAGGGGAACACGACCACAATCCGCCTCACGTTTCTCTACAAAAACGCTGAGCCTGCTCCATCCACTTCACGTTTTTTATTTGTCATTTTAGTCATTGATGTTCTAATCTAGAGCGACTTGCACACAGTTCAGACACTACATTTATGGCCAGTTGAACTGAAAAGAAATTAAGAGCGGGCTGGAACGGTAAAGAGCTTTGCTTGACGTACCGATTGGTTTCATGCAAACGCTGTCAACACTGCAGCAGACTTCCTCGTTGATTTTTGGGTTTGAATTCGTACGTAACTACAGGGAGTCCTCCACCTGCGAATCCGAGGCCATGATTGTGCTTCAGTTGTGGGTGTGGTAGAGAGGCTACTTTAATTTGCATGCAGTTAAGATACTTTAGGTCATGTAGTGTATGTGGACACCTGCTCGTCTAAAATCTCATTCCAAAATCATGGGCGTTAATATTGAGTTGGTAAATGCTTTCTAAATAGAGTGACAATCAAATTGCAAACAACTTACTTTAAGATTTGATTTCATGCTTCTTATAACTGTAAAATGCAGTACAATACTGGCACTACTTCATAACTGATGACAGAGAATGTTCTCCAAAACATCCACTGAGCGGCGCAGTGACACCATTCAAATGTGTACAGGCTCATTACAACTTAAGCTTAAAGCAAGAAGTGATTTTGTCCGTCTGTGTACAAGAAAAAGAGGTCTTATTTCAAATCTAGGAAACTATTTAGTTTATTTTTATGTAGAGCTCTACATATGTAGGGATATATCACAGTGAGATGTAACCACGACAGTTGCATTCACAAGACTGTCACCTTTCATATGCCATAGGCTGGGCTCCGTTGTTCAGAGGAAGAGCAAATCAATTAATTGTCTGGATCGGCCAGAAAATGGGATGCGTGACTCCCTAATGCAAATGTACAGTACATTCTGAAACCTGACACTTCAAGTCAGCTACTCTGAGAGAATGGAAGTGGAGAGCAGACAGATGGGGCTTTCCGGCACGAGAAGGCACAGGAACCTACGGCGTTCACATAGCGCTTTGTCCACCAAAATGTCTGTTGGAACTGGTCCAGAACAGCTCAAAGTCCCCCATATAGGGGACTTAACATGTAAAGCCTTGTTCACAAATGCTCAAATCATTTTAGTTTTTCAAATCCGTTTTTGACTATAGACTGTCCAAACAGCAAGTTACAAGTGACCAAATCGGATTTGTGTGTGTCCACAGTAGAGGTCAACCAATTAATCCGAATGGCCGATTTAATTAGGGCCGATTTCAGGTTTTCATAACAATCGGAAATCGGTATTTTTGGGCGGCGAATTTGCCGAATGTTTATTTTTTAGCTAGCTAGCTAACTATGGCTAATTTAAAGTCACGTCAAAAAGTGCAGCCAGAATAACAGAAAAGTAGCTGCATTTGTTTAATAATGCTTGAACGCGCACGCACTCAATTCTTCATTGCTGCGACGTTAAGCTGCGTTTCATGTCGATTTGATCGTGGGGGGGGGGGGGCGCTAGTAATGTCTGCAGTTTTTCGGTTTGGCTATTTGTTTCAAGTGTATTAGTCTATAAATAAATATCTTTGCCAAAATCCTTCATCTCTCCCATGTCTTTTTGACTAGTAGTTGTTCTGAAATGTTTATTGCTTGCCTACATTTTACACCCCTCTATGTTTAATATAACACACAAAGGGAAGGACACACATTATCAACTTTGGTTGCCTATCCTGATGTGAAGTTTGTTCTATAGAAAGTATTTAGGCAAGAAAATATCCTTGCTGGAATTATGCCATTCTGACAGGGGGGAGCTTTTCGGCACAACACCGGAAAATGTTCTAAACAATAGACATACATAGACACATTCTGTTCAGAACAATACACCATGTCATCTTGTAACTGCACATCAAGCATAGTGATCATAGACGTTGACACTGTATGTGAAACGAGTTTTAGCTTATACAAGTTTGTATGCAACTCCCACTGTGCGCCGGAATGCTTTGCTGACTCGAGGGAAATGGGATTTGTGCAAAACGTGAGACTGCTTCTGAAAGATGAGTGTGTCCCAACCCCTGCAGAACCTACACTGGCATCTCTCAACCTGGTGAGTGTGTTAGCAACCTAGCTTGCTAACTAGATAGCTAATCCAGCCACCATGCTTTTGCTATCTAGTTAACATTACCAATGAATATCTTCTTTAAACTCACTCAATGTGCTATGGGGTCTTGACCTGGCAAAGTGTAATGTGTGATCAAAGTGCATAAATATTTAGCTAAGCTAAATGATCTGCATCAACAGTGTTAATGTTTCCACTGTAGAGACTGGTTATATAAGTTGCTGAAATCTGGATGCAAGCTAGCTAGCTAGCTAGCTAAGCAATCTTCGCTACTGTGTAGATTCATAATGATTACACTATGAGCCAGCTCCATAGTAGCCACACGATTTACAATAGTCCATTTGAACTCTACTCGCAATTTCTACATTATAGATCACGTGTCAAACTCATTCCACGGAGGTGCTGAGTGTCTGCGGATATCCGCTCCTCCATTGTACTTGATTAATGAACCGGCAGACACTAGGCCCTCCATGGAACGAGTTTGACTGCCCTGTTATAGATCATTACCAATAAATGTTCTGTTTCAGCCTAAAAGCACCGGAGAGATTGGGTGCCCGACCGAACCTTGCAGTCTGCAACCCACCTCTGTACAGGTTCATCTGAAGCCCTCTAGAAGAAGCAAGGGTGAGTATCAGCTCTCTGTCATAAGCAAGAGGCAGGCTATGATTTTGTTCTAAGGAAGTGTTGTGAATGAGCTATTGATATGCACTAGTTGTATTTTATTTATCTTTCCATTGCAGCCTCTGAAAAATGTTTGCCTTTTGATTAAGATGATCATTGCCGTTATCAAAGGCCATTAGTACAATGTTTTTTGGAATCATTGCTGTGTTTCCTTCTAAACTGCATCTGGCAGCGATGCATTATAATGAAAATGCATCAAACTCCGATATGCCATCTTCTATCCAGAATACAAGCGGGGGGACTACACTGTGCTGACCTTGAAGAGACATCCAATTTACAGTGAGTTATTTTTTTACATCAATGGTCATGACAAATGGCATGTCAATGAAAAGAAAATGACTCCACTCTGCTTTCTCACAACCCACTCTAGGCTATGTTGATACCCTCCAGCATCTGCTGTTTGGAGATGTTGTGGAAATGCCACAACCCTATCAGGAGCTGTTGGAGAAGGTGCCAGTTTTTGAATAACTCAATTCAAGAGACCTGACAAAAAGACACCAGTCACGCCAGACACCAGCCACGCTTCAGATTTCCCAGTGAATCATATACAAGAAATGTGAATTTTTACTGTGTGTGTGTGTGGCAAGTAGCTCACACTAATATATGCATATACACAGTTTTCTTTCTCGGTGTCCAGATCAACCAACGATTATGGTGACTGCTCCAGAATTCCATCATCTGAAGCTGCTGATGGAGGTGGCAAGTACCAGGGTGTACAGTGCAAGGAGGAAAATATGTCCATCATGAAGGAGACTAATACGAGAATGCACACACATTTGTCTGTTCTCAGAAGATGTATTTAGTAGTAAGCCTCCTATTATCCTGTATATCCCCTTAATTCCAGCATACCTATGGCCTTTCCTCTATATAATTATTCAGCCATCAAGGAGAGGATGAGAAGGAGGATCTTGCCCAGTGACAGAAAGGAGACCAGATGAGGTGGGCCCTGTAGTACACCATCTACATCTCTGTGATGCTCAGCAGGAGAAAAAGTAGTCTTAGAAGAGGTTCCAGTTTGCTTCGAGCTGTGCATATGAAGATGAAGACTGAGATGTATAATTTAGCTATCTTAAAACAATTCCATATGTTAGCTTAGTGGAATCCCTGGGTTGGACCTGGTTTGAACTGATACGGCTCTGGACCGGCTAATGTGTTGTGAAGCTATCCACAATAAGGATTAGGCACAATAGTGGAATTTGCGGTTTCCCTTAAAAATAAAAGTATGTCATTGACAGTGATGCAAATGAATACAAATAATATATTTATTCCATACTTTTATTTTGAAGGCTAACCGCAAAGTCCACTATTGGGGCTAATCCTTATTGTGGCTAACTTCACATAGATTGGTCCGACCACCGTTAATCAAATAAGAACTGTCATATCAATTAGGGTTATTTTAGATGACATCTAGCTGTATAGTTAGCTAGCTAACTATATAGCTACTGAAACTAATTGTAATTTTGCTGTGTTTTTGGGGAAGAACATTTTTTGCATCCATTAGCTAGCTAGCTTTTTTTAATGATCAGCACTGTAGGTGCGCGAGACAGCATCATAGCATATGTATTGATGAATCGTTGTGACATATGAAATTACATTTTACATTTAAGTCATTTAGCAGACGCTCTTATCCAGAGCGACTTACAAATTGGTGCATTCATCACTGCAGAAACACATCACATTGATGAGCTCTTGGGAAATGAAGTCCCATGTAGGGACTGACCACAGAACATGGAGGAGAGGCACACAGCAGAAAACCTAAAACGGCATTAACTACCATTGTTGCTGAGTGGGAGGGGGACAGCGGTAAGATGAGGGCTAGGGTAGGGTTTCCACTAGATAGCACAGCCACAAAGTCAAAATTGTCTAATTGTCTGTAAAAAATTATAGAAATAGGCAGTTTATGACTTTGTGGCTGTGGTAACTACAGTGACGGCCATCTGGTAGGTAGCCAGGTTACATTTACATTTAAGTCATTTAGCAGACGCTCTTATCCAGAGCGACTTACAAATTATAGAAATACTAGTGATAGTGTAATCAATGTGTAATAACTACGTAAAAAAAAAATTAAATATGAACACATTAAATTATATGACGTGCAGTCATATTCAGGTCCTGGTTGGTCAACAAGCTTATTTGACACGTTTAAATAGTATATTTTGTTGACACGCAAAGACGCAAACGGCGTTCCATAGAAATCCTGGTTGAAAATGAAACGACTGAACTAATGAACAATGAAACAGCACAGCAAGTTAGTGAAATAAATAGGTTTTGATGATGTTTTACTGGTAATGGGGACATACGTAAATGCCAACAAAATAACATTTTGGTCAGTGTGGTGTGTGTAACCTTTATTTAACTAGGCAAGTCAGTTAAGAACAAATTCTTATTTACAATGACGCCAAACCCGGACGACGCTGGGCCAATTGTGCGCTTCCCTATGAGACTCCCAATCACGGCCGGATGTGATACAGCCTGGACTCGATCAGGGTAGTGACACATCTTGCACTGAGATGCAGTGCCTTAGACCGCTGCGTTCATGTGTGTGTGTGTTTACTATTTAACTGTTCTAGAAAGCTTAAAAGGCTGCAACTTTTTTTTTAAATATATCTGTATCGACCAAAAATGTAATATTGGTGCATCACTACCGATCACATGATGGATATCCATGTGAGTGAAATGAGAGGTGCAGCATTTAAGGAGAAAGGCTGTAAGGCATGGATTTTTTAGAATGCATTTAGGGTGCAAAGGTGATGGCGCCGGGAAAATTGAGGCATTATCAAGTGAATGAGACTGACGAAGTGTGGCTATATTACATGGATTTATTAGACTTTTTCAAATGTAGATGTTCCGAAGGTCAACATCAGTAGCTTGTAGGTGTGTGGAAGCCAGGAAATGTTTACTGTGTTTTATGTTAATTAATGTCAATTACCATGAGACCGACACTTCTTTGCTTGACAATCACTGGCTAACGGCCCTACAGCCCTACTAACGTCAGAGTAGCATACTTTACAAGCTATCTGCACCGCAGAACAACAACACATGCACGTACACACACACATACTGAATCTGCTGAGGGGAGGATGCTATATATACCATACTATATATTGCTATATCATTTTGATTGTGATGGCCCTGACAATGCTAGACTCCTTACAAGAGGCATGGAGAAAATGATGGTTTTCCAACCGACTTCGTGTTTGATATCAGTAGACCTTGGGAATTTTGAATGTACAAATAGCATATGACACATTATTTGTAGGCTATTTTTGTTCAAGAATCATATGCTTTCATTATATTTAGGCTAGGATAATCGTACGTTAAGCTATTGTCACGCCTTGGTCATTGTATCTTGTGTTTTTGTTATATGTTTGGGTAGGCCAGGGTGTGACATGGGTTTATATGTTGTATTTCGTATTGGGGTTTGTATTAATTAGGAGTGTGTATTAGTAGGGGTGTGTCTAGTTAGGCTTGGCTGCCTGAGGCGATTCCTAATTGGAGTCAGCTGATTCTCGTTGTCTCGGATTGGGAACCGTATTTAGGCAGTCTGAGTGCGCGTTGTATTTCGTGGGCGATTGTACCTGTCTCTGTGTTAGTCACCAGATAGGCTGTAATTAGTTTCACTCGTTTGTTGTTTTGTATTCTCAGTTATGTCATGTACAGCATTTTCTTCATTAAAAGTCATGAGAAACCTACACACTGCATTTCGGTCTGACTCTCTTCAAACAGCAGCCGAACAACATTACAGCTATGTACCCATTAAGCCCTCTTCCATCTTCGGGTTCAAAGAAAAAATAACATTTTCTGCTGTTCAATGTTTTAACCAATTCATATGCTTGTTATATCCATACATTTTTTTATTCTGAGCTGATCAGATGTTTTAAGTGATTTACATTTGTGTAAGTTCCCACTAGTGGCCAATTTCAAAGCTGCAAATAAACACATTTTTCCATATATTTCTTTTTGTACCTTTTCACATAATTAATTATACTTTATGTAAAATTAAGAGATTCATGTGCTGATATATGCACATGGTAGAATTTTGTCTTATTTTACTGTTACAATAACCTTGCATTGTTATACATAGATGCCATATTTGTAAATTTGACATTTATCTCAGGGGGGCTTACAGTAGCAAAAAAAGCAGTCCCTCTTATAGAATGTAAATGGCAATAAAGAAATATTGTTCAATATGATCAATACTAACTTTGCATAATATTATAGTTTATATTTATACTCCACACCACTGGTTTCCAAATAGTTTGAGTAGACTTTACTATTCTTTTCACCATGAATCACTGTTCCAGTTAAGCCCAGTATGCTCCTATTAAGACGGGGTTTGCATTGAAACACATGGGGATAGTGTGTTTATTATATTCCTAATATTCTTTGAACATGAGCATGAATATGTTTTTCATTCTGATTTAATTTGATTAAAACGCACAACTAAAGTTATGCTTCTAGCCCTGGTGCCTTTACCAAGATTAGAAACAAGTAAGAATAATTATAAACTGGGTGGTTCGAGCCCTGAATGCTGATTGGCTCACAGCTGTGGTATATGAGACCGTATACCACGGGTATGACAACATTTATTTTTACTGCTCTAATTATGTTGGTAACCAGTTTATAATAGCAATAAGGCACCTTGCGTCGTGTGTAAGAACAGCCCTTAGCCATGGTATATTGGCCATATATCACAAACACCCAAGGTGCCTTATTGCTTAATTAGAAGCCTCTGTACTCTCTTCAAGACGTTTGGAGTAGTCATTGATGCAGAGAGAAGAATAATATCAGGCATGAGTGATATCAGGGATGGAAGATCTACAAGTGATGGACAAAAATGCAAGCAAATGAGGGATAAGAAGATGACTTGGGTAACTACTCATGCACTTTTGGTTGGGAGCATTGTCATGGTATCCTTCATTCACCCAGATTATTCCGTATTTTTGTCCACCACCTATACCTTTGTAATACAACAGTAGAGCGGTAGATTACAGATGATTCATTTAAAGTTGTGTGTGTTATGGTCTTTGTTGCATGGCTTCTTATCCACAGAGAGCCAGTGTGGGTACAGGGTTGTGTTCTAACCAAGTAATAACACACCTGATCAAACTAATCCTGTCTTGATTGAAGTCTATGATTAGTTGACTCAGGTGTGTACTTGTTGGCAAGAACAAAAGCCTATCGGGTCTTCAGAAAGTATTCATACCCCTTCTTTGATTTATTCCACTTATTCCTGAATTTAAAGTCTATTAAATAGATTTTCTTTCCCACCCATCCACACACAATACCCTATAATGACGGTGAAAACATGTTTATATACATTTTTGCAAGTGTATTAAATAAATACGGAAATATCTCATTTACAAAAGTATTCACACCACGGAGTCAATAAACAATCATTTTAGTCTCTAAGAGCTTTGCACATCTGGATTGTACAATACTTGCACATGATTCTTTTTACAATTCTTCAAGCTCTGTCAAGTTGGTTGTTGGATCATTGCTAGGCAACTATTTTCAAGATTTTCAACAAAACTGTAACTAGGCCACTCAAACATTTAATGTTGTCTTGGTAAGCTACTCCAGTGTATATTTGACCTTGTGTTTTAGGATATTGTCCTGCCTAATATCCTGCTGAAAGGTGAATTTGTCTCCCAGTGTCTGGTGGAAAGCAGACTGAACCAGGTTTTCCTTTAGAATCATGCCTGTGCTTAGCTTTATTCTGTTTATTTTTATCCTAAAAAAACTCCTAAGTCCTTACAGATGACAAGCCTACTCATAACATGATGAAGCTCCCACCTTTCTTGGAAATATTAGGTGTGGTGCTCAGTGATGTGTTGTGTTGGATTCTCCCCAAACATGGCGTGTTGTATTCAGGACATAAAGTTTCTTAACCACACTTTTTTTAATTTTTTTATTCTGTACAGCATTCCTTCTTTTCACTCTGTCATTTAGGTTAGCATCGTGGAGTAACTAAAATGTTGTTGATCCATCCTCAGTTTTCTCCTATCACAGCCATTCAACTCTGTAACTGTTTTCAAGTCACCATTGTCCTCATGGGGAAATCCCTGAGCAGTTTCCTTCCTCTCCGGCAACTGAAGGGCGCCTGTATCTTTGTAGTGACTGGGTGTATTTAAAAACCATCCAAAGAGTAATTCATAACTTCACCATGCTCAAAGGGAATTTCAAATGTCTGCTTTCTTTTTACCCATCTACCAATAGGTGCCCTTCTTTGGGGTACAATCTGTGTTTGAAATTCACTGCTTAACTGAGATGTGGTAGTCATTAAAAAAATCCAAAAGTCCATGCAACATATTATTTGTTAAGCAAATGTTTACTCCTGAACTTGTTTAGGTTTACCATAAAAAGGGGTTGAAATTACTTAAATGTAAATGTAAATACTTATTGACTCAAGACATTTCAACTTTTCATTTTTTATTCATTTGTAAACATTTCAAGAAACATAATTCCACTTTGACATTATGGGGTATTGTATGTAGTCCACTGACAAATCTCTATTTAATCCATTTTAAATTCAGGCAGTAACACAACACAATGTGGAAAAAGTCAAAGGGTATGAATGCTTCCTGAAGGCACTAGAAATCCACATTGATCTCCGTGGATACAATGTGTGCTACTTTCATGATGAATAGCAATGATCAGTTTATTTTAATAACTTTAGTGGAGTTTTAATATAATCTTATTTTATATAAGATATTTCAGTTTGTAAGTGTTTAACATTTGGAAATAAATTCAAATTTATTCTTTAAGAGGTAGTATTATTTGTAACACACATATGCTTAAAGGGATACTTCGGGATTTTGGCAAAGAGGCCCTTTATCTACTTTCCCAGAGTCCGATGAACATGTGGATACAATTGTTATGCTAGCAGATACCCATAAACTTCCAGTCATTCGCTAATGCTAATTAGCATAAGCTCACGCAACTACCTCTAAATTCCTTCATACTTAACACAAAGACATAACAATGGTATCCATAAGTTCATCTGACTGGGCAAGTAGATAAAAGGCCTTCATTGCCACTTTCCCGAGGTATCCTTTTAAATTATACATTGGGTACCCATTAAGCCTAGTCCCGGACTTCTCACATATTTGATCAAATATTTGTGTCTTATAAAATAATTGTCATAAAACTTCACATGATAGATTAATATTTCATTTTATCTCCACTTTTCTTAACAAAATTAGGGAAGTATATTTTGGAAATGTTTAAACTTAGATTTTAGTGGCCTTAGTCGGTAACCTCCCCCCTTATGTCACTGTAAACAGGTTGCATTGAGAATATTTATATTCAAAAATTGACATGCCTGTCTATAACTCTGTGGCTAAATATGGGGCTGCAAAAAAAAATCTGCCCTGTTCTAGATAAGATTGAGAGGCACTTCCATTGAAAGTAGGTCAGAAAAAGCTACTGACTTGATGGAAAACAAATACTTGGCTCACAGATATTTTAGACTAATGTGATGCAGGAGCGTGTTGTCAGTATACTGTATGATTATATGAGCATAGAGAATGTTCTTGTGAGAGTGCTGTCAATTAAAAGAGAACCTTTTCACGGATGGGATGTTTGTTTTGTTTATTGTGTCTGGATAATAATGGTAAACATTTTGTAATGGTAAATAGAAATCAGTGCCAATGTTTCAGTTAGTTGCCTTTTTTCAAGAGCTCCAAAAGAATAATGTTGCCATATACTGTACTGCTCCCTGGGCACCGACAATGTGGATTTCGATTAAGGCAGCCCCCCCGCACCTCTCTGATTTAGAGGGGTTGGGTTAAATGTGGAGAACTCATTTAGGTTGAATGCATTCAGTTGTGTAACTTACTAGGTATCCCCTTTTCCCTTTTTTTATGTTTGTTTACAATGGTGTTTTTGTGTTTCACTGGCACCCTCTTGTAAGATATTGTCCTTAGATTTGAATGTCTTATGGTGCCACAATTAGAGATCGACTGATTATGATTTTTCAACGCCGATACCGATTTATTGGAGGACCAAAAACAGCAGATACCGATTAATCTGCCATTTTTTTTAATGTATTTGTAATAAGGACAATTACAACAATACTGAATGAACACTTTTCTTTTAACTTAATATAATACATCCATAATATCAATTTAACCTCAACAAAATAATGAAACATGTTCAATTTGGTTTAAATAATGCAAAAACAAAGTGTTGGAGAAGAAAGTAAAAGTGCAATATGTGCCATGTAAAAAAGCTAACGTTTAAGTTCCTTGCTCAGAACATGAGAACATATGAAAGCTGGTGGTTCCTTTTAAAATGAGTCTGATGTCACCGATTTGAAACACTATTAGTGCGCACCCCGCTAACTAGCTAGGTTACACATTGGTTACACCAGCCTAATCTCGGGAGTTGATAGGCTTGAAGTCATAAACTGCTCAATGCTTGTAGCATTGCGAAGAGCTGCTGGCAAAAGCATGAAAGTGCTGTTTGAATGAATGCTTACGAGCCTGCTGGTGCCTACCATCGCTCAGTCAGACTGCTCTATCAAATCATAGACTTAATTATAACATAATAACACACACAAATACGAGCCTTTGGTCATTAAAATGGTCAAATCCGGAAACTATCATTTCGAAAGCAAAACGTGTATTAATTCAGTGAAATACGGATCCATTCCATATTTTATTTAAATCCCTAAGTCTAAATATTGCTGTTACATTGAAGGTTATACAATGTTATGTCATAATTATGTACAATTCTGGCAAATTTATTACGGCCTTTGTTAGGAATAAATGGACTTCACACAGTTCGCAATGAGCCAGGCTGCCCAAACTGCTGCATATACCCTGACTGCTAGCACGGAACGCAAGAGAAATGACACAATTTCCCTAGTTATCAGATCAGAAATTCATGTTCGCAGGCAATATCAACTAAATATGCAGTTAAAAAATATATATACGTGTGTGTTGATTTTAAAGAAAGGCGTTGATGTTTATGGTTAGGTTTGGTGCAACGACAGTGCTAAATCATCACCCGTTTGGTGAAGTAGGCTGTGATTTGATGAGAAATTAACAGGCACCGCATCGATTATATGCAACGCAGGACACTCTAGATAACTACACATGGTTGATATTACTAGTTTAACTAGTGATTATGATAAGATTGATTGTTTTTTATTAGATAAGTTTAATGTTAGCTAGCAACTTACCTTAGCTTCTTGCTGCCCTCACATAACAGGTAGTCAGCCTGCCATGCAGGCTCCTTGTGGAGTGCAATGTAAGGCAGGTGGTTAGGGCGTTGGACTAGTAACCGGAGGTTGCAAAAACGAATCCCCAAGCTGACAAGGTAAAAATCTTTCGTTCTGCCCCTGAACAAGGCAGTTAACCCACCGTTCCTAGGCCTTCATCGAAAATAAGAATGTGTTCTTAACTGACTTGCCTAGTTAAATAAAGGTGTAAAGATTCCTGACATTTAATGTTATGCAAGTGAATGAGGACCCAAAAGCGACTTAGCGAAAACAGAGTCTTTATTCCAGTAAAACTCTAGACGAAAACAAAACAGGAAAAAACTTAAATCCACTCGTAGTAACGAGGACAGACTGGAGACTCGAGCATTGACTGCAGGTTGCTTCGGGAAGGCACCGACCGTAGCAGACTCAGACACCTGCTCACACGCAGCATCTGAAGGAGACAAGACACGACAGGGCGAGACAAGGACACAGCACAGCGAACATCATACAAGGATCCGACAAGGACAGAAGCGGAAAACATGGGGAGAAATAGGGACTCTAATCAGAGGACAAAATAGGGGACAGGTGTGAAAAGACTAAATGAGTGAGTAGGAGAATGAGGAACAGC
Organism: Oncorhynchus gorbuscha; assembly: GCF_021184085.1. Classification (NCBI taxonomy): domain Eukaryota; kingdom Metazoa; phylum Chordata; class Actinopteri; order Salmoniformes; family Salmonidae; genus Oncorhynchus; species Oncorhynchus gorbuscha. The sequence goes on along the minus strand of NC_060188.1, from coordinate 44,629,316 downwards.
TGGGAGCAGGAACGGAACGATAGAGAGAGGAGAGAGAGGGATAGAAAAAGGGAACGAACCTAATAAGACCAGCAGGGGGAAACGAACAGAAGGGAAAGCATAATGACAAGACAATATAAGACAAAACATGACAGTACCCCCCCACTCACCGAGCGCCTCCTGGCGCACTCGAGGAGGAATCCTGGCGGCAACGGAGGAAATCATCAATCAGCGAACGGTCCAGCACGTCCCGAGATGGAACCCAACTCCTCTCCTCAGGACCGTAACCCTCCCAATCCACTAAGTACTGGTGACCACGTCCCCGAGAACGCATGTCCATGATCCTATGTACCTTGTAAATAGGTGCGCCCTCGACAAGGACGGGGGGGGGAGAAGACGAACGGGGGTGCGAAGAAAGGGCTTGACACAGGAGACATGGAAGACAGGATGGACGCGACGAAGATGTCGCGGAAGAAGCAGTCGCACAGCGACAGGATTGACGACCTGGGAGACACGGAACGGACCAATGAACCGCGGAGTCAACTTACGAGAAGCTGTCGTAAGGGGAAGGTTACGAGTGGAAAGCCACACTCTCTGGCTGCGACAATACCTAGGACTCTTAATCCTACGTTTATTGGCGGCTCTCACAGTCTGCGCCCTGTAACGGCCAAGTGCAGACCTCACCCTCCTCCAGGTGCGCTCACAACGTTGGACAAACGCCTGAGCGGAGGGAACGCTGGACTCGGCGAGCTGGGACGAGAACAGAGGAGGCTGGTAACCCAGACTACTCTGAAACGGAGATAGCCCGGTAGCAGACGAAGGAAGCGAGTTGTGAGCGTATTCTGCCCAGGGGAGCTGTTCTGCCCAAGATGCAGGGTTTCTAAAAGAAAGGCTGCGTAGTATGCGACCAATCGTCTGATTGGCCCTTTCTGCTTGACCGTTAGACTGGGGATGAAAACCGGAAGAGAGACTGACGGAAGCACCAATCAAACGACAGAACTCCCTCCAAAACTGTGACGTGAATTGCGGACCTCTGTCTGAAACGGCGTCTAACGGGAGGCCATGAATTCTGAACACATTCTCGATGATGATTTGTGCCGTCTCCTTAGCGGAAGGAAGCTTAGCGAGGGGAATGAAATGTGCCGCCTTAGAGAACCTATTGACAACCGTAAGAATCACAGTCTTCCCCGCAGACGAAGGCAGACCGGTAATGAAGTCTAAGGCGATGTGAGACCATGGTCGAGAAGGAATGGGAAGCGGTCTGAGACGACCGGCAGGAGGAGAGTTACCTGACTTAGTCTGCGCGCAGTCCGAACAAGCAGCCACGAAACGGCGCGTGTCACGCTCCTGAGTAGGCCACCAAAAGCGCTGGCGAATAGAAGCAAGAGTACCTCGAACGCCGGGATGGCCAGCTAACTTGGCAGAGTGAGCCCACTGAAGAACAGCCAGACGAGTAGAAACAGGAACGAAAAGAAGGTTACTAGGACAAGCGCGCGACGACGCAGTGTGAGTGAGTGCTTGCTTAACCGGTCTCTCAATTCCCCAGACTGTCAACCCGACAACACGCCCATAAGGAAGAATCCCCTCGGGATCAGTAGAAGCCACAGAAGAACTAAAGAGACGGGATAAGGCATCAGGCTTGGTGTTCTTATTACCCGGGCGATAAGAAATCACAAACTCGAAACGAGCGAAAAACAACGACCAACGAGCTTGACGTGCATTAAGTCGTTTGGCAGAACGGATGTACTCAAGGTTCTTATGGTCAGTCCAAACGACAAAAGGAACGGTCGCCCCCCAACCACTGTCGCCATTCGCCTAGGGCTAAGCGGATGGCGAGCAGTTCGCGGTTACCCACATCATAGTTGCTTTCCGATGGCGACAGGCGATGAGAAAAATAAGCGCAAGGATGAACCTTATCGTCAGACTGGAAGCGCTGGGATAGAATGGCTCCCACGCCCACCTCTGAAGCGTCAACCTCGACAATGAATTGTTTAGTGACGTCAGGAGTAACGAGTAAGCGGACGGATAGGAGATCAAAAGCTCCTGACCGGAACTTAAAGCACGCTTAATATAATAATAATAATAATATAATATATGCCATTTAGGAGATCAAACAGTCATGTGTGCATACATTCTACGGGGTGATCCCGGAACCGGACCACTACCCTGGCGTTAAAGCACGCTCTTGAGCAGGAAGTAAGAGCTGTGAGAGGGGCAGCAACTTGACCGAAATTACGAATGAAACGCCGATAGAAATTAGCGAAACCTAGAAAGCGCTGCAACTCGACACGTGACCTTGGAACAGGCCAATCACTGACAGCCTGGACCTTAGCGGGATCCATCTGAATGCCTTCAGCGGAAATAACAGAACCGAGAAATGTGACAGAGGAGACATGAAAGGCGCACTTCTCAGCCTTCACGTAGAGACAATTCTCTAAAAGGCGCTGGAGTACACGTCGAACGTGCTGAACATGAATCTCGAGTGACGGTGAAAAAATCAGGATATCGTCAAGGTAGACAAAAACAAAGATGTTCAGCATGTCTCTCAGTACATCATTAACTAATGCCTGAAAAACAGCTGGAGCATTAGCGAGACCAAACGGCAGAACCCGGTACTCAAAATGCCCTAACGGAGTGTTAAACGCCATTTTCCACTCGTCCCCCTCTCTGATGCGCACGAGATGGTAAGCATTACGAAGGTCCAACTTAGTAAAGAACCTGGCTCCCTGCAGAATCTCGAAGGCTGATGACATAAGGGGAAGCGGATAACGATTCTTAACCGTTATGTCATTCAGCCCTCGATAATCCACGCAGGGGCGCAGAGTACCGTCTTTCTTCTTAACAAAAAAAACCCCCGCCCCGGCAGGAGAGGAAGAAGGCACTACGGTGCCGGCGTCAAGAGAAACAGACAAATAATCCTCGAGAGCCTTATGTTCGGGAGCCGACAGAGAGTATAGTCTACCCCGAGGGGGAGTGGTCCCCGGAAGGAGATCAATACTACAATCATACGACCGGTGAGGAGGAAGGGAGTTGGCTCTGGACCGACTGAAGACCGTGCGCAGATCATGATATTCCTCCGGCACTCCTGTCAAATCACCAGGTTCCTCCTGAGAAGAGGGGACAGAAGAAACAGGAGGGATAGCAGACATTAAACACTTCACATGACAAGAAACGTTCCAGGATAGGATAGAATTACTAGACCAATTAATAGAAGGATTATGACATACTAGCCAGGGATGACCCAAAACAACAGGTGTAAAAGGTGAACGAAAAATCAAAAAGGAAATAGTCTCACTGTGGTTACCAGATACTGTGAGGGTTAAAGGTAGTGTCTCATATCTGATACTGGGGAGATGACTACCATCTAAGGCGAACATGGGCGTGGGCTTCCCTAACTGTCTGAGAGGAATGTCATGTTTCCGAGCCCATGCTTCGTCCATAAAACAACCCTCAGCCCCAGAGTCTATCAAGGCACTGCATGAAGCAGCCGAACCGGTCCAGCGTAGATGGACCGACATAGTAGTACAGGATCTTGATGGAGAGACCTGAGTAGTAGCACTCACCAGTAGCCCTCCGCTTACTGATGAGCTCTGGCTTTTACTGGACATGAATTGACAAAATGTCCAGCAAATCCGCAATAAAGGCACAGGCGGTTGGTGATCCTCCGTTCCCTCTCCTTAGACGAGATGCGAATACCTCCCAGCTGCATGGGCTCAGTCTCTGAGCCGGAGGAAGGAGATGGTTGCAATGCGGAGAGGGGAAACACCGTTAACGCGAGCTCTCTTCCACGAGCTCGGTGACGAAGATCTACCCGTCGTTCTATGCGGATGGCGAGTGCAATCAAAGAGTCCACACTGGAAGGAACCTCCCGGGAGAGAATCTCATCCTTAACCTCTGCGTGGAGTCCCTCCAGAAAACGAGAGAGCAGCGCCGGCTCGTTCCAGTCACTAGAGGCAGCAAGAGTGCGAAACTCTATAGAGTAATTCGTTATGGATCGATCACCTTGACATAGGGAAGCCAGGGCCCTAGAAGCCTCCCTACCAAAAACTGAACGATCAAAAACTCGTATCATCTCCTCTTTAAAGTTCAGGTAATTGTTAGAACAATCAGCCCTTGCCTCCCAGATAGCTGTGCCCCACTCTCGAGCCCGGCCAGTAAGGAGTGATATGACGTAAGCAACCGAGCTCTCTCGAGCTCTCTCTCTTGAGTATGTGTTGGGTTGGAGAGAGAACACAATATCACACTGGGTGAGAAAGGAGCGGCACTCAGTGGGCTGCCCGGAGTAACAAGGTGGGTTATTAACCCTAGGTTCCGGAGACTCTTCAGACCAGGAAGTAGCTGGTGGCACGAGACGAAGACTCTGGAACTGTCCAGAGAGGTCGGAAACCTGAGCGGCCAGGGTCTCAACGGCATGACGAGCAGCAGACAATTCCTGCTCGTGTCTGCCGAGCATAGCTCCCTGGATCTCGATGGCAGTGTTCCGAGAATCCGTAGTCGCTGGGTCCATTCTTGGTCGGATCCTTCTGTTATGCAAGTGAATGAGGACCCAAAAGCGACTTAGCGAAAACAGAGTCTTTATTCCAGTAAAACTCAAGACGAAAACAAAACAGGAAAAAACTTAAATCCACTCGTAGTAACGAGGACAGACTGGAGACTCGAGCATTGACTGCAGGTTGCTTCGGGAAGGCACCGACCGTAGCAGACTCAGACACCTGCTCACACGCAGCATCTGAAGGAGACAAGACACGACAGGGCGAGACAAGGACACAGCACAGCGAACATCATACAAGGATCCGACAAGGACAGAAGCGGAAAACAAGGGGAGAAATAGGGACTCTAATCAGAGGACAAAATAGGGGACAGGTGTGAAAAGACTAAATGAGTGAGTAGGAGAATGAGGAACAGCTGGGAGCAGGAACGGAACGATAGAGGAGAGAGAGGGAGGGGGAGAGAGAGGGATAGAAAAAGGGAACGAACCTAATAAGACCAGCAGGGGGAAACGAACAGAAGGGAAAGCATAATGACAAGACAATATAAGACAAAACATGACATTTAATCCTAGTAATAATTCCCTGTCTTAGGTCAGTTAGGATCATGACTTTATTTCAAGAATGTGAAATGTCAGAATAATACTAGAGAGAATGATTTATTTAAGCTTTTATTTCTTTCATCACATTCCTAGTTGGTCAGAAGTTTACATACACTCAATTAGTATTTGGTAGCATTGCCTTTACATTGCTTAACTTGGGTCAAACGTTTTGGGTAGCCTTCCACAACTTTCCCACAATAACTTGGGTGAATTCTGACCCATTCCTCCTGACAGAGCTGGTGTAACTGAGTCAGGTTTGTAGGCCTCCTTGCTCACACACACTTTTTCAGTTCTGCCCACACTAGAGGATTGAGGTCAGGGCTTTTTGGTGGCCACTCCAATACCTTGATTTTGTTGTCCTTAAGCCATTTTGCCACAACTTTGGAAGTATGCTTAGGGTCATTGTCCATTTGGAAGACCCATTTACAACCAAGCTTTAACTTCCTGACTGATGTCTGGAGATGTTGCTTCAATATATCCACATAATTTCCCTGCCTCATGAAGCCATCAATTTTGTGAAGTGCACCAGTCCCTCCTGCAGCAAAGCACCCCAACAACATGATGCTGCCACCCCGTGCTTCACGGCTGGGATGGTGTTCTTCGGCTTGCAAGCTTCCCCCTTTTTCCTCCAATTATAATGATGGTGATTATGGCCAAACAGTTCTATTTTTGTTTCATCAGACCAGAGGATATTTACGATCTTTGTCCCCTTGTGCAGTTGTAAACCATAGTCTGGCTTTTTTATGGCGGTTTTCGAGCAGTGGCTTTTTCCTTGCTGAGCGGCCTTTCAGGTTATGTCGATATAGGACTTGTTTTACTGTGGATATAGATTCTTTTGTACCTGTTTCCTCCAGCATCTTCACAAGGTCCTTTGCTGTTGTTCTGGGAATGATTTGCACTTTTCGCACCAAAGTACGTTCATCTCTAAGAGACAGAACGCATCTCCTTCCTGAGCGGTATGACGGCTGCGTGGTCCCATGGTGTTTATACTTGCGTACTATTGTTTGTACAGATGAACGTGGTACCTTCAGGTGTTTGGAAATTGCTCCCAAAGATGAACCAGACTTGTGGAGGTCTACAATTGTTTTGCTGAGGTTTTGGCTGATTTCTTTGGATCTTCCCATGATCTCAAGCAAAGAGGCACTGAGTTTGAAGGTAGGCCTTGAAGTCCATCCAGAGGTACACCTCCAATTGACTCAAATTATGTCAATTAGCCTATCAGACGCATCTAAAGCTATGGCATGATTTTTTCTGGAATTTTCCAAGCTGTTTAAAGGCACAGTCAACTTAGTGTATGTAAACTTCTGACCCACTGGAATTGTGATACAGTGAAATAATCTTTCTGTATACAACTGTTGGAAAAAGTGCTTGTGTCATGCACAAAGTAGATGTCCTAACTGAATTGCCAAATCTATAGTTTGTTAACAAGAAATGTGTGGAGTGGTTGAAAAACGAGTTTTAATGACTCCAACCTAAGTGTATGTAAACTTCTGACTTCAACTGTATATTAAAATAGCCTATAAAGAAAAATACAGTGGGGCAAAAAAGTATTTAGTCAGCCACCAATTGTGCAAGTTCTCCCACTTAAAAATATGAGAGGCCTGTAATTTTCATCATGGGTACACTTCAACTATGACAGACAAAAATGAGAGAAAAAAATCCAGAAAATCACATTGTAGGATTTTTAATGAATTAATTTGCAAATTATGATGGAAAATAAGTATTTGTTGCAGCTGAAGAACCTTTTGAGGATCTCAGGACACATGCCAAATCTTTAGGAATAGGCTTTGTCGTGCCCTCTTCACAACTGTCTTGGTGTGTTTGAACCATTCTAGTTTGTTGTTGATGTGGACACCGAGGAACTTGAAGCTTTCAACCTGCTCCACTACAGCCCTGTCAATGAGAATGGGGGCATGCTCGGGCCTCCTTTTCCTGTAGTCCACAATCATCTCCTTAGTCTTCGTTACGTTGAGGGATAGGTTGTTATTCGGGCACCACACAGCCAGATCTCTGACCTCCTCCCAATAGGCTGTCTCGTTGTTGTCTGTGACAAGGCTACCCCTGTTGTGTCGTCTGCAAACTTAATGATTGTGTTGGAGTCGTGCCTGGCCATGCAGTCATTGGTGAACAGGGAGTACCGGAGGGGACTAGGCATGCACCCCTGTGGAGCTCCAGTGTTGAGGATCAGCGTGGCAGATGTGTTGCTACCTACCCTTACCACCTGGGGGCGGACCTTTAGGAAGTCCAGGATCCAGTTGCAGAGGGAGGTGTTTAGTCCCAGGATCCACAGCTTAGTGGTGAGCTTTGAGGATACTATGGTGTTGAACCCTGAGCTGTAGTCAATGAATAGTATTCTAACATAAGTGTTTATTTTGTCCAGGTGGGAAACGGCAGTGTGCAATAGAGATTGCATCATCTGTGGATCTGTTTGGGCGGTATGCAAATTGGAGTGGGTCTAGGGTCTCTGCGATGTTGATGTGAGCCATTACCAGCCTTTCAAAGCACTTCATGGCTACGGACGTGAGTGCTACGGGTCTGTAGTCATTTTAGGCAGGTTGCCTTGATGTACTTGGGCACAGGGACTATGGTGGTCTGCATGAAACATGTTGGTATTACAGACTCAATCAGGGACATGTTGAAAATGTCAGTGAAGACACCTGCCAGTTGGTAAGCACATGCCTGGAGCACACGTCCTGGTAATCTTTCTGACCCTTCAGCCTTGTGTATGTTGACCTGTTTAAAGGTCTTACTCACGTTGGCTACGGAGAGCGTGATCACACAGTCATCCGGTACAGGTGATGCTCTCATGCCTGCCTCCGTGTTGCTTGCCTCGAAGCGAGCATACAAGTGATTTAGCTCGTCTGGTAGGCTTGAGTCACTGTGCAGCTCGCTGCTGTGCTTCCCTTTGTAGTCTGTAATAGTTTGCAAGCCCTGCCACATAAGACGAGTTTCAGAGCCGGTGTAGTATGATTCGATCTTAGCCCAGTATTGACGCTTTGCCTGTTTGATGGTTCGTCGCCGGGAATAGCAGGATTTCTTATAAGCTTCCGGTTTAGAGTCCCACACCTTGAAAGTTGCAGCTCTACCCTTTAGCTCAGTGCGAATGTTGCCTGTGATCCATGACTCATTTCTATGAACAGGGGGAAATAACTACCAGATTCACAGGGAATATATTACGTGGTTTGAAGAAGCAATAAATCGAAGCTTCATACTACTTGTCAGACACAGAGATACTGTATACTGGTAGTTGGGATGGGATGGGCCTGGGGTGAGAGGTGGGGGGATTTTGACCATTTTATTGGATGTCATACTCAACGATAGGAAACGTTTAGTCCAAATTGGATGTTAGGTACTATATTGATTTAATATTATCTGAATCCTATTATTTAAATGGACAATTTGGGTACAATCAATTAGCTTCATTTATCTGGGCTCAAAATACATGCCAACAAAATGATGCTTCCAGAATGCCAATCTTGCCTGTTTCTAACAGGATCGGCAGTGGTTAGAGCGTTGGGTTAGACAGTTGGGCCAATAACCACATGGTTGCTGGATCGAGTCAACGAGCTGACAAGGTAAGAATCTGTCCTTCTGCCCCTGAACAAGGCAGTTAACACACTGTTCCCTGGTAAGCTGTCATAATAAATAAGACTTTTGTTCTTTAACTGATTTGCCTAGTTAAAAAAAAGGTTAAATTAACTTCAGAGATGCTGGGTGTCAAGAACAAGTGTTAATGTTTCTGATTCTAAGTTTATTATTTAAAAGAAAATGCTAGCTCCCTTGCCAAGCTTGCCTGCTTGGTGGTGCTTTCTGGCTTGGGCATCGAGATGCACCAATCTCCCAAGAAAACAGGATAACAGCAGGATACGCTGGTTAGGGAGAGCAGGAGAGAGAGAGCAAGGGAGGGAAGGGAGAGGGAAATGAGTGCAAGAGCATGCACGGAGTGAGTGTCTAGAGAGGCAAGCAGAGAAGAGAGAGTGAGGAAAGGAGTGAGTGAAGAGGGAAACAGAGAAGAAAGAGCTGGGACAAGAGCAAGTGAAGGAGGGAGCTGCAAGAGGCAGAGGGAGAGAGAAAGAGCCATAAGAGGAACAAAAAAATAGATCGCAAATGTGAGTGAGTCAGTGAAGAGATGAGAAAGACAGAGAGAGAGAGAGAGACCACATTGTGAGAGCAGTGTGAGACCTGGAGAGGGTGGCACACATTTTAAGAATGAGAGGACTCCTCTGCTTTCTGTGCAGAACTGAACTGAATCTCAGTTAACTTTAATTTGCAGAAACCTGTGCTTCTCTGAGAAACATTCAGAGAGACTGGACGTTAGAGGAAATACAGGAGAGGATACGCATTCTACTCCCTTCACTCTTTTTTTCTTCAGTTTTTACTCCAAGGAAAGGGATTTTTAGGCTGTTCATTTAGTGTTTAACAACAAGCCAAGGAATTTGGAGAGAGCGGTATGGGAAGCAAGGAGGAGGTAAATTCAACAGCTTGTGCTTCAAAGTTTTAATTGTACCACATTGTAAAGTCTTGCATTTTTATGACGTTATATACAGTATATGATGATTGTGTGTGTGTGTGTGTGTGTGTGTGTGTGTGTGTGTGTGTGTGTGTGTGTGTGTGTGTGTGTGTGTGTGTGTGTGTGTGTGTGTGTGTGTGTGTGTGTGTGTGTGTGTGTGTGTGCACGCGCAGTGTAGTGCATGTGTGAGGGGACGGAGCACAATGACGACTTCAAATATTGTCAATCAGCTTCTAACATTCATGAAATACTGCATAAGTAATGAATCAGAATTCAGAGCCCATGTGAAGTGTCAGTCGGAAGTAACAGAGTCCAACCAGTGCTTGAGGAAAGGGGGATACCTAGTCAGTTGTTCAACTGAAATGTGTCTTCCGCATTTAACCCAACCCCTCTGCATCAGAGAGGTGTGGGGGCTGCCATAATCAACATCCACGTCTTCGGCACCTGGGGAACAGTTGGATAACTGCCTTGCTCAGGGGCAGAATGACAGATTTTTACCTTGTCAGTTTAGGGATTCGATCCAGAAACCTTTCGCTTACTGGCCCAACCCTCTAACCACTGGTATTGAGTGAATGGGGATAGCTAAAGTGAAAGGGAAAGGGTGTTACCTAGTCAGTTGTACAACTGAATGCATTCAACTGAAATGTGTCTTATGCATTTCACCCAACCCCTCTGAATCTAGTGATAATTAGCTTGTGATTTTGCATTTGTGATGAGTGCACCAGGGATTGATCAGTTGGGCAACAATCTGGACAGGGTGGATTTTACATAGCTGGTTCTCTTGAAAAAGGATACTATCAGATTCGTAATTACTTGCTTCCTCGTTTTGTCCTGTCCTTTCCCTCGGTATTCCTCTTGGTGCCAACCCTAAAGAGCTGCATAGTGCAATGATGACTGCTTACGCAGTCACAAAGACAAAAATCAAGGCAGCGGTTCCTGGGCATTTCACGTGTGTCACCACTGAGGAGAGCTATACAAGATTAGTCCACTGCATTCTGTGATAATGTGTTCTGTCTAGAGTTCTGGCGCAGAGGTGCCAATGCTAGCGGATCATAAGGGACTGTGGGTCGTGCCTTTCTCAACATCAGAGGCAATGGGGGAGAACTTGTGAATGTCGTCACACCATTATACTGTCCCTGATACATAGTGCCTTACTGCTTTTTGAGGTTGGTTCGATTATTAAAAAATAATCCATTTTTTATTTCGTTTTGGTTAAAAAATAATAATAATAATAATAAAAACATACATTATGTAATAAAGCTTATTAATGGAAATTCCAAAAGCCACAAAGAGTGAACATCCAATTGCCAAAACATTGAAAATATTAAATTGTCTTTGTCAGGTCCACTTTGGGTAGATATCAATAGAAAAATAGGAAATGAATTAATATGAAATAAGAAAATATTTAACTTCCTTAAAGTCATCATCTCATCTCTGCTCAGACAGTAGCAGTCTGTCAGCCAGACCATCTAACGTCATCTCTGTGCTCCCCATACTGTACTGTCTTTAGTCATCCTATTTAGCTAGTCTGCCTAAATAGCCTACGCTGCAGAGCTGTCTGACAAAATCATTTTATTGGTTATTCAAAGTAGATAAGGCATACTTTCACCAACTGTCTCTGTCCCTCTTGTCATTGTGTTGTGAACATTCCTCTCTGATCCATCTCCTTCTGAAACGGAAAAAGCTGGCGCAATGGATTATGGGATTGTACTTAATTACCACATTTCTGAGCTGAACTACACTACATTACCAAAAGTATGTGGACACCTGCTTGTCGAACATCTCATTCCAAAATCAGGGGCATTTAAATGCCGTTGGTCCCTTTGCTTTGCTGCCATTACAGCTTCCACTCTTCTGGGAAGGCTTTCCACTAGATGTTGGAACATTGCTGTGTGGACTTGCTTCCAATCAGCCACGAGCATTAGTGAGGTCGGCCACTGATGTTGGGCGATTAGGCCTGAATCACATTAGCCCTGGCTCATCCCAATGGTGTTCGATGGGGTTGAGGTCAGGGCTCTGTGCATGCCAGTCAAGTTCTTCCACAACGATCTCAACAAACCATTTCTGTATGAACCTCATTTTGTGCTGTCGTGGAAATTTCCTGTATTACCAAATCATGAGAGAGCAAACCACACACAAGTCAGAGTTATAATAAAGTCCATCTTTAATTATATGAGCTTTACCATTGCCCTGTGACTCTCAGATCAATTCAGTGTCCATAAATGAATTCTCTGAGAGTGTCAACATAATGGCAACTGAGACCCTTTATAGCAAAGTTCCACCCCTTAGTCGACATGACAAACCACAGGTCTTAGGAAAACTGCACAAAGGAAGAATTTTACTTGAGAGAGGAGCATCCCATCACCAGACAGTATTTAGCTATAAATGAATTTGCCCTCTTAGACAAAGTTCCTATCTCATTCTTGGTACCATTTAGGACCAAAACATTACCTCTTCCAATGGAATGTATCAATTGTCAATTTCTAGATACTCCCATCCCAACCCCCCCCCCCCCCCGGACAAGCTCACGGAGACAGTGAGCCTCCTAGGCCATATACTAAATCAAGATAAGGGCAACCTCAGAGGGGACATGTAAATAGTTAGCCTAACCTCTCCCCAGTGGGAAAAGTAACTTTTCCCACATAAGCTTACTTAAGAAAATTAATAAAACATCTTATTCATAAATGTTACCTAAAGGATTCTGATTCTGCCACCACAGTGCACGGGGCATTGTCATGCTGAAACAGGAAAGGGCCTTGAAGCACATAATCATTGTATGTTGTAGCGTTAAGATTTCCCTTCACTGGAACTAAGGGGCCTTAGCCAGAACCATGAAAAACAGCCCCAGACCATCATTCCTCTTCCACCAAACGTTACATTTGGCACTATGCATTCGGGCCGGTAGTGTGCTCCTGGCATCCGCCAAACCCAAATTCGTCCGTCAGACTGCCAGATGGTGAAATGTGATTTATAATTTCAGAGACAGCGTTTCCACTGCTCCAGAGCCCAATGGTGGCAAGCTTTAAACCACTCCAGCCGACGCTTGGCATTGCACATGGTGATCTTAGGCTTGTGTGTTTGGCTGCTCGACCATGGAAATCCATTTCAAGAAGCTCCCGACAGTTATTTTGCTGAAGTTTTTTCATGCAGTTTGGAACTTGGTAGGGAGTGTTGCAACCGAGGGCAGACAATTTTTATATGCTACGCACTTCAGCACTCGGCGGTCCCGTTCTGTGAGTTTGTGTGGCCTACCACTTTACGGCTGAGACGTTTTTTCTCCTAGATGTTTCCACTTCACAATAACAGCACTTACAGTTAACCTGGGCAGCTCTAGCTGTGCAGAAATTTGATGAACTCTTCAGTAAGGCCATTCTACTGCCAGTGTTTGTCTATGGAGATTGCATGGCTTTGTGCTCAATTGTATTCACCTGTCAGCAACAGTTGTGGGTGAAATAGCCGAATCCACTAATTTTAAGGGATGTATGTATAATGTATTTACTCCATTTTAGAATGGCCATCTTGTGACTATCCACTACTACTACCACCAACATCTGAAAGTGAGCTTTTTTTATACTTCAAACATCCGCTCCATGGGGACCCAGAATTATTCTATGGACTTTCTCTTCTGAATTCTCTGCCATTGAAACAAGTAGTCCCTACTCTACTGTACATACTGTCCATACAGTGTTCATACAGTGTACATAGGGCTTAAAAAAACTAATTCTGTGTTTCGTGAGTAGCAAAGTTACTTTGCTGATCGGGAATGTGTGTTCATCATGTTTCAGGTCTGCAAACCGCCAGCAATGATGAGGGAAACCAATTGTTCCCTTAAATATGTACTCTTTCTCATAACTTGGTCTCAACACTTAGACAATGTTTTTGTGTAGTATAATTATGAATATCTGGTCACAGCTTGAACGATTTTTCATTATGTAAGGCAGAACAACACATTTGCATTAATTAATCCATGATTTTTTTTGCGTTTTCAGCCTTCATCCTTTGCCTAAACACAATTAATCATCGATTATTCTTTCCCCCAAAATAGTTTGGGAAGAATCGGTCGGGGCTGAGGGCTTGAAAGACCCTAATTTTGAAAACACCATTCTTCCTCTTTTATAGTACGATGTGCAGTTGCAAATCCTAGACAGCGGTGCACGGCTTGCCAATGAAAAATAACAGACAATGTCAGCTATAAAATATCTTTGGTATTTTAATGTGTGAGATTTATAGCCTTTTAAGTCCTCTAAGTCCTCCTTGATAAGAGTGGATGCTGAGCCAATTAATAATAAGATAATAACAATCTAATTTCACTCCCACATTCCATTGCATCGTTTTGACTCCTAGTCTCTTATGAATGGCGTGTGGGGAACATACTATATCATACTCATAGTGTATACCCACAATAATCATTTGAATTATATCCCTTATGTTAATTGCAATCCTATGATTCCCAAAAGCACAAAGCTAAACCTGCTGATATACAGATCTTTACGTTAGATTAGTATGATGTTACGTCCAAGGAGGCACATAAGTTATATAGCCTATGCACCGTACAGCCAAAAACAGGGGCCTCAGTTTGCCTCATATCTCCCACATACAAACCTTGCTTGAACAGATTAAATCAGCCTCTTACTAGCATGCGTGTTGGGCTCTGGAGGCATTGCTTTAGCATTGTAACAAATCATGCATACGGTACACTACCCTAGCTAGCTAACATACTCTTCGTGCTCTGAGAGCATTGCTTTAGCATTGTAACAAATCATGCATACAGTCCACTACCCTAGCTAGCTAACATACTCTTCGTGCTCTGAGAGCATTGCTTTAGCATTGTAACAAATCATGCATACAGTACACTACCCTAGCTAGCTAACATACTCTTCGTGCTCTGAGAGCATTGCTTTTGCAATGCAACCTAGGTTATTTGGGAGAGTATTCTGCTATTTGCCCTCAAGAAAGGTTGTCTGCACAGCAGGTCCGTAACGGTGCAGCTAAGCGTGCAGTCTGGAGGTGTACGGAAAACATATTAGGAACTTGTCTGGCCAGTCTAGTCTGGTGTCACCTGGGTTGACCTTTTTTACAGAATACATATTAGGAACTTTGTCATTCCTCCTCCTGAGACCTCCTCTAGTCATGTCTCAATCCTGCATTAGTCAGCCAGACTTGACTAATGCTGGATTGAAACTTGAGTAGGGGAGGGGTGACGGTTGACTAGTGTACTGTTGAGACATATCTAGGGGAGGAGTGAAGTCTGAGGAGGAGGAATGACAGTTCCAAATATGTATTCCGTAGGGATGGGATCAGTCTAGGTGATGCCAGACTAGACTGATCTATGATGAATCTCTTGCAGTCTGGCTGCGCTGACACACACAGACACAGCCATGATCAACCATCCATCTGGGGCATATTTGTGGCCAAATGTGGCTCAGGTGGTAAGAGCATTGCGCTGTCAAGAAGCTCTTAGAAATGTATCACATAGAGCAGTGATCATCAACTAGATTCAACTGGGGGCCGATTGTTTTCAAGAGTGGATGGTCAGGGGGCCGGAACATAATTACAAATAAACAGATATAACATTTGACAAAAACATATATCTTTTCAAACTGTGCTTACATTTGTATACGATCACATATACAGTATCTCAAAATTATGTGTGGGTAAACTTTGCAACCGATTCCCAAAACTAAAATCACTTGGAGCTGATTTGCTGGTCTTTTTTCAGTGTTTTATGTCCAACAACAAATCAGCCACCAGTTGGGGAACCCTGACCATAGAGAGACTAATTTTTAGCGTCAGCATGATTAGACACTTATGCACAAGATAATTCTAATTGTTCAGTCGTTGAAGTATAGCAGCCTGCTTTACAACCCATGTGGGTTTGATTCCTGAATTATAATACTGAAATTATTATATAAGTAATTTAACAGATGCTTTTATCCAAAGCAACTTGCATAATTTTCTTTCAACTTCTTAGGGATAGTCCCGCTAGTGGGAGAACTTACGGTGAAACTGGAGGGTGCGCAATTCAAAAGAAATCATCATAAATATTATGGATTTTAAACATTTATGTACATATACATCTTCTTATATTGGTTGAAAGCTTACATTCTTGTTAATCTAACTGCACTGTCCAATTTACAGTAGCTATTACAGCGAAACATGCCATGCGATTGTTTGAGGACGGCGCTCCACATCAAAATATTTTTCCATCGGCACAGGTTTCATACATTCACTTATTAGAATAAAATATTCACTTACTTTTTGAAAATATTCCCCTGATTTGTCATCCAAAGGTTCCCAATTATAACATGTAGTGTCGTTTTGTTAGATAAAATCCTTCTTTATATCTCAAAAAGTCAGTTTAGTTGGCGCCATCGATTTGAGTAATCCACTCGTTCAACTTGCAGAGAAAGGAATCAGAAAATCTACCCCCAAACCTTGTCTCAACAAGTCAAAATTACGTTTCTATCTACTCCTCAGATACCCTAAAATGTAATCAAACTATAGTATTTCTTACGGAAAGAAGTATGTTCAATAGGAAACTTTTAGGAGGTGCGTAATGTCAACATGGCACACGCAAACATGTATTTCCAAGACTGTGTCCCTCTACTAAAACTGTTATTTCTTATTCGTTTTTGAAGTTACAAGCCTGAAACCTTTAACATATACTGCTGACACTCTGTGGAAGCCATAGGAATTGCGTCCAGGGAGCTAAATTTCAATATGACCTTTCTCTTGAATGTCTAAGAGGATGGGTCTCTCTCTCTCAAACAAAATTCTGGTTGGTTTTTCTTTGGATTTTCTCCTACATTATTTTAACATTTCTACAAACTTCAAAGTGTTTTCTTTCCAATGGTACCAATTATATGCATATCCTGGCTTTAGGGCCTGAGCTACAGGCAGTTTGCTTTGGGCACGTCATTCAGGCAGGAAATGGAGAAAAAAGGGGCCTAGCCCTAAGAAGACAGTTGGAACATATCACCACACTGAACACACCCATGTACATACCATATGACATTGAGCACGATATGACTTAATCTCCAAAAAAACTGCTCCCTCCTCAGCAGAGATAGTGCAGTGAAATTCTCTCCAAACATTATAGAGAGAACCTCTTCAAACAGCTGTTGGAAAACAGGGCTGGCAAAATGCTGGCCCCATCCATGAGAGGCTATTGATAAAACAGATTCATTAATGATGCCCAATCCTCTCAGGGATTGATGTATGGCTGTTTGATGGAATGAGGTCAACATAGCAAGCTTCTTTATGACTGGCCTCATTGCTCTTGTCAGCAGCACTGTGCCAAATACCTGTTTTGTGTCTCAATTGGCACCCTATTCCCTACATAGTGCACTACTTTTAACCTGAGCCCTATAGGCCCTGGTTAAAAGTAGTAAACTATTTAGGGAATATGGTGCCATTTGAGACATCATTCTGGATGCCTGAGCAATGCTAATTAATGCAAATAACTGGACAGTAAGAAGAGTATGTTTGCAGTACCCCTTTTGTTTCCTTAAAAATAAGCTGGCCTCTCAACTGTATTTTTGCATAACATGTAACTAAAGGAATAAGCTAAGTCTAAATGATCAGGATTGAAAAGATTGTGAGTGACTTTAGATGGGTGATGCTGTGTTGATTTTGGTTGGATAAAAGTTTCAAGAAAACGTAGCTTCATAATGGCTACATAACACTGTAATAAACATAACTTGACATGTCGTTAACAGTCATGGCAGTTTATCTGCACAGTCATGATACAATCCTATGATGCATCTCTGGCAGATTGGCTGCACTAACACACACAGATGATGCCATGATCAACCATTCACCTGGGTCATATTTGTGGCTCAGGTGGTAAGAGCATGGGTCAAGCTAGAATCCTTAGTTGCTCGATCCATTTTTGGACTTACACATTAATGAAATATACCCACTTATTCTTGAAGAATATGTATTTAAAAAAGCTTGCTTTACTCCAATGTTTGTAAACAACAAATGTAAACAAACACTGTATAACCTCAAAACATAGTTCAAATTATACATTTGTTTGTTGAGGAGGGAAATGCTTGACCCATGCTCTTACCACCTGAGCCACATTGGGACACAAATATGCCCCAGGTGAATGGTTGATCATGGCAATGTCTGTGTGTGTTCGTGCAGCCAGCCTGCAAGAGATACACCATGGGATTCAGGCTCCGAGTGGCACAACGGTCTAAGGCACTGCACCTCAGTGCTAGAGGCATCACTACAGACCCTGGTTTGATTCCAGGCTGTATCACAACCAGCCGTGATTGGGAGTCCCATAGGGCGGGGCACAATTGGCCCAGCATTGTCCGGGTTAGGGTTTGGCCGGGGTAGGCCGTCATTGTAAATAAGAACTGACTTGCCTAGCTAAATAAATAAAAAAACGTAATAATAATAATACATTTCTCAAGCGTGCACACACAGACAGAGAGAGAGTGGGTCTGTTGGCAGAGTTCTATTGTGATGTATTTTACAGAGCCAAAGTGCCCATAATACATATGTCAGCTGCAACGAAGGCAGCGCTTAAACATAAATATGTCTGTTTGACTGCATTACTTTATCTTAGTCCGCTAATTTGGACATGGACAATGTAGGAAATGGGGTTCCATATGGGAGGCAGGTGTTTTCTTTCCCCATTGGATTTATACAGCCTGAAGGGAATTTAGTCTTCGGTGGTACTGATGGAAATTAGAGGGACGATATTAAAGTGTGCTTTGTGCACTATATGTCAGATCGAAGCCCTCGTGGGGGGTTTGAGGCTTTTAACTCGGGCAACGTCCCCTCTACATATCATCAAACACCCAAGAACAAAATCTGCTGATTTTTAAACCCCTCAAAAGATCAAGTGGAGAGGCTTTTAAGTGAAAATTAGTGAGGTGTCTGAAGTGAAGGTTCAGACGGGATGCATCCACACTGCTGAGGGGATGTGGTTGGTCACTCATCTTGACATGAAACAGGGCCTGATTGTGGATGAAAGGTGTCATACTAAAGCAGGGATTGGACCGAACCAATGCATTTGGAACACATTTTTAAGTGGTATGCATTGTACAGAATATGACGTAGTGCACCTTTTGGTGGCACATGCAGATATTATCATTGACATTTTAGTTGCATCAGGATTGATTCAAATGATTATGATACTGTAGCATAACCCAACATTACATTTACATTACATTTAAGTCATTTAGCAGACGCTCTTATCCAGAGCGACTTACAAATTGGTGCATTCACCTTATGACATCCAGTGGGACAGTCACTTAACAATAGTGCATCTAAAACTTAGGGGGGTGAGAGGGATTACTTATCCTATCCTAGGTATTCCTTAAAGAGGTGGGGTTTCAGGTGTCTCCGGAAGGTGGTGATTGACTCCGCTGTCCTGGCGTCGTGAGGGAGTTTGTTCCACCATTGGGGGGCCAGGGCAGCGAACAGTTTTGACTGGGCTGAGCGGGAGCTGTACTTCCTCAGTGGTAGGGAGGCGAGCAGGCCAGACGTGGATGAACGCAGTGCCCTTGTTTGGGTGTAGGGCCTGATCAGAGCCTGGAGGTACTGAGGTGCCGTTCCCCTCACAGCTCCGTAGGCAAGCACCACAGCACCATGTCTGTTGTATCCATTTCCCTCAATCCTTGTCAGTATTGGTATGAAACCGTTTCAGCTACTACCTTATGGCCTAACATCTCTTTCACTTCAATCACTGTGGGGGTGGAAAACGTACAGTGAGTAGCCTACTTATCTGAGAGTGTGGTACAGTTCTATCAACTGGCGTTTCCTCACTTACACAGCCAATTCACAATTTATTTTCATCATTTTTTGGCTCAAACTTTTAAAAGACGAAGCTCGACACTAAAGGCTATCCGGGTGACGTCACAAACATATTGCGCCATTGCCAAGAAGCTTAAAAATATATATATTTGTGGATTTGTCCCAAATGGCACCTTATTCCCTTTACACTAATCTTAACCAGAGCCCATGGGGTTCATAAGATATAGTGTGCCATTTATGATGCAAAAGTATTTCACCCCTAAGTCATGTAACCAAATTCTTTGTCAGTCCCAAACTCTTAATGTGGCTAGTGATTGTCTGGCTCTTGGCCATCTTACAATGAGTTTATTTCAGCCTTATTTTAGCCATAAAGCAAATGCTAAAAATATAGATGAAAGAGAATGGCCAGGCAATAGTGAAAGAGCAACTCTATGTAGCAGTATAGCTTAAGTCCCTCCCTCGCCCCGAACCAGGGACCCTCTGCACACATCAACCACAGTCACTCACGAAGCATCAGAGCGAGTGGTGTCACCGACTGAAACACAATTAGCCCGCACCACCGCTGACAAGCTAGCCATTTCACATCGGCCACATATACACAGCTGCTACTGTATGCTATTACCGTTTGGAAGATGCTAAATTAAATAATCTGACTCAATTTTCTATCACCATGTGAAACTGATTATCTTCATACACCATGAA
This sequence comes from Oncorhynchus gorbuscha, assembly GCF_021184085.1. Classification (NCBI taxonomy): domain Eukaryota; kingdom Metazoa; phylum Chordata; class Actinopteri; order Salmoniformes; family Salmonidae; genus Oncorhynchus; species Oncorhynchus gorbuscha. Next base: position 44,609,265 of record NC_060188.1, on the reverse strand, counting down.
GCATCGGTCTAATAGGTTATGATGAATACAATCAGACCATTTTCAGTAAAGGCTTTGTATAGTTTGTAGGCTGTGTGTGTTTCAAAGGGTCTTCATTATTTCGACTGCTTCTATTTCAGGCCATTGGGATGGTGTGATTAGTAAGGAGAAGGTATTATGCTCTGAAAAGGTGGATTTTAATGAACAACTATAGTACGCTACCGAAAATTCCCGGGACCACTCATACGTAGAATGTATGCACACATGACTGTAAATCGCTTTGGATAAAAGCGTCTGCTAAATGGCATATATTATTATTATTATTATTATTATAAGTATCTCTGAGTCGTGAATAAGTAGCAAATGACATGAATAATCAAATTGATAACTGCATTTGCGTCATTTGCTGTTACATGCTTGCTTGGCAGTGGCACTTTCTCTTCGGTTGTAGCAACAAATGCAATGGGACAGACACCACACAAGCCTCCTTCCGAAAAGCAGTAGTCTTCTCGGAACTTTCTTTTAAGCCTGCTAAATTAACTCGGAACTCGAGATGCCCCGTTTGAAAGCGAAAGGCAATTCTGATTGCGTAGAGCGCATGCCAATCTAATGCGTTAACACTGGAAATGTATGAGCTTTTAATGCCGCAAATGCAGGGAATATCGTTGACAAAAGGATAAATCACGAATGATAGTTTATTTCTAATATACAACGTTTAATGAATAGTTGATAGTATATGCGTTCACTTGTGATTGATACAACCTACGTTTAATTTGTCAAAACTTTCCCCCCAAGGCTGTGCGTGGACAAAAAACGAAAGGAAATGTTAAAGCCATAGCAGATTATGGCTGTGACAAAGTTTTGAAGGGGGAATTTGACAGCCGAGTCCATGCCTGGGTCTGAAAAGGTAGGAACGCGGATAGCAGGCTAATTGTTTTCCAACGCATGACATGTTGGTGTTTTGAGAAAGTGAGCCATTTTTACATTGTAGTTTATGTCGTACCGTGGGAACTGGTGAAGCTTTTCTCCACTGGTTTTGGATGAAATACAGTAATTCACACACAGTATCTCATTTATTTAACATACTTTTCCAGTAGTATTACTTTCCTTGCATTAAACTGTGTTATATTGCGATATTGAGTGGTCATATTTGTACATGAAACCTTTAAACATATGCAAATAAATAGTTAAAATGTTAAAAGGCTAATAAGCAAGAATGGGCTAAGACCGGCAGTTGATAACACTTCATGTCCACCATATGCATCAAACAATGTGTTTTCCAGCGGAAGTCACGTATTGTCAATGGAGCAGGCCTCAACGCTTCAGGTGATGAGGCACTAGGCTGTGGGGCATTCTATGTACCACATGAGTTCAGTATTTGCACCTCATTCGCGTTGCTGTAGCACGCAGTGGTACAAACTGAACTGCACACACAGACTTCAACTAGGTAGTTTTAAGCTCAAGTATGGAAAATGTTGGCTAGATATCTGGCAAAACAAAATGCATCTGTTGGACATCGGGTGTAAGAATAGGTTACTTTTTTTTTTTACTAAGAATACTTATTTAGGTGAGAAATGTGATTGACAGCACACTATGGTAGTCAACATATTGTTTAATTTAACCACATTTCATGACCCATTGGGGTCAATTAATCAATATTCAGACTTTGAAATGTTATTAAATATTCATTTTTGGACATACATAATTACCATAATCAGTCCTTATTTAACAATGCTTTCCTACCGATGAAAGTCATCTAAGCAGGCCTAAAGTCATTTTTGTAATATTATTGAAATGAGTAAAAATGCTATGCAAATTGCAATTCTAACATGGCATTACTTGGCATGACCTTCTTTTGACTTCTCAACCGTCTGGTAGAGCTCTGTTATTTCCCAAATAAATAACAAGTTGAAAAAAAAACGAAAGTAATTGGAAGTTGAGATGTTAGTAATAGGAATGTATGTGTTTTTCAAGAAGAGACAGTTAAAGGGTTAAGATTTTCATTCCTAAGGAAATTGGCAATGCTTATAGTTACAGTATAACAATGTGAGATGGAACACATTCTTGGCATTGTCAAAAAGAAAGTGTGTCACCTGGTAACATTTTGAACAGGGACTCAGCTATGGTTAAGTGTAAGATGCTAGACTATGTAACTTCTACAATGCCTAAAATAACACCAACACTCATTTTATGACAGTTTGATTTACACACCATGACCATGTATGCATGTTTTATGGTACAATGGCAGGCTCTTTTCTGCTGACTTTGCTGTTGTTGGTGCTTTGCTCTTCCTTCAACGGGAAAATGTGCACATTGACAGGAAGTAAAAGGTCCGACCCTTATTCTCTCTCAGTGTGTCTTCTGATGATCTCTGAGGATGTTGCTTTTCTTGTTATGTCCCAGATGAACTATGATTTTATGCCTCATAACCCTATAGGCAACTGTAGACCTTCTATATTTCCTTAACCTACTATTGAGTTCAAGTTATCATATTTGTTCTCTTTCTTTCTGTTAGAGACCCATTCATTTCCCTTTCATTATGACTTTGTGTAAATGGAACCTTATCATTCTTAGTAAGATTTAACAGGGATCTTTCCTGTCAGGCATCGCTTTGAAAATGAAGAATGGTTTAGGATTCCCTAAAAGTATGTTTTTTTTCTAGGGTTTCCTCAGACCACAGGACTTTTCCTTTTCACTGTCCCTAAACGTTTGATTTTAGGACCTTGACCAAGTACCATCTTCCTGTTTATGACTCAAGAGACCAGTCTACTTTGAACAATCAAAGTAGACTTTTTTTTGTCAAACTGATGTAGTTTTGTCTTTGCCTCATGTTAACGGTTGATACATATCATTCCGTTGATGTATCAGTTGAGCAGGACTGTAGTGGCATTGTATCCGTGGCCATCTTGTGAAGCCGGGAGATTCCAAGGTGAGCTGGGAACAGGCCTCTCCTGTGTAGCCAGTTACCTGAGCCTATGTGAGGTAGGAGGCAGTGGACTTTCTAATATGAGGTGCTGACAGACAAATTGACCTGGGCCAATCATAAAGCGTCTCAGAGTCGGAGTGCTGGTCTAGGATCAGGTCCGCCCTGTCCATGTAACCTTATTCATTGTGAAATGTAAAGGCTAAATTGATCCTACTCCTACTCTGAGACACTTGATACATGCGGTCCCTGGGGTGAGTTTCCCGAAAGATTTCGTAGTAGATGAAGTTGTATGTTATTTCTCTTGATGACCCAGACACAACATTTTTCATTTGACAAATGTCCCTCCTCCACTCACAGAAGATCAATTGACCATCAAACATTGATTTGGGAATTATTACGCTGTACAGATTGTGGAGAGACATAACCTAGGCCTACTGCACTACCTAGCTAGATTTCACCTGGTTACCGAATGAGGCCCCCTACCACACTTCCCTCTTCTTCGCAGCCCATGCGATGTGAGCCTCAAGCAAACCTTCGCAATAAAAGCTTACATCCTTGTCTGTCACCTGAAAGAGCTTCTTTGTGTCGTAAGCAAACACTAAAGTGTACTGTATATGCACAGCTTAAGGGTTCAGTACAGCTGTTTTTATCGCAATATCAAATCATTTCTGGGTAACAATTAAGTACCTTACTGTGATTGTTTTCAATTTAAATGGTAAGAAAAAATTGCTTCTTAGCAAAAATACATTTCTCAATCAAGATTTTTGATAGGACTGTCTGGGAGTGATCTGAGTGGGAAGGGGAAGACTGATGATATCGCCAGACAGGCCAAAACTCCATCCCACCAGAACAGGCAGACATTTCAGGCGGTCTTTTCAAACCCTTTTACACTAAAAGGGAATTATCATAATTTTCACAATTTCACAGTATTATTCCAACCTCATAGTGTTGAAATATACACTCAGTGGACAAAACTGTTATGCGGGTGAGTGAGGACCCAAAAGCGATATAACAGAAACAGAGTCTTTTAATGTCCAAACAGGGAAAACATAAATCCTCAATTATTACAGGGGAAGTCCAAACAGGGAAAACACAAATCCTCTAGTTTATCAGGAGAGTCCCCCTTCTAGTTGTTGAGGAGAGTTGCAGGGCTAGCGGCAACAGACTGCAGGTCCCTTCGGGTAGGCGCGGGCCGTAGAGGATAGAGACACCTGCTCACACGCAGTATCTGAAGACGAGGCAGAATACAACAGGACGGAACAAAGGCAAAGCAAACAAGAATCCGACAAGGACAGAAGCAGAAACAGAGAGAGAAATAGAGACTTAATCAGAGGGCAAAATAGGGGACATGTGTGAAAGAGTAAACGAGGTCGTTAGGAGAATGAGGAACAGCTGGAAGCAGGAACGGAACGATAGAGAGAGAGGGATAAAGAGAGAGAAAGAAACCTAATACGACCAGCAGGGGGAAACGAAGAGAAGAGAAAGCACAGGGACAAGACATGACAATACAATACATGACAAAAACATTCGGGACACCTTCCTAAAATTGAGTTGAACCACTTTTGCCCTCAGAACAGCCTCAATTCGTCGGGGCATGGACTCTACAAGGTGTTGAAAGCGTTTCACGTGGATGCTGGCCCATGCTTCCCACAGTTGTGTCAAGTTTGCTGGATGTCCTTTGGGTGATTATACACACGGGAAACTGTTGAGCGTGAAAAACCCAGCAGCGTTGCAATTCTTGACACTCAAACCGGTGCGCATGGCACTTACTACCATAACCCGTTCAAAGGCACTTAAATCTTTTGTCTTGACCATTCACCATCTGAATGGCACACATACACAGTCCATGTCTCAATTGTCTCAAGGCTTAAAAATCCTTCTTTAACCTGTCTCCTCCACTTTCACCTGGATTTACCTGCTCTTTCCATGAGATAGACTGACTAAGTACATACAGGAAAATCACGTTTTTGACGAGAGAGAAAAATAGCGAGAGTGAGATTTGGTGTCTGCTCTACAGTGTTGTGGGAGTGAGATTGATAGGTAGGCTAACTACCTGCGCTACAGATATTGCGCCACGTGTTTGTCGACCAAGATTAAAAAGCAGAGGTTGTTGTTTGGTTTGACTGCTCTGCGGTTCCAAGTGAAATATTTGAACTTGACCTACAGCTCCACAGATCAGGGCAGAAAGGTTCCTTATTCAGCCTGCATGACTTGAATAACTTCAGCAGGACTGTATAAACACAGCCAGGTGCTTTTTTTCTTTGCCTCGTTAGATGCGGCCAGTCTCAGGATGTGTCCCAAATGGCACCGTAAAGGTATTAGGATGCCATTTGGGCTAGAGGTCGACTGATTAGGATTCGATACCGATTATTGGAGGATCAAAAAAATGGATTAATCAGACGATTGTTGTGTGTGTGTGTGTGTGTGTGTGTGTGTGTGTGTGTGTGTGTGTGTGTGTGTGTGTGTGTGTGTGTGTGTGTGTGTGTGTGTGTGTGTGTGTGTGTGTGTGTGTGTGTGTGTGTGTGTGTGTGTGTGTGTGTGTGTGTATATGTGTATATATATATATATATATATATATATACATATATATATGTGTATATATATATATATATATACTGTGTATATATATATATATATATATACTGTGTGTATATATATATATATACTGTGTGTATATATATATATATACTGTGTATATATATATATATATATATATATACACACAGTATATATATATATATATATATATATACACAGTATATATATATATATATACACAGTATATATATATACTATATAATTGACAATAAATTTCACATGCTGTTGTGCAAATGGAATAGACAACAGGTGGAAATGATAGGCAATTAGCAAGACACCCCCAATAAAGGAGTGGTTCTGCAGGTGGTGGCCACAGACCACTTCTCAGTTCCTATGCTTCCTGGCTGATGTTTTGGTCACTTTTGAATGCTGGCGGTGCTTTCACTCTAGTGGTAGCATGAGACGGAGTCTACAACCCACACAAGTGGCTCAGGTAGTGCAGCTCATCCAGGATGGCACATCAATGCGAGCTGTGGCTAGAAGGTTTGCTGTGTCTGTCAGCGTAGTGTCCAGAGCATGGAGGGCGCTACCAGGAGACAGGCCGGTACATCAGGAGACGTGGAGGAGGCCGTAAGAGGGCAACAACCCAGCAGCAGGACCGCTACCTCCGGCTTTCTGCAAGGAGGAGCAGGAGGAGCAAAATGACCTCCAGCAGGCCACAAATGTGCATGTGTCTGCTCAAACAGTCAGAAACAGACTCCATGAGGGTGGTATGAGGGCCTGATGTCCACAGGTGGGGGTTGTGCTTACAGCCCAACACCGTGCAGGACGTTTGGCATTTGCCAGAGAACACCAAGATTGGCAAATTCGCCACTGGCGCCCTGTGCTCTTCACAGATGAAAGCATGTTCACACTGAGCACATGTGACAGACGTGACAGAGTCTGGAGATGCCGTGGAGAACGTTCTGCCGCCTGCAACATCCTCCAGCATGACCGGTTTGGCTGTGGGTCAGTCATGTTGTGGGGTGGCATTTCTTTAGGGGGCCGCACAGCCCTCCATGTGCTCTCCAGAGGTAGCCTGACTGCCTATAGGTACCGAGATGAGATCCTCAGACCCCTTGTGAGACCATATGCTGGTGCGGTTGGCCCTGGGTTCCTCCTAAGACAATGCTAGACCTCATGTGGCTGGAGTGTGTCAGCAGTTCCTGCAAGAGGAAGGCATTGATGCTATAGACTGGCCCACCCGTTCTCCAGACCTGAATCCAATTGAGCACATCTGGGACATCATGTCTCGCTCCATCCACCAACGCCACGTTGCACCACAGACTGTCCAGGACTTGGCGGATGCTTTAGTCCAGGTCTGGGAGGAGATCCCTCAGGAGACCATCCGCCACCTTATCAGGACATTTACATTTACATTTAAGTCATTTAGCAGACGCTCTTATCCTCAGTGGTAGGGAGGCGAGCAGGCCAGAGGTGGATGAACGCAGTGCCCTTATTTGGGTGTAGGGCCTGATCAGAGCCTGGAGGTACTGAGGTGCCGTTCCCCTCACAGCTCCATAGGCAAGCACCATGGTCTTGTAGCGGATGCGAGCTTCAACTGGAAGCCAGTGGAGAGAGCGGAGGAGCAGGGTGACGTGAGAGGAGCATGCCCAGGCGTTGTAGGGAGGTCATACAGGCATGTGAGGCCACACACACTACTGACCCTCATTTTGACTTGTTTTAAGGACATTACATCAAAGTTGGATCAGCCTGTAGTGTAGTTTTCCACTTTAATTTTGAGTGTGACTCCAAATCCAGACCTCCATGGGTTGATAAATTCGATTTCCATTGATAATTTTTGTGTGATTTCGTTGTCAGCACATTCAACTATGTAAAGTAAAAAGTATTTAAGAATATTTAATTCATTCAGATCTAGGATGTGTTATTTGTGGTATAGTGTTCCCTTTATTTTTTTGAGCAGTGTATATATCTAGTGGGGAGAACAAGTATTTGATACACTGCTGATTTTGCAGGTTTTCCTACTTGCAAAGCATGTAGAAGTCTGTAATTTTTATCATATGTATACTTCAACTGTGAGAGACAGAATCTAAAACAAAAATCCAGAATATCACATTGTATGATTTTTAAGTAATTGCATTTTATTGCATGACATAAGTATTTGATACATCAGAAAAGCAGAACTTAATATTTGGTACAGAAACCTTTTGTTTGCAATTACAGAGATCATACGTTTCCTGTAGTTCTTGACCAGGTTTGCACACACTGCAGCAGGGATTTTGGCCCACTCCTCCATACAGACCTTCTCCAGATCCTTCAGGTTTCGGGGCTGTCGCTGGGCAATACAGACTTTCAGCTCCCTCCAAAGATTTTCAGTTGGGTTCAGGTCTGGAGACTGGCTAGGCCACTCCAGGACCTTGAGATGCTTCTTACAGAGTCACTCCTTAGTTGCCCTGGCTGTGTGTTTCGGGTCGTTGTCATGCTGGAAGACCCAACCACGACCCATCTTCAATGCTCTTACTGAGGGAAGGAGGTTGTTGGCCAAGATCTCGCGATACATGGCCCCATCCATCCTCCCCTCAATACGGTGCAGTCGTCCTGTGCCCTTTGCAGAAAAGCATCCCCAAAGAATGATGTTTCCACCTCCATGATTCACTGTTGGGATGCTACTCTTGGGGTTGTACTCATCCTTCTTCTTCCTCCAAACACGGCGAGTCGAGTTTAGACCAAAAAGCTCTATTATTGTCTCATCAGACCACATGACCTTCTCCCATTCCTCCTCTGGAACATCCAGATGGTCATTGGCTAACTTCAGATGGGCCTGGACATGCGCTGGCTTGAGCAGGGGGACCTTGCGTGCGCTGCAGGATTTTAATCCATGACGGCGTAGTGTGTTACTAATGGTTTTCATTGAGACTGTGGTCCCAGCTCTCTTCAGGTCATTGACCAGGTCCTGCCGTGTTGTTCTGGGCTGATCCCTCACCTTCCTCATGATCATTGATGCCCCACGAGGTGAGATCTTGCATGGAGCCCCAGACCGAGGGTGATTGACCGTCATCTTGAACTTCATCCATTTTCTAATAATTGCGGCAACAGTTTTTGCCTTCTCACCAAGCTGCTTGCCTATTGTCCTGTAGCCCATCCCAGCCTTGTGCAGGTCTACAATTTTATCCCTGATGTCCTTACACCCTCTCTGGTCTTGGCCATTGTGGAGAGGTTGGAGTCTGTTTGATTGAGTGTGTGGACAGGTGTCTTTTATACAGGTAACAAGTTCAAACAGGTGCAGTTAATACAGGTAATGAGTGGAGTACAGGAGGGCTTCTTAAAGAAAAAGTAACAGGTCTGTGAGAGCCAGAATTCTTACTGGTTGGTAGGTGATCAAATACTTATGTCATGTAATAAAATGCTAATTAATTATTTAAAAATCATACAATGTGATTTTTCTGGATTTTTGAAGTGTACCTATGATAAAAATTACAGACCTCTGTAATTGTAAAAGGGAAAATCTGCAAAATCGGCAGGGTATCAAATACTTGTTCTCCCCACTGTATATATACGTATGTATATGTGTGTGTGTGTGTGTATATATATATATATATATATATATATATATATATATATATATATATATATATATTTTGTAATAATGACAATTATTAATGACTTTTAATTTAACTTAATATAATACATACAATATAATACAGAAATAAAATCAATATAGTCTCAAATAAATAATGAAACATATTCAATTTGGTTTAAATAATGCAAAAACACAGTGTTGGAGAAGAAAGTAAAAGTGCAATATGTGCCATGTAACGTTTAAGTTCCTTGCCCAGAACATGAGAACATGTGAAAGCTGGTGGTTCCTTTTAACGTGAGTCTTCAATATTCCCAGTTAAAAAGTTTTAGGTGTAGTTATTATAGTAATTATGACATTTTCTCTCTATACCATTTCATTTACCTTTAACTATTGGATGTTCTTATAGGCACTTTAGTATTGCCAGCCTAATCTCGGGAGTTGATAGGCTTGAAGTCATAAACAGTGCTGTGCTTCAAGCATTGCAAAAGCAGGAAAGTGCTGTTTGAATGAATGCTTACAAGCCTGCTGCTGCCTCTCACCACTCAGTCAGACTGCTCTGTCGAATATTAAATGATAGACTTAATTATAATATAATAAACACACAGAAAGATGAGCCTTAGGTCATTAATATGGTCAAATCCGGAAACTATTATTCCGAAAACAAAACGTTTATTATTTCAGTTAAATACGGAACTGTTCCGTATTTTATAGACTGGGTGGCATCCCTAAGTCTAAATATTGCTGTTACATTGCACAACCTTCAATGTTATATCATAATTATGTAACATTCTGGCAAATTAATTACGGTCTTTGTTAGTAAGAAATGGTCTTCACACAATTCACAGCGAGCCAGGCGGCCCAAACTGCTGCATATACCCTGACTCTGCTTCCACAGAACGCAAGAGAAGTGGCACAATTTTCCTAGTTAATATTGTCTGCTAAAATGAACTAAATATGCATGTTAAAAAATATATATTTGTGTATTGATTTTAAGAAAGGCATTGATGGGGCGGCAGCGTAGCCTAGTGGTTAGAGCGTTGGACTAGGAACCGGAAGGTTGCGAGTTCAAAACCCCCGAGCTGACAAGGTACAAATCTGTCGTTCTGCCCCTGAACAGGCAGTTAACCCACTGTTCCCAGGCCATCATTGAAAATAAGAATATGTTCTTAACTGACTTGCCTGGTTAAATAAAGGTAAAATAAATAAATAAAAAAAATTAAAAAAATTGATGTTCATGGTTCGGTACATTGGTGCAACGACAGTGCTTTTTTTCGCGAATGCGCTTGATAAATCATCACCTGTTTGGCGAAGTAGGCTGTGATTCGATGATAAATTAACAGGCCCGGCATTATATGCAATGCAGGACAAGCTAGTTAAACTAGTAATATCATCAACCATGTGTAGTTAACTAATGATTATCTTAAGATTGATTGTTTTATGCTAGCTAGCAACTTACCTTGGTTCCTTGCTGCACTCGTGTAACAGGTGGTCAGCCTGCCACGCACGTCTCCTCGTGGAGTGCAATGTAATCGGCCATAATCGGCGTCCAAAAATGCCGATTACAGATTGTTATGAAAACTTGAAAGTGGCCCTAATAAATCCATGCAGATGCAGCCATGCAGATTAATTGGTCGACCTCTAATTTGGGCTGCAATCCCATTGATCTGTTCTGATGGTAGTTCTCACACATAGGTTTTATTTGAAATGACTTTGAAATAATTGAATTATCGCACAGAGGTTGTTATACCTTTTTCAGTTACTCTTTTATGGATTAAAGCATTAAAGAAGGCCACACTGTTGCTGGAGCAGAACCATTGAAAGCTATTGACAAAGTGAAGATTTGTATTATACTGTACATAAAAAAATTTAAAGCTACATTCTGGGATTAGATTTTTTAGGAAAATGGCAGCCCAACCACCTGTTCTGGTATACAGCTGAGGGGTAGGGCTGGGGATATGTACATTCCCCTACGTTTTTATTTGGACAGTGAAGCCAAAACGTTTAATTTGTCTCTCCACTCCAGCATTTTTGATTTGAGATCAAATGTTTCATATGAGGTGACAGGACAGAATTTCACCTTTTAAATTAGGGTATTTTCATGCATAGGACCATCTGTTTTACCATTTAGAAATGTTTAGACATTTTTCAACCATTTTCCATCCCGAAAATTAGGAATAAAGCAAAAGCTTTGGGATTGGCAAAGGACCGGACCAAATCTGAACCAATCATAGACGTCTGTGTTTCACAAGTCTAGACAGTAAAGTAGAATACATTACTGAACAGTACAGTAAAGTTAAGAACATTCTATGTTAACCGAATTTGAAGTCAAATATTACATTACTATGTTTTCACCACATCCTGTGATCACAACAATAGATGTTGCGCCACAGACTAATTTGAACTTGAAGCATTGTGTTCAAACTGAGATATCTCTTTTCAACATTTCATATTACATTAGATGCGGGTATCTTATCTAATACCGAATCTGTAAGTAACCTGGAATGTGGATCAAAGACTGTACACAGAGGGAGTTTTTAACAGTGCTTTTCAAGTTAAACACAAGTGGCATGATCAGTATGAAAAGTGGATACAGAAATGAGGGGAATAAAGTTGCTGGATATTGGCGGGAACTGGAACAAGCTGTCGTGCGTCAATCCAGCGCATCCCAAACCCAATGGGCCTCATCTCATCACGGTATCTCTGTGCATTCAAATTGCCATTGATAAAATGCAATTGTGTTCATTGTCCGTAGCTTATGCCTGCCCATACCGTAACCCCTGCTCCACCATGGGGCACTCTGTTCACAACGTTGACATCATCAAACCGCTCACCCACACAACGCCACAGACGTGCTTTGTGGTTGTGAGGCCGGTTGGACATACTGCCAAATTCTTTAAAACGACGTTGGAGACAGCTTATGGTAGAAAAATTAACATTAAATTATTTGGCAAACAGCTCTGGTGGATATTCCTGCAGTCAGCATGCCAATTGCATGGTCCTTCAAAACTTGAGACATCTGCCTCCCGGGTGGCGCAGTGGTCTAGGGTGCAGTGCGGGAGGTCCGTGGGGGAGGTCCGTGGGGCGACGCACAGTTGGCCTAGCGTCGTCCGGGTTAGGTAGGGTTTGGCCGGTAGGGATATCCTTGTCTCATCGCGCACCATCGTGCGCAGTGCGCGCTAACCAAGGTCGCCAGGTGCACAGTGTTTCCTCCGACACATTGGTATGGCTGGCTTCCGGGTTGGAGGCGCGCTGTGTTAAGAAGCAGTGCGGCTTGGTTGGGTTGTGTTTCGTCTCTCCCGAGCCCGTACGGGAGTTGTAGCGATGAGACAAGATAGTAATTACTAACAATTGGACACCACGAAATTAGGGAGAAAAAAGGGGGTCAAATTTCTATAAAATAAAAACTATTTTTTGAAACTTCAGACATCTGTGGAATTGTGTTGTCTAACAAAACTGCACATTTTAAAGTGGCCTTTTATTGTCCCCACCTGTGTAATGATCATGCATTTTATTCAGGTTCTTGATGTGCCACACCTATCATGGCAAAGGAGAATGCTCACTAACAGGGATGTAATCAAATTTGTTTAAAAAAAGTGAGATTTTGTGTTTTTGGAATATTTCTGGGATCTTTTATTTCAGCTCATGAAGCATGGGAACAACACTTTACATATTGCATTTATATTTATATTTTTGTTCAGTAAATAAATATACTTTATACACTATATGGCTAAAGTATGTGGACACCCCTTCAAATGAGTGGATTCAGCTATTTAAGCCACACCCGTTGCTGATAGGTGTATCAAATCAAACACACAGCCATGCAATCTCCATAGGAAAAACATTGGCAGTAGAATGGCCCGTACTGAAGAGATCAGTGACTTTCAACATGGCACCGTCATAGGATGCCACCTTTCCAACAAGTAAGTTTGTCAAATTTATGCCCTGCTAGAGCTGCCCTTGGCAACTGTGCTGTTATTGTGAAGTGGAAACATCTAGGAGCAACAACGGCTCATCCGCGAAGTGGTAGGCCACACAAACTCACAGAATGGGACCACCAAATGTAAAAACCGCCTGTCTTCGGTTGCAACACTCACTACTGAGTTCCAAACTGCCTCTGGAAGCAAAGTCAGCACAAGAACTGTTTGTCGGGAGCTTCATAAAATGGGTTTCCATGGCCGAGCAGCCACACAAAAGTATAAGATCACCATGAGCAATGCCAAGCGTCGGCTGTAGTGGTGCAAAGCTCACCGCCATTGGACTCTACAGCAGTGGAAACGCGTTTTCTGGAGAGATGAATCACGCTTCACCATCTGGCAGTCGGACGGACGCCAGGAGAACACTACCTGCCCCGATGCATAGTGCCAACTCTAAAGCTTGGTGGAGGAGGAATAATGGTCTTGGGCTATTTTTCATGGTTCGGGCTAGGTCCCTTCGTTCCATTGAAGGGAAATCTTAACGCAACAGCATACAATGACATTTTAGATGTTCTGTGCTTTCAACTTTGTGGTAACAGTTTGGGGAAGATCCTTTCTTGTTTTAGCATGACAATGCCCCCGTGCACAAAGAGTTCCATACAGAACTGGTTTGGTTTGTCAAGATTGGCCTGCACAGAGCCCCGACCTCAACCCCATCGAACACATTTCATACGAATTGGAACGCCGACTGAGAGCCAGGTCCAATCGCCTGTTATAGCTGCAAAGGGGGGGACCAACTCCATATTAATGCCCATGATTTTGGAATGAGATGTTCGACAAGCATACTTTTGGCAATGTAGTTATATATATATATATATATATATATATATATATATATATATATATATATATATATATATAAAATACAGTACCAGTCAAAGGTTGGGACACACTTACTCATTCCAGGGTTTTTCTTTATTTTTTTACTATTTTCAGCACTGTATAATAATAGTGAAGAAAGGGGGGCGCTAGAGAGCGTGCTATGGAGTAGACGTCCTTTGCTCGAGCTCCGCTCCATTTTGAAACAAATAAGTATTTATCTTAACCTCTCATGACCTATATCTTCAAACAAATATGACAAAGGGAAAAGGCACCAGAAAAGGGAGCGCTAAACAAGATAATTTGAATGAGATAGAGGAGTTAGCTGAAGAGGCTAGCTTCCAAGAGATCTCCACAGAGCCTACGCAAAGTGACATAATGGCTGCCATAAACTCACTAAGAAAGAAGGTGGACACAAGGTTGGCTGATATCTCAAAGAGTATTGGAACTTTGGCCGAAACTGTGATGGCAACTCAGAGAAGGGTGCATGAGGTTGAGCAGATGACAGTCAATCACAAGGCCAGGCTACAGGACATAGAGAAACAGTGCGCAACGTTCAAAAATGACAACAAAACCCTGAAAGCCCGACTGGAAATGCTTGAGTCGCATTCAAGACGCCAGAACATCCGAATATGTGGCATCCAGGAGGACACTGAGAAAGGGAAACCCACTGAATTTGTCTCGGAGCTGATACCGGCCCTGCTGGGGAGTGAACACTTCAAAACGGCCATCCTGATCGACCGCGCACACAGATCTCAGGCAACGAAGCCGGCCAAGGACGGGCCACCAAGGCCATTCATTGTACGGCTGCACTATCCCCAGACCAGGGATCTTATCCTCAAGCTGGCTAGTTAAAAGTTCCCCCTTAACTTCAACGGAGCCAGGGTGTCTTTCTACCCAGATCTTACCTTGGAGGTGAGGAACCAACGGAAAGAGTATGATGAGGTACGCAACAAATGCAGGGTGGCCAACATCCGATATGGATTCCTCTTCCCAGCCCGGTTTAAGGTGACAGTCGAAGGATCAACACGTACGTTTGACAACCCAAAAGAGGCCGATCTGTTCTTGACAAGCAAGCTCCCTGGCTGAGGATACAGAACGGCTCTGTCAGCCAGCTAAATGACCAAATACAGGCCAGGAATGTGTTTGGATTTCCGGACTATGTCTTTTCGATTAGAAGATCAGAATTTGGAACTTGTGATTGGTGAGATCTTGTGGCTAATATAGCATTGTTTGGCACATCATGTTTTAGCGCCACTCACCCTCTAACGTGAGAGTTAAGTGTTATTTACACCCTAAGGTTTGTTTGTTAGCCAAGGAGTGCTTCGTTTGGGGAAGTCACTCAGTAAAGGGATGGGAGGAGGGTTGGGGTATGTGTTTTATGTTCATGTTTATTATTAGTACAGGTGGCATGACAATCTCTTCTGAGTTTTGTATTATAGCAACAATTTGCTCTAAAATAAGAAATGCCACATAGTGACAGAGTAGACAAGGTGGAATAAAGATAGTCAGCTGGAACTGTAATGGCTTAGGGCATGTGGTGCTGACATAGTGTTTCTTCAAGAAACTCAAATTAAACGCTCCGCTCAGGCCAAGCTACGAGTCGGCTGGATCGGTCAGATATACCAGTCTAACTTTGATGCAAAAGCGAGAGGGTTAGCAATCCTGATAAGGAAAAACATTCCGTTTGTTTTCTCATCCTCGATTTCAGATCCTAATGGTCGGTATATTATTGTGGCTGGTACACTGTGGCTGGTACACTGAATTCGAAACCAGTAACCTTGGTCAATTTATATGGACCCAACTTCGATGATCGATTATTTTTTCAAAGGATATTTAAGGACATACCAAATATCTCGGATACAAGTGTTATTGTTGGAGGGGACTTTAACTGTACGTTAGATCCTCTTTTAGATAAACAACTATCAAGGTCACTTCAACAATCAAATGCCAGTGTCTGTCTAAATACATTGACAAACCTTAACATTGTCGATATTTGGAGACTGACGCACCCAACAGACAGGGATTACTCTTTCTTTTCATCAGTTCATAAATCATATTCCAGAATTGACTATTTTTTTGTTGGACTCCAAACTCATTTCAGCAGCTGAGTCGGTTACCTATCACCCTATTCTAATTACGGATCTCCTCTGTCCATGGTGCTGAACTCGACAATATGTCGACAGGTCGGCGACCGTGGCGCTGAGACACATACCTGCTGAAAGATTAGGCTTTTTGTCAGTATTTGAAGGAGCAGATTGCCTTTTTCCTCGGAACTAATGTCACGGGGGATGTTGACGACTCCACCCTTTGGGAATCTCTAAAGGCTGTGATTAGAGGTTACGTTATTTCTTATACATCAGAGAGGAAGAAACGCGCCAATACTAGGCTGAGAGAAATTGAAAGAGAGTTAGGGGAACAGGAGAACGTTTTTAGGACGAATTCCTCGTATACAGTCCTTGAGAAGATCACAATGTTAAAATATGAATACAATACCATCCTTTCGAAACGGGTGGGCTCTTTACTTGCTAGAACGCAACAAAGTTATTTTGAACTGGGTGACAAACCACATAAATTATTAGCAAGACAGCTAAGGCATGTACAGGCACCTAGAGCTATATCAATCAAAATGCGATGCTACTGATTCACAAACTATGGAACGCTTTCTCGCTGAATGTGAACTTCCTAAACTAGACGGGGGCAGCTTCTGCACTCGATGCAGGGATAACTTTGGAGGAAATTAACATAGCGATAGCACAATTTCCAAACAGCAAGGCCCCTGGGCCCGATGGATATGTAATAGAATTCTATAAGAAGTACTGCGCCAGTCTAGCTCCACTTATGTTGCGAATGTTTAAACAATCCAAAGAAAATGCCGAACTCCCGCAAACACTGTATGAGGCTACAATCTTGAAACAATATAGAGATTCCATGGAGATGTCGTCTTGTCGCCCCGTGTCGTTACTCCCCATAGAAAACAAGGTGTTGACAAAGATATTGGCAAACCGATTGAAAACAAATATTTCTGACATCATACACCCTGACCAGACAGGTTTTATCCCGGGCCGACAATTTGAGATGTCTTTTCAACGTAATGTATCACGATCATAAGGTTGAGGCAGTGGTAATAGCTCTTGATGCAGGGAAGGCGTTTGACCGGATTGAGTGGAAATATATGATGTCGGTTCTAGAGCACTTCCGGTTCGGAAAGGAATTTATTAATTGGATACCCAATGCACACCCAATGGCGTCCGTGGTAACCAATCAAGAAATTTCGCAGTCATTCCACTTGTTCAAGGGGTGCCGACAGGGTGCTCTATTTCGCCTGCTCTCTTCGCTATAGCCATGGAACCCCTTGCTACTCGCATTCGGGCATGTGCCGATATAGCTTCTGTTAAAATAAAGGACACACAGCACAAAATTTCCCTATATGCAGACAATGTTCTTTTGTTTTTGTCCAAGCCTAAAACATCTATTCCACCCTTACTTAACTTGATAAACACATTTGGCTCCTTCTCTGGCTACAAGATAAACTGGCAAAAAAATGAGTTGATGCCAATATCATGGCCTGTGGATATGCAATTTCTGCAATCTATCCCGTTTAGAACAGTGATGGACAAGTTCACAAGCCTTGGCATTGTAGTGACGAGACCATGATCAGCTATTGAAAGCGAATTGGGACATGAAAATATATCAGCTTAAACAAAATAAAGATTTTGGGAAAACTCTGCCTATCTCCCTGGTTGGTCATATAAACGCTATTAAAATGGTTGTCCTACCCAGGTTTCTTTACCTCTTCCAATGTCTACCCAATTTCATACCACAAAGCTATTTTAAGAAACTGGATTCAATAGTAAGTAAGTCCATTTTTATGGGATAACAAGGCAGCCAGAATTTCAAAGAAGCATTTATGCAAGTACAAAATAGAGGGGGGCTTTGGCCTTCCTCACTTTAAACTGTATTATTGGGCTGCTAATCTGAACATTGTGTCTTTCTGGAGGGAAAGCTTACCTGCGATGAGACAGAAGGATATGCCTGCATGTCTTTTGATTGAGCAGGCCTCCTGTCAACATTCCTCACTCCCTGCACTTGTTAATAGCCCATCATATGTGAAAAAATCCACTTATGACTCTAACCCAGCCATTTTTCATACGCTTAGGATCTGGAAACAGATTAGGTATTTTCTTAACATACCCACTGTATACATTGACAGCCCGATTTGCCTGAATCATGTTTCCACCCCGCATTGGATGATGTGATGTTTTCACAGTAGAGGGAGAAGGGGCTCACAACAATTGGTAATCTATACATAGATGGTCAGTTAGCTTCATTTCAACAATTACAGGGAAAGTTCAACATGCCAACAACACATTTTTTCAGATACCTCCAAATCAGGAATTTCGTAAGGACACATATCCCACAGTATGGCATGAAGCCAAATAGTCCTACATTAGATAGCTTGATCCTTGTCAAACCCCCTTCAAAAGGGTCGGTCTCTAGACTGTATGATGTGCTACAGGCCCACATAGAGGTATCCACAGACACCATTAAAAGGGCTTGGGAACAAGAACTTGGATCAGAAATCTCAGATGAGGACTGGGTAGAAGCTCTCAGGAATATAAACCACAGTTCCGTGAATGCCAGGCACAACCTTGTACAGTTTAAGGTGATACACAGGTTACATTACTCAAAAGTAAAACTGCATAAAATATTCCCGGACACCTCACCACTGTGTGAGAGGTGCAAGCAGGACAAGGGGACGTTGACCCACTTATTCTGGACATGTCCTAAGTTACATGTTTACTGGGCTCTCATTTTTGATTATTTATCTAGAGCCTTTGATAGAGTTCTAGCCCCAGACCCAATGACCGCTCTGTTTGGTACAGTTGATGGGAATAACCACGAAGGGAAAGCTGTCTCTCTTTGTACTCTATTAATTCTGGAAACTGGAGACTGTACCCACCTTTGAAATGTGGTTACGGGATTTAGGGAATGTAATACATATGGAAAAGATTTGATACAATACCTCCAATAGAAGTCCAATGTTTTACAAAATATGGTAGCCGATACTGGATAAATGGTCTAGTCCCGCTTCATAACTGGGTTGACGATCTGCTGCTACTGCTGTGCTGTACTCCACTCAATATTTTTTGGCTTAACTACACTGCTTGTAACGACTATATGCTGTCTTCTTATACATGTACCACCTAATAGGATTTTGTTTTATTTTGTGTATATGTGAGTTAAGTTTTGTTTTGTCCTCTAAATTGGCCATCCCATTCAACAGTACAATGAATGTCATTGTTAGTATTGCTGTCTTTTTTATTATTTTTTTTTATTGTAAAATAATAAACATATTATTTTAAAAAATAGTGAAGACATCAAAACTATGTAATAATTCATATGGAATCATGTAGTAACCAAAAAAAGTGTTAAACAAATTCAAATATATTTTATATTTGAGATTCTTCAAAGTATATCACTGATTGCATTGATGACAGCTTTGCACACTCTTGGCATTCTTTCAACCATATTCATGAGGTAGTCACCTGGAATGTATTTCAATTAACAGGTGTGCCTTGTTAAACGTTAATTAATGCGTTTTAGCCAATCAGTTGTGTAATAACAAGGTACGGGTGGTATACAGAAGATAGCCCTATTTGGTAAAAGACCAAGTCCATATTATGGCAAGAACAGCTCAAATAAGAGAAACGACAGTCCATCATTACTTAGCCCTGAAAATTTCAAGAACTCTGAAAGTGCAGTAGCAAAAACCATCCAGCGCTATGATGAAACTGGCTCAAGAGTACCACCACAGGAAAGGAAGACCCAGCGTTCCCTCTGCTGCAGAGGATAAGTTCATTAGAGTTACCAGCCAAAGAAATTGCAGCCCAAATAAATGCTTCACAGAGTTCAAGTAACAGACACATCTCAACATACACTGTTCAGAGGAGACTGTGTGAATCAGGCCTTCATTTTTGAATTGCTGCAAAGAAACCACTACTAAACGATACCAATAAGAAGAAGATACTTGCTTGGGCCAAGAAACATGTGTAATTGACATTAGACTGGTGGAGTCCAAATTTGGCGATTTTTGGTTCCAACCACCATGTTTTTGTAGGTGAACAGATGATCTCTGCATGTGTGGGGGTGCTTTGCTAGTGACACTTTCTGTAATTTATTTAGAATTCAAGGCACACTTAACCAACATGGCTACCACAGCATTCTGCAGCGATACGCCATCACATCTGGTTTGTGCTTAGTGGGACTATAATTTATTTTTCAACAGGACAATGACCAAACACACCTCCAGGCTGTGTAAGGGCTATTTGACCAGGAAAAGAGTGATGGAGCGCTGCATCGGATGACCTAGCCTCCACAATCACCTGGCCTCAACACAATTGAGAAGGTTTGGGATGGTTGGACTGCAGAGTTAAGGAAAAAGCAGCCAACAAGTGCTCAGCATATGTGGGAACTCCTTCAAGACTGTTGGAAAAGCATTCCAGGTGAAGCTGGTTGAGAGAGTGCCAAGAGTGTGCAAAGCTGTCATCATGGCAAATGGTTGCTACTTTGAAGAATCTCAAATATATAATATATGTTGATTTGTTTAACACTTTTTTTGGTTCCTACATGATTCGATATGTGTTATTTCTTTGTTTTGTCTTTGTTTTGTCTTCACCATTATTCTACAATGTAAAAATAAAGAAAAACCCTTGAATGAGTAGGTGTGTCCAAACTTTCGACTGGTACTGTATATTGAAGCAATAAGGCCAGAGGGGGTGTGTTATATAACCAATATACCACGGCTAAGGGCTGTTATTATGCACGATTTACCGCAGAGTGCCTATATACAGCCCTTAGCTGTGGTATATTGGCCATATACCTCAAACCCCAGAGGTGCCTTATTGCTACTGGTTACCAACATAATTAGAACAGTACAAGTAAATGTTTTGTCATACCCGGTCTGTTATATCACGGCTTTCAGCCAATCGGCATTCAGGGCTTGACCTACCCAGTGTATAAATATATATACATATATATTTGAGTGTGTATAGACAGTATGGACAGTATATGAATAGAAAAGATCTGTGTAGGAGTAGTTGACTAACATACAGTATATACACATAAAGTGGGTAAATCAGTAGGTAAACATGATTTAAAGTGACCAGTGTTCAATGACAATGAAAATGGGGCAAAGCAGTTTCTAATGTGTAGGGTAGAGTACCGGGTGGTAGCCGGCTAGTAGGTTCGGTGCAGGTTATTGAGCGGAGGCCAGCTAGTGGTGACTGTTTAACAGTCTGATGGCCTGGAGATAGAAACTGTTTATCAGTCTCTTGGTCACAGCTTTTATGCACCTGTACTGTCTCCACCTTCTCAATGGGTGTGGGGTGAACTGGCCATGGCTCGGGTGGCTGAGGTCCTTGATGATCTTCTTGGCCTTCCTGTGACACCGGGTGCTGTAGGTGTCCTGGAGGAGAAAGGTAGTGTCCCCCCCCGATTGATGTATTGTGCTGACCGCACCGCCCTCTGGATAACCCTGGGATGTGGACGGTGCAATTGCCTTTCCAGGTGGTGATACAGCCTGACATGATGCTCTCAATTGTGCATCTGTAGAAGTTTGTGGGGGTCTTGGGACCAAAGACAAATGTCTTCAGCCTCCTGAGGTTAACCCTTTGACAAGTACGAGCACATATTTGTGATTATGGTTGAGTGGTCCCTGCAGCGTACCTTCGCTAATACTGTATGTGATTGGAACAGTAGCAACCGAATGTATGAAGCAACAAATGCGTCTAAACAGCATTGTTGTCTAAAAAGCATCTTAACAGTGTTTTGTACTGTTGGGAAATAAAGATATTCACAACTTTATTCCTCAATTTCACCTTTTATTGTAAAAGATAAATGTGAAATTCATCATCCAATCATCACACGGAACTCATTCACACCCAATTTCATTCCATAAACCATTCTAAATAAACCATTCTAAATTCATTCTAAATAACAGGCTGCGCTGACAAAAAAAGTAAACATAAGTTAGCGACTTAACAGCTAGACTTGTTTACAGTGTACCACATCTCTGGTGAGCACAAGGCAGTAATGTAATATTGTTTAGAAAAGAGATGCGTGTCAGCTAAGCTAACAGCAGCTAAATTCTTTATGATGGCAGCCATGTTTTGTTTATGTTTGACAAGCGAAAACTCCATAATCTCAGAATGCCATTCACTATAAGACACAAATAAAGAAAGTCAAAGTCTGCTGCGCCCATTGCCCCGAAAATATGAACTTAGTTTAGCCCCTTTTCAGTATATCGCAAGTCTTCGATGTACTTGTGACAGTGTATACAAGAGTACATAAACAAGTCGTTTACAGTTTTTGACAAATTACCTCACAGATCATCACCCCAAATACTGCCTAGTCTAACCTTAGTGCGAAAGCTAAACAGGGTTGCCAGATTTGGATGAAAACATTTTAGGGGGGTTTATGAGAGGGTTCATTTCATTTGTGGGGCGCTGTTGTGCCTTCTTCACTACACTGTTTGTGTGAAGGGAACATTTCAGGTCGTCAGTGATGCACGCCGAGGAACTTTTAAGGTTTCAAATTAAATCACATTTTATTTGTTACATACATATGGTTAGCAGATGTTAATGTGAGTGTGGCGAAATGCTTGTGCTTCTAGTTCCGACAGTGCAGTAATATCTAACAAGTTATCTAACAAATTCATAACAACTACCTTATACACACAAATGTAAAGGGATCAAATATGTACATATAATATATGGATGAGCAATGGCCGTGCGGCATAGGCAAGATACAATAGATGGTATAGAGTACAGTATATACATATGAGATGAGTAATGTAGGGTATGTAAACATTTTTAAAGTGGCATTATTTAAAGTGACTAGTGATACCTGTTATTAAATCCATTTTTTTTTAAAGTGGCCAGTGATTTAGGTCTGGATGTTGGCAGCAGCCACTCTATGTAAGTTTTTATTTATAAACATTTTTATTTCACCTTTATTTAACCAGGTAGGCCAGTTGAGAACAAGTTCTCATTTACAACTGCGACCTGGCCATAGATAAAGCAAAGCAGTGTGACAAAAACAACATCACAGAGTTACACATAAACAAACGTACATTCAATAACACGAAAGAAAAATAGAAAAATCGATGTACAATGTGCGCAAATGTAGAAGAATAGGGAGGTAAGGCAATAAATAGGCCATAGAGGCTAAAATAATTACAATTTAGCATTAATACCAGATACTGGGGTGCAAAAAAGAGGGTAAGTAATAATGTGGGGTTGAGGTAGTTGGGTGAGCTATTTACAGATTGGCTTTGTACAGGTACAGTGATCGGTAAGCTGCTCTGACAGCTGATGCTTAAAGTTAGAGAGGGAGATATAAGACTCCAGCTTCAGAGATTTTTGCAATTCATTCTAGTCATTGGCAGCAGAGAACTGGAATGAAAGGCGGCCAATGGAAGTGTTGGCTTTGTGGATGACGAGTGCAATATACCTGCTGGAGCGCGTGCTATGGTGACCAGTGAGCTGAGATAAGGTGGGGCTTTACCAAGCAAAAACTTATAGATGACCTGGTGCCAATGGGTTTGGCGACAGTGAGGGCCAGCCAACGAGAGCACACATGTCACAGTGGTGTGTAGTACATGGGGCTTTGGTGACAAAACAGATGCCACTGTGATAGACTATATCCAGTTTGCTGAGTAGAGTGTTGGGGGCTATTTTGTAAATGACATCGCTAAAGTCAAGGATCAGTAGGATAGTCAGTTTTATGAGGGTATGGTTGGCAGCGTGAGTGAAGGAGGCTTTGTTGCGAAATAGGAAGCAGATTCTAGATTTAATTTTGATTGGAGATGCTTAATGTGAGTCTGGAAGGAGAGTTTACAGTTTCTAACCAGACACCTAGGTATTTGTAGTTGTCCACATATTCTAGGTCGGAAACCGTCCAGAGTAGTGATGCTAGTCGGGCGGGAGGGTGCGGGCAGCAATCGGTTAGAGAGCATGCACTTAGTTCCACTAGCGGAAGGAGTGTTTTATGGCGTTGAAGCTTATTTGGAGGTTTGCCTAGCACTTTATCCAAAGAAGGGCCAGATGTATACAGAATGGTGTCGTCTGCGTAGAGATGGATCAGAGAATCACCAGCAGCAAGAGCGACATCATTGCTCTATACAGAGAAAAGAGTCGGCCCAAGAATTGAACCCTGTGGCACCCCCATAGAGACTGCCGGAGGTCTAGACAACAGGCCCTCTGATTTTATACACTGAACTCTATCTGAGAAGTAGTTGGTGAACCAGGTGAGGCAGTCATTTGAGAAGCCAAGGCTATTGAGTTTGCCGATAAGAAAGTCGGTGATAGACGGAGTCGAAAGCCTTGGCCCGGTAGTGGCCAGTTAGTGATGGCTGTTTAACAGTCTGATGGCCTTGAGATTGAAAAAGCTTCTGTTTCTCGGTCCCAGCTTTGATGCGCCTGTACTGTCCTCGCCTTCTGGAAGATAGCGGGGGGAACAGGCAGTGGCTCGGGTGGTTGTTGTCCTTGATGATCTATTTGGCCTTCCTGTGACATCGAGTGCTTTAGGTGTCCTGGAGGGCAGTTAGTTTGCCCCTGGTGATGCGTTGTGCAGATCGCACTACCCTCTAGAGAGCCTTGCGGTTGAGGACAGTGCAGTTTCCGCACAAGGCGGTAATAGACCCGACAGGATGCTCTCGATTGTGCATCTGTAAAAGTTTGTGAGGGTTTTAGATGACAAGACAAATTTATTCAGCCTCCTGAGGTTGAAGAGGCGCTGTTGCACCTTCTACACCACACAGTCTGTGTGGACCATTTCAGTTTGTCCGTGATGTGTACGCCGAGGAACTTTCCACCTTCTCCACTACTGTCCAGTCGATGTGGATAGGGGGGTGCTCCCTCTGCTGTTTCCTGAAGTCCACGATCATCTCCTTTGTTTTGTTGATGTTGAGTGAGAGGTTGTTTTCATGTGCAGTGTAATGGCAATTGCATTGTCTGTGGACCTTTTTGGGGCGGTATGCAAACTGAAGTGGGCCTAGGGTGGCAGGTAAGGTGGAGGTGATATGATCCTTGACTAGTCTCTCAAAGCACTTCATGATGACAGACGTGAGTACTACCGGGTGATAGTCAGTCAGTTCAGTTATCTTTGCCTTATTTGGTACAGGATAAATGGTGACCATCTTGAAGCATGTGGGGCAAGCAGCCTTGCGAGGGTTAACATGTTTAAATGTTTTACTCACGTCAGCCACGGAGAAGGAGAGGGGGCAGTCCTTGGTAGCGAGCCGCATTGGTGGTACTGTATTATCCTCGAAGCGGGCAAATAATGTGTTTAGCTTGTCTGGAAGCAAGACGTCGGTGTCCATGACGTGGCTGGGTTTTTTTAAATTCCGTAATTGCCTGTAGACCATGACACATACGTCACGTGTCTGGGCCATTGAATTGTGACTCCATTTCGTCCTTATACTGACATTTAGTTTGTTTGATTGCCTTGCACAGGGATTAACTACACTGTTTATATTTGGCCATATTCCACAACCTATTTCCATGGTTGAATGCGATGGTTCGCGCTTTCAGTTTTGCACAAATGCCACTGTCTACCCACAGTTTCTGGTTGGGCTAGATTTTAAAACTCAGTGGTTACAACATCTCCAATGTACTTCCTAATAAACTCACTCACCGAGTCAGCGTATAAATCAATGTTATTGTCTGAGGCTTCCCGGAACATTTTCCAGTCCATGTGATCAAAACAATCTTGAATTGTGGATTCCAATTAGTCAGACCACCTTTGAATGGTTCTAGTCACTGGTACATTCTGTTTGAGTTTCTGCCTACAGGGCGGTACGAACAAGATGGAATTGTGGTCGGATTTTCCGAAGGGAGGGGCGGGGGAGGAAGGAAGTAGCAGTGGTCCAGTGTTTCGCTCGAGCGGGTACTGCAGTCAATGTGCTGGTAGAATTTAGGTAGCCTTGTTCTCATATTAACTTTCTTAAAATCCTCAGCTACAATAAATGCAGCCTCATGATATCTGGTTTCCAGTTTACATAGAGTCCAGTGAAGTTCTTTCAGGTCCGTCGAGGTATCTGCTTGGGGGTGATATACATGGCTCAGACTATATTCTAAGAGAATTCTCTTGGGAGATAATGCAGTCAGCATTTGATTGTAAGGAATTCTAGGTCAGGTGAACAAAAGGACTTGAGTTCCTGTGTGTTGTTATTGTTAAATCATGATTTGTTAATCATGAGGCATACACCCCCGTCCTACTTCTTACCAGAGAGATGTTTGTTTCTGTCGGCGCAACGCATGAAGAAACCCGGTGGTTGTACCGACTCTAACACCATATCCCGAGTGAGCCATGTTTCCGTGAAACAGAGAATGTTACAATCTCTGATCTCTCTCTGGAAGGCAACTCGTGCACTAATTTTGTCCACCTTGTTGTCTAGAAACTGGACATTGGCCACTAATATTCTTGGAAGGGGTGCTCGCCTTTTAAGTCTGACCAGGAGGCCGCTCCGTGCAGAGACAACGTTGTTTTGTTCGGCCTCTGGGATTAGATCCAATGTCCAGGGTGGAGTTTCGAACAAAGGATCCACTTTGAGAAAGTCGTATTCCTGGTCATAATGTTGGTAAGTTGACGTCACTCTTATATCCAATAGTTCTTCCCGGCTGTATGTAATAACACGTAAGATTTGCTGGACTAACAATGTAAAAAAGAATACATTAAAAAAATGAATTACTGCATAGTTTCCTCAGGACTTGAAGCAAGGTGACCATCTCTGTCGACGCCATCTTGCTGTATTGTTTTGGAGAGGTTTTTTTACCCTCTCCACAGCGGCCCCGTCAATGTGAATGGGGCCATCCTTTCTCTGCTGTCTCCTGTAGTCCACGATCAGCTTCTTTGTTTTGTTGGCGTTTTAGCCTACAGAGAAATTGCAGGTTCTCCCCCTCAGGACCACTGATGATATGTCTCACTTATCTTAGACTCTGCATTCCAAATGGCACCCTATTTCCTACATACTGTGCTACAATTGACCAGGGCCCTATGTAGGGAATAGGGAGCCATTTAGGAAGCAGCAAGAGGTTAGCCTCCCATCACAGGGGAATCAACAGTATTTTGCTCTGAATCGTCTCCCTGCTGGGAACGAGAGGAAACCAATCCTAATAACAAAGTCCTGTGCTCCCTGTGCGTGTGCGTATCTGCATCGTTTAGTTTATCTGAGTGTATAATTGTGAATGGGAGCTGTGAATACTTGCATGCATGTGGCTAAACCATACTTAGCATACAGCACCCTTTCACTTTACTCTGACCTCTAGGCCATGGCTGTGATACCAGGGACTAGAGCAAGGGAGCCCTGAAGAGAACTCATCTAAGTGGGCTAAGAACACGCTGTGGCAGCTGGTTCAGAAATGCACAAGACCTTAATCCATAGAGCCTAGATACTGGGAAGGATAATGACACAAGAAGATGCTATACTGATACTGTATACTCACTCTCACTCTGGACAAAACAGTGAGAGAGGCTCTCTCCACCTACATTAGTGCAGCCCAGGAAGCATCCTGCCAGGCACACATTCCCTCTCTCTCTCTCATCCTCCCTGGATAGACGTGTCCACCTCGGCTGCTGTATTCCTATATGAGCCAATTATCGGTGGGACAGAAGATCATGACCGAGACCCTCCGGCTCCCCTCCTTCCAGGTACAGGCCCCGGGGGACTGGCAGACCCCAGATGGAGACCCAGGATCAGAAGCCTCCGTCGGGGGAAAGGTACCCATTGCGGGTGGTGACTCTTCCGCCCTCTCCAGTTCTGCCACTCCGTCTCTCCGCCGCAAGCGCTTCAAGATGCGGCGCATGAAGAACGTGCAGAGCGAGAGCAGCGTGACCCCGGCTGTGTCTACAGCGGCTGCCACTATGAGGTCAGAGGTCATGAGTAAGGGCCAGGGGTCGCACTCCTTCTCAGGGGGCATGGAGTACTTACAGCTGCCGTCCATCGAGATTACACCATCCAGCGACGAGGACGCGGCAACCACCTGGTCCAACTGCTCCACACCCAGCGCTTCACCGCGACGCAAGCGCTTCCTGCTGCACCGCTGGCTGAACGTGCGCGAGAAGAAGGATCACTACAGTGAGAGCAGGTAAGTTTCCCCTAGATACAGATCTATGATGTGCTTCTCCTCCCCAATCCTAATCGTAACCATTAGTGTGCAAAACTGTGTATAATGTAAAATACACCGTGGGTTACCCATTAAGTGTTAGACATAAAGTTGGGCCAGCTTAAGGCACCCTTATGCATAAAAGTGTAGTTGGAACCATGTAGAAATGGAATCATATCAGAACCATTAAACAGAACAATAATTATGATTATACTAGGAGGTGCTGGTCTAGGATCAGGTGCCTCTTGTCCATTTAATTGTATTGATTGTGATCTAAAAACTGATCCTAGATCAGCACTCCAACTGATCTCAACGCCTTATGAATGCAGGACCTGGTCTGTAGTGGAGAGCTGGAATCCAGTTTGTTTTTCTTTTGTCTTTGTGTATAATCTTCCTGCGAAAAAAATGACACCGACCTGCTTCTATCAAAGTTGATGTGGTTTGTTGATTTCTACAGCTTCCATCACTTTTTCACTTGAACAAATCAAATCAAATCAAATAAATGTATTTATATAGCCCTTCGTACATCAGCTGATATCTCAAAGTGCTGTACAGAAACCCAGCCTAAAACCCCAAACAGCAAGCAATGCAGGTGTAGAAGCACGGTGGCTCGTAAAAACTCCCTAGAAAGGCCAAAACCTAGGAAGAAACCTAGAGAGGAACCAGGCTATGTGGGTTGGCCAGTCCTCTTCTGGCTGTGCCGGGTGGAGATTATAACAGAACATGGCCAAGATGTTAAAATGTTCATAAATGACCAGCATGGTCGAATAATAATAAGGCAGAACAGTTGAAACTGGAGCAGCAGCACAGTCAGGTGGACTGGGGACAGCAAGGAGTCATCATGTCAGGTAGTCCTGGGGCATGGTCCTAGGGCTCAGGTCCTCCGAGAGAGAGAAAGAAAGAGAGAAGGAGAGAATTAGAGAACGCACACTTACATTCACACAGGACACCGAATAGGACAGGAGAAGTACTCCAGATATAACAAACTGACCCTAGCCCCCCGACACATAAACTACTGCAGCATAAATACTGGAGGCTGAGACAGGAGGGGTCAGGAGACACTGTGGCCCCATCCGAGGACACCCCCGGACAGGGCCAAACAGGAAGGATAACAAGCCCCTAATAGTGATTAGTGACACGAAAAAAAACTGCACTTAGTGGTTGAAGTCCTCAATGGGACCCTATTTGTTTATTGAATCTCCATCCCAGGCAGGTTTGTGTTTCTCATATATACCAGCTGTTGACGTCCAAATTTGATCATATACATGTTCTGTAAACAGGTTATTTTCACCCCCAACCTTATCGTGACTAAATAGGCACCTTGAAATGTTACATAAGCCACAGTGCAGAGTATGAATTGCATTATAAATTAAACCAGGCCCATGATACAATGCATCATCAAACAGCAGGAAATGGAGGAGTGCGCTTAAGAATAATGGATACAAATGTTTTATACATACAAATGCCACTGCTGCCAGAGTTTGGTCTTCAGTGAATCTGGATGATATGCACAGCACTGGAATGCAATAATACATCGTCTGGGAAATAAATGGTTTGTATTGTTTTTAAATGAGGGTTTATGTTCACTATTGGAATTTGAAGTTTTGGCCTTTGTATTTTATTAGCATAATATAATGTTAATTGCCTGGAGTTGCCTGGTGTCTGTTAGTAACTGTGTCTAAGTTGAAAGTGCATATTTTTGTTTTATGAGGACTATTGACTACTACAGTATTGTCCCTGGCTGTTCACTACTTTAAAGGATGGGAGATTTCTACCACTTATAGCATTGGTTCGACTTTGATGACTAACCAAATCCGCTACTAAATTTTGTTAAGGCTGTCACAAGAGATTAGGTGAAACTGATCTCTGACTGCATACTACAGCCATTCCAAGAGACAAAGTGAGAACGACAATCCATGCTTATTACTGTGGATAGTTCTGGAGTTGACCAATGTCCTCGTCCCATTGATATGTACAGCCTTACAACTGAGAGCTAAAGGTAACGTCTGTGTCCCAAATGGCACCTATGTAATGCACTACTTTTGACCAGGGTCTATAGGGTTTTGGTCAAAGGTAGTGCACCATATAAGCAACAGGGGGGATTTAGGACAGAGACCATGTAGAATTGCCAGGGGACAGCTGGAAGGAGTCTACAGGGCTATATGAAATATTCATAGCCAACACTGCTTTCTGGAGACCTGGGCTACGTCCCAAATGGCACCCTATTCCCTATATATTATACTACTTTTGTAGCCCCCATATGGACCGTGGTCAAAAGTAGTACATTATATAGGGAATAGGGTACCATTTGAAACACAGCTCTGATTTGCCTAATATAAAACAGTACTGCTGCTTATGTAGCCGAGTCGGCCTTTAGTTTCCAGTGCTCTGACACATAGCCTGGATGGCAGATTCATGCACCCATGCCTTATTGTTGTCATGGCAAGTCTTGCCAAGTTGGCTGTCGCAGAAACCGACAGGCTGCTCTGAAGGTATATTATTTGCTATGAGATGTGCCACTTTTCTGTCTCACTCTTTCATGTGGTACATGTAAGGCACATTGCGGTTGTGGCACTCTTGGTTATGTGAAGAGGCCTATCCGACCAATGGAAGCTTGTCTTTTGTTGATGTAGTTGCCGTTGTCGTTGATTTTGTCTGGATGCCTCTTTGACAGAAAATATCCCCACTGTTTTTACATAAATGTTGCTGCCTGAACACTGGCAACAATGCATGGAAATACTTTCAATAGAACGAATTATAGCTTAAAGTGACTATACGACCAGAGATACAGGATGTCTCTACATGCCGGTTTGCCGGACACAGATTTAATACTAGTTCTAGACAAGAAAATGTTCCATGGATATACTTTTTAATCCAGGATTAGGCTTCATAGGGCCAGCAGTTTTTTTTTTCTTTCTCACTTGACCAACTAGCCACTCGACCCCTAGCAATAGGCTACTATAACTAGGGACGGGAGTCTTTCCTCGTCAGGTCACATTCAGGAACAACTCCCAACGTAACCATAACATACTTAACCTCACATTGCATTCTTATTGGCTAATATTGACTCAAACCCGCTTTCCTGATGTGGCATTTGGAAGCAATGCTTGGATCTTGAATCCAAGCATTGCTTGTGAGAAAGACCCGAGTGAGAAAGGCCCGATCATGTGACGGAGAGCCATGTGAGTGACAGGTGCTTCGGCACGCAGCGGGGAGAAGGGAATAATGTGATTATATTCAGCCCACGACCACAACGGCCGCTGGTCGCAAAAGGCATGGATTTTTTAGGGGGCATTACAAAGGGGATGCAGGACAGGAAATTCGAGGCATTTAACAAGTGCTTGTCAAATTGTGAATGAGAGGCTGATGAAGTGTGTACAGCCTGTGCAAAAAAACTAAGCAGAGCTCGTGCTTTTCATGCAACTTTAAAAAAAACATCATTAGAGTGGCATCTTGCAGCCAAGGAATGTATAAAAATCGAAACATATAGCCCAATATTTGTATTACAACTTAAGTTCAATAAATAATTCTAAATTAAGCATACAGGAATACCTGTTTCTTTGTTAACCGCTCAACACAGAATAGTCACATGTGCGCACTCCCTCAGATCTTTTGGAGAAAATATCCTTTCTATTTTATTCAGCTATATTCAATTGTATTCTTCATACTATAATATACTATAGAAGAATGCCACAGAATTCTAAGCAAACCTTGTCTGCTAAATACATTTACATTACATTTACATTTAAGTCATTTAGCAGACGCTCTTATCCAGAGCGACTTACAAATTGGTGCATTCACCTTATGACATCCAGTGGGACAGTCACTTAACAATAGTGCATCTAAAACTTAGGGGGGGGTGGGGTGAGAGGGATTACTTAACCTATCCTAGGTATTCCTTAAAGAGGTGGGGTTTCAGGTGTCTCCGGAAGGTGGTGATTGACTCCGCTGTCCTGGCGTCGTGAGGGAGTTTGTTCCACCATTGGGGGGGCCAGGGCAGCGAACAGTTTTGACTGGGCTGAGCGGGAGCTGTACTTCCTCAGTGGTAGGGAGGCGAGCAGGCCAGAGGTGGATGAACGCAGTGCCCTTGTTTGGGTGTAGGGCCTGATCAGAGCCTGGAGGTACTGAGGTGCCGTTCCCCTCACAGCTCCGTAGGCAAGCACCATGGTCTTGTAGCGGATGCGAGCTTCAACTGGAAGCCAGTGGAGAGAACGGAGGAGCGGGGTGACGTGAGAGAACTTGGGAAGGTTGAACACCAGACGGGCTGCGGCGTTCTGGATGAGTTGAAGGGGTTTAATGGCACAGGCAGGGAGCCCAGCCAACAGCGAGTTGCAGTAATCCAGACGGGAGATGACAAGTGCCTGGATTAGGACCTGCGCCGCTTCCTGTGTGAGGCAGGGTCGTACTCTGCGGATGTTGTAGAGCATGAACCTACAGGAACGGGCCACCGCCTTGATGTTAGTTGAGAACGACAGGGTGTTGTCCAGGATCACGCCAAGGTTCTTGGCGCTCTGGGAGGAGGACACAATGGAGTTGTCAACCGTGATGGCGAGATCATGGAACGGGCAGTCCTTCCCCGGGAGGAAGAGCAGCTCCGTCTTGCCGAGGTTCAGCTTGAGGTGGTGAGTGTAGCCCACAGACATATGTCATAGCCAAATCAGGGCCTAACATAAGGACAACTCAAGAGTATGCAATTCTGTTCTTCTGAAATAGACTACATTTTCTTCATATCATGTATCTCTAGACCTGTCTAAAATAAACAGTGGATTTATTGTGACGGTGTAGGATATATTCCATGGATTTATTAGACTTTTTATAATGTAGATGTTCCAAAGGTCTGCTTCAGTGGTTTGTAGGCTCTGCGGGGAAGCCAGGAGATGCTACATTGTTTAACAAGGGACATAAATAAAGGGGTCATAGATTTTCACCTGGATTCAACCTGGTCAGTGTATGTCATGGAAAGAGCAGGCGTTGTATACTCAGTGTAGCTTCAGAGCATGGTTAAAACTATCATTTTGACCTCATAGATGGTCAGTCTTTGCATCCATAACTCTTTCTGTTGAGTTGTTACATTTCATTTTAACACACACACACACACACACACACACACACACACACACACACACAC
The DNA here is from genome assembly GCF_021184085.1 of Oncorhynchus gorbuscha. Taxonomy (NCBI): domain Eukaryota; kingdom Metazoa; phylum Chordata; class Actinopteri; order Salmoniformes; family Salmonidae; genus Oncorhynchus; species Oncorhynchus gorbuscha. The sequence goes on along the minus strand of NC_060188.1, from coordinate 44,576,153 downwards.
ACACACACACACACACACACACACACACACACACACACACACACACACACACACACACACACACACACACAGACAGATCTCTGCCGGTGTGTGTTAAATAACATGTATTACTCTCTAACACTATCTCTGTGCTACGTTTCCCAGCAGGGAGAGCAGCCTACACAGCAGCCACGAGGAGGACTCCGCTCGCTTCTTGACCCCTCACAGTCGGGAGGAGAGGTGGGTGACGTGTGTGTGTGTGTGTGTGTGTGTGTGTGTGTGTGTGTGTGTGTGTGTGTGTGTGTGTGTGTGTGTGTGTGTGTGTGTGTGTGTGTGTGTGTGTGTGTGTGTGTGTGTGTGTGTGTGTGTGTGTGTGTGTGTGTGTGTGTGTGTGTGTGTGTGACTGCATACTGTGTGCATGCATATATGTGTTAACATGCATGCTTGTGGGCAGCTAGGTGAATGTGTGCAATGATAAAGCAAATGCAATGTCCATGTGTTGCTCATGAAGACTTTTGGAAGACACTATGTTTTACATGTATCGCCTATCAGACAATTTAGCACAACTTGCTAGCGTGCAAAGAGATGTGGTGAGGATGATGTGTGAGGTGATAATTCCACTAGAGGGCAGTTCTTAACCCAAACCCTCAATGGAGGTCTACTTCACAGTAGTGCAGGGTTAGAGTCAAGGAGAGCGAGAGAGAGGGGACGTGTGTGAGAGAAATGTAGAAGGGAAGATAAAGTGATGAGGGAGGGAGAGAGAACGAGAATAAGAGGGGAAAAAGGGAGAGGGGGGAACTGTTTTAAAGAGGGGTGTTAAAATGCTCAATTTTAAAGGGGGGGTGTTAAGTAGCTGTGAAACGTGCCCGTTTTTTTTTCACACAACACAGCCTCAGAGAATTCCCCCCTTTTTTCCAGCTCCTTTTCTCTCTCTCTTTTAGTTTGATCTTCTCACACTGAGCACAGGAGACGTTGAATACACACCATAGCAAAACATTTCAAAATGCTGTCCAACAGAAAACTAAAATGAGAGTTTCTTATTGACATGTTCGGAATATCACCACTCCATTTCAGGCTGTATACTTCAGTTTCCTGCCTAGGGAGGACCCCCTAGCTGATGCTGATACAGGATTTTAAAATGGCAAAGCAACTTTCACCCCCAACCCCCCAAAAAATCTATATCAGATATTTTCTCAAGAATTGCATTTATTCTTAGCACCATCTGTGGCGAGAACACACTATTAATTTATGTCAATGGATGGCATATAATGGTGTAACGTCTCCTCTGCGCGCTTGCAGGTGTAGTAAGCTTGAATTTGAAATGGTATGCCCTCTCACAAAAAGGCGTAGCACACTCCCCCAGCAGCCCCCTGAGGGGGGTGCCTGCGAGCTCATTCCATTGAACTCAGGTCGGAAGAACATCAAAGGTTCCAACCCACCCACTTTAAATAGACATCCACTCCTCAGGTCATTTTGGCCACTGTCCCCGTCAGCATCACAGTGTGCCAGTGTAACAGTGTAGTAGACAATAGTTGTCAAATTACCTAGAAACACCAACACAGATACATTTTCAATGAAGCTCCTTGAATTATTTCTCCTCTTATCCCTTTTCTCATTAAACCCAACCAGTCTCCACTATATCCAACCAGACAGATATCACTAAATCATTTATATATATACTAGATGTTTTGAAGCCACCTCGCCTCCATCTTGCATTTATTACATTTGTTTTTGTCACTTGTATTATATTACAGACACCTTAATGCATACATTTAATTATATTATGTGAGCTAAATAAAAAAAATATAAATGCAAACATTTTCCTTAAAGTATACTTTTTTGAAAGTACTGATGTCACTGTCACCACTACAACAAAAACATACTTAAATACATGTCATTTTGTCTTTGAAACATTTTATTGAAATACTATAGAATTCCATTCATTCCTATGGAGGACTGCACATTCTGGGAAGTGCCAATATGGCCTACTAGTGGCATCAAAGCCTCTCATTGGCCAATACATAGCATCAGCCATCCAGGGTGTTTATACATCACTGGTATCACTCAGTGGCTCACTGAGGCTAGATACCCATCTTTTATCAGCACTGGCCAGCTCACTAACAGACCGCCTGGCACACTGATGCATTTATTTATGGTCACGTAACCTTGAGGCTCCTTCTCTGGTGTGAAGGTACGGCTAACTATCACGTTAATGATTTATAACGATGCAAATGTGGTCTTGCTAGACTTTAGCATCCCCCTTGAAGGCGTTTTTCACAGTCGCCCTGAGAGTGAGTAAGTGAGTGTGTGTGTTCTTGTGTGTGACCTAATTTAATGCTCACGGAGCTAAGAAAAAATAGATATCTTTGTGCTGGCTGTGGCTGTGCACCTGTCTGTGATGTTGTAAAACGGTAACTAGTTAGAGTATTTGGGCTGGGTCTTGTTACTCACATACTCATCTCAGATATCTTCAGGCCTCAGTTCAAATACATTTGGTATTTCAATGTTTTTTTTATTTTTTATACATATTTTCTGATATATATTTTTTTATACTGCTCAAGAGATTAATCGGACTGGTTGGTGAACATTTCGCTAATGAATACGTATTTAAAAAAATATTTTTTGTATTCGAACCCGCATCTGTTGTGATGCTTCTAGCACTGCGATGCAGTGCCTCAGACCATGGTGTACTGGGCCGTACTCACCATCCACTGTAGCGCCTTACGGTCGGGTGCCTTGCAGTCGTTGTACCAAGCGGCGATGCGGCCAGTCAAGATGCTCTCAGTGGTGCAGCTGTATGACTTTTTTTGAGGATCTGAGGGCCCATGTTGTGTCCTCTTCACAACTATGTGGGTGTGTGTGGACCATGTTCATTTCTTAGTGATGTAGACACTGAGGAACTTGAAGCTCTCGACCCGCTCCACTACAGCCCCGTCCACGTGGATGGAAATGCAAAACTGACGCAAGATCAGCATCTAGGAGGAACTTCACCCTAGACCTCGACTCTCACTGTAGGGAAAAGCATTCTAGGTTCCTAACAACTCATTGGAGTATTTCATTCAATTAGACGCTAGGCAATCTCTCAGGATGCTTATTTTACTCACACTGGGTCATACAGTATGTCACTTCACACAACAACAAAACACCTCGGTCCCCGAACACACCAGTTGCGGTTGGTGTTACGTGACTCGTGATGTCGCTGGATGCAGGCCTTGCTCTGCTCCTTTGCCAGTGATATCATGAATCAGGACCAATTTGTGTGGACAAATTTGTTTTATTGAAAGCGCACAGCTAAATTAGCTATTTTTGTCAAAAGTACTATCGGTTTTGAGTCAGGAAATGTGTACTTTTCCATCTAATACATTTGAGATAATTTTTTGCCAATATTTTATGGAGCCGACAGCCACAGCAGCTGGTATCAACTGCACATGGCGCCCTGGTGGGGGAGACCCTGCTACATAGAAATGTAGCACTTTGCATTCAGCAACGTCACGAGTCAGAGAGCTAGGCTACCAGCATCACTTTCCTCGTTGTATAATTCCTTCTCGTCGTGGACTTCAGTGCACAATACAACATCTGTCTCTGACCAGGCGCAAAAACCTCTCCAAGACAAACCTTCATACCATGACTATTAACCGCTACACAGCCTACATCGTTGTCACCAACATTTATAGTTAACTAACTAGAACTAATGTGTTAGTAAAACAACAATCCAATCCATGTGTACAATAAAGCAGTACAGTGTACAGCAAGCAGTTTAGCAGTGACAGCGGCGGGCCCCGGTGACAATAGATTTATAAAACCGAAAGCTTACCTTGACTTGGAAGAGTTGCAGTGTTGGACATCCTTAACCAGCTAGCATTCCTCTCTGTTTGAGCCAGGTTGTTGAGTAGGCTAAATTAGCTGAATTAGCTAAGTAGGTGTAAGGTAAACTATGAAGAAAAAAAAATACTACGAAATATAGCTACATCTCGCTCTCTGTTGCTTCTCCTTAATTTATGAAGAAGTTCATTTGTTCAAAACTGTTCAACTATTGTCTTTCTCTTTGAGTCAACTACTCACCACACTTTATACACTGCAGTGCTAGCAAGCTGTAACTTATGCTTTCATTTCTAGATGAATACTCAGAAATCATGTCCGTTCATACTGCAAGAGCTCTGTAAGGTTGGAGGGCTTCCTTGTCATAATTACTGTGTAAGTCTATGGAAGGGGGTGAGAACCATGAGCCTCCTAGGTTTTGTTTGGAAATAAATGTACCCAGAGGAGGATAAAAGCTAACTGTCCTCTGGCTACACCATGGTGCTACTCTACAGAATGCTGCTGAGGCTACTGTAGACCTTCATTGCGAAACAGTGTGTTTGAATCCGTTATTTGTTGACGTGAAGATATTTAGTATAGTTTTATCTAAAAAGGATAACTTTTTGAATGTTTCACTATTTTTATTTTTATTAAATTCACTGAGTGGGATGGTCCTCCCCTTCCTCCTCTGAGGAGCCTCCACTGACACACACACACACACACACACACACACACCCAACCCCCTGCATTACTTAACACCTGCAGGAACTGCCCTATGGGGGGGGACATTGAGCACTGCACACACTCCCTCATAGTTAACTCCCCAGCTCCTATCCCCTTCTCCCTCTGCTCCCCCTCCCCAGTGGACAGCTCATTAATTATGTGGTGATTGTCTAGGCAGGCAGGCCGTTCCCATGGGGAGAATCATCCACACACTGCACATCGGGCTATAGCTACAGCCAGGTATACAGGTACAGGGTACTGTAAGCCAGCAGCGCTGAGCAGAGCGGGTGGAGAGAGGCAGAAGACGGAGAGAATCAGGAAGTGGGTCACCTTAGGAGAGGGCAGGCAGAGAGAGAGAGTGAGAGATATAGAGGAGCTGAGAGAGTGTTTGTGTGAGCGAGAAATTGAGAGAGGGAATGAAAGTGGGATAGCGGTAGTGGGGTACTAAGGGAGTGTGTGTGTGTGATAGTGAGAGGGAGTTAGGAAAGAGATTAGGATGCTTTTTGGAATCTGGAGAGAAAAAAAGACATAAGATCGCCTGAGGGATGCATCTTTATTAGATCAAAACCTGGCGCATGTTCCGGACCCCCCTGTGTCGGCACCACCAGACATCCGGTTTTGGGCAGGGGCTCCATTGACCAGGAGTGACAGCTCTGGGGGGTAGGAGGACAGTCACCATGGTCCAGAGTGGCTCGCTAAGTAGTCAGATCTTCTGTGGCCTTGGGGTCAGGCAGAGCTGGGGGGGTTCACTGAGGAGGAAACTGGCCTTCCGCAGGGTCAAGTGAGTAGCAACCCCCCATCTCTCTCTCGGTCTCTCTGTCTCTCTCTCTCTCTCGCTCTATCTTTCTTTCTGCTATGGGACCCACAGGACTTGCACATTTTTATCCCAGCCCAGCATTAACCAAGCGGATTCAACTCATCGAGGGCTCGATGGTCAGTGGATGAGTTGAATCCAGCGGGTTAAGTGCTGGGCTGGTACAAAAATGTGCAGTTGGGTGGGTTAACCAGGACTGAGGTTGATGAATTACTGATTTGCGGCACAGAACAACTCACTCACTTTACTGGACTGTTCTGAGGCTTAGACCTGTTATGGTGTTTTTTCAGAGAAAGCTGTTCAAGTGATGCTGAGTGTATGTCTACCTTTCTTTGTGCAATGTATTTGCTGTATTATCAATATATTGTTCTTGACGAGGTGAATACAAGTTGTTGAGTTGTTGTTGAGCCATGAACGATAGTTAACACAAAGACGCGTGCTGGTATTGTGTTTTTATTGATTTGTGGTTTTACTACGTAGGCGCACCGTACCACAAGATGTGGACAGAGACTACAAAGGTGTTTTGATTTGAATGAGTAGGTTCATATTAGCTCATGGCTGTTGTGTTATTGTTGTATATGTGTTGTGTGTACTTAATGATAGTGCACCTTGGTAAGGGTCTTTACCAGGTCATTTGGATATGTCAGTCACAGTTTATTTATAGGGCCGGGAAAGATACCAGTATCGCGATACTCCATTAGTATCGTGGCAAGGAAACAAAACACGAAGCAGATTTACCTTCTTTAGGAAAACAGCGCGAATGTTGGACAACCAAAACATCATTGTGTTGTCATCCAGAGTCACGTGCATTTATTTTCCAATCTATAGCACACAATATTTTACATACAGCTGTTTTTTTAAGGACCAAAGAGTTTGGTCTGCTTCGTGTTTTCATTTTCGCCCATGGAAAAAAATATTGTGATACTGGTACTGTTACAGCCCTATTTATTTACATCCGATTGCCGTGGTATTCTTTGTGACTCAGTTGGTAGAGCATGGCTCTTGCATTGCCAGGATACTGGGTTTGATTCCTGGGACCAAGTCGTTTTAAGTAAAAGCATCTGCTAAATTGCTTGAATACAACTGGACGAATGAATGTGTTGAGTGGTGCTGTCCTTTGAATTGTGAATTGAGTGCCATGATATCAGAATGAGTATTCACCCCCGAAAACAATCGTTTTTTTTACAACTCTAAAACATATCATTTTGTTTTCTTACAGGTTTGACACTAGTAAAAAAAAAAATGTAAATCCCTGTTTTTTTTTGTGCTGAGAATGTGCTAAAAGATAGTTGCTGAATCATGACTTCTACTCCAAGGTGGTGAAAACACCATTGTTTTAGCTGCCGGACAAACTACCTCTCATTGGGTGAAGACTATTCAGCCTTTTCAATTTGTCGAGCTGGCTGTTTCTGGTGTTTTGTAAGGTCCAGGTGCCGTTTCACCTTGGACGACCTAAACGTACATGTTTGTGAGTGTTTGAACATAGTCTTGTTGATAGGCAGAGCCGTGCTCGTCAGAGAGAGAGTGTTCATAGTGGAAGCACCAGAATGGTTATTCAAAGTTGAAATCATATTTTATTACAATTCTAGAGCATGCGAGCCCACCTTCCAGTATGTCTGTGCGTTGTATTAAGGTTATCTGTGGCCTTGTGTACCACAATCACAGGAATAGGAGCTGGTCACAGTACACATGCTACACAAGGTGCAGCTCAATAGTCTATAACGTAGCATCCTCCTCCTCTACTTTCCTTCATCTGCCCTGATCGTTAAAACATTTAACAGGTAAGAGCAGAAGGCGTTCCCGGTTGCTTTCACCTATTCTGGCTTTTGTGATCTGTGCAGAATAGAATGGAATAGAATGGAACTGTATTGTCCATTGTAGGGAAGAGCAGTAAAACCTGAGAGTTAAACCGCAATGGACAAACGAGAGTGAGACCCAATGACAAGGTAAAAATCTGTCGTTCTGCCCCTGAACAGGCAGTTAACCCACTGTTCTTAGGCCGTCATTGAAAATAAGAATTGGTTCTTAACTGACTTGCTTATTTAAATAAAGGTAAAAAAATATATATACTTTTTTTGTTATATTATTCAGTCTCCTCAAACAGTCTTATAATCATGCATCCCTGGATCGACTCTGAAGTGCTCAAGACTCGCCAACACAACACAACAGAACATCTGACTGAACCCTATACAGCCCCTGCCAACCAGGGTCCCCAAACCCTGACCTATGACCCTTTGACCTTAAGTGTCAGCCACCGGGCCTCAGATGGAGAGAGGGAGCTCCGAGGTGATGTTTCCTGTAGTTACAGAGCAGCCTCCCCTGCCCCTCCGCCTCCCCACCCCCAATCCTAACCTTAATCACTAGCAGGGAAAAATCTAAACTGACCCAAGATTATTGTCTAGGGACAACTTAACCCTAACCCGAGATGCTCAGGAGGAGAGAGGGACAGATGAAAGGAGACACTCTGGCCTTTGGCTCCCTCTTCTGGGCCAGACTGTCTCACACATAAATACGTCATCACAGGAATAGGAGCTGGTCACAGTACACATGCTACACCAGGTGCAGCTCAATAGTCTATAAAGTAGCATCCTCCTCCTCTCCTTTCCTTCATCTGCCCTGATCGTTAAAACATTTAACAGGTAAGAGCAGAAGGCGTTCCCGGTTGCTTTCACCTATTCTGGCTTTTGTGATCTGTGCAGAATAGATTGGAACAGAATGGAACTGTATTGTCCATTGTAGGGAAAAGCAGTAAAGCCTGAGAGGTAAACTTCATGGGACAAACAAGAGTGAGACCCAATGACAAGGAAGTCGCTTAGAGAGATAGCAGAGAGAGGGGAGAAGAGGGGAAGGAAAGGGGGGGGGAATAAATGAAAAGGTCAAACCAATGACATTTAAAGCCGTAGAAGAAGCAGTGCTTCAACAGAGACCCTCTGAGATGCTGCGCTCGCTTGATGTTGAGACCACACACAAGTCGTATCTTTTTAAACTAGAAAATACCTTTTAAACACTGGTTTCATTTTATCATCCCCAGTCCCAACGTGAAATTGAACCGCAACCACTAATGAAGAAAACGGTATATGTATTGTTCTGATTCACTATTGTTTCATTTCAATGATTTTTTGTATACATCATTGCTCTGGACCTGTCTTCATTAAAACCTTGTGTGCATCTTTAGCCATGTGCTAAGGCGCCTCGCTCATTGCCTGAATTAATTAGGCACTATTGACTATGATTAGGTCTCAGCTCTATAAGGGCCATTAACAAATGTTTCTGGTTTAAGACGTTATCACAGAAAACATGGAACACGGTGTAATCATTTTCAGTTGTGCTGAACAGTAAAGGCAATTTTTACATTAGTGTCCATTATGGTGACCCCAATTAGTTGACTGGTCGATTGTTTGGTCGATCAAGATTTTTGGGGGATCTAGCGGTCTAGTATCTATATAGTATCAGTCAAAAGTTTGGACACACCTGCTCATTACAGGGTTTTAAATTTATTTTTTACTATTTTCCTTGATGACAGCTTTGCACACTCTTGACATGGTGAGAAAGGAAGGTTGAGAGGGCCAGAAAAGCAGAACCAGGCCATTGGTTTGTTCTCCTCAGCTGATCTAATTGGCCAAGCCCCTTTGAAAAATGCCTCGACACACTTATATGGCACCCAGATGCCTCTCTTGCCAGGGAAACAGAGTGTGTGTGTGTGTGTGTGTGTGTGTGTGTGTGTGTGTGTGTGTGTGTGTGTGTGTGTGTGTGTGTGTGTGTGTGTGTGTGTGTGTGTGTGTGTGTGTGTGTGTGTGTGTGTGTGTGTGTGTGTGTGTGTGTGTGTGTGTGTGTGTGTGTGTGTGTGTGTGTGTGTGAGAGATTGCATAAGTCTGTGTCTCTGTGTCTCGTGTGTGTTTGAGAGAGAGCAAGAGCATGTATGCAAACGTGTGTGTGTGTGTGTGTGTGTGCATGTCTGTGTTTCCACGGCTCTCTGTTCAGAGGTCAGAGTGTTGTTTGGAGGCTCTGAGGAGATAGAGGGCTTCAGGGATGCAGCAGTGAGGTGTCATATTACCATGTCTGATGATTCATCACCACCCTACTGCAGAATGCAGCTGACCAAGGTGATCTGAATCCCTCTACACACAGACACACAGATACACACACAGACACACAGATACAGTGCCTTTGGAAAGTATTCAGACCCCTTGACTTTTTCCATTTTGTTACGTTACAGCCTTATTCTAAAATGGATGAAATAAACAAAAATCCTCAGCAATCTACACACAATACCCCATAATGTTGAAGTGAAAACAGGTTTTTAGACATTTTTGCACATTTATTAAAAATTGAAAACAGAAATACCTTATTGATATAAGTATTCAGACACTTTGCTATGAGAATCGAAATTGAGCTCAGATGCGTCCTGTTTGCATTGATCCTCCTTGAGATGTTTCTACAACTTGATTGAAGTCCACCTGTGGTAAATTTAATTGATTGGACGTCATTTGTCTATATAAGGTCCCACAGTTGAAAGTGCATGTCAGAGCAAAAGCCAAGCCATGAGGTCGAAGGAATTGTCCTTAGAGCGCCGATACAGGATCATGTCTAGGCACATATCTGGGGAAGGGTACGAAAACATTTCTGCAGCATTGAAGGTCCCCAAGATCACAGTGGCCTCCATCATTCTTAAATGGAAGACGTTTGGAACCACCAAGACTCTTCCTCGAGCTGGCCGCCCAGCCAAAGTGAGCAATTGGGGGAGAAGTGCCTTGGCCAGGAAGGTGACCAAGAATGGGAGAAACTCTCCATATACAGGTGTGCCAAGCTTGTAGCGTCATACCAAAGAAGACTTGATGCTGTAATCACTGCCAAAGGTGCTTCAACAAAGTACTGAGTAAAAGGGTCTGACTACTTATGTAAATGTAATATTTCTGTTTGTTTTTTAACAAACTAGCAAACATTTCTAAAAACCAGTTTTTTATTTGTCATTATGGAGTATGGTGTGTAGATTGATGAGGGAAAAAAACAATATAATCAATTTGAGAATAAGGCTGTAATGTCAAGGGGTCAAGGGGGTCTTAATATCTTCCGAGGGCACTGCACCTACACAGCACACATAGGCATGCTCATAGAACTTATACAGGCAAAAATGCATGCACAGCCAGACAAAAGCTAAGAGGTTTACGAGGAGAAAGAGTTAAAGCTCCGGCCAACTGTTCACGTTTCTCTCTTTCTCATGCTGGCCGATCACTTTCTTTTCTTGTCTTTCGCTTAACTCTCCTCTCCATCTCACACTACTTCCCTCAGCCTCTTCTTCAGCCTCTCCTCCCCTGACTTTGATGTGCTCATTTAGATGAAGGTGCTAGATAGCGTATAATTAGGATGCTAATTATAGCCTTCCAGAATTACTAATGTCTTGGTAGCTTCACTTTAATGTGTTAATAGTGTCGTGAGAGAAACTGTGTGCTGTGCTGAGTAGTGACAACTGGAGTAAGGTGGAGTTTCCCCTAGATGCTGACCTTGGGTCAGTTTTGTATTTCCCTAACTAATGGTTTAGGTTAGCGGAGGCTGATTGGCGGTGGCTGATCCTAGATCTGTACCTAAGGGAAACTTCACCCTGTAGAAGTGACAGCATTTATATGGGAGGCCCAGTACAGATTGTAGAAGAGCAGATGCTAGGCTAAGGGATTAGCACCACAGCCTAGCGGCTCGGCTTCGGATGCTAACCGAGCCTGACAGACACGCCTGTCACCTGACCCCTCATGCCGCCTACTCATTGGATGACCGGTATCAAGCAGCATGTGGCTAAAAATACCAAATAAGGTGATAGAGGGGAAGGAGGGTCAGTGTGAGGCACTCTGGGGCCTGGCCCTGTGAGCTCTGGCTTTGTGTGTGTGTGTGTGTGTGTGTGTGTGTGTGTGTGTGTGTGTGTGTGTGTGTGTGTGTGTGTGTGTGTGTGTGTGTGTGTGTGTGTGTGTGTGTGTGTGTGTGTGTGTGTGTGTGTGTGTGTGTGTGTGTGTGTGTGTGTACCTGTGTGTGTACCTGTGTGTGTACCTGTGTGTGTGTGTGTGTACCTGTGTGTGTACCTGTGTGTGTACCTGTGTGTGTACCTGTGTGTGTACCTGTGTGTGTGTGTGTACCTGTGCACATGTGTATACAAGTATGGTAGTTTTGTGTATTTTCCCTGCTGTGCTGCTCAAAGCACAGGAAGCTGTGTGTGCACAGAAATAGCTGTGTGTTTGTGTCTGTGGGGGGGAGCACTGGGCTGACAGTGAGCTCAGCCACGTCACCAGAGACCAACATAGGAAAAAAACAGACCCACATCAGGACTATAATTACACTAAATGCACATCAGTACTGTAAGCTGGCTAGCACAGTCCCCTTGCAAGACATAAAACATTTACATTACATTTACATTTAAGTCATTTAGCAGACGCTCTTATCCAGAGCGACTTACAACAGTTCTGTCCGGACCACACATCACACCAAAAGACAGGGGTTCGATTCACAGGTCCGCCCCTAGGGCTCTCTCTTTCTTCCCTATATTTCACATTGCATCAGTTTCCCTCTCTTCACTGCTGTCTAAAGATAATAATAACACTTTAGTGTTACTGGGGCTAAATGTAACCTGGATCAGTTGTTACAGGTAGGACTGTAATTGTATTCACAGGAGTTTATACATCCTTGGTACCAGTGGAACGTTTTTTGGGGACGTTCAAGTCATCAGTCAATGTTGCTAACTACAGTATTCATACCCCTTTTGTTGTATTACAGCCTACATTTTTTTAAATGTATTAAAGTGAGATTTTTGTGTCAGTGATCTATACACAATACGTATACACAATACCCCTTTGTTGTGGCAAGCCTGAATAAGTTCAGGAGTACAAATGTGCTTAACAAATCCCATAATAAGTTGAATGAACTCATTATGTGTTCAATAATAGTGGTTTATCATTTTTGAATAACTACCCCATCTCTATACCCCACAAATACAATTATCTGTAAATTTCCCACAATAGTAGTGAATTTCAAGCACCGATTCAACCACAAAGACCAGGGAGATTTTTCAATGCCCCGCAAAGAAGGCCACTGATTGGTAGGTGTAATAAATAAAAATAAAAATAAAAAATATCAATACACCCCGTCACTACAAAGATACAGGCGTCATTTGAGATTAAGGAGAAGAAGGAAACTGCTCAGGGATTTCACCATGAGGCCATTGGTCATTTTAAAACAGTTACAGGGTTTAATGGTTGTGATATGAGAGAACAACAACATTGTAGTTACTCCACAATATGAACCTAAAAGTAAAAAGAAGGAAGCCTTGTACAGTATTAAAAATAATAATACTGCAAAATATGCATCCTGTTTGCAAAAATATGGCAAAGAAATGAACTTTTTTGTCCTGAATACAAAGCGTTATGTTGGGGAAAATCTTTTTAAGTGGGAGAACTTGCACAATTGGTGGCTGACTAAATACTTTTTTGCCCCACTGTATCCCGAAAGCATGAGGGTTTCCTAAGTGCACAAGGTAACAGAAAGGAGCAGGGTGGGTAGTTAGCTAAGTTTCTCTGTAGGAAGGTATTTATAAACTACAAATTCAGATCTTTTTAATGTTCTTTGGGGCTACATATAGAAGAAAAACAACAGCATTTGGTTCCATGATCTATCCCTGTTTATTATTAATATTAGAATAATTGAAAGGCCATTCATGTTTTGAGGGAGATCATATGACAATAAAATAAATGTCAATGCATTATCATGCCGATTACTGCCTATAGTAAAGTTGGATACTTGTCAGGTTAGGCCTACAGTGGGGCAAAAAAGTATTTAGTCAGCCACCAATTGTGCAAGTTCTCCCACTTAAAAAGATGAGAGAGGCCTGTAATTTTCATCATAGGTACACTTCAACTGACAGACAAAATGAGAAAAAATATTAAATACGTAATGAGATCAACTTTTGTTATTGACCAAATACTTATTTTCCACCATAATTTGCAAATAAATTCATTAAAAATCCTACAATGTGATTTTCTGGATTTTTTTTTTCCGTTTCGTCTGTCATAGTTGAAGTGTACCTATGATGAAAATTACAGGCCTCTCTCATCTTTTTAAGTGGGAGAACTTGCACAATTGGTGGCTGACTAAATACTTTTTTGCCCCACTGTATATCCAGGTCTTTGTCTCGTCTTAGCTCATCTTCAATTAGTACCTAACTATCATTAGGGTAATTAAGCTTTGATTTGTATTTATATAAAAAGAGACACAGCAGCAACAAACGTCTGCACATAAAGCCCCAGAAGTGTTGCGAGTGAGAAATAGGCAATTGGATGAGGCTTTCTTTTAAAATGGTTTACTCGGACTATGAGCCCCTAACTAGGGGAGAATGGGAAGGGATGCGGTACTTTGCAAGTGCAGCTCAACCAGGCTCCACACTGCCTTGCTATAGTACGGTCTGAGACACCGTCATGCCCCTATGCCCTGCAAGAAATGGATGCCAATCTGAGAGACCTACAGTATTGCAACTCGGTGATGGTTTCGTTGTGTCAACTGACATTTGGATCAGCAGAAAGGGACAGTTTCCTGGAGATTGTCGCCAGTTTCATTGATGGAAAGTATAAAGGTCACAAGGTTTTGTTTAGCGCTGAGCACATACAAGGACACCACGCAGCAGAGGCCTTTTACCAAAAATATGAAAGTGTCCTGAGGAACTGGAATGTACAGCGGCAAGTAAAACGAGTGGTGACTAACAGCGTTTTTGTTGAAGATGTTTGAAAGAGACACATTGTGGCAAAAAAAAAGGTAAGTCTACCTCCGATTATGAAAAACTCGCCCTAAACAAAGTGCGTTGGCTACAGTTCCTGGTGGAGGTACTGACACCACTAGCTGACCTCACCGATAATATACAGAAAGAGTTGGGAAACCTGGGCATAATTCTCCCTGCCGTGTTGGAAGTAAAGAAACTGTTGACTACCGTGTCTCAGCTCATAGACATTGCTGCTTATGCAGAAACACTTATCAGATGACTTCTTCACTCGGTAAAGGCGGTACTATAATGATAAACATCTTGTCCTAGGAACCGTCCTGGACCCCAGGGTTAAAACTGAGTGGGTGATAAGGGGTGAGCTGGTGGAGAGATATGCAACCTCCTTGTGAAGGAAACCGAGGCTATCAGCGCGCCTCCGGCAGTTGCATCTGCTGTGCCAACAGCACCTAACCTGGACCCTGAGCAAAACGAAGTGCCCAAAATACCTTGCATGTTCAGCTCCTACTTCATTCAGCAGCAGCGTTCCTCTCTTGACACGAGCGGAGAGGTATGAGAAGAAACACAGACGAGGACGTTATCACCTTTTGAAAAGACAACTCATTCCCGCCCCGCCTGGAAAAAGTGGCCCATAGGGTTGTTAGCATCCCCAGTGGCTCTGCATGTGTGGAGAGGCTGTTCTCCGCTGCTGTCCTGCTCTCCAGGCACCATCGCATGAGTCTGAAGCCACAGACTCTGGCCAAACTCAATGTGAATTCAAAGGCACTGTAGACTGAGCCTAATAAGGCATGTTTCATTTCATTTTGATTTAATTCTAAGTAAGTCATGCTTCACAATGTATTTCTTCATAGGTTATAGCCTTGAAATAATAGTCTAATAATTATCCCTAAATAATTCAATTTTGTTCCTTTTTAGACTACCTGTCTGGCTCATGACCTATTTAGAGTGTTTCTATGCTGTTTAATATTACATGTAGCCTATTTGAAATGATGAGTGCTTCTTACAGTCAACTTTTTACAATTATTCATAGAGAAACAACGAACATTTGTTTTGAGTCCATGTCAATGGTTAAATCACATCAGAAGAACATTTTTTTTAGGTCTGGAACTGACACACTTTGATTTGTGAGTGTAATTCCCCTTTAATTGCGCAGCTACTGTAGCAAGAGAGGAATGTGTAGATCTAGCGATGTTTCTGCTGGTAGGTCACCTTCGGCAGCACATGTAATGGCAGAGTTTGCAAAACAATCGCCACCCAATTGATACAAATAGTAATTATATAGTTCTGTCAGGTAAGCCTACTTTGCAGTTAACGTTTAATTGAGAATGTTTTTGGGGCAAGTATTTCTGTTTACCCACAAGACGGTTATCATCAGCATCGCTAACTGACTAACGTTACATACAGAATGATGGACAAACGCGCGCACTCAACAGACAGACGGGAGCAATATCGCTGGAATTTATTTTTTATTTTTTTAAGCCAATTTGCCTCGATAAATAAAGGTTAGATTTGAAAAAAGTAACAAAAAAGCAATTAGTGGCTAACCAGGAGGGGGATAATGAATGAAATAATGACAAAAATGAATGTACTCTCAGAATCTATTGGTGAACTACTCATAGGTGGGCAGCGAGCAACATAGCTAGCGATCTACCTGTTGGAGAACCCTCTTAGAGACGTACATCTGAATTCACGGTGCTTCTATATAGTATAGTATTGACTCAGGGGTTTGAATACTTATGTAAATTATTGATTGCTGTATTTCACTTTCAATATTTCCTACAATAAAAAAATAAACAACATGTTTTCACTTTGTCATTATGGGGTACGGTGTGTTGATGGGTGAGAAGTATTTAAAAATATATATTTTGAATTTCGGCTGTAACACAACAAATGTGGAATAAGTCAAGGGGTATGAATACTTTCTGAAGGCACTAGATGTCAAATGAATACAAATCCATTATCAATGTATAAAACAATAACAAAGAACATAAAAATACAATCATTTTCAAACCCACTTACTGTCATGTCTTTTTCAAATATATATATTTAAAGCTCAGTAAAATGTGTGTTGCCTGTTAGTGCTGTCAAATGATGCTGAAGGGGGTAGTTTGGGAAGGTTGAAGTTCAAAAGGGGTACTTGGTTGTTAAAAGTTAGGAAACGACTGTGATAAGAGTAATTACATGGTAGACTATACATACAGTACATTAGTGTTGCAGTCTTCTCAGTGGAATCGACCAGACTAGCAACCTTCATACTGCTAACCTTTTACCAGATCATACTGGCTTGCCTTCATAAATCCTGAATGTCTGTGACATGTGTCATTGGTTTTGAGTGGTTTGCTTTCCTGTGTCATCGTGGCACTTCCTGAGCCTGTGGCATCTGGGGAGGTTTCCATGACAACAGGCCCATCCGTGGCACCAGTGTATTTTGGGTAAGGTGACTCAGCAAAACGTGACTGTAGCAGAAAAGAGAGAAAGAGAGCAAGTGGAGAAAAAAAGGAGGCAGCCCCAGTGCCCACTGTCATTATCTCTCTGTCTCTGTCTCTCTGTCAAAATGTGGAAAAAGTCAAGGGGTCTGAATACTTTCCGAAGGCCTCCAGAATACAGTGCCTCCAGAAAGTATACACACTTTGACTTTTTCCACATTTTGTTGTGTTACAGCCTGCATTTAAAATGTGTTCAATTTAGATGTTGTGTCACTGGCCTATACATAATACCCCATAATGTCAAAGTGGAATTGTTTTTCGATTTTTTTAAACAAATTAATTGAACATTAAAAGCTTAAATGGATTGAGTCAATAAGTATTCAAGCCTTTTGTTATGGCGAGACTAAGAGTAAACATTTGCTCAACAAGTCACATAATAAGTTGCAATAAGTTGTAAGGTTCCTTCCGTTGAGCAGTGAATTGCAAGCGCAGATTCAAGCACAAAGACCAGGGAGGTTTTCCAATGCAGCGTCCAAGCGCAAGAATCGCAGAGATTCAATTCCTGACGCATGTTTTTGTCTTGTGAATTTAAATAATGAAAAATTCATTTGATTTAGGTTGCATATGGCCTCGACATTACACCACTGATTAATTTACCAAGATTTCTGAAGTCATGAAGTTACAACTAGTAGCTAGCAAGCTACATTGACTAGCTAGGTTCGCAATGTAAACAACTTGTGTAGTTAAAGGATCATTTAGTACAACCACTAGCAACAGTTTTAATGAGTACTTGTAAAACATTAGACCAAAGCTATTGTACTTATGCATAAGCGGTGATGGTACAGTGCAGTAGGGGAAAACAGAATTAAGATGGTCTTCTCTTCGCTCTCGAAACAATGCGCTCTGTGTAGCAGGTAGAGCGTAACATTGACACAACGCTGATGGCAAAGCAACACAACGCTTATAGTGGAGCTGAAGTTTTACAGTGTAATTAATACATTTCATATATGCTATCGCACAAATAATAATTTGGTAGTGTTTATGAAGGTCTTTGTTAACATTTAAACAATTATTCTAATACCACAATAGAATTTTCATTCGTTTTGTTACTAAAGCAACCCTGTTACTTGGCAACCCTGTTCATGGAGTGCCGCAGGTACTGCAGGATTTTGTCCCAACTAGGCACCACACCAGACCAACTGAGCTAATTGATCAGTTCAGTGGTCCCTCAGTAAAGCAGTGAATTTCAACACAAATTCAATCACAAAGACCAGGAAGGTTTTCCAATGACACGGAAAGAAGGGCACATAATGTTATTAGTGATGGGTAAAAAAAAGAAAAAAGAAAAAAGAAGAGCACGGTGAAGTTATTAATTACACATTAATTACACTCAGTCACTACAAAGAATCAGGTATCCTTCCTAACTCAGTTGCCGGAGAGAAAAAAAAATGCTCAGTGATTTCTCCATGTGTGTAATTGTGACTTTAAAGCAGTTACAGAGTTCAATGGTTGTGATAGGAGAAAACTGAGGATGGATCAACAACATTGTAGTTATTCCACAATTACTAACCTAATTAACAGAGTGGAAAAAAAGGAAGCCTGTACAGAATATTCCAAAACATGCATCCAGTTTGCAATAAAGCACTAAAGTAAAACTTTATGTCCTGAATACAATGTGTTATGTTTGGGGCAAATCCAACACAACACATAACTGAGTACCACATCATATTTTAAAGCTGCATCATGTTGTGGGTATGCTTGTCATCGGCAAGGACCTGGGAGTTTTTGGGGGGGATAAAAAGTCCTAGAGGAAAACCTGGTTCAGTCTAATGTGTTGGTCATTACTGAGACGCGGTTAAGAAAGAGTGTTTTGTACACTGATGTTAACCTTACTGGTTGTAACTTTTTTCGGCAAGACAGATCTTCCAAAGGTGGTGGAGTGGCAATCTTTACCAAGGAACACCTTCAGTGCTCTGTTGTCTCTACCAAGTCTGTCCCCAAGCTTTGTTGACTGTTGCTGTGGTGTTATCGTCCACCATCAGCACCGACCTGTACCTTACCTGTCCTAAGCTCTCTCCTGGACTCTTACACTAAGTATGCATTTGTCCTGCTAGATGACCTAAACTAGGACATGTTTAAACCACCTGACCAAGTCCTAACGCAATGCGATTCCCTCAATATTTCTCGGATTATTACCAATCCTACAAGTTATTACTCCAAACACCAAGAAAAGGCTACTCTCCTTGATGTTATCACAAATAATCTTGATAGGTATCAGTCTAGTGTCCACATACAATACCTGTTCTGCCAGTCACATTCTGTTAATGGTCCCCAAAGCACACACATCCCTGGGTCGCTCCTCTTTTCAGTTTGCTACAGCTAGAAACTGGAACGAGCTCCAAAAAACACTCAAACTGCTGTCTCGTACAACGTTATGTAGTGTTCTCCTGTCTCTCTTGTCGTGATGTGTGTGTTTGTCCCCGCAAGAGGCTTTTTGCGTTTTGGTAGGCCGCTAAATGTAAATAAAAATGAGTTCTTAACTGGCTTGCCTCGTTAAATGAAGGTCTAAAAAAACAATGCGACCAGTTAAAGATTTTACTCACACAGCCAGGTCAAAGCATCGCAACATGCGACTAAATGGTCACAGTCTGGAGCCCTGGGTTAGTATTGTGGATTAACAGAGAATACATAGAGTAGGCTGCATGCAGTAGGTGTCATACATGGCCATTTAGCAGTATGAGAACTTTGGACTATAAGGTTCTTTCTGCATTTTTTATTGACATAGTCTTTTTCTGTTCAATGTTCTCTACTTATATAGTATTCTAAATACCCCAATTCATGTTGTTAAGTTAAAAATAATACTGGATAAAACTTATACCAAAGCGGGTCCAGAACTTTAAAGACAATTATCTCAGTATCCTCTTATATTCCCAAGCTCACAAGTATTGACTGACAACAAATGTGATTTATCAAAGTGAAAATGTGAGTTTCGGAAATTCTCAGCCACAGATCCATACAAGCACCGCATAGACATATAATATAGTACAATTAACATTAGGTTTCCCTCATTCTCACTAACACTCACTCACTCACTCAGACTCACACACACACACACACACACACACACACACACACACACACACTCAGACACACACACACACACACACACACACACACACACACACACACACACACACACACACACACACACACACAGAGTTTGCTTCATCTATCCTGCATTAAGAGATTAGAGTGCCAGCTGCTAGGACTGACTGAGCCTGAAGTTTGTAGCCACACACCACACACACACAGACTGTAATCCTCAGAGATTCCGGACTCTAACAGACATGAGTGAGTGAGGGAGTGAGTGTGGGTGGGTGTGCGTGCGTGCGTGCATGTGTGTGTAAGAGAGAGGGAAACCGTGCTGTTCTGTCGGTGGGAGGTGCTAAGCTCGTAGAGAGCAAGAGGGGATTGGATCGGATGTGAGAGGAACAGAGCATGCCCAGTAGGTCCCTCAGCCCGGAGAGGGACTCAGCTCTGCATTCATCTGCAGAGTTTGAGAGAGAGAGAGAGAGTGAGTGAGTCTGCTGCATATGGTAGAGTGCATGTGAGCAGCTGCCGCCACCTTACTTTCACTCACATACAAACTTACACACACACATCCACAGATGAGGCTGAAAGCGGATGAGACAGGCAGCAACAGAGGACAGCTTTAGTAGTGCTAGGGCTAGCGTTAACATTGTAGCATTTTGAGCTAGTTGAGCCCCCCCTCTCTCTCTCCCCCTCGCATGGGCATTGCGGACAGGCCTGGGGCCCCGGGACTACCCCCTGTTGCCACTCAACATGCCAAGGAATGACTGGCTGGCCGAGTGGGGAGACCTCGCTATGGGCATTGGACAGCAACGCTGCTGCTTATCTCTGCACTAATGAAGGGCTTCAAGCTCGCCTGGTAAGACTACTGGCAATATTGGTCTTTATGGGGAGACACTGATGATAGGGGGAAGAGGAGGAGGGAAAGGAGGAGGAGGAGTAGCTGGGTACTTCCCTGCCCTAACACACTGTTTATTTGTTTCCTCCCTCCTTCCCTCCTCCCTCGTTCTCTCTCTCACACCATCTGTCAGTTCCTGCCATCAAGGGAGGGAGCTTTTTTCCCAGCCTGAGCCCTTTATAATATGGCATCCTTGAAGAGAGCATCGTATTCCTCTCCTCAGTTCACCTCTCCTCTCATCATGCTCTCCTCTTTTCTCTTCTTCACGCTTTTTCTCATTTCTCCTCTCCTTGGGTTTTCTTCTCCTTGATTAACCTCCCATACTCATCTCATCACCTCAATGCTGTTTTCAGTGTTTCTGTGTGCGTCTCCCTCCATCCTCTCTGTCTGATATTTTTAGTGCTGGCCAGGCCTCCACAGATTGTTACAGTAGGGAGAGAGGGAGAATGCAGCAGCAACAGAATGGCGTACTGAGACATCTTTCTTTCCCACTCATGCCCAGCCATTCTTCTGCAGTGTCCCGAAGCCAAACTGGGCAAATTCACGTTTCTCCACCTAATTTTAGATCTCCGCGTCTCACTAACCCTCCCTGCTTTTTTCTGCCATAGAAGCTGCGGATGTGCAGTAGTTTTGAATACCCCAGGTTGACATGTGTGTGTGTCAGTGTGTGTGTGTTTGTGTTTTGTCTGTGTTTTGTTTGTGTGTGTGTGCGTGCGTGCGTGCATACCTGTGTTTGCATTTCCTTGTGCTGGTGTGTGTATGTACTTGTGTGTGTGTGTACATACATGTTTGTGTGTGTGTGTGTGTGCGCATATACTTGCAGGCATCGGCTACTGCGATTTGCGATACATTATCCCTCCCTATTGGTGTCTGCAACTGACACGTTGACTGCAGCTCTAGTGTAGCCAGTTAGCCACAGTCAGCCACCACGGCTAGCATGCTAACTGGAAATCGCTGACTGGCTAACAATACAACACTACTACTGGCAGTGACCGACACGGCAATGTTTCTGCTGCAGTCATTTAGCTGTGGCTCTGCGCCACGGTAAATTCATTGCCGCCACTGTACAAAAAAAATGGAACAACAAACATATTTTAAAGATGCTAAAACCGTGCACATTGACTTTTCCTCTGCAAACAAAACGAGTAATGAATAGAAAAATCTGACTACCCCATAGTAGAATGGTTTATGTATTCACCTAGTCGGCTTGTTGTTGTGTGTTCTATTGCGAGATAAATATTCTTCTCGAGGTGCATTGAAGTTTTGAGTGCCATAGGGAGGGAAACATGCTTCCTGATAAGCAGTCAATGCACACGATTCTTGCAGTTGTGGGGAAAACAGCCGTTTTAATGGCCATTGTTAAAAAGAGTGGGATCCCAGCTTTCCTTTACTAAATGATTTATTTTTCAACTCCTAAATATGCGTGAACTCCACCATTTTATACCCTGAGGTTTTAGAAGTGCTGAACCATGACATTATCGTTCCGTGAGTGTATAGAGGAGAGTGGGGCTAAATGGGTCAATTCTAGGGTAACTTGGGGTTAAACACCACCCTACCCCAAAATACAATTTTTGGAGACAGATGCCATTTGTTGTTGAACAAGAGTAGTGGGAACCAGGGATTTTTAAAAACATTTTGGAGGGGGTGACATGAAGTGGATTCTGTGAGAAGTACAGGCAGGGGGCGGAATTCCCCAAGTTACCCTAACAGGTAGACCGACTTTTTATTCACTGTGTTTATGCAAGGAATCCAACTAACATCCCAAATGTAACCCCATGCTTCAGCCTATTTATTGATAGCCACTATGCTGTGTCAGTGGAGCCACAGGTGATAATGCTTATGGCTCATAGCATACCTGATCATTTAGACCATGCATATGCATGGTCCAATATGTTAACATCATTTTTTACAAATCATTTTAGCAATATGTTATTGGGCTAATTTCTAGAGATGAAAATTCTATTTTAGATGCTGTCAGCATAATTTTATTTTCATTCATTTTGGAGTGTAAGGTCCTTTTTAAAAAGTCACCGAACAGAGCCCTTCCCAAAGCCCCCCCCCCCCACTGCTGCAGATGTTTCCAGAGGGGAAATTGTGACAGTTAGGCATTTTAGCGATATTCCTTTATTTATTATATAAGCCGTGTGTATGCCCTTTTTAGATTTAGCGAAACAATTATTCGTCGGATGGTAGGGGAGGGCTTATTTTCTTCTCGGACCGGCGGTAGTGGATTCAGATTAGGATGACCCAGTGGTTTGGGTGGATGGTGGATATGGACCGTCGCCAGGGATGGATGGGGTGTAAACAGGTTTGGGATCAGAAAGCTTTTGGCATTATAGGAGTGGGGTTATGCAATATTGATGGCTTAAGAGGGTGAGTGTTTTGGCATTTGGTTTAGTAATGATTTGCATGATGGAAAACTAATAACCCAGGTGGGATCTTTCCCAACAGGCAAAAGTTGTTGAAATCATATAATAATGATGTCATTTCAAAAACCATTATCTCACTGGGTAGAGTAGGGCAGGTGCGGTGACCGTATTACCACCACACCGGCAGTCATGAGTCATGACCGCAGTATAATTCTACGTGGCCGTGAATCTCCTCTTATGCACTCTGGACATGTGCTAGTAGTACCCAACTCGCGAATGATTTTCAGGTTGCTAATGGCCTGGTACTCAGGGCTCTATTGTCCCTCTAACCACTCTGACATCAATGAAAATGCAATCGAAACACATATTAGAGCTTATTCATACGAATGGGCCTATATATGATCCCAAGCCCTAAAAAATACCTGAATCAAAATAATGATTGTGCCATTTTACAATACATAGCCTGCCACATATTACGCATAGCAGAAAAACATACAAAATATACTAGTTATATATCTCTGTCTCTGTCTCTCTATCTATATACAGTGTATATATATACAAAAGTATGTGGACACCCCTTCAAATGAGTGGATTTGGCTATTTCAGCCACACCCATTGCTGACAGGTGTATAAAATTGAGCACACCGCCATGAAATCAACATAGACAAACATTGTCAGTAGAATGGCCTTGCTGAAGATTTCCAACGTTCAATGTGGCACCTTCATAGTATGCTACCTTTCCAACAAGTCAGTTTGTCAAATGTCTTCCCTGCTAGAGCTGCCCTGGTCAACTGTAAGTGCTGTTATTGTGAATTATACAATGGGTGTATCTAATCTTGAATACTGATTGATTAAAACCGCATTCTAACAAAATGTATCAATGTTCATTCAAGTTGCCTCTTCGTTAATTCTCCTGCCCCCACAAAAAAAACATGGTTTGAAAAAGTAGATTTTCAGCCCGGACCTAATATTCTAAGAGTTGATTCCGGTTGCTCTGGCCCAGGTTTATGATTTGCACAACATTGTACTCTTATGTTTGATATAAATGCATGGTTGTGGCTGTGAGAAGGGCGCCAGTATCCCTCACATAACTAGAATGAGATTCACTTTCTATGATCTCTCTGCTCGGATACACATGAGCCTGCAACTCATCTCTCCAGTGTAGCACTTCATCATTTATTTCCTTATAGAATCGTGCAAAGGGTTCTGAAGGAACTGCAGCACCCCTGATAAATTGAAATACATTTGCCAAAGTTATAGAATAACTGCTCTCTGTTGAGAAATAAATGAAATAATTTAGAATAGCCTACCATGAGAAGGCCTATAATTTAGCCACAGACGATCTATCAATCTTTTTTTAATAGCCTAGCTGTGGATTGTAGGCCAATAACAAGGAATAGTCTGTCTATAGTCGGGAACGCACAGCAAATATGTCAGTGAAAAAACTCCATGCAGACAAAACAGGCCTTTTGCAATATTTCAAATACAATCAAGGGAAAACACAGGTTGGGAAGCAAATGGCTGCTGCTGAAAAGAGAAGAATATGCTTTAGGCTACCAAAATGCTGAATTTCCAAATATTGTTTTACAAAGTTAAACAAGAGAGAGAGGCTTTTGGCACAAGTGCATCAGCTATCACCAGCGAGTGAGCTGCGCATCATTGGGTGAGTCAGTGAAACTGAAATGCATTTTTAGGACTATAGTTTCTTCCTCATAATGTAGCCTACAATATGTGTTTCCACACACCTAGGCCTAGACTATTGTTGGATTCAAGACAAGATAGTTTTTATTGAGCACAGATTCTCAGTTTGTCAGTGTCAAAGTAGCCTGTCATTTCGATCATTTGTGTGGTATTAAAAAAGATTCTGCCAAAGTCTCCAGTAATGTAAAATTACATAGAATTGCAATCGTTTATAAAAGGCCAACTTCTTTATAAAAGGCCACATTTTTCACGGACCCGAGGCTACTACAAATGTTCCCCATTTGTGCAACTTCTGGAAGTACACTGCTCTATGCCACTAGGCAAATGCGACAATATCATGCAATGCTTTATAATAAAGGTGATATTTGTTTCTCATGCGTTGAGGTACCTCAGAACTCCCTTGGTCACCACCCTCTCATGTCTACTTTTTGCACCTCCCGATTGACAAATTAAGCGCTGGCCCTGGGCCTGTCACCGCCACTGCGCAGGGCTGCCCTGAAAGACACGCCTTCCCATCTACCCCAAGGAGCAGTGAGGGAGAGGGGGAGGAAAATATGAAGGGAGAGAAAGATAGGGTGAGAGAGAGATGTGGTAGAGTGAGAGAGAAAGATATAGCGAGACACTATATAGCCCAGGGAGCAGGAAGAGAGAGATAGGGAGACAAATAAGCAGAAGTGTCTAGAGAGACAGAGTTGGACAAGGGAGATCAAGGTAGAGAGGCATAGACATGGTATAGAGAAGAAGAAGGAGAGATGTACAGTGGTTGCGAAAAAATTCACCCCGCTCCTATTTTGTTGCCTTACAAGCTGGAATTAAAATGTATTTTGGGCGGGGTTGTATCATTTGATTTACACAACATGCCTTCCACTTTGAAGATGTGCTTTGACGAGGCCATTCCAAGACATTTAAATGTTTCTCCTTAAACCACTCGAGTGTTGCTTTAGCAGTATGCTTAGTGTCATTGTCCTGCTGGAAGGTGAACCTCCGTCCCAATCTCAAATCTCTTGAAGACTGAAACAGGTTTCCCTCAAGGATTTCCCTGTATTTAGCACCATCCATCATTCCTTCAATTCTGACCAGTTTCCCAGTCCCTGCCTATGAAAAACATCCCCACGGCATGATGCTGCCACCACCATGCTTCACTGTGGGGATGATGTTCTCGGGGTGATGAGAGGTGTTGGGTTTGCACCAGACATAGCATTTTCCTTGATGGCCAAAAAGCTCAATTTTAGTCTCATCTGACCAGAATACCTTCTTCCATACATTTGGAGAGTCTCTCACATGCCTTTTGGCAAACACCAAACGTGGTTGCTTATTTTTTGTCTTAGGCAATGGCTTTTTTTCTGGTCACTCTTCCATAAAGCCCAGCTCTGTGGGGTGTACGGCTTAAAGTGGTCCTACGGACCGATACTCCAATCTCCGCTGTGGAGCTTTGCAACTCTTACAGGGTTATATTTGGTCTCTTTGTTGCCTTTCTGATTAATGCCCTCCTTGTCTGGTCCGTGAGTTTTGGTGGGCGGGCCTAATTTTTGGCAGGTTTGTTGTGGTGCCATATTCCTTCATTTTCTCACTGTGTCATCAAGGACCCCACACGCCAGCCACAAGCTATTCACTCACGGCAGCCACAAGCTATTCACCATTGAGGTCTGATACCAACAGGTTGAGAAACAGTTTCTATATACAACCATTCAGACTGCTGAATACTTGAACTGGACTGACCACCTGCTCTCTGCAACTTAGCACACATGCACTTACTCACGCACACACCCACACAGATACATGTGTAAATATTGGACTACAAATTGTGCCTTCCTGTATTATATCAAATTAATTGAAGCAATCAATCAATCTTTGCCTCAGCAATGTAGCACAAATGAATGGTCCTGACATTTGAGTTTTGGGGTTATAAAGTGCAAAGAATATGCACAGAAAATAGTTGTATAAGTAAAGGATAATTATCAAGGGGCTATGCGTTCTGTGGAAAATAATGCACGACGTGGAAGGTGTGCCACAAGGCGCTAGCAGAGTGCCACTAACCTTATTTTCCAGAGAATGCATAGAGCCCCAAACTGATTATCCCGCTTATACCACAGCTATAATTTAACCCGTTTGCCACTAGAAATGGGTTCAACAACCATGGAAGTAGCTAGCAAGTTTACTATAGCTACAGAAGTTGCCTTGGTAACCAAGCATCAAACTTGCTAGCTTATCTAACCAAACCATCAGTCCTGCTGGCTTGCTATTATGAAAATGGAATAAAAAAATGCCAATAATTATTTCAATTCAACTTCTGCTTTCAAAAGCAGCTCAAACATATTGTAGAACATGTAAGAATGAACTTCGTAGCCATTGAATATTGTAGTGCATTACGAGTGCTTCAAGCCATTCAGAAACAAGTATTCAGCAAGGCAATGGTATAAGAAAGAAGTATACAAGACTATACAGCCTATGCGTCCACGAATCAGAGTTCATTTGGCTGTGCTGTGTGGTCATCTAATAGAATTGATTGGACAGAAAGCCTACATTCCACAATCTTGTTAGTCCTGTTTTTGTCTACATTGTAACAACTTGATTATTCTATTGGTCTTAAAACCGATGTTAAGCCGAATCCTGGACTAGGAATTTCGAGTGATTCTCCAAAGAGCTTGCTTTTTAGTCCAGGCTGTCCCTTGATGTTTATACTAAAGTACTGAGGATACCACCACCAATTGCACATATTCCGTATCTAGATTGCTTTTCTATCTAGATATAGAATTTCTACCTTTATTTAACAAGGCAAGTCAGTTAAGAACAAATTCTTATTTTCAATGACAGCCTTGGAACAGTGGATTAACTGCCTTGTTCAGGGGCAGAACAACAGATGTGTACCTTGTCAGCTCAGGGATTTGATCTTGAAACCTTTCAGTTACTAGTCCAACACCCTAACCATGAGGCTACCTGCCTAGTAGGTATTCTGTCCAATTTTTTCATTGCCATACTAATCCTTGATTGAAATGTTACTTCACTCTTAGCCATGTTGTCCACTTTGTCTCTCGCTCATTTCATCAACCTTCTGGATAGCAGCAAAGAGAAAACACCGACATGGTTATCTATCATAGCGATGAGGTGAATAAATGACTGCATCCGAGCTACTAGGGTGTGAAAAGGCTTTTCCTTATCTGTTATACTGACCTATTAGAGATTTACCAAAAGTATATGTTATACTGACCTATTAGAGATTTACCAAAAGTGTCTGTTATACTGACCTATTAGAGATTTACCAAAAGTATCTGTTATACTGACCTATTAGAGATTTACCAAAAGTGTCTGTTATACTGACCTATTAGAGATTTACCTAAAGTGTCTGTTATACTGACCTATTAGAGATTTACCAAAAGTAGATTATCTGTTTGTTTTCAGCTTGGTCAGGCGTGGAGCTCTACACTTGCTCACACAGCAGTCACACATACACACATAGTCTTGTATAACTAACTTTGTGGGGACACACAATTCAGTCCAATTCAAAATCCTATTGTCTCTAACCCCAAAACCTAACCTTAGCTCCTAACCCGAAACCTAAAACGAACTCACTTTGTGGTGATAAATGATAATGTAACACCACTGCCTACCTGGGCTCGAACCAGGGACCCTCTGCACACATCGACAACAGCCACCCTCGAAGCAAGGTCACAGAGCGAGTGACGTCACCGATTGAAATGCTGTTAGTGCACACCCCGCTAACCGTTTCACAGCGGTTACACTCACCCCCCCTTTTCCGCAGGAACCAGTGATCTGGATAAACAGCATCAATGTAACAGTATAGCCTCCGTCCCTCTCCTCACCCCTACCTGGGCTTGAACCAGGGGCCTTCTGCACACATCAACAGCAGCCACCAACAAAGTATCGTTGCAGAGCAAGGGGAACAACTACTTCAAGGTCTCAGAGCAAGTAACGTCACCGATTGAAACGCGCACACCGCTAACTAGCTAGCAATTTCACATCGGTTACGTGTGTGTGTGCGTGCGTGCGTGCGTGCGTGCAGTGTAGTGTAGTATATTACCAGTAACTTTAGAAGCTATTCCAAAAGCTATACAATCCATCATTGTGATTAAGACATTAATTAGAGTATTTTATGGAATTTTCATAACATGTAAAACATAAAAATATGATCATTTTAATACACAAAATCGAATCACAAAGCTCTAAAACATTACCCTAATGTTTACCCTAACATTACCCCATAAACTTAGTGAATAACATTGGTGTTTAGTATATTTTACAAGCTTTTATTTATTTTACTGTGTCAATATTACTTTGGTGTAAATGTTTTGGCGTCAAACTGGTAGCAGTTGTGAAAAAAAGTAAATAGTTGGAAGAGTTGCAGAGTTAATTGCAAATGATGTCCTTTTTGATTGGATGTTTTTTTTTATTAACTCATGGCCAGTTTTGAAACGGATATAAAGATTTAGGGGGAAAAAACAATATTTTATATGAATACATTTTTTTAAGAAGTGATACATTTTTGTTTTTCAAACTAAGACTCATTGTATTAATAAAATTTTCAAACATCATTTCAGTCATCTAATATAAGTTTACCCATTAATAATTTCATTTATTTTATCAAATTAGTTTAACCTGCTTTTTTTTTGCAATAATCACTGATCTGGCTTTCAAGTCTGTCTAGGAAAATGCCCTTTTTTGTTACAAATTTAACTAGAACCATGCATAATGCACATTCACTAATAATTACTAACTTCTTGTAGCAAGGCATTAGGCTATAGAAAATGAACACAGGTCTTATCAACAATCTCTCAAGCCCACATACTGTAACGACCCTGGGTTTATAAGCGCAGATATCGACTCTGCCGCTTGAGCATTCTTTTGGGGCACAGTCGATAGCACGCTGGGCTTCAGGCTAGAAGGTGGATGGTTCGAGACCTGCTCCCTGCCTGTTTCATTACGTTGGTGGCAGAAGTGGGATCGGACCTTGCATCCACGACAGTGCGTGTGTTTGGCCAGTGAGCTCGTTCCTATAAGATGTAGAGTCGCAAGCTAGCGAGAAAACTCGCTCTTTGAATATGTGGACAACTACAAGTACCTAGGTGTCTGGTTAGACTGTAAACTCTCCTTCCAGACTCACGTTAAGCATCTCCAATCCAAAATTAAATACTGAATCGGCTTCCTATTTCGCAACAAAGCATCCTTCACTCATGCTGCCTGTTACGAATCCCTTTTGGCCCGACAGTCTAGGGGGGGATGGTAATGAGACCCGTAACATAACTCATGCAAATTATTATTGTGACAAAGTAAAAGTGTTCACGAAATAACCACGACAACAGAAATCTACCGTCAAACTCTAGGTTTATTTATAAACACACGGTAATGGGGGGAGCAGGAAAAGGGGCTGAGCTGGACCCAAGGAAAGAAACAATAAGTATTCAAAAACACCCCTAAGCTAGACTAGCCTACTTTAACAACAGCTAACTAACTAACCAAAAATACAGTGGGTGGTCCGCCCAGTTCTAACTAGTGTATTTAACAAAGTTCACCTACGGGTAGTGTATGCCCATGGGCGACTTGTCTTGGTTTCCCCCTTTTCCCACCAGCAATCAAACACAAACACTATAAACAAAAACCAATACTCACAGGTGATGACAAAGTGCTATGAGGTGCTTAAACAAAAGAGAGGTTAAGACATAAAGCGAGCGTGAAACACAGAGACCTACAGACATGGCATTTACAGAGACATTGAGCTGAGCTTTAGAACAAACAAATGATGGGGTTTTTAAACCATGGGGAAGGAACTGTGATAGGTCAGGAAATAGGAGGAGGTGTGTCTTCTGATTGATGATTGATTGTTGACTGATTGGGGAGTGATGGTTTTCACCTGTGAGGGGAGAAGGAGAGAAAAGAAACACACAGGATAACTGTATCCGTAACACTGCCAAACATACCATCGTAAAACTGACTATCCTACCGATCCTTGACTTCGGCGATGTCATTTACAAAATAGCCTACAACACTCTACTCAGCAAATTGGATGCAGTCTATCAAAGTGCCATTCG
This sequence comes from Oncorhynchus gorbuscha, assembly GCF_021184085.1. Lineage (NCBI taxonomy): Eukaryota > Metazoa > Chordata > Actinopteri > Salmoniformes > Salmonidae > Oncorhynchus > Oncorhynchus gorbuscha. The sequence continues at coordinate 44,545,565 of NC_060188.1, read as the reverse complement.
TTTTGTCACCAAAGCCCCATATACTACCCACCCCTGCGACCTGTATGCTTTCTTTCGTTGGCTGGCCCTCGCTTCATGTTCGTCGCCAAACTCACTGGCTCCAGGTCATCTATAAGTCTTTGCTAGGTAAAGCCCCACCTTATCTCAGCTCACTGGTCCCCATAGCAGCACCCATTGGCACGCGCTCCAGCAGGTATATTTCACTGGTCACCCCCAAAGCCAATTCCTCCTTCAGCCGCCTTTCCTTCCAGTTCTCTGCTGCCAACGACTGGAACGAACTGCAAAAATCGCTGAAGCTGGAGACTCTTATCTCCCTCACTAGCTTTAAGCACCAGCTGTTAGAGCAGCTCACAGATCATTACACCTGTACATAGGTCTTCTGTAAATATCCCATCCAACTACCTCATCCCCATATTGTTATTTATTTTATTTATTTTGCTCCTTTGCACCCCAGTGTCTCTACTTGCATACTCACCTTATGCACATCCATCACTCCAGTGTTTAATTGCTATATTGTAATTATTTTGCCTATTTATTGCCTTTACCTCCCTCGTCCTACCTCCCTTTTCCTAGCTAGTATTAGTCTTTTTCTGAAATGCTGCTAGCGGTACGTCGTATCTCAATGCTGTGCACAACAATCTGAGCATACGTTTTCCAGAATCAATGTTCATTGATACTCTCATTTAGGTAGTGTCTGCTCTTCGCACAATTTGAGTAGTTGAGACATAAAAAGGTATCATAAGAAAAGTGAACTTCTCCTCTATTTGCTTGTCGCCTGCCTTCCCGACATTGTTAGGGTGGAGACGTGTGTATCTCGTCATTATATACAGATCGCTGGTGCAAATGGTAAAGTGCACACAGCACAGAGGAGCGAAGGAGCCGAGACCAAAATTCTAACTTGAGAACAAGAGGACATAAATGCTCATAAAAAGGAAAATAACAAAACCTTGATTCTTGCAATAAATTAGAATGAATCAAATTGATTCGATATATCGCCCAGCTCTAATTCAAGTGTAAATTACCAAAATTAGCATAGATTCCAGTTATTCGGATAAATTACCAGTAGTTTTGCATCCCGAGCATAGTGTGCATCCAATGTGTGTCTGTCCGCACTGTCTGTCCGCACTGTCTGTCTGCACTGTCTGTCTGTCTGTCTGTGTCTGTCTGCACTGTCTGTCTGTCTGTGTCTGTCTGCACATCTGTCTGTCTGCACTGTCTGTCTGTCTGTCTGTCTGTGTCTGTCTGCACTGTCTGTCTGTCTGTGTCTGTCTTCACATCTGTCTGTCTGCACTGTCTGTCTGTCTCTGTCTGTCTGCACTGTCTGTCTGTCTGTCTGTGTCTGTCTGCACTGTCTGTCTGTCTGTCTGTCTGTCTGTCTGCACTGTCTGTCTGTGTCTGTCTGCACATCTGTCTGTCTGTCTGTCTGTCTGTCTGTCTGTCTGTCTGTCTGTCTGTCTGTCTGTCTGTCTGTCTGTCTGTCTGTCTGTCTGTCTGTCTGTCTGTCTGTCTGTCTGTCTGTCTGTCTGTCTGTCATGAGAATGCAGAAACTCTATCTTTGAACTAGCTTCATTAAAGAGATACTGGCCAAGTATTTTCCAAAATGGCAGAGGAGCCCAAATGCCATAGAGAAAATGATTGCCCCCCCAGTCATCACACAGTTCACTATATTATGGCAGCTATAGTACAGAGCCTTGAAAAATGACCTCCCATCTACATGATATATTCCGATACGGCCTGAGATTGGCTAAATTTTGTCTCACTCAGCATTAAGGGGCTCTCTGATTCTATGATTTGTCTCAGTGTGCTGTGCACTGCAGTCTGATTGGTTGTTTTTGGCTCAGGCTACATGGCGCTATGTGCAATCAGCAGAATAGTCCCTTGGGAATTCATATTCTGTGTTACTCCACAGAAAACTATTTCAATAAGGCACAGAGAAAGGTTGTTAATGTCAAAGTTGAAGCTATGCACTGTGAATAAAGCATAGCATACTGTAGTGTGCCATGTTTCACAGAATTTAATAGAACAAACACTACGTGACCAAATGTATGTGGACATCTGTTCATCGAACATCTCATTCCAAAATCATGGGCATCAATATGGAGTTGGTCCCCCCTTTTGCTTTCCACTAGATATTGGAACATTGCTTTAGGGACTTGCTATGAGGGCACAGGGCGAGACCCAGATGTACATGGTTCGAGTCTCTGGTATTTATTATAATCCAAGTGGCAGGCAAGAGAATGGTCGTGGACAGGCAAAATATCATAACAAGGTCAGAGTCCAGGAGGTAAGAGTGGCAGGCATAATGGTCAGGCAGCCGGGTTCAGGGTCAAGGCAGGCAAGGGACAAAACCGGGAAGACTAGCAAAAGAGAGAATAGAAAAAGCAGGCGCACTGAAAAACATGCTGGTTGACAAGACAAGACGAACTGGCAACAGACAAACAGGGAACACCGGAATAAATACCCAGGTACTAATGGGGAAAACGGGTGACACCTGGAGGTGGGTGGAGACAATCACAAAGACAGGTGAAACAGATCAGGGCGTGACACTTGTGTCCATTCAGCCACGAGCATTAGTGAGGTTGGGCACTGATGTTGGGCGATTAGGCCTGGCTCACAGTCAGCGTTCCAATTCATCCCAAAGGTGTTTGATGGGGTTGAGGTCAGGGCTCTGTGCAGGCCAGTCAAGTTCTTCCACACTGATCTCAACAAACCATTTCTGTATGGACCTCACTTTGTGCACGGGGCAATGTCATGCTGAAACAGTTAAGGGCCTTCACCAAACTGTTGCCACAAAGTTGGAAGCACAGAATCGTTGTATGCATGTCACTGTATGCTGTAGCGTTAAGATTTCCCTGAACTGGAACTAAGGGTCTAGCCTGAACCATGATAAACAGCCCCAGACCATCATTCCTCTTCCACCAAACTTTAGAGTTGGCACTAAGCATTGGGGCAGGTAACGTTTTCCTGGCATCTGCCGAACCGAGATTCGTCTGTTGGACTGCAAGATGGTGAAGCGTGATTCATCACTCCAGAGAACGCGTTTCCACTGCTCCAGAGTCCAATGGCGGCAAGCTTTACACAATTCTAGCCGACACTTGGCATTGTGCATGGTGATTTTACGCTTATGTGAGGATGCTCGGCCATGGAAACCCATTTCATGAAGCTCCCGACGAACAGTTCTTGTGCTGAAGTTGCTCCCAGAGGCCGTTTGGAACTTGGTAGTGTTGCAAGCGCTATGTGCTTCAGCATTTGGCAGTCCCGTTCTGTGAGCTTGTGTGGCCTACCACTTCACGGCTGAGCCGTTGTTGCTCCGAGATGTTTCCACTTCACAATAACAGCACTTACAGTTGACTGGGGCAGCTCTAGCAGGGCATATATTTGACAAACTGACTTGACGGTGCCACGTTGAAAGTCACTGGGCTCTATGGAGATTGCATGGCAGTGTGCAGTGTGCTCAATTTTATACACCTGTCACCATTGGGTGTGGCTGAAATAGTAGAATCCACTAATTTGAAGGGGAGTCCTCATACTTTTGTATATATAGTGTATTTTCACCAACATTAATAAAAAGGTACCTCTCGATCCCAAAACTCACATTTTCTGGAGACTTGTGGGGATAGTACTGATGACGTCACCCACTGTATGCACTTTCGGGAGCGTGATTGCGTCCATACTGAGGAGAGATCACCACACAGTGCATCCCTGGCCAACCCCTGAAGTGGTAAGACAGATCTGAACACAATCAGACCACAAAGCGACTTTTGTGCATCTAAACCCATCTTTTCAATGTGATCTTCATATTCTGTTAGCAGAAGTCGCATGTAAATGTCAAGTGTAGACACGACCAGAGGTAAACGTGTTAGCGAGAGAAAGAAAGAGAGTGCTTCAGGACACACACGCACGGCTGCTGACAGGATTCAGTTAAATGGACGGCCCACAAAGACAATCCTCAGATGCAGAGATGCAATTAATCCTAGACTAGTACACAGTTTTTTACAATGTCATTCACAAACACAGGTCTACTTCACTTGGGTCGGGTTCATTAGGGCACACTGTAGCAAAACTTTTTTTCTTGTTGGACCATAGTCCCTTCCTATTTCAAACCATTTTCTTCCATTTAGTGCCTATTGAACTTGACCTGCTGAGATGAGTTGAGTTCAACAAACACTAGGTTCCATGACACCACAGGATGATACTATTATGAGAAATCTGCTTTGTCATCCAGGAGCATATCTCAGCAGTCTACAGTGGCTTCCTCTCCTGGTCTCCCAACGAACAGTTATTGTGCTGACGTTGATTGCCACTTCAGGGTTGAGTCGTTGTTGCTCCTAGATATTTCCACTTCACAATAACAGCACTTACAGTTTACCGGGTCAGCTCTAGCAGGGCAGAAATTTTACAAACTGACTTGTTGGGAAGGTGGCATTCTATGACAGTGCCACATTGAAAGTCACTGAGTTCTTCAGTAAGTCCATTCTACTGCCAATGTTTGTCTGTGGAGATTGCATGACTGTGTGCTCGATTTTATACACCTGTCAGCAACGGGTGTGGCTGAAATAGCCAAATCCACTAATTTGAAGGGATGTTTCTATGGGCTTTCATAATGTTTGACCTTATGTTTTTGATTGACACAAAAGTTAAAAGAACTTGATTTGTAAATGTGATGAAATGAAAACCAAATTATCTGGAGGTCTATACCTCATTTATTGTTTAGGACCTTTGAAATGATACTTGATCACACATGTAATTCAATTAGCCCGTTTAGGGTGGATTTAATGAGCTGAGATAAGGAAATGTTCGGAGGAAATGTAAAGTATATTCACCGATGACAGCACAAACGAAAATATAGATATTTGTAATGTCTTGGGATCTCGTTGGTCCCTAGGGAACACAAACTTAGAATCCAACTGCTTGTTTTCTCTCAGCAGGCAGCACCATTAGCCCCACCAAGGTCGTGATCATAAGGAACCAACTGGAAGAAAGTGGTCTTGTCCAATAAGAATAGATTGTTTTTGTTTTCTGTTACGAAACATTTTGAAATGTTTTCTATTGTGTGCCCTAATGAACATGGCACAGGAGTAGGGTTGCAAAGGGAGGGTATATTACTGGAAACTTTTTAAGGTTACCAGTAAACTACCAGAATTTTGGTATCTTTCAAGGTTTTATGTAATCTTTCACATCTAGTAGCCCTTTTGGGTAATTCAGATTATCACAGTTGTCTGTATTATCTCGGGCCCTTTCTTTGGCCTCATCGCATGTAAAATATCTTAAATAATTATATAAGAAAAATATATATACACACTACCGTTTTGACTACACTGTATATTTATTTATCAAAGTCTGTCTTTCTCTCTCTCTCTCTCTCTCTCTCTCTCTCTCTCTCTCTCTCTCTCTCTCTCTCTCTCTCTCTCTCTCTGTCTCTGTCTCTGTCTCTGTCTCTCTCTCTCTCTCACACTCTCTCACTCACTCACACACACACACCCCAAACCTTTGAATGGTAGTGTATTTTATGACCAATCTGTCAAACATTTTCCTGATTATAAACCATCAATTTAGTGAATACTATAAGAGTTCCTTGACAAGATGGTTCGAGGTGAGGAAATCGCAGCTTATTTTTTTTAAATATATTTATTTTTTATTTATTTAACTAGGCAAGCCTACACCGGCCAAACCCAGACGACGCTGGGCCAATTGTGCGCTGTCCATATAACATTCTTCCAAGAGTCTCGATGATCATCCAGGTGCTTTTTGGCAAACTTGAGTCAACCTTTTGGACGAGATGGGTCACATTATGTCTGGCGAAAAACCAAACACTAAATTCCACCGTAATAACCTTATACCAACGGCCAAGTATGGTGGTGGTAGTTTGATGGTTTGGGCATGCTTTGCTGCCTAACGACCTAGACAACTTTCCTCAATAGAAGAAAACAGGAATTCTGCTCTGTATCAGGGAGTTCTACAGGAGAATGTCAGGCCATCCGTCTGTAAGCTGAAGTGCAGCTGGGTCATGCAGCAAGACAATACCTACACAGTGATGTAAGAGACTGATCAACAATTACAGGAAGCATTTGGTTGCGGTCATAGCCGCTAAATGTGGCACAACCAATTATTGAGGCAATTACTTTTTCACACAGAGGAATTGGGTGTTCCATAACTTTGTTAATTAAATAAATAAAGTATTACTTGTTTTGTTTATTTGTTCACTCAGGTTCCCTTCATCTAATATTAGGGTTTGGTTGAAGATCTGATAACATTCAGTACCAAAAATATGCGAAAAATAGAGTAAATCAGAAAGAGGGCAAATACTTTTTCACAGCACTGTATATGGACCCAACATTGAAGAGCCATTGTTTTTACATAGGATAAATAACATTATTGGTCAAATGACAGAAGGAAATGTAATCATTGGGGGGCAATTTTAGTCAAGTGCTGGATGGATGTTTAGATCGGACAACTTTTGCTAAAATAACCCCTAGAGACCAGCTGGCTGTTCACATGTTGATAAAATACTTGGTGGATATATGACGTCTGCTGAACCCAAAAAGGAGTTAAAAAAAATTCCCTCACAGCCACGGATCCCATTGGATCCCAACCGGCGACCCAAAAAAACGACTTCGTAAAAGGGGGAAACGAAACGGTCTTCTGGTCAGACTCCAGAGACGGGCACATCGTGCACCACTCCCTAGCATTCTCCTCGCCAATGTCCAGTCTCTTGACAACAAGGTTGATGAAATCCGAGCAAGGATAGCATTCCAGAGGGACATCAGAGACTGTAACGTTCTTTGCTTCACGGAAACATGGCTCACTGGAGAGACGCTATCGGAGTCGGTGCAGCCAGATGGTTTCTCCACGCATCGCGCCGACAGAAACAAACATCTTTCTGGTAAGAAGAGGGGCGGGGGCGTATGCTTCATGGTTAACGTGACGTGGTGTGGCCACAACAACATACAGGAACTAAAGTCCTTTTGTTCACCTGATTTAGAATTCCTCACAATCAAATGTCGACCGCATTATCTACCAAGGGAATTCTCTTCGATTATAATCACAGCCGTATATATATTCCCCCCTAAGTAGACACATCGATGGCTCTGAACCAACTTTATTTGACTCTTTGCTAACTGGAATCCATATATCCGGAGGCTGCATTCATTGTAGCTGGGGATTTTAACAAGGCTAATCTGAAAACAAGACTCCCTAAATTTTATCAGCATATTGATTGCACAACCAGGGCCGGAAAAACCTTGGATCATTGCTATTCCAACTTCCGCGACGCATATAAGGCCCTGCCCCACTCTCCTTTCGGGAAAGCTGACCACAACTTCATTTTGTTGATCCCTGCCTACAGACAGAAACTAAAACAAGAAGCTCCCGCGCTGAGGTCTGTTCGACGCTAGTCCGACCAATCTGATTCCACACTCTCAAGACTGCTTCCATCACGTGGACTGGGATGCAATCTGCAATACGCGTTAGACAACAACATTGAAGAATACGCTGATTTGGTGAGCAAGTTCATTAGAACGTGCGTTGAAGATGTCGTTCCCATAGCAACGATTAAAGCATTCCCAAACCAGAAACCGTGGATTGATGGCAGCATTCGTGTGAAACTGAAAGCGCGAACCACTGCTTTTAATCAGGGCAAGGTGACCGGAAACATGACCGAATACAAACAGTGTAACTATTCCCTCCGCAAGGCAATCAAACAAGCTAAGCGTCATTATAGAGACAAAGTAGAATCTCAATTCAACGGCTCAGACACAAGAGGTATGTGGCAGGGTCTACAGTCAATCACGGATTACAAAAAGAAAACCAGCCCCAGGAGGCTGAAGAAATGTGGCTTGTCACCAAAAGCACTCACAAACTTCTACAGATGCACAATCGAGAGCATCCTGTCGGGCTGTATCACCGCCTGGTACGGCACCTGCTCCGCCCACAACCATAAGGCTCTCCAGAGGGTAGTGAGGTCTGCACAACGCATCACCGGGGGCAAACTACCTGCCCTCCAGGACACCTACACCACCCGATGTCACAGGAAGGCCATAAAGATCATCAAGGACAGCAACCACCCGAGCCACTGCCTGTTCACCCCGCTATCATCCAGAAGGCGAGATCAGTACAGGTGCATCAAAGCTGGGACCGAGAGACTGAAAAACAGCTTCTATCTCAAGGCCATCAGACTGTTAAACAGACACCACTAACATTGAGTGGCTGCTGCCAACACACTGACTCAACTCCAGCCACTTTAATAATGGGAATTGATGGGAAATGATGTAAAATATATCACTAGCCACTTTAAACAATGCTACCTAATATAATGTTTACATACCCTACATTATTCATCTCAAATTTATACGTATATACTGTACTCTATATCATCTACGGCATCTTTATGTAATACATGTATCACTAGCCACTTTAACTATGCCACTTTGTTTACATACTCATCTCATATGTATATACTGTACTCGATACCATCTACTGTATCTTGCCTATGCCGCTCTGTACCATCACTCATTCATATATCCTTATGTACATATTCTTTATCCCCTTACACTTGTGTGTATAAGATAGTAGTTTTGGAATTGTTAGCTAGATTACTCGTTGGTTATTACTGCATTGTCGGAACTAGAAGCACAAGCATTTTGCTACACTCACATTAACATCTGCTAACCATGTGTATGTGACAAATAAAATTTGATTTGATTTGAGAATACATTTTTCCTTATTTCTAGCAGAATTACAGAAAATGTGATAAGCTGTAAGATAGGAGCCATTTCTCTAACTGAACATGCCATAGTGGAATTTGAAATTGAATGACAGTGGGAAACGGTCAGAAAAAGTAGGCGGCGATTAAACACATTATTATTACAGGATGATGAATTTGAGAGATCACTTGGAGTATGGGCTCTACTGAAAACGTTGGGTCAAAGGCCTTTTTAAGGGGGTTTTTCTTCTAAAATAAAGTATAGGGAAAGCTGATACACTAGAACATTAGACACATTTATTCGAGAAATAACTTATTTTTTTAAACTATTCTACGAATTTGTTGAAACATATGTGAATTGAAATTTCAGCTAGGTGTGATGTACAATGCTGAGGCTGAATATGTCCTTTTTCAGGATGAGAATCAACTTTTGTGAAGGAGGTGAGGAAGTAGGGAAAACTGTAAGTGAGCCAACTGAAGAAAATAGTCAAAAATCTTGGTCGACCAAAAGTCGTCTGTTCTTTCTACCAGTCGATTGGTCGAAATGTTAAAGCGTGTATTTTTCCTAATATAGACACACTATGTGTTTTAATCAAATCTACAGTGGCAAGAAAAAATATGTGAACCCTTTGGAAATACCTGGATTTCTGCATAAATTGGTCATCAAATTTGATCTGATCTTCATCTAGGTCATAACAATAGACAAACACGGTCTGCTAAAACTAATAACACACCTTGTAAACATTCTCAGTGCAGGGTAGAAAGAGTATGTGAACCCTTGAATTTCATGACTGATTGACCCTCCTTTGGCAGCAATAACCTCAACCAAACATTTTCTGTAGTTGCGGATCAGACCTGCACAACGGTCAGGAGGAATTTTGGACCATTGCTCTTTTCAAAACTGTTTCAGTTCAGCAACATTCTTTGGATGTCTGGTGTGAACTGCTCTCTTGAGGTCATTCCACAGCATCTCAATTGGGTTGAGGGCAGGACTCTGACTGGGCCACTCAAGAAGGCGTATTTTCTTCTGTTGAAGCCATTCTGTTGTTGATTAACTTCTCTATTTTGGGCCGTTGTTCTGTTGCATCACCCAACTTCTGTTGAGCAACAATTGGCAGACAGATAGCCTAACATTCTCCTGCAAAATGTCTTGATAAACTTGGGAATACATTTTTCTGTCGATGATAGCAAGCTGTCCAGGCCCTGAGGCAGCATAGCAGCCCCAAACCATAATACTCCCTCCACCATACTTTACAGTTGGGATGAGGTTTTGATGTTGGTGTGCTGTGCCTTTTTTCTCCACACATAGTGTTGTGTGTTCTTTCCAAACAACTCAGCTGTAGTTTCATCTGTCCAGAAAATATTTTGCCAGTAGCGCTTTGGAACATCCAGGTGCAATTTTGTAAACTTCAGACGTGCAGCAATGTTTTTTTGGACAGCAGTGGCTTTTTCTGTGGTGTCCTCCCATGAACATCATTCTTGTTTAGTGTTTTATGTATTGTAGACTCATAAACAGAGATGTTTGCATGTTCCAGAGATTTCTGTAAGTCTTTAGCTGACACCCTAGGATTCTTATTAACCTCATTGAGCATTCTGTGCTGTGCTCCTGCAGTCATCTTTGCAGGACGGCCACTCCTAGGGAGAGTAGCAACAGCGCTGAACTTTCTCCATTTATAGAAAATTTGTCTTACCATGGACTGATGAACATCAAGGATTTTGAGATACTTTTGTAACCCTTTCCAGCTTTATGCAAGTCAACTATTCTTAATCTTAGGTCTTCTGAGATCTCTTTTGTTCGAGTCAATCACCACCTTCCGGAGACACTTGAAACCCCACCTCTTTAAGGAATACCTAGGTTCACCTTCTCACCAGATGCACTATTGTAAAGTGGTTGTTCCACTGGATGTCATAAGGTGAATGCAATTTGTAGCACATAAGAGCTCAAATGACTTTGTAAATGTGTTTTTCACACCAGGCAATGCTTCTTGTGAATAGCACAAGGCAGCTATAACCAACATCTCCAATCTCATCTCATTGATTGGACTACAGGTTAGCTGACTCCTGACTCCAATTAGCTTTTGGAGAAGTTATTAGCCTAGGGGTTCACATACTTTTTCCAACCTACACTGTGAATGTTTAAATAATGTATTCAATATAGACAAGAAAAATACAATAATTTGTGGGTTATTTTCTTAAGCACACTATGTTTGTCTATGGTTGTGACTTAGATGAAGATCAGATCAGATTTGATTTTAAAGGGTTCACATAATTTTTCTTGCCACTGTATGCATTGAGCTTGTCTGATGCTTTAACTGAAATAAGACACAAATGCCTCAAGAGGGCGCCAGAGATCAAGATAACCAGAAGGGAAAAAACTTAACCTGTCCCAACCATCCTCCCGCTTCTGCTGGCTTTCGCAGATTCTGCCATTACTCTCCTGAAGTTGCTGGTAATAGGCTACATGAGGAGTCGGCAAACTTTCTCATGTCGAATGCCAATTTATCGTACCATTTCTACCAATCTGCGGGCCAGTTATGGTTTTCATATGCACATTTTAATTTAATTTAATTTAGTTTAATTTAATTTATATTAACGTTTTCATATCTCAAAATCATTGTCATGTGGTAAATCAGGATTCTATCCAAATCTAAGTGAAAATTATACAAACCTAAAAAGTAACTTCTATTGCCAACTATGTAAAAATAGCATATAAAGCCAACAAATAAAAACATTGCAGCCTGCAGGTAGAAAATATCCTCATAAAAATAAATATCCTTTAAATCACATTGGCTACACATGGCCTGTCTGCAACGACCTTAAAATATATCAACTATTAACTTGGGTTCGGCCTGAAGCTCCTTGCAACATTGTATAAAATATTCTGGGCCCTCAGTTTCCTGCGCAAGGAATAAGAAGTGATCAGGTCAATCTATTTTATGACGTTTACACTGGATCAGAGCATGGCATTTTTCCATTTCCCTCTGAGTGGTTATCGGAAGGGAGAGAGCTGGAAAGATTTTTCAAATTCATGTAGGAGTTGTTGTCATTCTCAATGGATGTAAAAACAGAGTTAATTTGCTTTCTGTTTGAGGTGAAGAACATATTACTTTGAGAAGTTCCACAGCACATTAGTGGTGGTGCATTAACCCAATCAGAAATACAATCACCAGCAGCATATCACCCTGCATACCACTTCTGGCTTGCTTCTGAAGCTAAGCATGGTTGGTCCTGGTCAGTTCCTGGATGGGAGACCAGATGCTGCTGGAAGTGGTGTTGGAGGGCCAGTAGGAGGCACTCTTTCCATTGGTCTAAAAAAATGTCCCAATGCCCCAGGGCAGTGATTGGGGACACTGCCCTGTGTAGGGTGCCGTCTTTCGGGTGGGATGTTAAACGGGTGTCCTGATTCTCTGAGGTCATTAAAGATCCCATGGCACTTATTGTAAGAGTAGGGGTGTTAACCCCGGTGTCCTGGCTAAATTCCCAATCTGGCTCTCAAACCATCACGGTCACCTAACAATCCCCAGTTTACAGTTGGCTCATTCATCCCACCCTCCTCTCCCCTGTAACTATTCCCCAGGTCGTTGCTGCAAATGAGAACGTGTTCTCAGTCAACTTACCTGGTAAAATAAAGGATAAATGAATAAAAAGATCCCCCAAATGGGCACATTTATACAGTATGCCTACATTTGCGCACAGGCCAGGTAGCCTATAGCCCTACTTCTATTCGTAATCAGGTGTGCGTCTGTACTCAACATGGACAGGAGAGCTCTAAACAAAAGTCAGTGACTAAATTTACAAGCTCTTAAATGGAATGAAATGAACCAAAACGTGATTCTCACAAGTGTAGCATAGGGTTGTGCCCTCTGCAAGCAACGTGTCCATTCCCACAGTGAGAACGATACAAGACTGGAATAGTAATATGTTGAATGCGTTAACAGACATTATGATTTGGTAAATGTACTACTGGTAATATATGTCATGGGGAATTGACAGACACTAACAATCAAACGCAAACATTTCACACAATGCAGTTATGAAAGTGCACAAATTGGCAGGAGAGAGTGCATTCTGGAGAGAGACGTGCATTGTGCAGCCACACTCCCCTTCTTCTTAGACTGTACCATCGCGCGGTCTCCGCAATGGGTTAGTCTCGAAGACAGATGTCTCATGTGCCATAAAAAAACCTCAGTCGACCAACAGCCTATCGACCAAACAATTGACCAGTCGAAATCATTTGGGTCAGCACAGGTCCTGTATTCAGGTCCGAGGGAAGCTGTAGAGTCTAATGCAATGATCTTTCAATCAAAACAGGGAGACCCTCTTTCTTCTCTAACGCCTCTGATACTGATGTAACCTTTGGCTATCTCTATAAAGGTTCACCCAGAGATTCAGGGAGTATATAATGGGGGAGAGGAACATCAATTGTTCTTATGCTGATAACATTCTGTTGCCGTTTTTATTTTATTTTTTTTTTTAAACATGTGCTGCCAAAACTGTGGAGATATTTTCTGTTATTTCCGGATATGAGGTTAAATGGCATAAAACTTAACCTAGGCCAGTGTCTACAATATGCCCATCCGCCACGGTTACCCCTTTTCATTTCAAAGGGATGTAGTCAGTTATGAAGTATCTGGGGATTCTATTGACACCAGAGTTAGATACGATAGTGGATATCAATGTGCTTCCAGTACTCCAAAAAGTAAAACAAAACACAGTGGAAGTTATTAAATCTTAGTTCATGGGGGGGGGAAATGTATTCTATTAAAATAATAGTTGTTCCTAAGTTTAATTATATTTCAATGAGGCTACCAATATGCTTTCCATCATACATTTTAAGCAGTCTGACGGCATTATTAAAGGCTTTATATGGGAGGGAAAAGACCACGCTTCAGTATGCAGGAAAGGCAAGGCCCCCAAAAGAGAGAGGGGGTTTAGGACTCCCAGATGTGATAGTGTACAAATGTGGCTTTCGAGCTATCCAGAATGGCTAGGCACTGGAGAGAGGAGGTTGAGGAGAGATGGGCTCCTTTCGGGCCGTTACACATGCTATCCCAAAAAAGAGCTAATGATACAGATATTCAGGGCATCAATCCAATTCCAGGCCATTATATGGCAGTATAGTTGTCAGTACATACAAGGACCAGAGTCTCCACATAGACAAATATATGCTTCTCTATGTTATAATCCTGCTATTTCTATTAGGAAACCGTCAATAATGTGGGGACAATGGGTAAGAGAAGGGGTTCAGACCTGCACAATAATTAGGTATGTGTGTCACTTGAAGAAATTGGGAATAAGTATCAACTTTGTGATCACGAGGTATGGGGATATATGCAAATTGAAAGCTGTGTGTCAACACTAGGTGGTGCCGTTATGTCAAAAGGCAACAATGTTGTAGAAGGTATATTTTCACTACCAAGCTCTGTACAATCAGCTTCTTTATGTTACATAAATGTTAATAATGACACCTGTGTGAACTTGAGAATTGTCTGGCAAGGGGATTTACAATGTGAAGGAGATACAAAAGACATGGTTGTATATTATTGCAAATATTGGGCAAAATGTCAGAGAAGCCAAGGGAAAAGGTATATAATTGAAAGTTCCTCATCGATTGTATTTCACTCCCCTACGGTTACAGAGGATGGGTTTGTCACGGGACCGATGTGTGTTGACTGTGGGAATGTGTGGGAATGCCCAGTTGTGCACCATGGGAGACAGCCTTGGATTCCATTTACCAAGGTCACCAAGACTGTCCGTTGAGTAACAAGTCTGAAATAAGAGGGATTCACTTGACAGAATTACAAATATTATGTTTAGGTATTGTGTCAGTGTCAAGGCTGGTCCTGAAACATTGGAAAAGCTTTAGTGAGCCAGTGTTCATGGAGTGGATGCATATGTTGACAAAAGGAACAACATTGGAAAAGCTTTAGTGAGCCAGTGTTCATGGAGTGGATGCATATGTTGACAAAAGGAACAACATTGGATGAAATCATGTTGGAAAAGAGGCTGGAGAAAAATAGTACACACTCCCAAAAGATATGAGAATGATTCTTGTGTTTTCTTGAGGGCACATAAAAGAATATCATGGACATCAAATAGCATATAATTGAACAGGAAAACATCGTCCTGTGTATTTATTTGTGTTTAATGCATTGGTTGTTTTATGTTAAAAATGAAAAAGATTGAATCAATTGTCTATACACATTTTTTTTTATCTCAACCAGCTTCACCTGTAATGCTTTTCAACAGTCTTGAAGGCATTCCCACATATGCTGAGTACTTGTTGGTTGCTTTTCCTTCACTCTGTGGTCATCCCAAACCATATCAATTGGGTTAGGTCGGGTGATTGTGGAGGCCAGGAAATCTGATGCAGCACTCCGTCACTCTCCTTCTTGGTCAAATAGCCCTTACACAGCCTGGAGGTGTGTTGGGTCATTGTCCTGTTGAAAAACAAATGATAGTCCCACTAAGCGCAAACCAGATGGGGTGGCATATCGCTGTAGAATGCTGTGGTAGCCATGCTGGTTAAGTGTGCATTGAATTCTAAATAAATCACAGACAGTGTCACCAGCAAAGCAACCCACACATCACACCTCCTCCTCCATGCTTCACGGTGGGAACCACACATGCGGAGATCACCCGTTCACTTACTCTGCGTCTCACAAAGGCATGGCGGTTGGAGAAAAAAATCAGATTTCATGTTTCTTGGCCCAAGCAAGTCTTCTTATTCTTCTTATTGGTGTCCTTTAGTTGTGATTTCATTGTAGTAATTAAAACATGAAGGCCTGATTCCCACAGTCTCCTCTGAACAGTGTATGTTGAGATGTGTCTGTTACTTGACCTCTGTGAAACATATATTTGGGCTGCAATTTCTGAGGCTGGTAACTCTAATGAACTTCTCCTCTGCAGCAGAGGTAACTCTGGGTCTTACTTTCCTGTGGTCGGTCCTCATGAGAGCCAGTTTCATCATAGCGCTTGATTGTTTTTGCGACTGCACTTTAAGAAACTGACCTTCATGTCATAAAGTAATGATGAACTGTCATTTCTCTTTCCTTATTAGAGCTGTTGTTGCCATAATATGAACTTGATCTTTTACGAAGTTGGCCTATCTTCTGTATACCACCCCTACCTTGTCACAGCACAAGTGATTGAGAAGAAGGAATGAAATTATACAAATTAACTTTTAACAAGACACCCCTGTTAATTGTCAAATATATTTTGATTCGTTTAAAACTGTTTAACACAATCATATGGCTTGGGGGTAGAAGCTGTTAAGGACATTTGGACTTAGACTTGGCCCTCCAGTACCGGGTGCCATGCGGTAGCAGAGTAAACAGTCTATGACTTGGGTGGCTGGACTCTTTGACAGCTGTTTGGGTCGTCCTCTGACACCGCCTAGTATATAGGTCCTGGATGTCAGGAAGCTTGGCCCCAGTGATGTACTGGGCCGTACGCACTACCCTCTGTAGCGCCTTACGGTCGGATGTCGAGCAGTTGCCGTACCAGGTGGTGATACAACCGGTCAGGATGCTCTTGATGGTACAGCTGTGTAACGTTTTGAGGATCTAGGGATCCATGCCAAATCTTTTCAGTCTCCTGAGGGGGGAGAAGGTGTTGTCGTGCCCTCTTCCCACCTTTCTTGGTGTGTTTGGACCATGTTAGTTTGTTGGTAATGTGGACACCAAGGAACTTGAAACTCTCGACCAGCTCCACTACAGCTCCGTCAATGTCTACAACAGGCACAAGCCAAACATACCTTAAGGAAGCTACTGCCACCTTGTGGTCTGGAGTATTTTAACAAGGCTGTTTGGCAGTTGACCTGTGCTTTGTGAACATCAAAACATTTACTGCAGAGGTGCTAAACTCTGGGCAGAGGTGCTAAACTCTGGGCAGAGGTGCTAAACTCTGGGCAGAGGTGCTAAACTCTGGGCAGAGGTGCTAAACTCTGGGCATAAACTCTGGGCAGAGGTGCTAAACTCTGGGCAGAGGTGCTAAGTACCTCTCGTCAGTCAGTATCCTTGGTGTGTCTGAGGCTATAGGCCCTGTTCCAACTTTTGCTTGTTGTTCCAAAACTGGGAAAAGTCTCTGAATGTCCTTGAGTGGCCCAGCCAGAGCCCGGACTTCAACCCGAACGAACGTCTCTGGAGAGACATGAAAATAGCTGTGCAGTGACGCATCCCATCCAACCTAACAGAGCTCGAGAGGATCTGCAGAGAAGAATAGAAGTAACTCCCCAAATACAGGTGTGCCAAGCTTGTATCGCCGAGAAGCCTCGAGGCTGTAATCGCAGCTAAAGGTGCTTAAACATAGTATTGAGTAAAGGGCCTGAAAACATATGTAAATGTATTTTTAAGATTGTATTGTTAATATATTTGCACAAATTTCTCAAAACCTGGTTTTTGCTTTGTCATTATGGGGTATTGTGTGTAGATTGATGAGAAAAAAATATATTGAATATATTTTAGAATAAGGCTGTAACGTAAGAAAATGTGGAAAATGTTAAGGGGTCTGAATACTTTCCGAATGCACTGTAGATCAACCAAAGGTCACAGCTTCCTCTTTCTGAAAACCGGGTCAGTCTCATTTCAGAGTCGGATTATCTGGCTTGTTTGTTTGTTGTCCTACTTTGTACCGGCTCCCCCTCTCTTCTTTAATTTCTTCTGGGCTGGGAAGGATTGTGGGGTGAGGGGATAGAGGCATGGAGGGATGAAGGGAAGGGAAAACGCGGGAGTCATGTCAAAATGCCCATCAATTCCCCTCAGGGCTGACACATGGGGCTAGAACCTTCTCCTCATCTCTCTCTATTTGCCTCTAGCACTATCTCTCTCTCCCTCTCTAACTCTTTCTCTCTCTTTACCTCTCTCTCTTTCTCTCCTCCCTCTCGCTCTCTCTTCCTCCAACCCTCTCTCCACCCGCCCCCTCTCTCTCTCTCTCTCTGTGGATTTCCAAATGCACAGTCAGTCTTCAGTTATCCTGATGTGACCCTCTGAACATGAAAAGGTGTCCTTCCTTTCTTCCTTCCACCACTTGAATGGAAACCTGATTTAAGTGGTTCTCAAATTGGTTAGGCCCACACTCTTTCACAGTGCCAAGATATTATAAGCTAAGCAGTGCCCTGTTAACCATTTATTAGTGTACACCGTAGCAAAACATTTTGCAACTGGAAGTGTTTTGGTCCATTTTCTTCCAGTTGGTATCTAGTGAATACAGTATGACCTCTCAACTGTGTGATGCTGCAGATAATTACGGGTTCTATACCAAATCATTGGTTCTATCCATACCTAATTACAGACTAGTACTATTTCCAATGCGACCTCTAATGTATACGGACTCTGTGCTTGGATCCACAACCTGTTGGACCTTTCCTAACCCCATGCCTCATGGGATAAATCTGAACATTAAGGCATATCTGAGCACTTAGTGAACGGAATATTTGTTTTTCCTCCACTGTCCTTGTGCAAACCGAAGCCTAGTAACCTGGAGGCCTGATATAATCTTTTCCACAAATAAGCATTTCTGTATCCAAACAAAATAGCATGCCATATATAGCTAGAGTATATCAGCCTCCACAAAGGACCATTGTGTCCTTCTTGGTCTCATAACAACAGTGATAGACTTCATTGGCAAACTGATGGTGTTAATGTGGCAGAACTACGCCTATGTGTGAGAGAAAGGAGAGGAGAAAGGTTGTGTGTGTGTGTGTGTGTGTGTGTTTGGATCTGCGTTTGCACATGCGTGTGTGTGTGTTCTTGCCTTCGTGTGTGAAAGACAGACCAAGGGGGATGATAGGAGGAGAGGTCAATAAGAGGAGAATAGGGAGGGCTTGTTGTGGGTGTGTGTTTGTTTTGGGGGAGGGGGATGGGCTGACAGCGAGGGTTAAGTGACGTCAGCCTGCACGGCTCCATTCATGAACAGCGTGAATAATTGAGGGTCTGGCCCCGGGAAGCCACGCTGCACAAACAGAAGCCATTATGCAAAGCAGCTAGCATCGGCAGACATCTCTCCCCAGCCTCAGCATCATCCACATCAGAGAGAAAGAGAGGGGGAGAGAGAGCGAGAGATAGGGAGACAGGGAAAAGGCATGTAACGGAAGCAGGGAGAACGGGAAGAGCGTACAGGAAGCCAAGGAAGGATAGAGAGAGAGAAAGGAAGAAAGAGGAGAAGAGTGAAGAGGCTTTGCAGCAGCCAAAGAATGTGCCTGTGAATCACTCTACAGAGAGAGAGGAAAAGAGAGAGAGAGACAGACAGAGGGTGGCCATGACGGTGTTGATTTAGGGTGTGCTCCACTGGTTGCAAGTGATATCGGAGGGCTAGGCTGTCGTCTGTCTAACCGAGACCCCGCACACGGGCCCCTCTGTCTGGGATGCAACGGGAGGCATTTGCCCCCTCTCCATCCCCTCTCTCCCCTCCGGCTACCCTCTTCCTCTTCGTGCTGATCGCTGAGTGACTTAATGAATGAAGCAGGTGGAAGTTGATCAGGCGGGTTGAGTCCTTCATGGCTGCCAGGTTAGTTCTTATCATTGCTTGGGGGGTAATTCATGTTAGCATCCTCACCTTGCAATGTCTAGTAGAAATGAATAGGAGGGCTAAAGGGGCTACTTAGCTTGATCTAGGCTAATTCTAAATGGGGCGTCCAATGATGGAGGAGACTGGTTACCTCGCCTGTAGACGTGCTGGGAATGAAAAACCCACCGTCTCTTTATTGCCTTATCATTCCACACCAAAAGGCTACAGCTAATACGGATCAGTCATTCTATTGTTTATTCTTCTCTCTGAGTGGGGCTGGGAAGTGGTGTGTGTGTGTGTGTGTGTGTGTGTGTGTGTGTGTGTGTGTGTGTGTGTGTGTGTGTGTGTGTGTGTGTGTGTGTGTGTGTGTGTGTGTGTGTGTGTGTGTGTGTGTGTGTGTGTGTGTGTGTGTGTGTGTGTGTGTGTGTGGGGGGGGGGGGGGGTGCGGAATGACAAGGCAATGATGAGGCGCTGGGTTTTTCATTCCCCGCACGTCAAGACACAAGGTAGTCCTGTGTAGCTCAGCTTGTAGAGCATGGTGCTTTAAATGCCAGGGTTCTGGGTTTGATTCCCACAGGGGACTAGTATGAAACAAGTATACAAATATATGCATTCGCTACTTTAAGTTTCTCTGAATAAGAGTGTCTGATAAAATGACAAAAAAAAATGTATTAAAAAAAAATCTCTCTTTCAATCATTGATTAGCATTAGCCTAGCATGAGCTAATTAGCCATGTTAGCCCCCCTCCTACTCATTTATACTGTACAGTGCAACGTGAAGATGCTAACACACATTAGCTATATGGGTTTCATTGAAACGATAACATCATGTCTTGCCTGCATGCCCAGGCGCTTTGGGATTAAGTGTCTGACTTTAGGGGAGATGTGTTTTCATCAGAGATCAGTCCAAGTGAATGCTTTACCATTCTGTAGCACGGTAATCATTTGAATAGCCAACTGTTATATATATGAGAGAGAGAAGAGAGAGAGAATCTCTTCCCATATTGATATCAGCTCAGTTTATGCATCAGTAGCATATGCGTCCAGGCTTGTCGGTATGTATTGGATGGAAAATCACCATGTTTTGAAACATTTCCTTTACATTTTGACATGTTTTAAGAATGATAACTCATTGTCTTTGCATGCCTCAATTGATCCATCACACTTAGCTATATATAATGGCTCTGTTAACCCAAAAACATAAACCATCCTTCCACCATTTCAGTGCCGTCATTATAAATGTAACCTGTGCTGACGGGGTCTTGTTTTCAAGACCAGGAGTATGACCTCATGCAGAGTAGCTTGACCTGTGTGAATGATAGTGTCATTTGACCTTTGACACAAGGCAACAATGTGGGTGGGGGATATGTGTCTTTCTATTGACTAGGGTACCAGTGAAGATGTCCTATGCTAGATAACTTTTTTCAGCTGTTGATAATAATCAGCAAAAATGGTTAACGTCCTTGCATTAAGATATAAGGGGGAACATAGCTATATTCAATCAACTTCACATGTTGATTTAAAACTTATGTTTAACCCTTTCTTGATGGGATTTGTCAAGAAATTGTGTGACATAAAACACTACTTTCCGGTCCTTTCCGGCATTTATTAATCGGTTAAATTAGACATTGAACTTGAACCCTGTGAGACTCCTGGATTGAGTGTGCTTTTTTTCATTGCGATCTCAGAAATGCAGTGTAACTGCGTAACATTAAGTGTCTCCTTATGCTACGGGGTGAAAACAGTTCTTATGGGCACACAAATCCCCGAATGCATGCGGTTGCAAAATCGAGTGCTTCTCTAAACCGAAAGAGTCACCTTACCTACAGCAGATACTTAGAACCTAAATCGAAATGGTCAACGTGATTGTTCAGTAATGATGGATAATACCTGTGGGATACGCATTTGGTGTCGAGCTGTTTAAAACTACGCCGTGATATTTTCACACCTCATCATCTGGTCCAATTTTGTGAATGACGGTCAAGTGGCAAAGAGCTGGCGTTCAAAACAACCGCCCAAGTGCTGGGAAGGTCATTTCACTGAGCAGCCATTGCGGACACAGGCTGTAAAACATTGATCACTAAGGTCATTACAGAAATCACAAGACTGATACCTAATCAGGATTATTTGTGAGGATAACATCAAGAAGAGTAGCATTTTCTGTGTGTTTGTAGTCATACCTTGTGGGATTGGTAATAATCTGATAATAATCCATTGCTTTAGGACTTGGTCAGATGGTTTATGTCACAGTTTAGGTGACCTAGCAAGACAAATTCAGTTTTAGTGACATGGGCCAGGGGAGAGTTTAGGGCAGGGAAGTTAGTGTACTCTTCACTGAGCTAGACCAACATGGCCAAAAGAGCCTTAGTTGCCTGATGTCAAATGAAGTACACTGAATCTGCCAGACCCTAAACCTGAAGGTCTGGAACCGTGTTCATAAAATATCTTCGAGTGCTGATCTAGGATCAGGTCTCCCCTCTTATTCATTATGATTTAAAAGGCAAACCGATCCTTGATCATCAGTCCTACTCTGAAACACTTTATGAATAAGTGCCCTGGAGATAAGAAGACTCTCTAGTGGTCTGGATATGACATCAGTTAGCCGATAAAATTGTCCTCTCTCGTCAAGGACAGAGACGGTGCCTCATCGATGTGCTCTGTAGTATCAAAGACCAATCTTTTCCACTGGAGGAAGTGAACAAATTATTGTAATTGGGGAGGTTGTTGCTTTCTTTAAATTGTCTGATGGTCAAACAACTCAACTTCCAAGATCTTTGTAGATTGAAAGAAATAAAAACAATTGCACATTATTCATGTCGAGTACACATTTGCATCTCAAGAATTCAGCCCATAAGTGCTGTGAGTATCACAGAGGATAAGCAATCATTTTAGTCATTTTCTCTCACTCACTTCTTCTCTCTCTCCCCAACAGCACTGCTAGCAATTCGAACCGGAGCACGCCCACTTGCTCGCCCGTCCTGCGCCATCGCTCTCGCTCACCCACGCCCCAGCAGAGCCTGGAACCCAGTGGTGAGAACATGGTGGAGAAGGGCCACTCGGACCCCTCCTCTGACAAGGACAAGTCACCCTCCACCATAGAGCAGGTGGTGCAGCGCACCTACAGTCAGTCGGTACACTCCACCACACGCAGCCACGGGGGCAAGAACTCCAAGGTGAGCATGTGTGCCTGGACCAAACACACACTGGACCAAGCACACATTCATGGGCCAAAACACCATGATGTATTGGTGGAGAAAATGTATGTAGTAACACGCTCAATTGATTCAAAGGTTAAGGTAACACACCCATTCCAGGAGTGCTTCCCTCTATCTCAGACCTGTTGCCCTAACTTAGTTGAACTTCTTGGGTAATTAGAGAAACCATCATGCCCTGGTCTGGACCCAGGTGCAAGGACATGATACAAACACATAGCCATCACATCTCTAGCCTC
Source organism: Oncorhynchus gorbuscha (assembly GCF_021184085.1). NCBI lineage: Eukaryota > Metazoa > Chordata > Actinopteri > Salmoniformes > Salmonidae > Oncorhynchus > Oncorhynchus gorbuscha. The sequence continues at coordinate 44,522,908 of NC_060188.1, read as the reverse complement.
TACTATCAAGTAGTTTGCCTTTTAGGACTTCTGATCCGCTGTACCTAAAACTAATCCACACTCTCACAACAAAAGAAACAGCAGCAATCTTTGTACAAATGGTATAATTGATTACTTTCTCCCAACTGTAGAATATACTCCAATGCGGGTTGTCAGAATGAAATTGACAAGGTCCATCTGTAAAAAATAAAAAGATCTGCCATTCGGTAGTGGATTTTGAAAACATACATCTTTGTCAAGTACTCAAGTATACTCAAGTGGAGTACATTCGGAGAGTATTACAGCCTTATTCTAAAATGGATTAAATAAACATTTTTCCTCATCAATCTACACACAATAGCCCATAATGACAAAGCGAAAACAGATTTTCTAGACAGAAATACCTTTGCATAAGTATTCAGACCCTTTGCTATGAGACTCAAAATTGAGCTCAGGTGCACCCTGTTTCTTGAGATGTTTTTACATCTTGATTGGAGTCCACCTGTGGTAATTCAATTGATTGGACATGATTTGGAAAGGCACACACCTGTCTATATACGTTGACAGTGCATGTCAGAGCAAAATTCCAAGCCATGAGGTCGAAGGAATTGTCCGTAGAGCTCTGAGACAGGATTGTGTCGGAACAGATCTTGGGAAGGGTACCAAAAAATGTCTGCAGCATTGAGAGGTCCCCAAGAACACAGTGGCCTCTATCATTCTTAAATGGTAGAAGTTTGGAACCACCAACACTCCTCCTAGAGCTGGCCACCCGCCCAAACTGAGCAATCGGGGGAGAAGGGCCTTGGTATGGGAGGTGACCAAGAATCTGATGGTCACTCTGACAGAGCTCCAGAGTTCCTCTGTGGAGATGGGAGAACCTTTCAGAAGGACAAGCATCTCTGCAGCACTCCACTAATCAAGCCTTTATGGTAGAGTGCCCAGACGGAAGACACTCCTCAATAAAAGGCACGACAGCCCGCTTGGAGTTTGCCAAAAAGCATGTCACGTCTGGAGGTAACCTGGGACCATCCCTACATTGAAGCATGGTGATGGCAGCATCATGTTGTAGGGATGTTTTTCAGCGGCAGGGACTGGGAAACTAGTCAGGGGAAAGATGAACGGAGCAAAGTACAGAGAGATCCTTGATGAAAACCCTCTCCAGAGTGCTCAGCACCTCCGCATGGGGCGGAGGTTCACCTTCCAACAGGACAACGACACTAAGCACACAACCAAGACAGCGTGGGAGTGGCTTCGGGACAAGTCTCTGAATGTCCTTGAGGGGCCCTGCCAGAGCCCGGACTTCAACCCGATCGATCATCTCTGGGGAGACTTGAAAATAGCTGTGCAGCAATGCTCCTCATCCAACCTGACAGAGCTTGAGGATCTGCAGAGAAGAATGGGAGAAACTCCCCAAATACAGGTGTGCCAAGCTTGTAGTGTCCTACCCAAGAAGACTCGAGGCTGTAATCAATGCCAATTGTGCTTCAACAAAGTACTGAGTAAATGGTCTGAATACTTTTGTAAATGTGATAAGTTTTCTATTTTTAATACATTTGCAAAAATGTCAACTTGTTTTTGCTCTGTCATTATGGAGTATTGTGTGTAGATTGAGGGAGGGGAAAACTTTAAATCGCTAACGTAACAATGTGGAAAAAGTGAAGGGGTCTGAATACTTCCCGAATGCACTGTATATCATACTAAGGTTCTTCTCAACCTTTTTCATATCCCATTCCATGCTGATGTTGCCTCACTTCCACTCTCAGGAGTTGACTGTCCGTCACTGCTTTTGTTTGCCATGTTTACTTTTGAGACGTGGTTGCTACATTTCTTCACCACCTGAACCGATCATGAAACCCCTCACAAGCCAAGTCTGTAACTTGAACCGTTTTAGTTCCTTATATTTGTTTTCTGATTTTCTTTGTTCTTCTTCTCATGCATGCTAGTCTCACAAGCGACTTTCCAAAGTAAGCATCACTCTTTTTCTGGTTTTTCTCCTCCCTCCTTCTAGCTTGTACTCATGCATCGTGACTTTCCACTATCCCTGCGATAAGCTAATTGTTTTTCCTTTATGCCACCCTACATTATGCTAAACTAACGTGCACCTCTATCCTGTCTTTACCTATCCTACCCTATACAATCCCGCCCTACTCTACCTGATGAGACTACCCAAAACTCTCTATGCTAAGCTATGTTAGCCTTACCTAGCGTACCACTTACTGACCAACTATATTAGCCTACCCTTGCACTGACCTGATCTCATCTCCCTCATGCCATGCTAGCTAGAAGCGTTAACTCATAATGTACTTTTTATGCTGCTAGAGCAGATGTTAAAATGGTTAACCATGGTAACCAGAATCCCTCAGACTATTCAACATTACCCTAAATGACTGTTGCTCATCTTTCCATGCCTCGATCACACTGCATTATCCCATCCTACCTTAAAGGTACACTCATCAATATGATGTCCTCATACAGCGCTGGGGGCCACTTCCTGTTTACAGACAGAATTCAAATCTGCCCAGGCTCTTTTCAATATATGAACTCCCTTAAGACATGTCCATCATACAAAGCAGGGTCACGTCCTGCTCACAGACATAAAAAAAAACAACTGAACTCGAGTGATCTTTAAGCAGGAAGTGACCCCGCTTTGTTTGACGTCAAATTGCAGTGTACCCTTTTTATCCACCCGTCGCTACATTTTAACTGCATATAAGACTGAAGTTCCCGACCTTAGATCCTAACTTATGAAATCCAGCGGTAACCTGCAGTAATAACTCGCACTACTAACGGGAGATTTACACAGGAGCGCCAAGCTACAATAACTCTGCTTGCAACTAATAAACAGTGTAATGAAACTAGCAGACCAGCTGATCTGACACTGTTACGGTGTCCAACCAGCTTGACACTGGACAGTGGAAATGGCGTGGGAAATGGTCATTGTCTGCGTTTACTACTCCCGCCCCAATGAAACATACTATCAGGAACAGCAAAATCGAAAAATATACGTGGAAGAATATGACATTATTACAACTGAAAAAATAATTTTCACTGGAAATGTTGTGTGTCAATTACTTGAATTTATTTTATTTACAGAACACGTTTATTTACAGACAATGAGCCTACTTAGCCAAATTATGCCTACAGCAGGCTACTCTTCTGCAAAAAATTAAGTTATTGAAGACAATTTTAAGGAATTACCACATTGTAAATGAAAGTGATACGTAATGCAACATATGTGATAGGCAATTTAAATAGCGTTATAAACAAAGCACTCTGATTCTTTGGTTAAGATAATGACATCCAAATGAATAATAAGAGGGTACTCTCCCTACCACATTTCCTCCCAATTGAGACATTGTTTCTTCAATAAAGTACAATATGCCACTGTAGACATACTGGCCTGGAAGAAAATATAAAGGTCCGCTATTGAGTGTTAGCACGTTGTTCTACAAATAAAGAAATGTCCGCTATTCACAGGATAGGAAATGTTACTCTTCACTCCCAGCCTACCCATAAACAAGATTTAATAAAAACAATATCATTTGTGCAACTTTAAATAACTACTACAATACAATATCAATTTACAGTGCATTCAGACTCCTCCACATTTTCTTACATTACAGCGTTATTATAAAGTAGATTCAATCGTTTTCCCCCCCCTCATCAATCTACAAACAATACCCCATAATGACGAAGCAAAAACAGTTTGAGAGATTTTTTAAATGTATTTTAAATAACAGAAATTACTTTTTTACTTTTTACAAAAGTATTCAGGCTGTGTGCATAGGTTCGTTGTCCTGTTGGAAGGTGAACTTTCACCCCAGTCTGAGGTCCTGAGCGCTCTGGAGCAGGTTGTCATCTCGCTGTACTTTGCTCCGTTTATCTTTCCCTCGATCCGGACTAGTCTCCCAGTACCTGCCACTGAAAAACATCACCACAGCATGATGCTGCCACCATCATGCTTCACCGTAGGGATGGTATTGGCCAGGTGATAAGCGGTGCCTGGTTTCCTCTAGACGTGAAGCTTGAAATTCAGGCCAAAGAACTCAATCTTGGTTTCATCAGACCAGAGAATCTTGTTTCTCATGGTCTGAGAGTCCATTAGGTGCCTTTTGGCAAACTCCAAGCAGGCTGTCGTGCCTTTTACTGAGGAGTGAGTAGCTTCCGTCTGGCCACTCTACCATAAAGGCCTGATTGGTGGAGTGCTGCAGAGATGGTTGTCCTTCTGGATGGTTCTCCCATCTCCACAGAAGAACTAGACCCCTACAGGGTAACCATTGGATTCTTGGTCACCTCCCTGACCAAGGCCCTTATCCCCCAATTGCTCAGTTTGGCCTTGCCGCCAGCTCTAGGAAGAGTGTTGGTAGTTCCAAACTTCTTCCATTTAAGAACGATTGAGGCCACTGTGTTCTTGGGGACCTTCAATGCTGCAGAAGAAATGTTTTGGTACCCTTCCCCAGATCTGTGCCTCGACACAAACCTGTCTTGGTGCTCTACAGACAATTCCTTCGACCTCATGGCTTGGTTTTTGCTCTGACATTCACTGTCAACTGTGAGACCTTATATAATAATATAATAATAATAATAATAAATATATAATAATATAATAATAATAATAATAATATAATAATATTTAATGAAATTGGAAATGAAATGTATCCTACACCATGATTTCAAATAGTGTTTGGGTTGGTTCGTTGCCTAATAGATTTAGGAAATGAAATACAATATTTCAGTTGTTTGGAATGATTGTCAAAGAGAAAATCGCCCTTCGCCTGCTTAATATATGCCATTTAGCAGACGCTTTTATCCAATCAGCGACTTACAGTCATGTGTGCATACATTCTACGTATGGGTGGTCCCGGGAATCGAACCCACTACCCTGGCGTTACAAGCGCCATGCTCTACCAACTGAGCTACAGAAGGACCATATAGACAGGTGTGTGCCTTTCCAAATACTTGTACAATCAATTGAATTTACCACAGATGGACTCCAATCAAGTTGTATAAACCGGATGCACCTGAGCTCAATTTCGAGCTCAGTTCAGGACTATTTCCTTTTCCCCTCTTGATAAGAAATGTTTTATTAGGACAAGTAAAATCATGAATGGATTTAATGAAATTGGAAATGAAAAATGTATCCTACACCATGATTTCATTCATATAGTGTTTGGGTTGGTTCGTTGCCCTAATAGATTTAGGAAATGAAATACAATATTTCAGTTGTTTGGAATGATTGTCAAAGAGAGAAATCGCCCTTCGCCTGCTTAAATAGCAAGATTAAAATGTCCCAATGATAATACCCACCAGAAAGCAAAATCGTCTTGATAAATGTTAGTTGCAATCAATCAGGACGAGAACATAACCCCGACATGCGCGTCATGGGAGCGGTAAATCAGTGGTTGCAATTGAGATCAGCTCTGCGGGTGATTTTACAGCGTATTGATGGTATAACGAGAGATCAGCTGGTGATAACCTAGTGGCCATCAGTGGTTGCAATTGGCTCAAGGAGTTTACTAAGGAGTCTACACTAAGAGTTGGCTATACTAAGGGTATACTAACGTATACTTGGTTGTGACCATACGGCCTTTGTTATCTTAGCCTTCTTTCACTTCTCTTCTCTTCTCTTGCCTAACCCCTTCTCATGGTTGTGTTCATTAGGGCACGCAACATAAAATGTTTTGAAACGTTTTGCAACGAAAATGAATGTTTCTTATTGAACAATGCCAGATAGTCCCTGCCGTTCTCAGTGGGTTCTCTTCTGTTTTGTGCCTAATGAACATGACCAAGCCTTCCTACCCTACTCTAACACTCTTTCCTGACAACCTCATGATCCCCTATGTGGCCCTCTGTCTGAAATGTTCTGTGTTGCAGGTACTGAAGTTGCCCCTAGACGCTGATCTTGGGTCAGTTTTGTATTTTCCCCAATAATGGTTAAGGTTGGGTGAAGCTGATCCTAGATCTGTACCTAGGGGGGAAACTTCACCTCAGAGCTACTGTTCATACTGTTTCTTTACGTTGATGGAGTACCACGCTGTATGAGTGAAGTCTGTTCTGTGGTGTTTTGTAGCATTGCTGTGGTACCAGGACAGACCCCGAGCATGAGTATTTGAAGGCATGTACGCACACACACATACACAAAGATGCACACGCACACTACTTCACCTCCTACCAACCACCACTAACTTGTAATACTTTCTGAACAAGCTAACATATGGAAGGGGAAAAGTTTCAATCTATATTTTTGGGGTGTTTTGACACTTTATTCAGACAGTGATAAAAATGATGTGGGGAGACAGGAAAGTGGGAGAAACAGTATAAAGAGTGGATGCAGGGATTGGACCGTGGTCTCCAGTGGGGAGTGTTACCGGTACACCCTGGCTCGGCACATAGAAGGGGAAAAAGTCATAGACATTCACCGTTTGGTCACTGTCCTCTTAGTTGGAGGAGCACACACTCGCCACACACTCATATCTTCAGCCTCTGAGTTAGAACAAATGGGACACAAGGAACATAATCGACAGCCTCAAACGGGCTTGACTCCCTTTTGGAACACCATAACAGCTACCGACAAACCATCCACATTCCAACTCTGTCATTCCTTCCAGTATATGTCTTAATGTATGTAAAATGCAGTGCCTTCAGAAGGTTTTCACACCTCTTGACTTTTTCTACATTCGGTTGTGTTACAGCCTGAATTTAAAATGAGATTTTGTGTCACTGATCTACACATATTACCCCATATTGTCAAAGTGGAATTGTTTTTACAATTGAGTCAATAAGTTTTTAACCATTTTGTTATGGCAAAAGGCTAAATAAGTTTTAGAGTAAATATTTGCTAAACAAGTCAAATAAGTTGCATGTCAAATAGTACGGTTTAACAGGATTTTTAATGACTACCCCATCCCTGTACCCTTCAGTCAATTTCAAGCACCGATCCAACCACAAAGACGACGGAGGTTTTCCAATGCCTCACAAAGAAGGGCACCTATTGGTAGATGGGTAAAAAAAACATTGAATATCCCTTTGAGCATGGTGAAGTTATGAATTACTCGTTGGATGGTGTATCAATACACCCAGTTATTACAAAGATGCAGGCGTTATTCCTAACTGAGTTGCTGGAGAGGCAAGAAACCGCTCTGAAATTTCACAATGAGGCCAATGGTGATTTTAAAACAGTTGCAGAGTTTATTGGCTGTGATAGGAGAAAACTAAAGATGGATCAACAACATTGTAGTTACTCCACAGTACTAAACTAAATGACAGAATGAAATGAAGGAAACCTGTACAGAATACAAATTTTCCAAAAGATGCATCATGTTATGAGTATGCTTGTCATCGGCAAGGACTAGTGTTTTAGGATAAAAAGAAACGGATCTGAGCTAAGCACAGGGGAAAAATAATGGGCAAATATTGTACAATCCAGGTGTGAAAATCTCTTAAGAGACTTACCCAGAAAGACTTAAAGCTGTAATCGCTGCCAAAGGTGATTCGACAAATGTATTTATTCAGGGGGTTGAATACTTATCGAATCAAGATAAATTCATTTTTTATTTTCAATGAATTCAACAAAAGAAAAATAACATTTCTTCCACTTTGACATTACAGAGTATTTTGTCTAGATCGTTGACACAAAAAAAAGATAAATACTTTCCGAAGGCACTGCATGTCTGTACGTGTCGTCTTAACTCTCTCGTCTCTCATTTGCATGACCGCTTTTGTCTGTGTGTTTATTTTCTTTCCAGTATGACAGACTAAAACTGATTAAAGTAAGCTCTCATCTTTTCTTTAACCCTCTGCCCTCTGAAACCTCCAAGGCCCTCTTAATCTTGACCCCTGCTTGTGACCATATTTCACCTCACCGCCTAGCTCAAACCTAATTGTCCTTGGTTCAGTGTGCTCCAAACATGAATCTCCTAGCGGATGTAACTGGTTACAATGAGGTCATTATGACGTCATGGTTAGGTTGCGTACTCCTTGTTGCACATCCACTCCCTTTTCATCTTTTGTTCTTTATTGGGGAGGTATTGAGCAAAATGAGATGTAGGGAGAAACAGAATTGAAAGTTGCAGGGCAGGTTTTACAACCCATGCCCAGACAGGCAATAGGTCATCTGGTGTCAGCAGGACTACCACTGGACCCCAGAACTTTTTAGTCTTCCTTGACCTCATCATGGTTGTAACAGAGACCAGTTGGTTGTAGTCTGGTTATAGGATGTTTTCTCAACTACAAAACAAGTTAACAACCAGAAAAAAATCATCAAAGGGATGTTGAAGTTCGGTTGTTTTATGTGTAATATGGATGATTCATTTGTTATAGAATATTTTTTACACAATTGAAGGCAGCTCGTTGTAAGCTGCTCTCATAAGAGGCCTTCATACATACAGTTGAAGTCAGAAGTTTACATACACCTTAGCGAAATACATTTGAACTCTGTTTTCACAATTACTGACATTAAATCCTAGTCAAAATTAACTGTCTTAGGTCTGTTAGGATCACCACTTTATTTTAAGAATGTGAAATGTCAGAATAATAGTAGAGAGTGATTTATTTCAGCTTTTATTTCTTTCATCACATTCCCAGTGGGTCAGAAGTTTACATACTAATTGAGTGTATTTGGTAGCATTGCCTTTACATTGTTTAACTTGAGTCAAATGTTTCAGGTAGCCTTCCACAAACTTCCCACAATAACTTGGGTGAATTTTGGCCCATTCCTCCTGACAGAGCTGGTGTAACTGAGTCAGGTTTGTAGGCCTCCTTGCTCGCACACACTTTTTCAGTTCTGCCCACAAATGTTCTATAGGATTGAGGTCAGGGCTTTGTGATGGCTACTCTAATACCTTGACTTTGTTGTCCTTAAGCTATTTTGCCACAACTTTGGAAGTATGATTAGGGTATTTGTCCATTTGGAAGACCCATTTGCAACCAAGCTTTAACTTCCTGACTGATGTCTTGAGATGTTGCTTCAATATATCCACATAATTTTCCTACCTCATGATGCCATCTATTTTGTGAAGTGCACCAGTCCTTCCTGCAGCAAAGCACCCCGACAACATGATGCTGCCACCCCCGTGCTTCACGGTTGGGATGGTGTTCTTCGGCTTGCAAGCCTCCCCCTTTTTCCTCCAATCATAACGATGGTCTTTATGGCCAAACAGTTCTATTTGTGTTTCATCAGAACAGAGGACATTTCTCCAAAAAGTACGATCTTTGTCCCCTTGTGCTGTTGCAAACCGTAGTCTGGCATTTTTATGGCGGTTTTGGAGCAGTGGCTTCTTCCTTATTGAGCAGCCTTTCAGGTTATGTCGATATTGGACTAATTTTACTGTGGATATAGATACTTTTGTACCTGTTTCCTCCAGCATCTTCACAATGTCCTTTGCTGTTGTTCTGGGATTGTTTTGCACTTTTCACACCAAAGTACGTTCCTCTCTAGGAGACAGAACGTGTCTCCTTCCTGAGCGGTATGATGGCTGCGTGGTCCCATGGTGTTTATACTTGTGTACTATTGTTTGTACAGATGAATGTGCTCCCAAGAATGAACTAGACTTGTTGAGGTCTACAAATTATTTTCTGAGGTCTTGGCTGATTTCTTTTGATTTTCCCGTGATGTCAAGCAAAGAGGCACTGAGTTTGAAGGTAGGCCTTGAAATAAAACCCCATGGACAACTCCAATTGACTCAAATGATGTCAATTAGCCTATGAGAAGCTTCTAAAGCCATGACATCATTTTCTAAAGCCATGACATTCTAAAGCCATGACATCATTTTCCAAGCTGTTTAAAGGCACAGTCAACTTAGTGTATGTAAACTTCTGACCCACTGGAATTGTGATACAGTGAATTATAAGTGAAATAATCTGTCTGTGATCAATTGTTGGAAAAAGTATTGTATAATGCACAAAGTTGATGTTCTTACTGACTTGCCAAAACCATAGTTTGTTAACAAGACATTTTTGGAGTGGTTGAAAAACGAGTTTTAAAAATGAGTTTTAACCTCCGACTTCAACTGTATCTAGGATGCTCTACATTCCCTACATAGTGCACGGCTTTTGAGTAGAACCCTATGGACCCTGGTGAAAAGTAGCGCACTATAGGGAATATGGTGCCATTTAGGATGCACACCTAGTCTTAATGTCTACTACAATATCATATATGGACCAGATCTCTTCTTATCAATAATTTAACTTTTGAGTGTCATCATTTCCCCCAGTTATTAATATGCAGCCCATTGCTGCTCTCCTGTGGTGTATATGAGTATTGACTTTTATATTTACTTCTTACATACTTTTTTATGGTTTCGTTAGCAGTGTGACAGGCTCGTATGTTATTCTGTATAAGCTGTGGAAGCTCTTTTGTGTGTGCACTAACCCATGTCTCATGTTTCTCATCTTTTTTTGTCTCCTTCACCTTGATGTTTGTAACCACAGAAAAGCCAGAGCTGGTACAACGTAAGTCTCTACCTCTTCTCCGACCTCTTCTGGATCAGCTGTTTTTTTTTTTAAACTGCGTGTGATATGTTGCATGTTTCGTTGACACAGTGGGTTGGAACAAGGCGCTTGCATTTGTGAGTTTGATTCCCACATTTTGTGTGTGTGTGTGTGTGTGTGTGTGTGTGTGTGTGTGTGTGTGTGTGTGTGTGTGTGTGTGTGTGTGTGTGTGTGTGTGTGTGTGTGTGTGTGTGTGTGTGTGTGTGTGTGTGTGTGTGTGTGTGTGTGTGTGTGTGTGTGTGTGTGGCTGCGTGCGTGCGTGTGTGCGTGCGTGCGTGCGTGCGTGAAGTTGCTTGGGATAAAAGCATCTGTTAAAATGACCATTATGACCATATATACAGTATTTCAAAGTGATATGGGTGAGACAGGTCTTCATGTGGTCTGACTGTGTTGTACTTTGTCCGTTGATTGATGGCTGACTGTTAGGTATCATGCTATACCTCATTTTTTTTTTTATGCTGCTATTGGAACAGTTATCATTTTTAACAAAGGATGAAAGAGTTTGAATTCTGTTGACTTGCAAAGCAACAACACCCACAACCAACATGAAGCAAAAGGTGTGACACATTTGTCCCGTTTTAAAGACATATTTCTGAGGCAGGCAATCTCATGTTGAATGATTTGATGTGAATGAATGATGTGCTGTATGGACACCTCACCTTGGCTACTTTGCTTCTTCTCCATATATCATTTTAAAACAGAAGTCATGGGGAAACCAATAGAGAGAACAGTTGCTATGCAGATTTGAAAAGACCTGCCTTTTGAAGTACTTCCCCTACAAATGATCTATCAGCACATACCTGGTAATGATTACATTCATTATTCATATGAAATTAGGAATTCACTTTTAATAAATGACAATCAAGGCTCATTTAAATGCCATTAAAGTAAACATGAACATTTCCTCAATTGCGATTCACCTGGTGAATAGGGAATACACATTTAACAATGGAGTTGCCTCGTGGTATATTTTTCCCATGGGAAATGGAGAGAGATTGGAGACAAAGGACATTCAGTATGTTCTGTCGTGTTTTCTGTGTGTGTATGTATGTGTTTGCATGCTTTTCTGTCTGTGTATATGTGTGTGTGTGTGTGTGTGTGTGCTGAATACGTTTGTGTATGCATCTGACTGCAACCATAGCCTGTGTGCCCTTGGACTGCAGATAAGCAGTGAAGCTGACAAAAGGTCCATTGTGGAGCGATCAGTCGATCGCCCCACCACCCTCTGATGAATCAAGCTGACTTTTGTTCTGTGTATCAGGTCTGCGTCCCAAATGACACCCTATTCCCTACACAGTGCAATACTTTTGACCAGTGTCCCTTGTCTCCTGATCAAAAGTAGTGCACTATAGGGAATGGGGTGCAATTTGGGATGCCATCACTGAATGGGCCTGATCAATGCAGATACAACCCCATGACTAGAATTACCAGCCTCAGTCATTCCCACGCCTGCCTTTTTCTGTTTTTAGTTACCAAGTCTGCAGTATATTACATGAACATTACTGTGTATTTGAATTCTCATGTACTGTATGCGCTGTGCTGACTATTAGTATTTGTCCAATAACAAATGCTTGTTTCTGTTGTCCTTTGCATTACAGTGTGCCGGATTTAGTTAATGCTGGTGAAGCTGTAGTGCGATGCACTTCCTGTTTCTGAATATCAACAGGAAGTGTGAATTAGCGAGATGTGAATTAGGGACATTGCTTTTTCAGTGTCAGAGGAGAGTTGAGTTGTTAGTCCATTGAACAAACATGGTAGCCTACATCTGTACTTTACATTTCGTGCTGTCTGTCACCTTTGGGCCTTTGGTGGTGTAGTAAGACTGGGTTTGCACTCCAGCAATGTTCTCCTCAGCAAAACATCACTGACGCTTGAGTAAAATGACAAATTCTGGCGTACACCGAAATCTCAGTGCTTCATGTGGTGTGCAGTGAAGTCACAAAGCAGAACTTTGCTAAGCCTCTTTGGAGTGTGCCTATAGTGAATGTAGAGTGTAACTCCAACCTAACTGGACTCCAGTGATTTACGGCAGCATGACTTGCATCCAGGTCAGTGTGTCCAGGTCATGCCTGATTGGATATAGATGAGGTGTGTCTGAACCTAACGGTCTGTAGTGGCTGTAAAACAAACCACATCTTTGGCCATAGACCGCAGTGTGACTGAGCAGCTGAGAAGCCATTTTAGGTATTGTTATTTGTTTATTTACTAGGATCCCCATTAGCTGTTCCAGAAGCAATGTCCCTGGGTCCAAAACGTCTTGTATTTACTGTTTACAGTCTGTGTGGTTCGAGTTCAAGTTTTAATAGTCGTATGTACGGGATACACGTGGTATTATGAGGATAGGATACATTATGTGGATAGGATACATTATGAGGATAGGATACATTATGAGGATAGGATACATTATGAGGATAGGATACATTATGAGGATAGGATACTGTCAGGACCCGGTTACGAACCCGGGTCTCCGGAGTGAGAAACAGTCACTTAACCAACTGAGCCACGAATAGTCGGCAGAACCCAGAAGATGAGGCAGACACAGCAGTACTTGAGACGGTGTATTTAATGAAGTAAAAAGTGAAGTTCTTCAGGAAAACATGTAACTCCACAACCTCAAAAGGAATCCTACAAGAACAAAGGTAATCCTCCAAGACAAAAAAGGTAAATCCACAAGGTAAAGCACAAAAAGCCTCAAAAGATACTCAAAAAACAAACAAACAAGAACAAAAAACAGAATTCCACAAGAGAGTCCACCGGGATCAACAAGAGTTCTCAGAGTACTAGGGCTGGGTGCTAACATACAAACACAGAGCAAAGAACAGAGGAAAACAAAGGGTTTAAATACAATCAGGGGAAACGAGGCACAGGTGCAAATAATAATGGGGATCAAGGGAAAACAAAAGGTCAAAAGGCACAATGGGGGCATCTAGTGACCAAAAACCGGAACAACCCTGGCCAAATCCTGACAGATACATTATGTGGGTAGGATACATTATGTGGGTAGGATACATTATGTGGATAGGATACATTATGAGGATAGGATACATTATGAGGATAGGATACATTATGTGGGTAGGATACATTATGAGGATAGGATACATTATAAGGATAGGCTACATTATGAAGATACATTATGAGGATAGGATACATTATGAGGATACATTATGAGGATAGGATACATTATGAGGATAGGCTACATTATGAGGATAGGCTACAATATGAGGATAGGCTACATTAAGAGGATAGGATACATTATGAGGATAGGATACATTATGAGGATAGGATACATTATGAGGCTAGGATACATTATGAGGATAGGATAAATTATGAAAAAACATTATGAGGATAGGATACATTATGAGGATAGGATACATTATGAGGATAGGCTACATTATGTTGATAGGATACATTATGAGGATAGGATACATTATGTGGATAGGATACATTATGAGGATAGGCTACATTATGTGGATAGGATACATTATGAGGATAGGATACATTATGAGGATAGGATACATTATGAGGATAGGATACATTATGAGGATACATTATGAGGATAGGATACATTATGAGGATAGGCTACATTATGAGGATAGGCTACATTATGAGGATAGGATACATTATGAGGATAGGCTACATTAAGAGGATAGGATACATTATGAGGATAGGATACATTATGAGGATAGGATACATTATGAGGCTAGGATACATTATGAGGATAGGATAAATTATGAAAAAACATTATGAGGATAGGATACATTATGAGGATAGGCTACATTATGTTGATAGGATACATTATGAGGATAGGATACATTATGTGGATAGGATACATTATGAGAATAGGCTACATTATGTGGATAGGATACATTATGAGGATAGGATACATTATGAGGATAGGCTACATTATGTTGATAGGATACATTATGAGGATAGGCTACATTATGTGGATAGGATACATTATGAGGATAGGATACATTATGAGGATAGGATACATTATGAGAATACATTATGCGGATAGGCTACATTATGAGGATAGGATACATTATGAGGATAGGATACATTATGAGGATAGGATACATTATGAGGATAGGCTACATTATGAGGATAGGCTACATGAGGATACATTATGACCACGAGGTCTAAGAAACACAGTCCTCTCCTCACAGCCAGAGAAATGAAGGGGAAAAGAAACTGTAAAAGAAAAAGGGGATAAAGTGAGAACTGTGCAGTTTCTCTGCATGACAGCACCTCTTCCCCATCAGGAGGCTGAAAAGATGTGGGCCTGGGCCCTCAGATCCTCAAAAAGTTCTACAGCTGCACAATTGAGGGCATCTTGACGGGTTGCATCACCGCTTGGTAAGGAAATTGCAAGGCACCCGGCCGCAAGGCGCTACAGAGGATGGTAATGCATCACTGGGGCCGAGCTCCCTGCCATCCAGGACCTTTATACCAGGCGGTGTCAGAGACTCCAGCCAGCCAAGCCATAGACTGTTCTCTATGCTACCGCATGGCAAGCGTTTACCAGTGCACCAAATCTGCAACCAAAAGGACAATTAACAGCTTCTAACCCCAAGCCATAAGACTGCTAAACAAGACTGCTAAATAGATAATCAAATGGTGACCTGGACTACCTGCATTGACCCTTTTTTGTACTAACAACTTGTACTGACTCTATGCACACACACTGGACTCTACCCACATACTTACTGACACCCCAACACACACACTGGACTCTACCCACATACTCACACATACTTACTGACACCCCAACACACACACTGGACTCTACCCACATACTCACACATACTTACTGACACCCCAACACACACACTGGACTCTACCCACATACTCACACATACTTACTGACACCCCAACACACACACTGGACTCTACCCACACACTCACACATACTTACTGACACCCCAACACACACACGCATACACACATAACACGCGCACACATGCATACTGAAGCCACACACATACACAAACTTATATTTACCACATACGATGCTGCTACTATCTATTATCTATCCTATTGTCTAGTCACTTTACACCCACCTATATTTATTCTGAACCAAAATATAAATGTGACATATAAAGTGTTGGACCTAATGAATTTATTTCAATTGTAAAAACCCTTGCTGTATGTCTCTCTGACATTTGTAACATTGTTTCAATGTTCAAATTCCATCTCCAGCTGTCCCATATTAATGAATGTGTCGGGAGTTGGGACGAGACAGACAGGCAGACAGCGTTTCTCAGCCAGTCGAAATCATGAATCAGCTGGCATCATTTTTGATGGATATATACAAAGAAATGTAAATTGAAGAAAGGTCAGATGAAATGAAGTGCAGCTAGTTTGCAGTCTTCCCAGCTTCAGTTTGAAGTTATTGTGTTAGCTGTGTTGTTGGCTAGCTCCTCTGAACAACAGTGTCCTGACAAAAGATCACATTTTCTATGCCAGGTGAAATCATGCATCATTAGCTCATTGTATGGATGTATCCAAATAAATGTCACTAGAAAACAGCTTAAACAAATGCTAATGCAGCTATTGTTGTTATTCTGGCTGCACTGTTTGATGTGACTGTAAATTAGATATAGTTGGCTAGCTAGCAAGCAAGGGATAAGAATGTTGCCAGCCAATTTGGCAATGGAACATTTAGAATGAACAACTAGGTCGCGTCCATAGATACAGAACAAAAAGACTGAATGTCTGGATCGAGTCTCCAGCAACCAAACCGATAGAACGAACGACCAACCGGTTTGGGTAGCAACCCTAGATTTGTGACAGGACTATATCTTGTGGAAGGATGAAATAGTATGAATAAATTCATCAAAATATATTTCAAAAATTAAAATATGTCCATCATTATTTGCATATGTTGGTTACCCGTTGTATAAAAGTGGTTACCCGTTGTATAAAAGTGTTGGTTACCCGTTGTATAAAAGTGTTGGTTACCCGTTGTATAAAAGTGTTGGTTACCCGTTGTATAAAAATGTTTTCAAAAATACCCGTATGTATAAAAGTGTTGGTTACCCGTTGTATAAAAGTGTTGGTTACCCGTTGTATAAAAGTGTTGGTTACCCGTTGTATAAAAGTGTTGGTTACCCGTTGTATAAAAGTGTTGGTTACCCGTTGTATAAAAGTGTTGGTTACCCGTTGTATAAAAGTGTTGGTTACCCGTTGTATAAAAGTGATTGGGGATATAATGGCACGGTGCCAATATGTTCAAAACACGGACTTCGAGGGCATTATCGCTTAAAAACACAAAACACAGTCAACTATAATAAGCACATTCTTCGTTATTAAAACCTATCACCACTGGCTGAACTGCCCTAGAGGGACACATCTATTCAAAATGTATTTTGGAGATCATTCCAAACATCTGAAGCAAGAAAACTAAAGGCTGACTTACCAAAGGAGTCTCAAGAGTTAGCCAACCCTGCGAACGGGTTTGATAACAAACCATTTATAAATATTAAAAATGAAGTTAGGTAAGTTGGCTAAACTTGTCACTTTGAATCTGAACAGTGAAGTTAGGTAAGTGGGAAGCTTGTAGAACAGGGCTTTGTAAATCAAAAATAAACGGAATGATGTGATCTGTGTGACTTCACAGAGGGAACGAAATAAAGGATCGGTTTGTAAGCATTTCACCGTTCTTCTACACCTGTTGTATGCGAAAATCAATGACAAATCAAATGGGATTTGACTTGAAACACACCCAGTTCAATAGACAAGCTGTAGTTGACTGTGGCTGCCCGTCTATCATAGGGTTGTTGACACAGCCTAAAATAGCATATTGTTCCAGGTGCATAGTGGCAAGAACATATTGTTCCAGGTGCATAGTGGCAAGAACATATTGTTCCAGGTGCATAGTGGCAAGAACATATTGTTCCAGGTGCATAGTGGCAAGAACATATTGTTCCAGGTGCATAGTGGCAAGAACATATTGTTCCAGGTGCATAGTGGCAAGAACATATTGTTCCAGGTGCATAGTGGCAAGAACATATTGTTCCAGGTGCATAGTGGCAAGAACATATTGTTCCAGGTGCATAGTGGCAAGAACATATTGTTTCTAGTCTCCGCAACATGTTCAATGGACCTTGACTTCAACCATTCTATCATTGGCGGTCTTAACAGAAAGGGGAGAGGAGATGCACCCAGTCACCCCACATGCACCCAGTGACAATGATATATGTAGGCTATTACCCTACGCACTGAGTCATGTTCAGTAGAGGGAGAACATTTTAAAACCAAGTGAAACATGGAGGGACCTCTTACAATTGTCCATTAAGACGCACTCCTTTTCATTTTCTATTTCAAAATGGTTTTGCTACAGTGTGTCTGACCTGAACACGTCCCTGGTTCCTTTGGGTAACGTCACAGGGAGACTGCAAGGTCTCAGCCAGATGTTTGTGTGGGGGGAGACGAGAGGGAGGGGAGAGAGGGTGAAGGTGGAGAGTCAGGTTTGGGGGGGGCAGTGTAGCTGCATGAATCACCTTTCTGGTATGAGTGTAGGCGCCACCGACGGCCCTAACTGCAAATCCCCGTCCATCAGAGGGTCTTTGGAGTTCATTCACCCCATGTCCTGAGAGATAGGGAGTGGGAGGGAGAGAAAAAGATTTGGAGAAAGAGAGCGATCTGGCTGGGGAGTTGTCCTTGGCAATACTACAATGTTTACACTATAGATAAAACACACACACACAAATACATACAATGGGTACTTCTGTGTGCTGCTTTCTCTCTCTGCACACAAAACCTCTGAATTAATGGTTGCCTCCCTCACTTTTCCAGGAAAATAAATTCACACTGTGTATCATAAGAGGAAAAACACACACACATTGATTCCTGTGTATCCTCTGGGTCTTCACATAGAGACCTATAGGGGTCAACTCAGTTCATTGAGGAGGCAAAGAAAGGGCTTTTTCAAGGAAGTCAATTGGTTCTCTAAACTTCCTTAAGTGTTGTTGTGATGTGTTGGGCCACCATGGGGTGGGGTAGAAACAGGCTTTCTGACAGGCTGAGAAGGAGGGAGAGAGAAGGAGAGAGGGAGGGACTGGACAAGGAGGAGGAGAGGGAGAAGGGTTTTTGGACAGGATTCATACCCATAAAACCATACAGGCACCCACAGCAGGCACACACAAGCACACTGCTCAAAACGCGCACACACTCACATTGCAGAAACACACAGACACACTCAAACTCACTCCTGCTGCACTCAAGTACCCCTCTACACCCACCCCACCCACTGGGCTAGGGCCCTCCCATTTCCCCTCTCTCTCTCTCTTTCTCTTTTCTCTCTCTCCCTTAACACAAAAACACACTCACACACTCGCTCCTCCTACACAGCTTTTTTGTTATAAAGCAGAGAGAGAGAGAGAGAGAGCGCAATTTCAGCAGTAGGACTAGAGTCCTGGTATGAGCTCTGTTGTGGTTTGCCTGGTCAGTAGTGTGCAGTGGTTCGTGTGGTCAGTCACAGGGTTTACACTCTGTCCTGGGATGCACTGTTGACCACTTTCATTGATGAGTAGCTGGCCCTTCACTGGACAAGCTAAAGCATCCCAGACTGGCCAAGAGGATTTTTCGGTTTTCTGCCCTCTCACTGAGGACAAAGACTTTGTGTGTGTGTGTGTGTGTGTGTCCGTTTTCACACATTGGAATACGACTGGGTGTGAGAGAAGGAGAGAGAACAAGAGGCAACTGCTCTTTTTGTTTCGGGATTATATTTTGATTTGCTCAATTGGATTTTTAGATGTTGAGACTGCTTGAGCTGAGCTTGTATGGTTTCTCGGTGTCCGTGTGGAAATATGTACTTTTTCCCCCTCCATGTGGATTGTGTGTGTTTTGATATGTTGGGATAAATATTGCTTTTGGGAGATCATTTGAGGAGACCGTGCCTTTCTACAGCACCTTTGGAGGTATCGCTCTCTGAAATTACTTTGGGGATGACGGCAGTGTCTTAGCTCCCTAGGTTTCTCTATCCTGGACGTAGAAGATGGCTCTCAACTCCATGTGAAGAGGACTGTTTTAAACCAACGTCTTAAAAGCAACGCTGGTCCACCCATTGATTCCAGACTACAAAGCATTGTTGAATTTTCCTGTGAAATCTTTAACTGACTGGAGGCTTGTCCTGTGTCTGTCCCAGGTGTTAACCTCGACTTAACCCGGGTTAAACTTGGTCCTGACTTGGTCTTAGACAAGTTCTTAACCCGGACCAACCGGTGCACCTGGCTCAACTGGCCTCTCAAGACTTACGAGGGGGGATCAACTTTCCACAAAAACAGGAACAGAGAGAGAGGGTGGAGGGTGGGGGACATTCCCATTCCAGAAAAAGGGGTCTCCTGCTTTCCTGAGTGTAAATACGTTTCTCAGCTTACATTGTGGACACATGCCTAACTGTACTTTATGGATTTATCAGAGTAATTATTGACACTGGCTGTCATCTGGAGTTCTTGCCATCTCCCAGCCTGGACTTTTAGCTGGAGAAAGGAGTAACCTTCCGCTTGTCACTGGTCACCAGGGTTTACATGAGTTACATGTCAGTCATGAATGTGGGAGTGTGTGTGATAGCAGGGACACCCATAGTTTCTAGGTTCTACCGTTTTTGGAGCGTTAAGAAACGTTCACACTCCTTCGTTCTTGAGTACTGAGTTGTGAAATATGCTGTTAATAAATCTGTTACGCTCCGCACCAAAGCTCTGCTAGCTACCTGTGGTGGTCGACCTGTAGTTGTGACAGATATCGTTCCAGATAGCTCGGGTTCCCACTGCTCTCTGGGAGGGTTCAGAGACGTGTTGTATTACTTCTGACCAGAGGAGAGAGAAAGGGGGGAGAGAGAGAGAGAGAGAGAGAGAAATAGAGAGGGAGGGGCTGATGACAAACAACCACTCCCCCGAGGGCTGAAGTTACTGTAGGTCAACAGCAGCATCGGCACTGTGTGTGTGTGTGTGTGTGCGTGTGCGCGTCCGCATGCGTGTGTGCGTCTAAGGGAGCAATCAGAATCATGACCCAGGCCTAAAAAACACTTGGCTCTCAGAGACGGCAAATAATTCCACTCCAACGACAAAGGGGGAATACCAGACCAGCACCGACCACTCTCCAGGCTTAGAGACACTGCTCACACCTCTGACCAGAGAAAAGAGAGACAGAAAATAAGAGGGAGGGGAGGGGTGAGAGCCAAAAGAACATAGAGGCCCAGGCTATGGATATTTCAGTCAGCATGGACACCGAGACAGAGAATGGGACAGACTGGGAGTGTCTGTCTGACTGGGAGGCTATCCCTCAGCCACAAGACGATGAGATCCAGGCCGAGGCCCAGGCCCAGTGGGAGACCTGGGACTGGGAGTCAGAGAGGGTCCCAGCCGTAAGTCACCCTCCATTGAGCTGGGGTGGAGACGGGTGTGGGGGCGGAAGGGTGTTGGTGGTGGGGGTTACAGTTTGAGAATTCCAAGCGGATAATCTAGTCGGGGCTACCTCTGTGCTGTGCTGCAAAGTGACTTGTGGTCTACATGCGGTCGCGGTCATTATTTTGTACGGCTTTGGGGTTGAAACAGGATTGGTGAAGTGTAAGTGCAGTGAACCTCGAAATTTCTCTAAACTCTTAACTCCCAAACTCATAAACTTCTCATCTCCCTGTTTAGAAAGTATCTAAATTCCCAAACCAGTGCATTAGAATCCAGTGCACTACTTTTGACCAGGGCCCATTTGGGACAGGACCTTAATTGCTCAGAGCGTTGCATAGCAATGAATCACTAGAGTTGTTTTGGTCTTTATATTTATTTAATTTTATTTATTGAACCTTTACTTAACTAGACAAGCCAGTTAAGAACAAATTATTATTTACAATGACAGCCTACCCTAACCCGGAATACTTATTTTCCACCATAATTTGCAAATAAATTCATTAAAAATCCTACAATGTGATTTTCTGGATTTTTTTTCCCATTTTGTCTGTCATAGTTGAAGTGTACCTATGATGACAATTACAGGCCTCTCTCATCTTTTTAAGTGGGAGAACTTGCACAATTGGTGGCTGGCTAAATACTTTTTTTGCCCCACTGTATACACACTACATGACCAAAAGTATGTTGACGGCGAACATCTAATTATAAAATAATGGACATTAATATGGAGTTGGTCCATATTGCTGCTATAAGAGCCTCCACTCTTCTGGGATGGCTTTTCACTAGATGTTGGAACATTGCTGCGGGGACTTGCTTCCATTCAGCCACAAGAGCATTAGTGAGGTCAGGCACTGATGTTGGGCGATTAGGCCTGGCTCGCAGTCGGTGTTCCAATTCATCCCAAAGTGGTGAAATGGGATTGACCTCAGGGTTCTGTGCAGGATCTTCCACACCGATCTCGACGAACCATTTCTGTATGGGCCTCACGCACGGGGGCATTGTCATGCTGAAACAGCAACGGGCAGGTAGCGTTCTCCTGGCATCCGCCAAACCCAGATTCATCAGACTACCAGATGGTGAAGCGTTATTCATCACTCCAGAGAGCGCGTTTCCACTGCTCAAGAGTCCAATGGCGGCGAGCGTATACCACTCCAGACGATGCTTGCCATTGTGCATGGTGATCTTATGCTTGTGTGCGGCTGCTCGGCCATGGAAACCCGTTTCATGAAGATCCTGATGAATGGTTATTGTGCTCACATTGCTTCCAAAGGCAGTTTGGAACTCGTTAGTTAGTGTTGCAACTGAGGACAGATTATTTTTATGCGTTTCAGCAGTTGGTGGTCCCGTTCTGTGAGCTTGTGTGGCCGACCACTTTGCGGCTGAGCCGCTCCTAGATGTTTCCACTTCACAATATCAGCACTCACAGTTCACCGGGACAGCTCTAGCAGAGCAGAAATTTGACTGACTGACTTGTTGGAAAGGTGGTATTCAATGACAGTGCCACATTGAAAGTCACTGAGCTCTTCAGTAAGGCAATTATACTGACAATGTTTGTCTATGGAGATTGCATGACTGTGTGCTCAATTTTATACACCTGTCTGCAAAGGTTGTGGCTGAAATAGCCAAATCCACTTATTTGAAAGGGTGTCCACATACTTGTGTATATATACAGTACCAGTCAAAAGTTTGGACACACATACTCATTCCATGTTTTTTCTTTATTTTTACTATTTTCTATGTTGTCGAAACTATGAAATAACAAATATGGAATCATGTAGTAACCAAAAACGTGTTAAACAAATCAGAATATATTTGAGATTTGAGATTCTAGCCAGCCTTTGTCTTGATAACAGCTTTGCACACTCTTGGAATTCTTTCAGCCAGCTTCATGAGGTAGTAGAATGCATTTCAATTAACAGGTGTGCCTTGTTAAAAGTTAATTTGTGGAATTTCTTTCCTTCTTAATATGTTTGAGCCAATCAGTTGTGTAGTAACAAGGCAGGGGTGGTATACAGAAGATAGTCCTATTTGGTAAAAGACCAAGTCCATATTATGGCAAGAACAGCTCAAATAAGCAAAGAGAAACGACAGTCCATCATTACTTTAAGACATGAAGATCAGTCAATCCATTACATTTCCAAAATGTTTAAAGTTTCTTAAAGTGCAGTCGCAAAAACCATCAACGCTATGATGAAACTGTCTCTCATGAGGACCGCCACAGGAAAGGAAGACCCATAGTTACCTCTGCTGTAGAGGATGAGTTCATTAGAGTTAATTACACCTCAGAAATTGCAGCCCAAATAAATTCAAGCAACAGACACATCTCCATCTCAACTGTTCAGAGGAGACTGTGTGAATCAGGCCATGGTCGAATTGCTTAAAAAAAAACACTACTAAAGGACACCAATAATAATAAGAGACTTGCTAGGGCCAAGAAACACAAGCCATGGACATTAGACTGGTAGAAATCTGTCCAAATTGGAGATTTTTTGTTCCAACCGTCGTGTCTTTGTGCGACGCAGAGTAGATGAACAGATGATCTCGGCATGTGTGGTTCCCACCGTGAAGCATGGAGGAGGAGGTGTGATGGTGTGGGGGTGCTTTGCTGGTGACACTGTCTGTGATTTATTTAGAATTCAAGGCACACTTAACCAGCATGGCTAACACAGCATTCTGCAGCAATACGCCATCCCATCTAGTTTACGCTTAGTGGGACTATCATTTGTTTTTCAACAGGACAATGACCAAACACACCTCCAGGCTGTGTAAGGGATATTTGACCAAGAAGGAGAGTGATGGAGTGCTGCATCAGATGACCTGGCCTCCACAATAACCTGGCCTCAACCCAATTGAGATGGTTTGGGATGAGTTGGACCACAGAGTGAAGGAAAAGCAGCCAACAAGTGCTCAGTATATGTGGGAACTCCTTCAAGATGGTTGGAAAAGCATTCCAGGTGAAGCTAGTTGGGAGAATATCAAGAATGTGCAAAGCTGTCATCAAGGCAAAGGGTGGCTACTTTGAAGAATCTAAAATATAAAGTATATTTAGATTTGTTTAACACTTTTTTGGTTACTACATGATTCCATGTCTTATTTCATAGTTTTGATGTCTTCCCTATTATTCTACAATGTAAAAAAAATAAAAATAAAGAAAAATCCTTGAATGAGTTGGTGTGTCCAAACTTTTGACTGGTACTGTATATACTTGTGTCTCTATCCATATTCTTTCTCTTGTATCATCTGCTCTGAAAATGGTCTTATCACTCCTTACAAACTAATTACATTAGGCTCATAGGGTAGACCCATAGAGATGTACAAGAGAGCTCTTCTCCTATACCCGTAAAGGCCTCTTTTGTGACAGCATCTCCATTTTAAAGTGGTTGTACCCGCTATCCAACTGTGTGGCCAGCAAAGTAACACTAGCTTTAGTTCTAGGCCAATGGCGCTTACCTTACAGAGCACTGGGGTGGTTAGAGTGACCCAAGGTGATGTGTACCCAGTCCACCACCATTACCACCACTCTGAGGGCTAGTTGGCTGCATTCCCTCCCTTTTCAGGCTAAAGAATGCAGTGTTTGTGTGTGGATAGCCAGTCAGACTGGGCAGTGGTCAGCAGCACTCTGGAAGAAAATGTGTTTATTTGAATCTCTCCTTTCAGTGAGTGGGAGAGAAATAGATACAGAGAGGCAGAGAGACAGAGGGGAAGAGAGACAGAGAGAAAGAGAGGGGGAACTCCAGCTGAAGCTGGGGTATTAGAGTGCTTGTTTAGTTTGTGATAGGAGTTTCTGGGTGATTTCATGCTCTGACAATTTGTAGGGAAAGAGAGGGCACACATTGTTTGAGTCAAGGCATGCAGTAAGCCATGGTCAAATCACTGAATGGTAACTTTGAAAATCTACTGTAACAAGTCTACTACAATTTTCAGAAAAATATGTTCCCCTGTGATGTGCCTACTGGGCACAACCCATGATATTCAAATAATTAAATATGTTCACAGTTTGTTCGTTGCTATCGGTGGGGGGGATTACACTTGCTTGTGTTTTTAAAATATTTTATGTGTCTATTTATATTAATGAGTAGACTATTTTGGTGTAAATGAGTTGTCTCTCTCAATGTGTTCTATGTTATCCCTCTCTCTCCGCTGCAGGTATTGAGTCCCACGTATAAGCAACGCAATGAGGACTTCAGAAAACTCTTCAAGCAGCTACCCGACTCAGAACGCCTCATTGTGGGTGAGTAAGATGGAATGATCAATGAAAACCTATACTGAACAAGAATATAAACACAATAGGTAAAGTGTTTGTCCCATGTTTCATAAGCAGAAATAAAATATCCCTGAAATGTTTCATACGCACAAAAAGTGTATTTCTCAAAAATTGTTGTGAACACATTTTTTACATCCCTGTTAGTGAGCATTTCTCCTTTGCAAAGATAATCCATCCACCTGACAAGTGTGGGATATCAAGAAGATGATTAAACAGCAGGGTCATTACACAGGTGCACCTTGTGTTGGGGACAATAAAAGGCCACTCTAAAATTAGCAGTTTTGTCACATAACACAATGCCACAGATGTCTCAAGTTTTGAGGGAGCAAGCAATTGGCATGCTGACTGCAGGAATGTCTACGAGAGCACAATGTCTTGTGCTCTTGCCAACTCCATTTCTGTCATTGTCAAGCCAAACAGCCTGGCTTCACAGCAATCTTCAAATATGAACATTCTATCATTAATGAAGCCAGACTGTTTGGCATGATAATTAGTGACAAGGCGTTGGCATGATAACATAAATAGACTGGTTAGATGTTTGATCTGCATATGTCTTATATTTATTGCTAGAGCGATGAGCCTCTAATAACCCCATGACCTTTAATAACCGGATGACCTTTGACCCTGTGTGGCAGACTACTCCTGTGCCCTGCAAAGAGATATCCTGCTGCAGGGGCGCCTCTACGTGTCGGAAAATTGGATCTGTTTCTATAGCAACATCTTCCGCTGGGAAACGCTGGTATGGACTTTGGTTTCTTTTACCGTTCTCTACACTAGGTTACTCTGTCCCTTACTGTCCCAAGTTAGCCTCTACATAAGAATGAGGTTATCTATTTTCTGTAAATAGAAGGTATTCGACTTAAAATTAAACAGATTTGCTTGGTTTGTTCCATAAACAGCCGTACTAAAGCTACCGTCTGAGATTTGGGAATCTGTTTAATTTCTGTCTTATTTGGCTCCCGAGTGGCGCAGCTGTCTAGGGCACTGCATCTTAGTGCTTGAGGCGTCAATACCGACACCCTGGTTCGAATCCAGGCTGTATCACAACCGGCTGTGATTGGGAGTCCCATAGGGTGGCGCACAATTGGCCCAGCTTTGTCCGGGTTTGGCCGGTGTAGGCCGTCATTGTAAAAAATAATTTGTTCTTAACTGACTTGCCTAGTTAAATAAATAAAATAAAAATGTATGTCTAAGATGTTATTATATCATTGTTAACAAGCAACAAGAATGCAAACAAACAATGTATAGCTGAAAACTATGGTTCAAACCATAAAATCTCTTGGATGCCATGGCCTGTCAGTTCTTGCATCTAGAGCGCTGTCTATGAATTTGAGCAGTGTTACATTTCCCTCCGCTGTATACCAAAATAAGTGTGGTTGAGGACCCATTCTTTTATTTTCCCAATCAAGGACTTTGACTGACTGTGTTATCTGTAGTCTTACACAGTTTCTCTCTCCACCTCTCTCTAGCTGACGGTGCGGCTGAAGGATATCTGCAGCATGACCAAGGAGAAGACGGCCCGCCTCATTCCCAACGCCATCCAGCTGTGCACTGACAATGACAAGGTCTGCACTGGACACACACATACACACACACACACACACACACACACACACACACACACACACACACACATGCACATACAATGCCTTCAGAAAGTATTAACACCCCTTGACTTTTTCCACATGTTGATTTAAAATGGATTACATTTCGTTTTTTTTTTATATCACTGGCCTTCACACAATACCCCATAATGTCAAAGTGGATTTTTGACATTTTAACTAAAGAATTTAAAAATGAAAAACGGAAATGTCCTGAGTCAATAAGTATTCAAACCCTTTGTTATGGCAAGCCTAAATAAGTTCAGGGGTAAAGATTTGCTTTAACATGTCACATAATAAGTTGCATAGCCTTACTCTGTGTGCAAGAAAGATTGTTTTTGTGTTTTACATTATTTTTTTTATGACTACCTCATCTCACACACACATACAATTATCTGTAAGGTCCCTCAGTCGAGCAATGAATTTCAAACACAGATTCAACCACAGGGAGGTTTTCCAATGCCTCGCAAAGAAAGGCACCTATTTGTAGATGAAGAAATACATTGAATATTCCTTTGAACATGGTGAAGTTATTCATTACACTTTGGATGGTGTATCAATACACCCAGTCACTGCAAAATATACATGCATTCTTCCTAACTCAGTTGCCAGAGAGGAAGAAAACCAATCAGAGATTTCACCGTGAGGCCAATGGAGTCTTGAAAAAAAAATTAATGGCTGTGATAGGAGAAAACTGAGGATGGATCAACAACATTGTAGTTACTCCACAATCCTAACCTAATTGACAGTGTAAAAAGTTTTGTAAAAATTTTGTACAGAAAAAAATATTCCAAAACATGCATCCTGTTTGCAACAAGACACTAAAGTAATTCTGCAGATAATGTGGCAAAGCAGTTAACTTGAATGTTTGGGGCATATCCAATACAACGCATTACTCAGTACCACTCTCCATATGTTCAAGCATAGTGGTGGCTGCATCATGTTATGGGTATGCTTGTACTTGTTAATGACCGGGGAATTTTGGGGGATAAAAAGTCAACAGAATGAAGCTAAGCACAAACAAAATCCTAGAGGAAAACCTGGCTCAGTCTGCTTTCCACCAGACACTGGGAGATAAATTCACCTTTCAGCGGGACAATAACATACATCAAAAGTACAAAACTACATGGGAGTTGCTTACCAAGAAGACATTGAATGATCCTGATTGTTTGAGATACAGTTTTGACTTAAATCTACTTGAAAATTGATTGCAAGACTTGAAAGTCTATTTAACTAGGCAAGTCAATTAAGAACAAATTCTTATTTACAATTATGGCCTAGGAACAGTGGGCTAACTGCCTTCTTCAGGGGCAGAATGACAGATATTTACCTTGTCAGCTCTTGGATTTGATCTAGCAATCTTTCAGTTACTGGCCCAACGCCATAACCATTAGACTACCTGCCGCCCCGCCCCGTCTTGTCCCGTCCCGCCCTGCCCCATCTAGCAATGATCAACAGCCAATTTGACAGAGGTTGAAGAATTTTGAAAAGAATACTGGAAAAATGTTGCATAATCCAGGTGTGGAAAACCCTTAGAGACTCACAGCTGTATTCACTGCCAAAGGTGCTTCTACAAAGTATTGACTCAGGGGTGTGAATATTATGTAAATGAGATATTTCTGTAATTCATTTTCAATAAATGTGCAAAAATGTATATAAATATGTTTTCACTTTGTCATTATGGAGTATTGTGTGTAATGGGTGGAAAAAACAACAACAATTTAATACATTTGGAATTACTGCTGTAACAGAACAGAATGTGAAACAAGTCAAGGGTTATGAATAGTATCTGAAGGCACTATAGACAAAGGTACATAGAAAAGCCATGTGTATATCAGGTCTGTGATGTCATATCCTTTATTTTTCTTGCTTCCCACAGCACTTTTTCACCTCATTCGGAGCGAGGGACCGGACATACATGATGATGTTCAGACTATGGCAGAATGCTCTGCTAGAAAAGGTAAGACTGTTACATTTATGAAAGTTCACTTTTAATTCAACTAAAAGGCTGGGGGCACTTGTGTGTATTGTTGCCAATTTAGTCAAAACTGACCCTTTTTTTTTCTCTCTCTCTCTCTCTCTCTCTCTCTCTCTCTCTCTCTCTCTCTCTCTCTCTCTCTCTCTCTCTCTCTCTCTCTCTCTCTCTCTCTCTCTCTCTCTCTCTCTCTCTCTCTCTCTCTCTCTCTCTCTCTCTCTCTCTCTCTCTCTCTCTCTCTCTCTCTCTCTCAGCCCTTGTGTCCCAAAGAATTGTGGCATTTTGTCCATCAGTGTTATGGCAACGAGCTGGGTCTGACCAGTGACGACGAGGACTACGTGCCGCCGGACGATGACTTCAATACCATGGGGTGAGTTTTGACGTCATACACACACACACCTCCCCCCATCACCATGCATCGTAAAGGCTGGCATCGTTCCCGAGCTGATAACCTTGACCTACAGCTGTTGCGCGTCCCTGTGGTGTAGGTACTGCGAGGAGCTGCCCGTGGAGGATAATGACACCAACTTCGCCAAGATGCCTGACGCCAAGGGAGACACCAGCCCCCTGTTGTCCCACAGAGCCTTTCCCAACAACGCCCTACCCTGTCCGAGCACGATCGAATCACTCCTCCCTGTGAGTACCACTGGATATTATACCAAATCTTGCTTTGGATCACCTACAGACAAAACGTCATAAAGTGTTCTAGAGTCAGCGGCTCAGTCTGCTAGACCAGGCCACAGTAGTGGCATTTCAACCAAAGAGAAATATTATACCTGGCTGAGCTTCACAAAGTATGTACTGTAGGTAGTCGGACCTAGGGTTTCAGTTGAGCTCATGACCCCTCCTCCTCTATAGTTTAACTTGGCTGTCGTGGACGAGTTCCCCCTGTGTCTCCCCGATGGCGAACTCCTGACCCTCCAGTTGCCGGGGTTGGACAACCGGAGCAGTGGTCCCAGTAGCCCCGCCCCCTCGCCCTCGCTAGACTTCAACGACAACGAGGACCTCCCTACCGAGCTCAGCGACTCCTCCGAGACGCACGACGAAGGTTTGTGCCGCTTACACACCAGCTCACTCACGCACACATTCACTATTTCACTCACACTGTCACTGTTCATGTACAACACACACACCCATCTCTCACACACTTACTCTCCTTCCTCTTCCTCTGTGCGTGTGTGCGTGTGCGTGTGTGTGTGTGTGTGTGTGCGCGCACGTGTGTGTGTGCGTGCGCAGCAGGGGAAGTGCAGGCCTTCCATGAGGACCTGAATGGGAAGCAGTACATAAACGAGGTGTACGAGTTCAGCGTTGACAAGATGTACGACATCCTCTTCACCGAGTCCACCTTCATGAGGGACTTCCTGGAGGAGAGACGCTTTTCAGGTGACACCACAGTACCCAGACCAGTTTTAGAGTCAGATTAAATGGACAGGTGGGGACCTGATCCTAGATCAGCCCTCCTTCTCTGAGACGCTTTGTGAATACTGGCCCTGTTCAGATACTGTAGAAAGGTCTCTTTCTTTCTCTCTTTCCTTATTATTGTTCTCCTTCCTTCCTTTACTGATCTGACATGGCTGGATTGGTGGAAACCTCGCGTTCACTTATCCAATAACTCAATAGATCAGTAATGGAAGGGAGGCAGGTAGGATGCATTTTGAAAGAATTGCACAAAACCTCAGTGTGTGTCGGACTAAAACTTCTGCCAAAGCTAAAGGAGTAAAGGGCTGATCTTTCTGTCCGCCTTCACTATTGATCTAGACATAGTCTATCACCCCTGGAAGAAAGAGAAAGAGGAGACGGGCAACCAGACCAGAGAGATCATGTACACCATCTCCCTCACCAACCCCCTGGCCCCCAAGACAGCCACCGTGACTGAGACGCAGGTGAGTGGAGCGCCCCCCAGTGGCACTGCATGTCATAGCAGTTTTAAATGTTGTACACTGTTTGTTTTCATGCTTTGTTTGCACTTGACATACTGTAACTACACTCACTGTAGTGCCAATGTTAAATGCCAACACAATGGTAAGTCTTTAAAAAATATATTTATAATAATAATCTGTGTGCAATGCATTGTGAATGCTATCATGGTTATGTACCGTATGTATTTTCATAGGCTGCATTGATGGTCCTTCTGTAGCTCAGTTGGTAGAGCATAGCGCTTGTAACGCCAGGGTAGTGGGTTCGATCCCCGGGACCACCCATACGTAGAATGTATGCACACATGACTGTAAGTCGCTTTGGATAAAAGGGTCTGCTAAATGGCATATATTATTATATTATTATTATAATGAGCCACGGGTTATTATGAATGCTTATAGCAAGTCTTCTTATGCATTATGGGTTTAGCACTTATGGGCGGCACTGAAACGTGTAGAAAAGTCACCACGTTCATTTTTAGATTACAAATAGCGGAAAGTCATTTGCAGCCAACCGATAGTCTGTTAACTCAACTGTGTCATATTTGTGTGGTCTAGACGCTGTACAAGGCCAGCCAGGAAAGCGAGTGCTACATCATAGATGCCGAGGTGATAGCACACGACGTCCCCTACCATGACTACTTCTACACCCTAAACCGCTACGTGCTCACCAGGGTGGCCAAGAAGAAGTGTCGGCTCAGGTCAGATAGATTCCCTGTTTTCTGTCTAGACGTCCTGTGAGTGTTCTGATTGGACACGTTCAGTTAGTATCTCCGCAGTTCACTCTGTGTTTAAAAACAGGTTGCCGCTACTGAACACCATCTTGATAATGCGGTACTTGACTCCTTTCGGTGAAATGTATTCTAAGTTACATTTATTTAAGGTTGACGCCTACAGTGGGCCAAGGAGGTGTACTGGGCGTTTATTTATGTGTGTGGTGTCTGTGCGTGTGTATGTCAAATCAAGTACAAATGTATATGCCTCTGTGTGTGTGTGCGCGCATGTACATGTGTCTGTGTGTTTGTGTGCGTGTGTTTGTGACCTGCAGGGTATCCACAGAGCTGCGCTACAGGAAACAGCCGTGGGGGCTGGTCAAGGGCTTCATCGAGAGGAACTTCTGGAGTGGCTTGGATGAGTACTTCAGACACTTAGGTCAGTTGTATCTAAAACATGACTACAACTACCAATGGTACAGTATGTAGCCTGGGAGTATTTTTGGAGCCTAGGATTTGTTCGCCTGATCCTCCATCCTGCCCTCTGTGCTCCCGTTTAGTTTCACTTCGCTTCAAGGACCTGTGAAGCGAAACAGAATGTAAGCTCAAGAGATCAGGATGGTTATACGAGGCTAAGGATTGGTATCTCTGAATTTTAAAACAACTGCGTGTGTTTGTATTCTCACTTGAGACACTGGAATAGGTACTGTTTAGATACTGCTTGTCCAAGAGAAATTATTGAAGTAAATATTTATTTAACTCAAAGAATGTGAGCACTGCTTAAACCTCTTGCTTGCATGCCAGTCTGTCATCTTAAGCTGACCATTTACAAGTTGTCTTGCCAAACAACCCAAGGCAACAACTCACAACAAATGAGTTGTATATAGCGGTAACATACCGGCATCCTGGCTATTAAATCTCTGCGTGATTTAGAATGACACAGCCTCTGAATACCATACAGTACCATACCTATGGGCCGGGTCAAAAGTAGTGCCCTATGTAGGGAATAGGGTGCCATTTGAGACAGACACTGTGTAACACAGCTTCCTTTAACTCTTTCCAGAGCTGGAGCTGAGTAAGGTGGAGGTGGTCCTGGCCGAGCCCCACAGACAATCCCCCAAGGCCAGGGCTCTACGGGCAGGGGCATTGAGGCGACGGAAACGGCCCCTGGTCCACCTGCGGCCCCCACACATGGACGAAGCCCTCAGCTCCGTCACCACGCCCGAGGACGAGGAGGTCACCCACCGCCACCGGATCAAACACGTGGCAGGTCAGAGGGGACTGACCGTCTGACCGTTGATAGCTGTGTTTGACGCAGAGTATGGTGTACATTTTAGGACACCCTCAAACCTTAAGCCGCTGTTATCAATTGCCAATAATATGGTTTCAATCAGACCTTGGTTCAAATACTATTCAAATTCTTTAGGTGCTTTTGATTGAGTTTTCCTTGCTCAATGGAACAACTATCAGAAATATTCCCAGAATGTTTGCTGTAGCTTTTCCAAGCACAAACCGCTGTACAGGGTTCTAAAAAACAAACCTTTTGTTACCTGCAACTGACGGTAATATAATATTAGGTAATGCTGGCTTTTTTGATCCAAAATGGCCGCCTCTCTTCCAGCAGGTTCCACTCAAACCAGGTACATCCCGGACAATGTCCCAGGAGGCCTAGCGCTCTACAGTGTCTCCAAGCTACTCCTCATCATCAGCTTTGTGTGAGTGTCCTTCCATTGCCACCCTGGGAGCTTTCACCACTGCTGATTGTTTAAAATACTCTTTCACCATGCTATTACTGAGAGGTGGATCCATAGATATAGAATTACTAGAACAGACAAAGCCCCGAAGATGGCCGTTGTCATTTTAATTCTATGGGTGGAGAAGTCTGACTCTCACCCTCATATAGATACATTGAAGTAACCATAGATATCTCTGGTCTCTACATTTCTCTCAGACGATGTTGAATGTTTTCTGTGTCATTAATGTGTCAAAGTTGCCTGTTATGAGTTGTGACTCATTCGATTAAATCACACCTCTTGTTCTTGGTGTACCAATACACTTGGAAAGTGGAGTATGTCAAAAAAGTCAACATTACTGGAGACACCATGCCGTTTTGAAGACATCGTCGCGTTTGCTTGCAAAGAGTGGTGCAGTTGCCTATTAACTGTCACTGCTTCTAAACTCTTTCGCTAGATACCGTTAAACCGTTACACTGTCTCCAAAACTGACCAAGGTGTCTCCAGTTTGAAGATGTCCACATTGTGACAGGCATCCATGCGTTTCCACTTTCTGTGCGTATTAAAGCCAACCATTCATTGGTAATCTGATTTCCCCTCTCCTACTACTCTAAAGTAGAATGCAGTATGAGAGGGGACATACAAAACACTGTCTTCTTTCTTTCTTTTCTGGTGGTGTGTGTAATTGTCCTCTCTCTTTCTCTCTCTCTTCTCTCTCTTCTCTCTTCTCTCTCTCTCTCTCTCTCTCTCTCTCTTCTCTCTCTCTCCTCTCACTCTCTCCCTTCTCTCGCTCTCTTTCCCTGTCTCCATTCATGCATCCTAGGATCTGTATAAGGTATTCAACTTTTTTTCATAACGCCATGTTAATTTTGATGATTAGATGTGTTTGATGTACTTTATTCATCCCATACATACACTGGACCAGAGAATTAACATCCTTCCTTTGCAGTAGATGTAGGCATTCACATTCCAGGCGAATCCTGTTATCTCTCATCTAACATCAACTTATGTCAGTAGTTTTACAAAGTCTTTGTCTTTCTTCTCTCTCGCTCTCTCTCTCTCTCTCTCTCTCTCTCTCTCTCTCTCTCTCTACAGCCTAGTATTGTTGGTGTTTCTGAACATGATGCTTTTCTATAAGCTGTGGATGCTGGAGTACACCACACAGAGCCTGACCTCGTGGCATGGCCTACGACCACAAGAAAGGTACTTCACACAAATACAATACAACCCAATTCAATATCGGCACGGTGGAATGACTTTGGAATTGTAAGGTAGACTTGTAGTATGGAACGGTTATTCAAGTGTTCGCTCCACAGTATTACAGCAGTTGACAAGACATATTGCAGATTCAAAATGACATTGTGGACCACTGTGTTTTTAGACACTATAAATTACCAGAGACAGTCATAATACATATTATAACCCGGGTAGTTTGGGTGCTGATTGGCTGAAACAGCATTCCAGCCGCGTGTATATCATACAAAATATAGTACCACTGCTATGACTACTACTTGTTTACTGTTATATGTATGTTGGTAACTTATAATATCAATAAATGCACTTCACCGTTTTATGGTATATGGCCAATGTACCACTGCATTCAGTTGAACAACTGACTAGGTATCCCCCTTTCCCTTTATTCAGGCACTTTGCTTCGCCCCTCGGACCCTATTGCTTAAAAAATCATACATATCAGCCATAATACATTACATCCTCTAGATGGCAATATTTCACTGTGTGTGTGTGTGTGTGTGTGTGTGTGTGTGTGTGTGTGTGTGTGTGTGTGTGTGTGTGTGTGTGTGTGTGTGTGTGTGTGTGTGTGTGTGTGTGTGTGGGTGTGGGTGGGTGGGTGGGTGGGTGTGTGTGTGTGTGTGTTGTGTGTGTGTGTGTGTGTGTGTGTGTGTGTGTGTGTGTGTGTGTGTGTGTGTGTGTGTGTGTGTGTGTGTGTGTGTGTGTGTGTGTGTGTGTGTGTGTGTGTGTGTGTGTTTCTCTCTCACAGTAAACTTCCACAGTCGCAGCTGGAGTGGGCCCAGCTTCTGCAGTCGCAGCAGCGGTACCATGACGATGAGCTGCAGAAATGGAAGGAGATCATCAAGTCGTCGGTGACGTTGCTGGACGAGGTGAGACAGCCAGTCAGAGCTGAGAACACTGATTCATAACTGACTAATTTGGTCAGAGAAAGAATGTTCATTCACAAATGTTAAATAACATTCAAGAATGTGTCTGTGTGTCATAGGTGGTTGTTCAATCACACATGCAGTACTGTATTTAATGTGCTCCATCAATATTTGATTTGACCCTGACGTGAATTTAGGATTGAATCAACTTGTTCCACATGCTAAAAAACGTTTAACAAATTCCACTTCATATTGACTTGAATGCATGATCTGCAAAATGTTTTATTTCCTTTTCCTTTAAATATTTCCTTTCCTAGATGAAGGACTCACTACTAAACCTGCAGAAGGGCATGGGCTTAAGAGACTATAACTCTGAATCGGAGGAGAAGAGGAGTCGATATCACTGACAAACAGACAATCCTAAACCACCAGCCAGGACATTATGTGCAATATCTAAGGAACCATTTATGGGAAAGTCTTGGGAAAAGTCTTAGGAAAACAAGAGAAATATGTTTTCTTGCACGGGGGAACGACAACAGGTCTCCCAGAACGACCGACTCCACTCCCACCGCCCAACGTCTGGCAGAAAGTTACCTCATCACCACCAGGACAGGATTGGGGCGGACGCCGTCTGCACCGTTGCATCATGGGAAAAGACAGTGGTGCCATGACCTACATTGGCCTAAACTCTGACTTTTTTATCACCTCGTTCTCGGAGAATGTTGTATTGTAAAGTGTTTTGTTTTGTTTGTTTTTGGGGGCCACGTACAGACAAAGCAAATATAGAAGGGATGGGTCAGTGAAGCTTGCATTTCTTTTCTCCGTCGGTGAAAAAAATAAAGTTTTCGGTGGAGATTTGTATTGAAACGTCGGCATATTTGTCTCAGAAGAGCAAAAATAATACTGGGTCAGGGGTTCCTTGTGTTCCTCCATAGCCTTTTTCGGAACTCTTGGACAAAGGTTTGGCACTGCAGTATCCCTTTTTTTTTTTTTACAGACCTTTGGACTCTGGGACCAGGTTACGATCATAAACGGAACCACAATCAACGTGCAGTGTTTCAACACAACCCATCGTTTATAGGATAGAACCTCCAGGAATCATAGTATATTATAAATGCATACATATGTAACAGAATAATTTTAAACCGTCCCCTCGCCGGGCGCGAACCAGGGACCTTCTGCACACATCAACAACAGTCACCCTCGAAGCATCGTTACCCATCGCTCCACAAAAGCCGCGGCCCTTGCAGAGCAAGGGGAACCACTACTTCAAGGTCTGAGCAAGTGACCTCACCGATTGAAACGCTATTTAGCGCACACCGCTAACTAAGCTAGCCGTTACACATATAGATATATATATATATATACGAATATGAATATATTACAATGACGTATGTCTTTTTTTTTTGTAGAATTTCAGTCAGGGCACATTTTTACCAGGCTTCCATGGTGTATCAGGGCAGGTTTCCCTGAAAGCTTGTGCCATGGCGTTGTGTTTCTATGTTTGTGTGTTCATGTTTTCTAAGGCATGCTCTCTACTGCGTGTAGAGTACCCCTACCCCTTTGATTTTATATTCGTGGACAGGGGAGCTAGCCATAGCTTTTAGCAGCAGTGAGAATGTATTGGATAACTGGTTACGTTGCCAGCTTGTTAGCATACACAGATGAGAAAGCGGTCAGCTTTTGCAGAGGTACGCAGTAGGTGTTTCTCAATATGCATACTACCGTGCTCCACACTGTCATGCTCCGAGTGCATTCTTAGAAGACGTTCTCTTGAGTTCATTCTTGTGAGGACGAGTGTGGAGAACGCATAAAACAGTACATTTGAGAAGCACACCCCCTATTGTATTTCTCATGCTGCACTTCCCCATTCACGGAACTGTCTTCCAGCCAGGACAATGACAATAGAGATGAAACCAGATATACACAAAGCAAATTGTTTTACTTTATAACTATCAGCTAGCTACATGTGAATTGTAATTATCGAGCTCATCAGATAGTTTAACAGGCAAAAATGACCTAAAACTAATGTCATGCAAAGTAGATGTCAATTCTTCATGGTTAGCTAGCTAACAATTCTTTGTAACCATCTGGCTAGCTAACAGTAGTAGCTAGCCAGTTAGCCCTATTGACTTACTACGGGCTTGCGATCTACATATACTACAGTGGGTATTGTAGGCAGGTAAACATGCCAAAATTAACACAGCATGTATTTATTAATGTATCCAGATAAAATATTGTTGTCAGGCAACATATGAGATGTCAGAGTTTATTTTCTCTCACTTCAGCTAAAATAATGTCTGCCATTGATTTCTAATCATTTTGTGTCATTCTTTTACATGGTTGCATCATATTTCTGTGCATACTTTCCATTGAAACTGGCATTGATTCATGCTTCAAAATATGTACAAACAGAGTACGCATTTGAGAAGTGCCCTCCGTGCTCTGTTTCGCATACTTTGATTTGGACTCACACTCCGACCCTCCTGTGCTTCAATTTGCGTGCTCGGAGCATGATAGAATGCATTTTGAGAAACACCCAGTATTTTCCAGTGATGCAACGTTCTTCCGGGAACAGGGTTTTCTTGGCCCCAGCCAACCCCAAATGTTATATCAACGTTGTGCTTAGGTTTTATCCATACATGTCTTCAACCTTGTCCTTCGGGACGATTTGTTTTAGGTTATGGATACATCTATTCATTGTTGCCAAGATTTACGTGTCAAGTTTTATGCTAACTGTATAATTTTTTAAAAATTTTGGGCAGTATTGTTATCTTTTATTTAGCAGCTTTGTGTTGTATCAATTCATTTGTGGCTGTCCTGTATTGGTATGGACCCTAAGTGATTTTACACATTCGATGGAGCTTGAATGTGTCTCCACCGGCACTTCAAAAATAATTTAGGTTGTTTTACCCAGTATTTGTTATCAGCCCAAGTACTGTGTCAGACAGAGAGAACATAATGATCAGTGTTATGATCATGTGGATGTTAAACTATGTCGCTCTATGAACCTTCTTCACAGGGCACCTGGTTGTTCAGCTTTTAACCACAGACGGAGTGGACAGTATTTTAGGGAGGGTATTTCTTCGGAGAGGGACGTCGTTTTACGAAGGGATACTGCAGCTGAACCCGAAAAGCTTTGATCACTACGAAATATTTGACGATTAAAACTGTGAACTTCCTCATTGAAAAATATGCTTGAAGCTGGAAAAAACAAGACTAACGGAAACTGTACAGTATTCAGAGGCAGATATTTAGGGATTTATTTATGTACAGTGTATACGAGAAATGTAAAAGAAACGTCTGGGGAAATGTTCAGTGGTCACCCACTGCAGAACTGGATTCAAATACAGTACCATTTCAAATATTTCAGCTGTGCTTGATTGAGTTTTCCTGGCTTTTATGGACCAATAGAAAAGTCCTAAAACTGCAGACCCCACCCATTTGACACTCTAGGCAGGCTAAAACAAACTCAAAGTATTTGAAAGATTTCAGATAGTATTTGAACTCGGGTCTGACCTACTGTACTCCTCTGTCTTCCCAAAGATGTCTGTTGTGGGCTATGTCCTGGCATATTGGATGTGTCAAGTTGACACAGTCAACCATTCCCACATCGTTTGTGTTTGTTGATTTAAAATGCCCCAAATGTAAAAATGTACAAGAATGGTATCAACTGTGGCTAAAACTACAATTTTAGTATCTCCCCATCTGTCTATGGAAGAAGCATAGCTATCGAAATACGTTTTCATTTCGAATTGAATTTCGACAGTTAAACACTTCCATATTTGCTTGCCACCCATGTATGTTCAATTGGTTGGACTCTCAAGGGTTCCTGTGACGACTTTGGAAACAAACAAAGCCTGTGGCCGTTGATTCAGCCACTAACTGTGGTATGTTTGAGGGATTGGGATGAAGACATACACAGTGCACGGTGTGCAGAAGTAACATTTAGGCCAAAATAATTATGTCTGAGTTTATCAACGTTACGCATTGGGATACAACGCTTTAGACATGGGGGTCATATTCACTACGAAGCAAACGGGCGAAAACAGAGAAGGACGTAGCTGAATTTGTCAATAAGAAACACTAGTTTTCCTCTACAAAGCATTTTGCTATTGTGTGCGCTAATGACTATGACCCTGCACTCATTGGCTTTGCAGACAGTGGATCGGCACAACTCACGTACATTCCAAAAAGAGGAGGGTTTCATCTGAAAGAAGAAACAACAATATATGCAATGGATTGATACAGTGGGTGGCACTTCATACATTATGAATGCGAGTCATGTATTGCTGAATGATTTGCCCCACTCCCTTGCGCTATGACATGGTCAATGTTGCTGAAATGGCCATTTGACCTATTTCAGGTCAAGTTGTTAAGCCTAATTTTAAGAGTGATAATTGAGACGAGATCTATTCAGGGCAAATTAAATGGTATTCTTGAGAAAAAAGGGCCCATGATGAGATTACAGTGATTTATACTGTACCTTACATTTTTCATCAGTCGACATGACAATCATTTCTGTTGTCTTGGTGAGAGGAGTAGAAAGCGGTCAACCAACGTGAGATGATGTGCAACCAAAAGGTGACCTTTGGAAAGGTGACCCTTGGAATAAGATGGAATACGCAGCAGGAGGAAACAACGCAACTTGCCGCTCCACCACTCGTTATTGATTTTGTTGCCGAGGAGGGTCGCACAACTGTGTGCAGTACATATTGTGCTCTTCTATCATGTGTGCAATGCTGTTGAGGTGGGAAAAAACAGTGTTCGTTGATTGCAGTAACTTTGTTGTTGTAATATCTCAAACGGACGTGGCTGTTTCACCATTAGGGATTCAAAGAAAACGCTCGATTAATGCGATGCAATACATATATTTAATACTTTATCTAACATTTCGATAGTAAGCTGCCTTCATTTGAGTTTCAAAAAAACGTAGGGACCCTTTGATGACCCTTCTATAGAGAATGCATGCTAGGTTCCTGTCTCATTCGATTTGAATTCATGATCTCAGATGTGTTCTATGCATAGGTGCTTTATATATGCAGGAATGCCTCAAATGGCCCTGAAAATGAAATTGTTAAATTGTGTTTTTAATAGAATTGTCAGTAAGCATGTCTGAGTGTCTGAGAAAACAAACAAAATATGTTGCACCCAAAAAGTAGTGTTCTTAAAAACCTGAAACTGAAAGAGCTTTCTTTTTAATTTGAAAACCCACAAAGCTGCAGCTTGACCTGTTCATGTTTGCCAAATGATAGGAAATTCTTAGGAAATTATGAACAATATGCACAATATAGGTAGAAAATAGTGTCTTAAATTGAGCGTGAGACATAAATAGCGAATTGAAAGGATGTATTTTAGAGTTTGTGTTTGTGGTTAAGTTTCCATGACAATCCCACGAAGCCTGACCTCCAATGCTTTCAAACCCTTCACTTCAGCACACACACGAGCGCACGCACACACCTCAGACCGGTACAAGTTTTCCATCTGAGAAACACTTGTTGTGGTATTGTATATCCTCTGTGTGTGTGTACAATACCTGATATGTTATTTTTTAAAGTGTTTTGATCTCCTATATATATATATATGACTGAAATATTTCTACAGATAATACTGTATGTATATGTTGTGTATAGCTCCGGTGTACACAGACTAGAGAAACCCATCCACGCTGGGCGTGGTCTTGGGGGGAAAACTTTGAAAGGAAAAAACATTCTAAAAGCTTTATTGGTTTGTGGAGGAGTAGAGATGAAATAAAATAATGGAAAGTATGACTCGTGTCTGTTTGACTCACCCCGTTCAGCGGTCTGTTTGTGTGTCCTTACCAACAGGACAAAGGAACTGTGATATTATTTCAACATGGGTCAAGTGTTTTTCTGTACCCCATTGAGCAAATTTCACATGGCTTCCATTTGTGTTAGTGCTACATTTGGTCATTCATTCATGTAAAGTCAATATGTTCATTCATGTCTTTAATCTGATAGTGATGCTGCCATGTTACCAGGATATTTCTAAATAAGACATTTTAGAGCCCAATTAAAAGGATCCAATAAAGGAGTGAATGCATTTAGAATTTCAGCTCTTCATCATTGTTCATTCATGTCCTTGCCTATGATTTCCCATGTTATCTGAGTTTGTGTTCCAAATTGCACCCTATTCCCTATATAGTGCTATATAGTTACTTTTGTCCAGAGCCCTACACAAACATACATTCAGAGACATCCACTGAGTGTACAAAACATTATGAACATCTGCTCTTTCCGTGGCATAGACTGACCAGGTGGATCCAGGTGAAAGCGACAATCTTTTATTGATGTCACTTGTTAAATCCACTTCAGTCAGTGTAGATGAAGGGGAGGAGACAGGTTGAAGAAGGAGTTTTAAGCCTTGAGACATGGATTGTGTATGTGTGCCATTCAGAGGGTGAATGGGCAAGACAAAATATTTAAGTGCCTTTGAACTGGATATGGTAGTAGGTGCCAGGCACACCAGTTTGAGTGTGTCAAGAATTGCAATGTTGCAGGGTTTTTCATACTCAACAGTTTCCTGTGTGTAATTGAGAATGGTCCACCAACTAAGGGACATCCAGTCAACTTGACACAACTGTGGGAAGCATTGGAGGTCAACATGGGCCAATATTAGGAACGTGTTCCTAATGTTTTGTGCACTCAGTGTGCATTCCCTACATAGGGAATAGGGTTCCATTTGGGACGCACTTGGCTGGGTCGTTCCACAAAATGAGTCTCTTTTGCATCCCTTTGATATTTTAAGTAGAAATTGTACACCAACTATAACATAAACGCCTGTTATAGTAAAGTATGTGCTCTTTGGTATAGACCACATGGAAAACATAGAATTCTAAAAATAAACAATTTTGACATCACTCTGTGACTTCTAGGAAGATTTTAACCCGAAAATGTCTCAAGTTTTTACCATCATTGTAATGCCCTAATCATTTTATTGCTTTGACAAATACTTTTCTGAAGATTATTGTTATTAGGGATTCATTTAAAAAAAATAAAACAGTCCCTTATTTTAAGGTCAAACCTGTTATGTGAGCTGAACTCTCGTAATATGGTGAAACTATTCCTTTAAACAAACAAAAAATTCAGAAAGAAACATTGAACATCTAATGGTGAAATCATAATGTAAAAGCAGATGAGCTGGTTCTACACTCTTTGGGCATTTACTGGTGATTTGTGGTAGAAAACTGAGTGGGTCGAGCATAACACGTCAACCTTGTTACCATTAGATAGACATCGATTTTTTATTCAGTTGAAAATGACAGAATGTTAAAATTAGGTTAATTCATACGTTTTTTGTTCACCAAGTTACACTACCCAAAAGGGGCTCATTTCGTGGAACAACCCATCTACTGTATCTCCCAGAAATGAGCAGGCTAGAGTTGTGGCCACTGCAGGCCGCACGTTCCATTATAGGCAAATGTTCCAGACACTTAAAGATGAGCGAAGAGGACAACTGTTGTTATGTACACCCAAGGTGTTAATTAGATAATATGTAGCACTAATGTGATTAAATTGTGTGAGTGATTGAGTGAGCGATCGTATGCATATGGCCACCAAATGGCGTCTTCCCCTTGTTAGGCTATAACGTACAGGCAGAAAGTAGGTATCCAGTAGGCTACTTATCAGTGAACAAATTGCAACCAACCTTTGTTCTTTTGTTTCTAGTACAAATTATGTATAGAACCGACTGTCTCCCTTGCTACTAGACAGTCATATGATGGCCTTATGTTGGACATAATAAATGGCTCTCTATCCACCGGAAGTGTACCAAACTTACTAAAAGTGGCAGTAATAAAGCCTCTCTTGAAAAAGCCAAACCTTGACCCAGAAAATATAAAAAACTATCGGCCTATATCGAATCTCCCATTCCTCTCAAAAAAAATGAAAAAGCTGTTACTGCCTTCCTGAAGACCAACAATGTATACGAAACGCTTCAGTCTGGTTTTAGACCCCGTCATAGCACTGAGACTGCACTTGTGAAAGTGGTAAATGACCTTTTAATGGCGTCAGACTGAGGCTCAGCATTTGTCCTCATGCTCCTAGACCTTAGTGCTGCTTTTGATACCATCGATCACCACATTCTTTTGGAGAGATTGGAAACCCAAATTGGTCTACACAGACAAGTTCTGGCCTGGTTTAGATCTTATCTGTCAGAAAGATATCAGTTTGTCTCTGAAGAGGACCGGCCACCCCACATAGCCTGGTTCCTCTCTAGGTTTCTTCGTAGGTTTTGGCCTTTCTATTGAGTTTTTCATAGCCACCGTGCTTCTACACCTGCATTGCTTGCTGTTTGTGTTTTAGGCTGGGTTTCTGTACAGCACTTTGTGCCATCGGCTGATGTAAGAAGGGCTTTATAACTAAATTTGATTGACATTTGATTGATAGCAAGAGACAACAAGACATCACACAAAGCAGCCACAACTGTCCGTAAGAGTGTCCATGAT
Source organism: Oncorhynchus gorbuscha (assembly GCF_021184085.1). Taxonomy (NCBI): domain Eukaryota; kingdom Metazoa; phylum Chordata; class Actinopteri; order Salmoniformes; family Salmonidae; genus Oncorhynchus; species Oncorhynchus gorbuscha. The sequence goes on along the minus strand of NC_060188.1, from coordinate 44,479,249 downwards.
TGAGTCTTTGAATCAAGCGATGGAGATAAAACTGTCCAGTTTGAGTGTTTGTTGCAGCTCGTTGCAGTCGGCAGATGCAGCGAACTGAAAAGAGGAGCGACCCGGGGATGTGTGTGCTTTGGGGACCTTTAACAGAATGTGACTGGCAGAATGGGTGTTGTATGTGGAGGATGAGGGCTGCAGTTTATGTATCTCAGATAGGGGGGAGTAAGGCCTAAGAGGGTTTTATAAATAAGCTTAAACCGGTAGGTCTTGCGACGGGTATACAGAGATGATGTCACATTCTGACCTTAGTTCTTTTGTTATGTCTTTGTTTTAGTAGGGTCAGGGCGTGAGTTGGGTGGGTTGTCTATGTTCATTTTTCTATGATTTGGTATTTCTGTGTTTGGCCTGGTATGGTTCTCAATCAGAGGCAGCTGTCAATCGTTGTCCCTGATTGAGAACCATACTTAGGCAGCCTGTTTTCACCCTTGAGTTGTGGGTGATTATTTTCTGTGTCTGTGTGTTCCAGACTGTCTGGGTTTTTGTTATTTCACGTTGTTATTTTGTATTTCTCTGTGTTCTATTAAAAGTATCATCAACACTTACCACACTGCGCATTGGTCCTCCGATCCTTCCTACTGCTCCTCGTCAGAGGAGGAAGAAGACCGTTACATATGACCAGTTTACAGAGGAGTATAGAGTGCAGTGATGTCCTATAAGGAGCATTGGTGGCAAATCTGAATGTCCGAATGGTAAAAAGGGGTTCTTCATGGAAGATCATAGGAAATCCCAGGACACAGTGTCTATAACACTGTAGTAAGCTCACATAGTTGCTGTCACATACTCCACACAGATGTCACTGACTAGTGGGATATCCATTTCACGCTGAGCCAACAATGTATGTACGTACAGCATTCTTATAAATACATTTTCTATCAGGTTTTTGCTTTGTCAATGAAGCTCATTAAACTGTTTGTCAAACTGTTTTGTCTTCTACTTGTAGCCCTGAAAATAGAAACCGACTTCAATGTGAGGCTAAATACGAGGGCATTGCATTTCAGATTTTTCACTGGGGGATTTAATGGGACTGACTATGACTGACACCAAACTTGAGTTGTCTTGGGGGTTGTTTTAGTATGGGTGTCTTTTTTTGCGTGTTCGCATGTCACAAGCGTTTGTACATTCACTCTGGCGTAAAAGTACACAACCAGTCTCTCACCTATCTAGATCACTTGAAACAGTCTAACCACTAACCAGGTTCTGTGTCTTTAAGTTGCCTCAGGAAGAAACACACAAATCCAATGCAACAACCCAGCAGTTTGTGGCTTGAGCAGACCGTTTAAAAGGGGTTAGAAACCATAAATCATGCAGGAGTGACGGTGGGACTCGAAGAGTTAAAGGGCAGCTGAACTTCCCGATGATTTGACTATGACCAAATTCAAAAAGAAAGGTGAGTTATAGGTCTATCATTCTCATTGAAAGCAAGTCTAAGAAGCTGTAGATCTGTTCTAAGCTTCCTGTTCTTAGGTTTTTGTTTTTGCATCTTTTTTTGCATATTGCACCTTTAAGAAATTCATGACTGAATTCAAACCTAGGTTCATTTCTTAGGTGCAGTTTGATGTGGGAGTCTGTGTGTTCACAGGTGGGAAGAGTTAGCCAAATGATTTCACCAATTAGCTTTAGGTGGCTGGTGTGCAACCATGGCAAAGTTGACTTTGGAAAGCCTATCTGTGGGGCTAGTTAGATTACACAATGTAAATGAGACAACCTTTTGGTTTTCTTATTAAACGCTTGCAATTTGTATATGAATTTCTACAATGTACAGTTGGTTTGAGGTCTTTAAGTCATTCAAACTTAGCTATTGTAATTGTAACATATTGTTCAACGTATGCACAACACTGAACGCACTACAACTGCCTCTGTGACACAATGCTTCAAGGCAAACGCAGTGTTTCATTGGAAATGAATGTAATTCTGGCGGAAATACGCTGTCAGTGTGATCGAAGCATAAACTGTGCATGCTTTTGTAACAGAATAACTTTACATCCGTCCCCTCGCCCATACCCGGGCGCGAACCAGGGACCCTCTGCACACATCGACAACAGTCACCCTCGAAGCATCGTTACCCATCGCTCCACAAAAGCCTTGCAGAGCAAGGGGAACTACTACTTCAAGGTCTCAGAGCAAGTGGGAACTAGCGCACACCGCTACTTTTCACATCCGGACCTCTCAGCAACCAGTAATCCGGGTCAACAGCATCAATGTAACAGAATAACTAGGGACCTTCTGCACACGATCTCAGAGCAAGTGACGTTACCGATTGAAACGCTATTTAGCGCACACCGCTAACTAAGCTAGCCGTTTCACTTCTGTTACACTTTTTCCAAATCGCAGTGTGAGAACCACGTAACTGAAAATGTTCCTGGACATGATGGTTATTCCAAAGACAGAACAGTCGTTTTTTTTTTACAAAAGAAATGTCTCAAAATCATCCTCACATGTAATGGAAACGGCAGATATAGGAAACATTTTCTAAAGATAGACAACATTTTATCTGTTCGACAGGGCTGGATTTTTCTTTTGTCTAACTTTATTATTGTGAAGTATTATTGTGAATTATAAGGTACACAGGGGCATTTGAAGTCATCACGTAACTATAAAGCTCCACTCCACATTTTATTCTAAATGCGCCCTACTTGCAAAATTACTTCAGATCTACAGGAGTGCAAGTTTCACCGTGGCACAGACCGTAGTTATACGTTGACATATGAGAATAATTAGAATCTGGCAAATGTTAGTAAACTATTGCATTCTATCCATGCCGGCTTCGTGGGCCTGACACATGAAACAGTCTCAACCATTTCTTAATGCGCATTCTGCATAAATGGGTAATGGAAGCACTTCAACCACAACATTATTATTCAACACTGTAGGTTTTTGCAAAAAAAAAATCTTTTTTTTCTCTGTGTGACGTGATTACGTCCTGCTGTTTAATCGACACAAGATAGTTACGTTGAAACGCACTCCAGCAGACAATTTTGACATATATTTTTCTATTCCATCTTTCTAAAATGTTGGGGGAAAAAATCACTGGACAAGTTAATGGAAACATAGCTAAGATCCACTCACTGGGTACAAACTGAATCAATGTTGTTTCAACCTAAATTTGTCAACGTATTGTCACATAGAATCTGTGGAAAATACCCTGGATTTGCAAAAAGTAATTCACGTAAACTTTTGTTTTGAGGGTGAAATTTGTACCTTTCATACAACGTCAGATATTCAATGGTATATCCACTATCAGAAAAAACAACAGGCTGGGCAGCACCTCCTACTCTAGAGTCTATCTACAGTATCCATTTGGGCTCCGATCCAGGTTTTCACCAAGCCCTACTTAGCTTTGATATTGTTTCCTGACTCCTACCAATGTGCTATCGTGAGAATGAGTCTTGAGAGATCTCTTAATAACTAAATAGATTCACTGTTACTATCCAAGTCATTCCAAAGGAAAGGTTTAATAACCAAACAAATTAAATGTAACCATAAGTCATATATCATCAATGATACTATTTAGGGCTTTTTGGCATTTGCAAAGTCATCAACAGCTATTGTTAGGGGGTGGCAGGTAGCCTAGTGGTTAGAGCTTTGGGCCAGTAACGAAAGGGTGCTGGGTCGAATCCCCAAACTGGCAAGGTAAAAATATGTTGTTCTGCCCCTGAACAAGGCAGTTAACCCACTGTTCCCCCAGTAGGCCGACATTGTAAATAAGAATGTGTTCTTAACTGACTTGCCTAGTTAAATAAATGGAGATGGAGATGTGAATCCAACGTATCAATTATTAATTTGTAGACAAACTGGAATTAAATTCAGACTAAGTCAGCGGTCAAACACAATGTTGCTATTTGGGGAAACTAATATATTTGCTAGTTAACCATATGTTTAATAAAGTTGATAGCTGTCAACATGTAGCTAGCTAACATTAGCTAAATCGAAACTGCTGGGGGGTTAACTCCCACCATCATCACTCCAGCTAATAATGTTCGGTTTTTTAGAAAAGAAAAGCAATATATTTGCTAGCTATATTTTAAACAGTTGTTACTGACTATTGAACACTTTTTGTCAAACTACTTTGTTCCACTGCCTGTTTTATTGATTGAAAAAGTTGACAAGAAATAGGCCCCTCCTGCAAATAGGCTGTATTGTTTTGGTATAATTTGGTTGAAAAGGCTTGTTTACATTTACATGAGTGTTTAGTTAGTTACTGACTGACTAGGCTCATTATTATTCATGTTTTGTTGTTATTGCATTTCAGAAGGAGAAGGAGTAAGATCACTAGAAAGCAGAATGCTGCCAGACAACCACAGGACCCTAGAGGTATTACAGTCAATGCTTATAATAATAATAATATATGCCATTTAGCAGACGCTTTTATCCAAAGCGACTTACAGTCATGTGTGCATACATTCTACGTATGGGTGGTCCCGGGGAATATGAACTGGATATTGTATATGAATTGCCCATTTATATCAATGACACTAACAAAATGGTTGAATTGTTCAGCAACATGTGCAGTAAATGGTAACACGGCTTTGGCGATGAAAGGTACATAATGTATATATTGTCATCTTCCCATCAGGCCTCTGCATGCTGTGACATGGGTCTGGAAGGTGACACATCTCCTTCCAGCTGCCTGACTGTTACTTTACCTGACAATTAAAGCGAGAGTCTCCTTATCTCTGTCTTGTAGCCATTTAACATGTAAATGTGTATTTTATGTAGTCACTCATTCATACAAACTGCCACAGTAACAATAACTGACTTATATTCACTTGTCTATTTGTCCTATTCTTCAGGCTAGTGTGGTATATATATTTTAGTTGGCACAGCTGTGTGATGTCTTATATACTTATATTCAATACAAATTGAAGTCTGCATGTTGTTTGATGTTTAAGTTACAATACTAGTTAGTGAAAATGTGAAAAACTGGCTATTTTGTAACAACTTTTAAAAAAAAGAAAATGAGTAGTTATTACAAAACTTTGTGTTTTTGGTGATTATCCTCCAAATTTGGCCTTTGAAAAGCCTTGATACTCTAGTTGCATCCTTCCTCAGGGAACTGTCTGCTGATAGCTGACAACAGGGTGGCAGTTTTTTTATGTGCAGCTCTAGAGTTCCATGGCCCAGCAGACTCACCTGGGGATAGGGGGATGGACACGTGTTAGTTTGTCTGGGTGACTTGTCTGGAGGAGATAGCATGAGTTTTGGAGTCAGTACATTAAATCCAATCCAACCAGTGGCCCTGGATAATATGCTGTCTGTCATCACACAGACAGACAGCCATAGTGAAGGAGGTTTATGTAACAGTGTTGCTTCCGTCCCTCTCCTCACGCGAACCTGGGCTTGCATTAGGGATGCGTAAAATATACAGTACCTCAATGGCATTCAAAGAGAGGAGTGTGTTGGGGGAGAGGCTTGAGTTGTGCTGTCCATCAGAAAAGTTGCAAAGACTATCCTTCAACCAATTAAAAACGTAAAAGAGTGTATTTCCTGACCAAACAGCTGTGTTGGACATGTGTTTCATGCATTTTGGTTTATAAACAGCCTTACTCTGTGGTTCAATTTGAATCTTCCCATTGGCCCATGGCCTCCTGCCAAACCCTCTACGGGTCTCTTTGACAGGTTACTCCAGAGGTAGACAGGTTTATGATGTATAGGGCTTCTCCACTCCTCTTATGAGTGGAGAATTATATATATTTAAAAAATATGCATGACATTTATGACATTGAGTGCTCCATATTTCTGCTGGTAGCAGGCCTTAACCTGGATGCATGGAAATGTCTTGCAGGACTCCTGCATTGGAGTACGGTTGTATGTACCTCCACCAGGCTCCTGGAAATCAAATAACAAACCTGCATAGATTAACAAAATAAAATGGTACTTGCATTTAGTCAATTGAAGTCATGGCAGCCATATATGTTTTACACAGCAGTGTACAGGTTTTTGTTCCAGCACTTCACTAAAACCTCATTCAACTAACTGTGGTCTAAATTGAACAAAAACTTCAAATTAAAATCAAATCAAATTTTGTCACAAATACGTGTTTAGCAGCTGTTATTGCGGATGTAGCGAAATGCTTGTGTTTCTAGCTCCAACAGTGCAGTAATATCTAACCAGTAATATCTAACAATTTCACAACACAAACAAATCCAAAGTAAAGGAATGGATTTAAGAATATATAAATATTTGGGCGAGCAATGTCAGAGCGGCATAGACTAAGATACAGTACAATAGGATAGAATACACTATATGCTGTACATATGAGATGACTAATGCAAAAAACATAAACATTATATAAGTGACTAGTGTTCCATTATTAAAGTGGCCAGTGAATTTAAGTCTAAGTATGTTGGGCCTCTAATGTGCTAGTGATGGCTATTTAACAGTCTGATGGCCTTGAGGTAGAAGCTGTTTTTAAGTCTCTCTGTCCCAGCTTTGATGCACCTGTACTGATGTCGGATTCTTGATGATCGCAGGGTGAACAGGCAGTGGCTCGGCTGGTTGTTATTCCTGATGATCTTTTTTGGCCTTTCTGTGAAAATTGGGTGATGTAGGGTTCCTGCCGGGTAGGTAGTTTGCCCCTGGTGATGCGTTGGGCAGACCGAACTACCCTCTGGAGAGCCCTGCGGTTGCGGGCGGTGTAAATGCCGTACCAGGTGGTGATACAGCCCGACAGGATGCTCTCAATTGTGTATCTGTGAAATTTTGTCAAGGTTTTAGGTGCCAAGCCAAATTTCTTTAGCCTCCTGTCTCGTCATTGCTGGTAGTCAGGCCAATTACTGTTGTGCTGTCTGCAATCTGAATGATTGAGTTGGAGTTGTGTGTGGCCATGCAGTCATGCAGTCATGGGTGAACAGGGAGTACAGGAGAGGGCTGAGGACGCATCCTTGTGGAGCCCAAGTGTTAAGGATCAGCGAAATGGAGGTGTTGTTTCCTACCTTCACCACCTGGGGGCGGAACATCAGGAAATCCAGGACCCAGATGCACAGGGCGGGGTTGAGACCCAGGGCCTCAAGATTAATGATGAGCTTGGAGGGTACTATGGTGTTGAATGCTGAGCTATAGTCAATTAACAGCATTCTAACATAGGTATTCCTTTTGTCCAGATGGGATAGGGCAGTGTGATGGCGATTGCATCGTCTCTGGATCTATTGGGGTGGTAGCAAATTGAAGTGGGTCTAGGGTGTCAGGTAAGGTAGAGGTGATACAGTGCCTTGGAAAAGTATTCATGCCCCTTGGTGCTTTTCTTATTTTGTTGCATTACAACCTGTAATTTATTTCATGTAATGGACATACACAAAATAGTCAAAATTGGTGAAATTATTTAAAAAAAAAATAACTTGTTTAAAAATGTAAAAAAATTAAAACAGAAAAGTGGTGCATGCATATGTATTCACCCCCTATGCTATAAAGCCCCTAAATAAGGTCTGCTGCAACCAATTACCTCCAGAAGTCACATAATTAGTTAAATAAAGTACACTTGTGTGCAATCTAAGTGTCACATGATCTGTCACGTGATCTCAGTATATATACACCTGTTTTGAAAGGCACCAGAGTCTGCAACACCACTAAGGGCACCACCAAGCAAGCGGCACCATGAAGACCAAGGAGCTCTCCAACAGGTCAGGGACAAAGTTGTGGAGAAGTACAGATCAGCATTTGGTTATATAAAAATATCTGAAACTTTGAACATCCCAAGGAGCACCATTAAATCCATTATTAAAAAATAGAAAGAATATGGCACAACAAAAAACCTGCCAAGAGAGGGCTGCCCACCAAAACTCACGGACCAGGCAAGGAGGGCATTAACCAGAGAGGCAACAAAGAGACCAAAGATAACCCTGAAGGAGCTGCAAAGCTTCACAGCGGAGATTGGAGTATCTGTCCATAGGACCACTTTAAGCCGTACACTCCACAGAGCTGGGCTTTACGGAAGAGTGACCATAAAGAAACCATTGATTAAAGAAAAAAAAATAAGAAAACACATTTGGTGTTTGCCAAAAGGCATGTGGGAGACTCCCCAAACATATGGAAGTAGGTACTCTGGTCAGATGAGACTAAAATTTAGCTTTTTGGCCATCAAGGAAAACTCTATGTCTGGCGCAAACCCAACACCTCTCATCTCCCCGGGAATATCTTTTTATTTTTTATTTTTCATCGGCAGGGACTTGGAAACTGGTCAGAATTGAAGGAATGATGGATGGCGGTGGACCTGTTTGAGTTTCTGCCTATAGGAAGGGAGGAACAAAATGGGGTCATGATCAGATTTTCTGAAGGGAGAGTGGGGGCGGGCACAAACACAAAACAGGAAACAACTACCCACAACCACAGGTGGGAACAGGATACCTACATATGGTTCTCAATCAGAGACAACGATGGACAGCTGCCTCTGATTGGGAACCATACCAGGCCAAACACAGAAATACAAAACATAGAACAAAACATAGAATGCCCACCCCAACTCATGGCCCTGACCAAACCAAAGTATTGACATAAAAAAGGAACTACGGTCAGGATGTGACAGTAACTTCTTTACTTTGTATAAATAACTTTTCTTCTCCCCTTCAAGTTACTTCCTGAGATTTGCAAATCACTTTCTACAAACTTACAAAACTTTCTACGAGTTTTTAAATATCTTGGTAATGTGACAACAGCGACAGAACCTTGAGCGCGCACAGAAAAAAATCTGCACATGTATTTTTGATTCACAGCGGAGTATTCATAGTCGTAAATGTTTTAGTAATAATTCTGAAATGTGCTTGCATATCTTATTGAATATATTCAAATGTCTAGTTACACGTTTGGGACCATAGTTAAATATTTCACACATCATGGTACAAGTTTACGAAATTAAATGACACATTTCCAAATTGTCCTTACAACCACGAATCTCAATGTGTGACCACAAAATTCAAAATTACGTGGTTCTGTCATCCTTATTATCCCATAATCATGTAGGCTATACCCGCACTGTATCTGCGAGTTCGAGCTGTTGGCTATGTACCAAGACCAGAGTGGACATATTTGCTATATATAACGCAACATTTTAAGTCCCAAACCATCAGTTGAGCTGAAAATGCGATGTAAACCCTTTTAACTAGTATTTATTATTTGGTACACGGGAAATTAACTGCAACAGTTATTTTTATGTGCAAGCACAGCCATTTACCTGCAACAAGCAATTTGATGAAAACACGCCACTGGGTACAAACTGGTTGAATCAACGTTGTCTCAACGTAATTTGTCAACGTATTCTGAGGGGGAATCCTTGTGGAAAATAGATTGGATTTGAAAAAAGTAATCAACATAAACTGTTGTTTTGAGGGTGAAAGTTCAACCACAGGATTATGTCATCATGGTAACCAATTTTTACATAAACAAACCTTGTATAAAATATGTTGAGTTTGTATGTTTGAAACAACATGAGATTTTCAACGTTATATCCACTATCAGAAAAAGAAGAAGTTTGTGCAGCATCTCATACTGGAGAGTTTTGATCTACAGCTATCCCTTTGGTCTCCCATCCAGGATTTTAGCCAAGCCAACCACTTAGCTTTGATATTTGTCATTGAATATTACACATGTGCTATCCTGAGAATAATTATTGAGCGATCTCTACTGAAAAACTAAATATATTCACTATTGCTATTGAAGTCATTGCAAATGACAAATAATCTACAACTTAATAATCAATATGTTGGATTCACATCTCCTTCTCAACCAAAGATCTATGTTAAAGAATAGGACTAGATCAAATCAAACTTTATTTAAAGTCCATTTAAAGTTTGATTTGATTTAGTCCTATTCTTTAACAATATTATATTTTATATTTGTTTGAGATGAAGACATGAATCAAACATATCAATTATTAATTTGTAGACAAACTGGATATTCAATTGTGTTTGGTTGTAAATGCAACCAAATATCAACACTTGAAGGAGATGTATCTTCTGATTGGATAGTTCCATCTGTGCCACTGACTTAGTCTGGCTTTAATTCCAGTTTGTCTGCAAATTAATAATTGACATGTTGGATTCATGTCTCATTAATCTAGGTTAAAGAATAGGACAAAATCAAATCAAACTTGAAATGCACCTTAAATAAAGTTTGATCTGATTTTAGTACGTCACTAAAGTGACATGGACACATTTTGATTGGACTGTATTTGTCTTCTAATGTAATCACAGAAAGCGTGTATGTTCAAGATAGCATGCAAATGTCACCACTCTGTGGAGATCTTTACATTTGCTATAATAATCTGCGTTGAATCTTCAACAGCATTGTTCACTTACACTATGTATTTTTAATGTAATCACAAATGCATTAGGTTGTGTTAATAGATGAAGCACAGATATTGTAAGTTGTTGTATAAATACGCAATAGGCCCTATCTGATACAAAGTATTCCATGAATGTTGTTGTGCTTTTAAATGGTTGAAAGCGTAGTGATAACACATTGAGAATTCAACAAACTTCTGGCTGTCTTTTTGAATGGGTGAATAAAGGTTGAAGTCTCATTGATCAACATCTCAACCCAATATAATCCAAATATCCACGTTGAAATGACATGGTGTGCGCAATGGGACATCTCTGGTAGGAAAATGCGCATATTGTTTTTATGCGGATTTTAGAATATGAAAATCGCATGAAAATCGCATGAAAATCTGTCACATATTGGATGGAGACCTAGCTGGTGATTGCAATGGGTTTAGGCGAGGTAGCCAGAGAATGTGCATGGATTTTCATTAAAGGCTGGCCTGGTACAACTTGATCAACGTGTTCCGCTCCCTTGGTGTCAACTTTTACGCATTCAAATTGTCAGAGGGAATATGATGTTGCAAGCAATGGAATACTAAGGAGAGCTCCTGTGTCCAATGACATCTTAAAGAGTAGAATACCTTTTGAATATTAACTACTTTGATGTTCTGGGCAACCAATGGACCCTCGGAAAAGGCCGGGCATGCTAATGTCAAATTGACAGCTGCGGAATTGGAATCCAGCAACAGCATTGAGCCAGCAGGAGGAATGGGTTCGGTTCTGGCTACAATGTTGCGCAGCTGTAACCTAACGCTTGCTGTGGCTACTTCGAATATCATGAATATCAAAGACTGAAGTAACTTTGAAATTAAAGAATATATACAGAACATTTAGCCGTACTTGGATACTAAATAGGAAGGAACGGCTGAAAAACGATCGAAGAAGAGTCAAAGAGCAAGGAGAACGATGTACGGAGCGTTTTCTTTCCCAATGACAGCGGAGCGCAGACGGAATAAGGAGCGCCTTGAGGCGAGTTTGGCCGGTATATGTGAGTTGGAGCTACTGAAACAGAGCCAGGAATGCCTAGTGCTCAGCGCCCTCTCCATCCGGGACTCTGTCCCTGGACGCCCGGCATGGGGCAACCTCCAGCCGACCCGGCCTTCTCCCGACACAGCCAACCGTGCGCTGGAGGACTTGAGTTATAGGCGCCAGCCGGTAAGACTTTCGTATTTTACTTAAAATTGCATATTAAATCGATAAGAAAACATTTTCGTATCGATCTAATTCATAGTTTCTTGTTGGACATTTTAAAAATTAATTTGCTATTAGTGCGTGGTTATGCTTTTCGTGCTATTTTAATGAAATTGGCTCATAGCCTAGTGTATCTGTGCTGAATAACAGTACCATCACAAATGTTGACCCGACACCCACATAGAGTGTGCTCAGAGCGCGCGAGACCATTTAAGGCAAACTTGGTGTATTCTACGCTTGTGTTTTTTCATTCCATTGTCTATTAACGCTGTTTCGAAAAATATGTTCACCTGGCTATATTTTCGATATCAAGTCTTGTTTTGAAAAGGTCGGACCGTGCCCACCATCATACTGTAGCATCGACCCTGAAGGTTGTTCATAGTTTCGGGGATAATCTTAGTGTCCACCATTGGTTGGGACACCTGTCAATTATTTATCTAGCCTACTCGGTAATAATCCTATAATGAACTCTAGTATCTCCATATGTTTTATTGTGTTTTACAATTCGTATTTATCTTTCTGATTATTATTTATTTAGGCCTATTGCAGGTTATCTCCTGGCTGCTTTTTTAAGAGACATTGGCCGAATTCTATGAATTACCTCGGCTTAATTAGGTATGCCTAAAACACATGTTAAAATATTTTTAGAAGTTACGATATTTGTGCAGTCAATGCGCAGGCAGTTGTTCATTGACCAAGTAATGTTGCCCGGCTACCCAGACTCCTTGCTCTGGAAATACACTGCCATGCCCATGGATATTAGTTTATTCTCAGCAATAAGTCTTGATCTGACTACCTTCCCTACCCTTCACCAAATGAGAACACATTCGGGGCCATCTGATTGGTCCAGAAACCGATGGGTTGGGCCAGAGCCAGAATACATGTAGGCCATTTGAAAATGATCCTTGCTATCAAGGATCCTTGGGACATCCCTACCCCATTGAAGTTGAAATGTAAAATGGTATGGGTTAAGGTTTCGAGTTTGGTTCTCTGTGGCTCAGTTGGTAGAGCATTGCACATACAACTCCAGGATCGTAGGTTTCGCGACCCACTGAGGCCATCAATATGGAAAATGTATACATTCATGACTGTTAATCGTTTTGGCTAATAGTGTCAGCTAAATAGCATATATTATAGGTAAGGGTTATAGTTAAGGTCAGGGTGAGGGTAGGGGTTAATGTTAGGGTTTAGGGAATAAATCTTTCGACTCATTTAGTTCATTTGTGTCAGTAATGCCCAGAGCACACAGGACCCCCTACCGGCCAACGATGAACTGAAAACTCGAAAAACCGAAAGAGTGTACAAGCCTCTCGCTCACATGTCCTTCACCATAGGGGGCTTATTGGAGCCGTCATTTGTGATGAAGACTTGTAAACGTGGGCTTTAATAAACTATTTACATTTGATTGCTAGTCATACAACAAACATACTTTTTTTTAGACATTTGAAACAAGGTCTGGTTGTGGCCGCAACCGGTCTAGATGTTGAACGACTCTTGGCGGAGTGCATCGCTTGTCTGCCGTGAGGGTGATGAGCACAATATTGTCCGTGGACTTCAGCCACCCAAATGGTTCGTTCTCGAGTTCCAGTTTGTTGAGCAGAGGCCGTCTATGTTTTGCTTCTACAAAGCTGTGTCTATAATAACATTCAATATTCAATTCATTGCATTCATTCTTGCACCACGCGATCAACTCTCAAGTCTGTTTCTTCTGTCTGCTGCTGGCAGCATGATCTATTTTCCCATCGTGAAATGAACAACTTAAATGAAACGGGTCACTCAGAAAAACAAATCATGACTCTCGAATCAGTAAAAAGAGTAGTTAAAAAAGAACAGATCGTTCATGAACTGCACATCAATTACATCACAAACGACTTCAATGGATTGCAGTCTCAGACTAAAGTATGTTGCAAATGACAGAGCAGGGGAAGAATGTGCTGTGAGTTGTCAGGCTACAAGTGCTGTACTTGATGAAAGTGTTGCTATCGACCTCATCATGGTCTTGGGTGGTCTCCATAAAGCATGGATTACAATAGCATTGGTAAACAAACAAGACAGGACATATTTTCTCCATTGATTAAATTGGTGATATGGGCATAACCTGGACATGGCTTAGAAAATCTGCCACGGGCTGCTAAAATAAGAACCATAAATATATATATATTTATATATATATATATATATTTACCCCCTTTTTCTCCCCAACTTCGTGGTATCCAATTGTTAGTAGCTACTATCTTGTCTCATCGCTACAACTCCCGTACGGGCTCGGGAGAGACAAAGGTCGAAAGTCATGCGCCCTCCGAGACACAACCCAACCAAGCCGCCGCACTGCTCCTTAACACAGCGCGCATCCAACCAGGAAGCCAGCCACACCAATGTGTCGGAGGAAACACCGTGCACCTGGCGACATTGGTTAGCATGCACTGCGTCCAGCCCTCCACAGGAGTCACTGGTGCACGATATCCCTACCGGCCAAACCCTCCCTAACCCGGACGACGCTAGGCCAATTGTGCATCGCCCCACGGACCTCCTTGTCGCGCCGGTTAGGGTGCAGCTAGCGCTGCAGTGCCCTTAAATTAACCACTGCGCCACCCGGGAGGCCCCTGAACCATATATTTTATGTTAAATACAATTTACTTGCCCCGGCAATGAACTATCTCGCTGCCTATAAATAGCATCTTAAAAATTGCCTCCAGCATCAAGCGAGAAATTGTATGTGAATGTAATCTAAATGGTTTCCTTGCCTTTTAGCTTTCCATCTAATATAGACTGAAAAACGACACGCATGACTTGCACACAACCCCTATATAGAGGTCACTTTAAATCTCTGTCTCTTTCTCAGTTGCTTCGGGCCACTGTGTGAAGAATAGCCACAGATTAACTGGAATATTGATAGGCTATTGCTCTTGTGTTGTTCATTTTGCATCATTCGGTGCCCCGGGTGGTCGAGGTTTGCGCGCTTTAGACCATTCCATTGGTCCACATAGTGAATCATGCAAAACAAACTCGCTCAATGATCACCTTGTGGGCAATTTGGTTAGGCGCTAATGCTTGAAATATTTTTGAAGGATTGTCTTTGTGGGTTTTAAACAATAAATTCTTCAAAATGTTCATTATGTGGACTATCCAGTATGACTATCTGATGATTTTATATGACTATTTCTACATAAAAGAAAGATATTGGGCCATGCCGTTTCGGGGCCCAGATTAAGCCTAATCCTAAAAAGCATGTTCACCGGAGATTCTCAATTTTAAGTCATTTTTGTCCAATGCTTAATCAGCGCAGCACAAGTTATTCCTGGCCCACAATATATGCACCAAGCAAAATATCGGCAATCACTATTTCTCCAAATGCTTTCCTACATGTTACAAATCCATCATTGGGAGCAGATCTCCAATGGAGGAGCTATTCATTAAGTTACGTATAGGTCAATCAATAGGGAATAAGGATTTTGCCATTTGACCTCCTCCCCACCCAAAGGGCTGTGCATCCCAAATGGCACCTTATTCGCTATATAGTGCACTAATTATGACCAGAACATATGGGGTTCTTGTCAAGAGTAGAATGTAAGGCATAGGGTGTTATTTGGGACACATCCTCGCTGACCCATTGCAGATAGCCTGCTCTTAGACCAGATCTCACATCTATCTGATTCATAACCAAAGTGCTTGATTCTCCTTCTGTAGTGTGATAAAGATAAGGCAATAACCAGGGCCAGGTGTAAGGGACTGCTGTGTGTTTGTTTGTGTGACTGTGTGTGTGGGCATGTGTCTGTGTGTGTCACAGGAGAAAGTTGAGTGTGTGTGAGGAAGATGCTGTCATGTGGTTAAGGTTGGAGGTGTGTGTGTGTGCGTGCCATGTGCGTATGAGTTTGTGTGTGTGTGTGAGTGTGTATTTGTGCGTGAGCAGACCCTCCAGGTTTATTCCTGAGGCAGTGGTGCTGACAGCCATCTTAAAACAGACAACAGCTGGGAAATCACATATGGTCCCCATTTCAGAGGAGAAGTGTGTGTTTGTGTGTGTGCTTAAAAGAGAAACCGGATGAATGTGTTTGTGTGTGTATATGGAGGGGGGATTGGAGGACAGATTGTGTGTATTGTATTTGTGATATCTAATCAGTGCTGCTATGTGATATCAATGTATGTGTGGGAATGTTATTCAAATAATATGGTTGTGTGTGTGTGTGGGCGCACGCGTGTGTGTGAATGTGCATGTGTTTGTCCTCCCATTAGCAGGCTGTACTGTAAGCCCCCCCACGGAGCCTCTTGCAGCTGTGTGGCCATGTGTCACCGGAGCTTCTCATATTGTGACACTCACACTCTACTCTAATGTTTAATGTGTGTGTGTGTGGGTGGGTGTGTGTGTTTGCGTAGCCTGTGTGTGTTGTGTGTTTCATGCCTAGCTGTGTTGGGTAAACATTGTGGAGTGTCAGGCGAGTGTGTGTACAGAATCAAAGCAGTAGAGCGAGAGAGAGAGAGAGAGAGAGAGAGAGAGAGAGAAGGGGGGTTGTTGTCACTTCTCTCTTGTTGTGGGGTCTCTAGACACACTCTGGGGTGAAGTTTCCCCTAGGTACACATCTAGGATCAGATTCCCCTCCCCAATCCTAAACATAACCATTGGTGTCTATGGACAACTTCACCCTACTCCCTCTACACATAGTTCCAGGGATGAGGGGAATGGGTAGAAGCACCAAACCACTGACGTAGGGTCAGATCTTTTTCCATTCCCCTAATGGTTTGTATAAGGGAGTAATCTGATCCCAGATCTATGGCTAATGACAACCTTGACCTCGAACCCTCCACCATCTCCAACCTCCTGAAAAGAACCCCCATGTCGGCTTGAGGTGAAAATACGTGCAACACAATTATGGATCTCCTCTATCACCACCACCACCACCCCCCAGCTCCACGGAGGCCGACTACCAACCTCAGTACCCAGCTTCAGGGCTCCCTGCTAGGCTTCGCTGAGCAGCAGGCTGCCTTCCCTCCCTGCTGGGAGTTGGAGGATAAAGCAGGGGCATAATTAGCCGTACTCAGTGCTGAGAGAAGCTGTTAGCGGTTGTTAGCAGTGAGCCGCGATGCAGGCTGTTAATAATTGATGGGAACAAAAGGTTTAATTGCACAGGAATCCTGCCTGAAGAGAGACATAAGTGGAAGCCGGGATGAGGAGTGTGTGTGGACTCGAATGGATTATGCTTGTGGGTGTATTGTAGCTGGGTAGAAAGGGATAGGAAGTTGTAATGTATTGTAGTGCTGGTGTTTGTCTGTTAGGGTGAGTGTTTTTGGGGGTAGTGTGAAAGGGAGAAAAAAGGATAGGAGAGGGCTGAATAATTGATTAAGGGAGATGGAGATGCTTGTGGAGATTGATTTAGTGTTGCTCTAAGGGGATTGCTGTGTGACTTGCCTTCAATCTCTCTCACTCAGTCGCTCCTCCGAACTCTCTCTTTCTCTCCTTCTTTCTCTCAATTCAATTTCAATTTAAGGGGCTTTATTGGCATGGGAAACATATCTCCTTTTTTCTCTCCTGTCCTTTTCCCCTCATTTTCTTTTTCTCTTTTTCTCTCCCTCTCTATCCCACTTATGGAGAAGGCATCTTACTTTGTTGCCGTGACAACGCTAGAGGTGTTACGTCATTGGGTTTACCTAACAAGCTTAAGGCTGTGTCCCAAATGGCATCCTATTCCCTTTATAGTGCACTACTTTTGACCAGGGCCTATGGGGAATATGGTGCCATTTGGGATGCACAGTTAGAGTTGATTTTACTTTGGGTGCTTCCAGCAGGCCCTCTGGGGGCCCCCGTCATCAGCAAACACAAACACACCACTGTGATTTGACCTGTCAGAGGGCCCTGCACAAAGACAGCGTGGCCTCCCGCGTACTCACACACACTACACTGCTCCACACCGCACCACACCACAGCACACTGCACAGTGTGGGGGCTTCTGTTTGAGCTGGATGGTTTTGTGCCCTCCAGTGTGGTCTGTATGCACGTGCGTGTGATTGAGCGAGAGTGTGTGAATGCGGGTGTGTGCACACTATTGAACAACTCACAAAGCAAAAAAGTCTATACAGTTAAGCACAATGTGACTTCATTCAGCTGCACCACTCTGGAAACTCTGTGTGCACGCCCCCAATGGTACCATATTCCCTATATAGTCCACTCCTTTTGACCAGGGCCCATAGTAACCCAGCAATATAATACTTTATTAAAGGATAAACCCACTCCAAAACGATATTTTGGTATTTTGTTCATTAATCCACACACTGTTGATACAATCCCAAAATGTTTTGATTGTCAGCAGTCAAGTTTTCAAGATATTTTACATTCAAGAAGCAATGTGAAGCAACTTGCCAAATCATCAAGATGATGCCGAACTAGAGGAAATATGGGAAGGTCCGAGGCCCTCAGGAGAGGTACTAGGAGTTAGGCTAGACTCCCAGAACTTGCAGGAAGAATGCATCTAGGTTTAATCACTTTTTAAAGATGCCTTGAATCATTTAGACTAGTGAGATGAAATGTGTGGGAGGTAGGGGAGGGGGAGAGAAAGATGCTTTACTGTAACTCAAGGCAATTGCTGTTTATTAATATGTTTTAGATTATGAGCCTTTTCAGCGTTAATAATGATGGTATTGGGAAACAAAGGTTCTAACGCTGAATTTAGCTTTAAGATTATTTTGGGAAACCGGTCCCAAAGCTACTTACAGGCGCAATTAGGGTTAAGTGCTTTGCTCAAGGGCACAGTGACTGATTTTTCACACAGTCAGCTAAGGGATTTGAACCAGTGACTTTTCAGTTTTAAACTAACGCTCTTAACCGCAAGACTACCACAGCCTTGTGCGTGTGGGGTGCGTGCGTGCGAGAATTACCTGAGTTAATGTCATGCATGCGCTGGATAAAAGGACCTGTGTGTGGGTTTAGGAGCAACTCATGTGAGACCGCATCGGTTCAATAGGCACTTGCTTCCTTTATACACACATACACCTCACAGCCTCTGTGTGTAATCCCTAAGATCAAACCTCTGTAAACCTTACACAGGTCAAACTACAAAGGCTCTGGTCCTACGTATGTCCTCGGATTAACACTCCAAGTGCACCAGTCAACTCCACGTACAATCCATTTAGTTCACATGGAGAATAGGGAAGTGTTCCCCTGCTCTAGCAGGCTTTTGTTCCAGCCCAGAACTATCTGTCGTAGTACTAAATCAAATCAAATTGTACTTGTCACATGTGCCAAATTCTTTCCTACATGTTACAAATCCATCATTGGGTGCCCTCTTCACGACTGTCATGGTGTGCTTGGACCGTGTTAGTTTGTTGGTGATGTGGAACTTGAAGCTCTCAAGCTGCTCCACTGCAGCCCCATCGATGAGAATGGGGGTGTGCTCCGTCCTCTATTTCCTGTAGTCCACAATCATCTCCTTTGACTTGATCACGTTGAGGGAGAGTTGTTCCTTCTATGCAGGTGGGAAAGGGCAGTGTGGAGTGCAATAGAGACTTCATCATCTGTGGATCTGTTGGGGCGGTATGCAAATTGGAGTGGGTCTAGGGTTTCTGGGATGATCGTGTTGATGTGAGCCATGACCAGCCTTTCAAAGCACTTCATGGCTACAAACATGAGTGCTACGGGTCGGTAGTCATTTAGGCAGGTTACCTTAGTGTTCTTGGTCACAGGGACTATGATGGTCTGCTTAAAACATGCTTGTATTATAGACTCGGACAGAGAGAGGTTGAAATTGTCAGTGAAGGCACTTGCTAGTTGGCCAGCGCATGCTCTCAGTACACGTCCTGGTAATCCGTCTGGCCCTGCAGCCTTGTGAATGTTGACCTGTCTAAAGGTCTTACTCACATCGGCTGCGGAGAGTGTGATCACACAGTCTTCCGGTACAGCTGGTGCTCTTATACCATGTTTCAGTGTTATTTGCCTCGAAGCTAGCATAGAAGTAGTTTAGCTCATCCGGTAGGCTTGTGTCACTGGGCAGCTCTCGGCTGTGCTTCCCTTTGTAGTCTGTAATGGTTTGCAGGCCCTGCCACATCCGACGAGCGTCAGAGCCGGTGTAGTACTTTAAAAAACATTTTTATTTCACCTTTATTTAACCAGGTAGGCAAGTTGAGAACAAGTTCTCATTTACAATTGCGACCTGGCCAAGATAAAGCAAAGCAGTTCGACACATACAACGACACAGAGTTACACATGGAGTAAAACAAACATACAGTCAATAATACAGTATAAACAAGTCTATATACGATGTGAGCAAATGAGGTGAGATAAGGGAGGTAAAGGCAAAAAAAGGACATGGTGGCAAAGTAAATACAATATAGCAAGTAAAACACTGGAATGGTAGATTTTCAGTGGAAGAATGTGCAAAGTAGAAATAAAAATAATGGGGTGCAAAGGAGCAAAATAAATAAATGAATAAAATATATACAGTAGGGAAAGAGGTAGTTGTTTGGGCTAAATTATAGGTGGGCTATGTACAGGTGCAGTAATCTGTGGGCTGCTCTGACAGTTGGTGCTTAAAGCTAGTGAGGGAGATAAGTGTTTCCAGTTTCAGAGATTTTTGTAGTTCGTTGCAGTCATTGGCTGCAGAGATCTGGAAGGAGAGGCGGCCAAAGAAAGATTTGGTTTTGGGGGTGACCAGAGAGATATACCTGCTGGAGCGCGTGCTACAGGTGGGTGATGCTATGGTGACTAGCAAGCTGAGATAAGGGGGGACTTTACCTAGCAGGGCCTTGTAGATGACATGGAGCCAGTGGGTTTGGCGACAAGTATGAAGCGAGGGCCAGCCAACGAGAGCGTACAGGTCGCAATGGTGGGTAGTATATGGGGCTTTGGTGACAAAACGGATTGCACTGTGATAGACTGCATCCAATTTGTTGAGTAGGGTATTGGAGGCTATTTTGTAAATGACATCGCCGAAGTCGAGGATTGGTAGGATGGTCAGTTTTACAAGGGTATGTTTGGCAGCATGAGTGAAGGATGCTTTGTTGCGAAATAGGAAGCCAATTCTCGATTTAACTTTGGATTGGAGATGTTTGATGTGGATCTGGAAGGAGAGGTTACAGTCTAACCAGACACCTAGGTATTTGTAGTTGTCCTCGTATTCTAAGTCAGAGCCATCCAGAGTAGTGATGTTGGACAGGCGGGCAGGTGCAGGCAGCGATCGGTTGAAGAGCATGAATTTAGTTTTACTTGTATTTAAGAGCAATTGGAGGCCACGGAAGCAGAGTTGTATTGCATTGAAGCTTGCCTGGAGGGTTGTTAACACAGTGTCCAAAGTACGACTCGATCTAAGTCCTGTATTGATGCTTTGCCTGTTTGATGGTTCGTCGGAGGGCATAGCGGGATTTCTTAGAAGCTTCCGGGCTAGAGACCCTCTCCTTGAAAGTGGCCGCTCTAGCCTTTAGCTAATTTTTTGATTGTAAGCAGGAATTAGGATGGAATTATGGTCAGATTTGCCAAAAGGAGGGCAAGTGAGAGCTTTGTATGCATCTCTGTGTGTTGAGTATAGGTGGTTCAGAGTTATTTACCCTCTGGTTGCACATTTAACATGTTGATAGAAATTAGGTCAAATTGATTTAAGTTTCCCTGCATTTAAGTCCCCGGCTACTCGGAGCACCACCTGTGGGTGAGCGTTTTCTTTTTTTGCTTATGGCGGAATACAGCTCATTCAATACTTTCTTGGTGCCAGCCTCTGACTGTGATGGTATGTAAACAGCTACAAAGAATATAGATGAGAACTCTCTCGATAGGTAATGTGGTCTGCAGCTTATCACGAGAAACTCAGGCGAGCAATGGCTCGAAACTTCCTTAGATATCGTGCACCACCTGTTGTTTACAAAAATACATATACCGCCTCCCCTTGTCTTACCAGAAGCCACTGTTCTATCCTGCCAGTACATCGTATAACCAGCCAGCTGTATGTTGATATTGTCGTCGTTCAGCCACGACTCTGTGAAGCATAAGATGTTACAGTTTTTAATGTCCCGTTGGTAGTTTAATCTTCCCAATACCTCATCCATTTTATTGTCCAAAGATTGCATGTTTGCTAGCAGAATTGAGTAGTGTGGGGGTTTATTTGATCGTTGCCTCCTACTCCTCAGAAGGCAGCCCGCCCTCCAGCCTCTCTTTCTCCGCCGCCTCTTCACGCAAATAACTTGAGTCGGGGCCTGTTCCCGAGGGAGTTGTATGTCCTCCGCCTCGGTCTCGTCGAAGTCGTGAAAAAAGAAAAAGGATTCCGCTAGTCTGTGGTGAGTAATCAAAGCCCTCATGTCCAGAAGTTATTATCGGTTATAAGTGACGGTAGTTGCAAAATTATGCACAAAAATAGTACAAAGTTAAGTTACAAACAACGCAGATAAACAAACAAAAAAACACAATCGGTTGGGGGCACGTAAAACATCTGCCTTCTGCTCCGGCGTCATTATTACCCTGATAACCCTCAAATTAGTTAGTGTTCATCAATCACCCTCTCTAACTCTTGTGTTCATCAATCACCCACTCTAACATCTTTACCCTCCCACTTATTTTCCCTCCTCCTCCTCGTCCTCCTCCACTTCAGCAGTTAGAGTTCCTCTGAGCACAAAACCTGACTCAGTCTTACCAGAGAGAGAAATGGTGGAGGGGGTAGTGAGAGACTGACATCCCAGGGTGGTATGTTTACATCCCTTGTCCCCCCCCCTCTTCCCTGAGGTTGTTGGACCACCCCTGCCCCTGACTGGAGTGGCGGGGCCTGCTCCTTGTCCGATGAATCGCTGCACTGTGGAACCCTGGAGGGGAGAGAGGAAGGGGGAAAGGACAGGCCACTAGGGTTATAGGAAGGGGGTGTTTAGCTGGATGGATCAGCATGCCTGTGTTTTCACCCCACAGCTCAAACAGGGATGCCCAGTTCATTCTCAGCTGCACTGTGGAAACCTTCCCCACTCCATCAGATGTTTGGCTCCCCTGGCGAGTCTAACACCTGTGTGTGTGTGTCGTGTGTGTTGGGATGTAAAATGTGTTTGCATTTGACATGTACAATGTGTGCAGGTGTGTGTTGTCAGTGTCAGCTTGTATGCCCACATACACCTGACATCGGCATAATTACCCCTCTCTTTCTCCTCTGTGTAAAATACGGCACATTATTTCTGCCATATTACCCAGAAGGCTTTTCTGCCTTCTCAGCTGGTGGAACCATGCCGATGTTATGAGCCAGCAGTGTGTGTGTGTGTGTGTGTGTGTGTGTGTGTGTGTGTGTGTGTGTGTGTGTGTGTGTGTGTGTGTGTGTGTGTGTGTGTGTGTGTGTGTGTGTGTGTGTGTGTGTGTGTGTGTGTGTGTGTGTGTGTGTGTGTGATTCAGCAGTGATTAAAACCTTGATCCCACTATCTCCTCTCGGACATTCCTAGAAAAAGTAAGTCATCTCCCAATGCTGAATTTGTATTTTTATCCCTCACCTGAACCAACAAGATGTGTATAAGCTGTTTTTCAGAACAATCCTAATGGTTGAAAAGCGATATATTAGCTGATTAGAACAAGTTAAGTGCTAGAAATCAGCTCTTTACTGTTCAATGTGTATATGGAAACTTTTAGATTTGGTCTCAGATCATGGTAAGCATGTAAGGTTGGAAAAATCAGCTTACTCTGTACACATATAGGGTTGAGTTGTGTCCCTCATTTGCCCTCTCTCACTCTGTCTACCCCCTCTCTCTTTTTCTCTCTTGCTTCCCTGCTGTGAGAATTTCGGTAAATGGACTCTCGATTGGTTGATTGATTATGCAATTTATTTATTGATTGAGTAAGAGATGCTCAAGGTTTGCCCCCTACAATGCTTCACTAAGAGATTTGAGACTGGTTGTCTTGTATTTTACTCCCCCCTCTCTCCCTTTCCCTCTTCTCTCTCTCTCTGGTTCTCCTTCTGTCTGTAATATATTCGGTACTGCTGTGCCGCTCAGGGGGGAAGGCTGAGGCCTGTTGTTTTGACAGTTTTAACCTCCTCCAAAGCCGATGCTGTTTCCATCCTTCACCAACCATTTGTTTGAGATATTTGGCAGAGGCTTTGTGTGTGTGTGTGTGCCCGTGTGTGTGTGCATGCGCAACCGTGTATGTATATCCTTGTATCTCAGTGTACATCTGCCTGTGGGGGGAATGACGTGTTACTATTCCACTGTTTTGTTCATTAAAAAATATATTGTCACATAGGTGCAGGGAAATGTTGTTTTACAGGGTCAGCCATAGTAGTACAGCACCCCTGGAGCAAATTATGGTTAGGTGCCTTGCTCAAGGGCCCATCAACAGATCTTTTCACCTGTAACGTCGTTCTTCGTTTGTCGAAAGATAGTCGGACCGAAATGCAGCGCGGTTGTTACTCATGTTCTTTAATGAATGAAATGACGATACGTGAAACCTATTACAGCCTATCTGGTGAACACTACACAGAGACAGGAACAATCACCCACGAAATACAAAGCGAAACTCAGGCTACCTAAATACGGTTCCCAATCAGAGACAACGAGAATCACCTGACTCTGATTGAGAACCGCCTCAGGCAGCCAAGCCTATACAACACCCCTAATCAGCCGCGATCCCAAATACTACAAACCCCAATACGAAAATACAATAACATAAACCCATGTCACACCCTGGCCTGACCAAATAATATAACGAAAACACAAAATACAATGACCAAGGCGTGACATCACCTTGTCGGCTCGGGTATTCAAACCAGCTACCTTTCGGTTACTGGCCCAACACTCTATCCGCTAGGCTACCTGCCGCGTGTTGTAATAGCAGTCATCAAATGTGAAGGTTGTTTGCGATCTGGCATTGTCTCTGGCTTTGTTTCTGACCCTGGGATATGAGACCGTGTGTGTGTGTGTGTGTGTGTGTGTGTGTGTGTGTGTGTGTGTGTGTGTGTGTGTGTGTGTGTGTGTGTGTGTGTGTGTGTGTGTGTGTGTGTGTGTGTGTGTGTGTGTGTGTGTGTGTGTGTGTGTGTGTGTGTGTGTGTGTGTGTGTGTGTGTGTGTGTGTGTGTGTGTGTGTGTGTGTAGAACATCCAAATACAGTCTCTAACCCTGATTCTATTTCTCTCTTTGTGTTCCAGAACAGTCTACAGTGTAGTCCTTGGGGTCTGATGGCATCTCTGGAGCAGCAGGTTGGAGAGATGAGGGTTAATACAGCAGATAACGCAGTGGAGCCTCCGACTGACGTGGTGGACAATCGGCCCCGCTCAGGTAACATAACACTACACAAATTGGACCCTTGAGTATGGTTGCAAAATTCCCAGGTTTTCCAGATATCACGGTTTCAAGATTCCTGGGACAGGGAATAAGCAGGAAATCTGGGAATCCTCCAACTGGGATTTCTGGAAAAACTGTGATGGTAAAGTTACCAGAATTTTGCAAACTTTTCCGTAAGCCATTTGTTCAATCTATCATCTTTCTGCTAAACAAAACCTAGCCATTGTCGGTAGTATGACAGAAAGTGTAAATTATGTGATCTACTATGTGTAACGGGGGTGGTTGTGTGATGAGGATCCTTACCCAAGACGAGAATACTTGTGTTAGCTCCTATAAGCTAAACTACAGGACTGTTTTGATAACACAGACTGGAACATGTTCCAGGATTCTTCCGATTGCATTGAGGAGTATACCACATCAGTCACTGGCTTTAAGTGCATCAATAAGTGCATTGAGAACGTTGTCCACAGTGTCTGTACGTACGTACCCAAACCAGAAGCCATGGATTACAGGCAACATTCACACTGAGCTGAAGGGCAGAGTGTTAGAGCCGATTTGGACATATTTGTATAAAAGACCGAACATATGGAGCTCCATGTATATTTGTGTAAATATATTAAATATGAATGTAAATGATGAAATATTAGGTACGTACCTTTATGATTTATATTTACCTGATTGAGATATATTCATTTGTTGTTAGTGTAACTTAGTTTTTGGCCCCCCTCTTGCCTATTCGTTGTATTGTGGTAAGTGTGTTAGGATAAAGGCAGGTAGTTGGGCCTTCGGGAGAGAGAGTCCTTGCTAGATGCGGGAGCGGTATAGTTTTTTGACCATACAGACATACAGACATACAAACAGGTCATAATATGTATTTTCCATATAAAATATTCTATGCTTTAAGTTGATTGAAGAATCATTTATTTGTTAGATATAAGAAGAATAAACATTTTTGTTGTACCATATCCCTGGATGTCATTGAATGTTTGGCCGTTTGGAAACCTTGACTGTGGACTGTATGCGTACCAAACAACCCCGCTTCAGGCTTGGGCAGTGGCTATGGTAAAGAGGAAAGGAAGCCACTACAATCA
The DNA here is from genome assembly GCF_021184085.1 of Oncorhynchus gorbuscha. NCBI lineage: Eukaryota > Metazoa > Chordata > Actinopteri > Salmoniformes > Salmonidae > Oncorhynchus > Oncorhynchus gorbuscha. The sequence continues at coordinate 44,453,401 of NC_060188.1, read as the reverse complement.
AGTCAAAAAACTCAGCAAGGATTACTATCGGAAGGAAATCTCCGGTTCTGACACACGCTGGATATTGTTCTATTTGTAATTGCATCTGGATCGTAAGGACAGCTCGCTTGGAAGGATTTGAACTCCTAGAATTCGCCAGCCGTGAGTAACCACTGCGAATGAATGAGCTGCCCTGTTCAATGCGGTCATTTGATCATGCATATTATGGAAGCGCAAATGTGCTTTTAATTGGAATGTTTGATAAACTTGGGAATGGAATTCAAAACACAGCGTTGTGAAAACAATTAAGAAGTTTAAGTTTGGGAAACACTGAGATCCTACGCACAATGTAGCCTAATCTTATGTCTAATATTTGGCCTAACGTGGAAATGCAATGCATCAACGCAACAAATTGCAATCTAAGGATCTAAAGATACTGCGTGTTTAAACTTCATTAAAGGGGCAACTTATAATGGGATGAAATGTTTAAAACGCATCTAAAATGCCGAACTTGCACATGTTCAATTCAAATGGGTCAATATGCTGAAATGGAGGACTGTGTTTTAAAGCATTAAAGGAGGTCTAAAGGGGCATTACGTTTAACAATCAAAAACCAACAACTGTGTCATTGTAAATTGAGTGAACTAAAAGTGAATGATGGAGGATGAAATCCCAAATAAGACTCCACTGGAGAGGGCAGAGGAGCATCTAAATTCACTCTATGCAGCCCGGAGAGGCAAACTTGGAGTATGTACACGCAAAATGAATGAAATAAAAGCCCTTCTTGTTGATGGAGGAAACATTGAAACTGTGGATGAGAGTCTTGAAGCATTCCATGCTGTTCTCAATGACTTTAAGAATGTTCATAATTCTGTGCTAGTGCTGGTCACAGAGGAGGAACACGAACAGGAGAACATTAACTATTATCAACCAAGAATGAGAACTTATGAACATTTCCTGAAAGAGGTGGAAATATGGAAAAAAGCTGAAATCGAGCCACAAACGCTCATTGAACCACACGACAGCATTTCCAATGTGTCAAAAACATCAAGTAAAACGAAGTCTTCTAAAACTGCTTCCTCGGTGTCCTCTGCACGCCTAAAAGCTGAGGCAGAACGAGCAGCTCTACTAGCTCGCCAAGCATCATTACAGGACAAGCATGCATTGGAACTGGAGAAAGCTCAACTGGAACAACAGAAAGCTCAACTGAATGTTAGGATGTAAAAAATGGCACTGGAAACGGACATAGCAGCCTATAATGCCAAACTGAAGGTTCTGGAGAGTGTTGAGTCAACTTCTCAATCCCATTCTGTGGCAGCCCATTTTCTAAGCCAAGAAGATGGAATGAACTCTTATTTTGAGAACCAGGAACCCGAGGTCTATAAGGAACCTGAACCATCACCTGTTGCATTTGCTGCATTAGGTGCAGTTCCAAAGACCCCACTACAAAGAGTTTTACAACAACCGACCACAAAGCCATCAAAACCTATTCAGAAAACAGGTATAAACCCACACCCATCAGCATCCAAAATCAAGGTCTACCAATCAACACAGAATCAACACTGTGGGTATCAGCCATAATACCAGCCATGATAACCTCTCTACAGTCATGCAAAGGCAGAATGAAATTGCTGACCTCCTTGTACTACAGCACAAACAGGCCACACTCCCTGTTAGGGAGATACCTATGTTTGACGGTGATCCTCTAAACTTTAGGCCATTTATGCGTGCATTTGAGCATGGAATAGAAGATAAGACAAGCAGTCACCAGGATAGGCTCTATTGCCTGGAACAGTACACCTCTGGTCAGCCCAAGGATCTGGTCCGTAGTTGTCTGCATATGGAAGCCAGAAGAGGCTATGCAGAGGCTAAGAGGTTGTTAAAGGAACACTTTGGCAATGAAATCAAAGTCACCACTACTTACATGGAAAAAGCTTGGAACTGGATAAACATCAAACCGGATGATGGAAGGGGACTGGGTGGCTATGCACTCTATCTTAGAGGATGCTGTAAGGCTATGCAAGACCTACAGAACATGGAAGAGCTTAATCTTCCCTCCAACATAAAGTTGATCATGTCAAAACTTCCCTACAAACTAAGGGAAAAATGGAGGTCTACGGCATGTGATATTTTAGAGAGAAGCCACCTGAGGGCCCAGTTCAGTGACCTTGTGACGTTCATGGAAAAACAGGCCAAAATACTGCAGGATCCGTTGTACGGAGATATCCAAGATCCCCTGACCAACAAAAAGTTTTTTAAAACCAAAACAGAAGCTGACCTTAAACAGCAGTTCAAATCCAAGAGTAGGGGAAGCAGCTTTGCCACTGCAGTAGATGTAGTGGCAGATTGTGACTCTGAAAAACCTCTAAAAGAACAAACATTCAAAGTCAAGAAACCAGGCGCCTACCCTTCTGATGCTCCCAGTATCTCATGTGTATTTTGCGCTGGTGAGCATTTCCTGGTCGACTGCCAACAGGTGAAGGCACAGCCACACGAAGCCAAGGTTGAGTTTCTGAGATCAAAAGGCCTTTGTTTTGGCTGTTTGATGAGAGGACACTTAAGCAAATAATGTAAAAGAAGGATGACCTGTCAGAAATGTCAAAGAAAGCACCCCACTATCCTGCACATTGAAGGAAGAGAGAGATTTAGATCTCTGAAGGCAGATACGAGGGGTGTAGCAGTAAAGCGGGAGGAGACTGTCAGCAGTGCTCTTGTTTCACTGGAAGCTGGTGAAGATACCGGGGCCGGTACAGATTGTGCACTTGTGATTGTGCCAGTTCAAGTAAAGATGGCAAATGGAAGCAAGTCTACGTTAACCTATGCATTTCTCGATTCTGGTAGCTCAGCAACATTTTGTACGGAGAGACTCATGAGGCAGTTGCAAGCTAAAGGCAGTGAGACTGAAATTCTGCTACGCACTATGGGGCAGGAGAGTCCTACCCAAGAGCTTTGAGATAACTGGATTAGAGATTGGCAATGTGGAAGGTGACACATTTCTTGCATTACCAAAGGTCTACACCAAAAATAAGATCCCAGTGACAAGAGAGAACATTCCCACTCAGAAGGATCTCAAAAGTTGGCCATACCTGAAAGAAGTTCAGTTGAAGGAAATTGACGCCGACGTCGAACTCCTGATTGGCGTAAATGCTCCAAAGGCAATGGAACCCTGGAAAATCATAAATAGTCAAGGCAATGGAGCGTATGCAGTGAAAACTGTCTTTGGATGGGTGAAGAACAGTCCTCTTAACAATTGTACCATGGCAGAAGAATCTGGGCATCCTACGGTGATGGCCAATCGTATCTCAATTGCCGACCTGGGGGTTCTTCTTCTAAATCAGTACAACCATGACTTCCCTGAGAGCGGGTATGAAGAGAAAAGTGAGATGTCAGCTGAGGATCGTAGGTTTATGGAGATCGTATCAAGTTCCATAACCCTCAAAGACCATCACTACTACTTACCGTTGCCCTTTCTCAAAACAGATGTAGTCTTGCCAAACAATCGTGACATGGCAAAGCAGCGGGCTCTAAATATTATCAGGAAATTCAAGAAGGACAAAGGTTACGCTGCAGAGTACAAAGGCTTCATGGAAGAGATGATAACAAAAGGTTACGCCAAGAAGGTACCACAAGAACAGCTCCTCAGAGAGAAAGGCAAGGTATGGTACATACCACACCATGGCGTTCACCATAAGCGCAAAGGAACGATACGAGTAGTGTTTGACTGTTCATCATCGTATAAAGGTATATCTCTTAACAGTGAACTCCTTCAAGGCCCTGACCTGGCAAACACGCTTATAGGAGTCTTGCTAAGATTTCGGCAAGAGCACATTGCCATGATGGCAGACATCGAAGGAATGTTCCATCAAGTACGTGTCCATGAAGATTACTTAGACTTCCTGCGATTCCTATGGTCGCCGGATGGTGATACTAACAAAAGATTGGAGGAGTACAGAATGACGGTACATCTTTTTGGTGCTATATCCTCTCCAAGTTGTGCAAACTTTGCACTGCGAAAGACTGCAGAAGACAACTGTGAGAGGTACGATGAAGAGGTAATTCAAACAGTCAAGTCCAACTTCTATGTTGATGACTGCCTCAAGTCAGTGGCCACAGAAGAACAAGCCATAGCTCTCCCGAAAAACCTCAGGGATGTGTGCTCTCGGGGTGGGTTCAAATTGACCAAGTGGGTCAGCAACAGCCGCACTGTGCTGGCTTCTATCCCCGATGAACACAAAGCCAAGCAGATAAAAGAACTGGACCTGGACAGAGAAAAGCTGCCTGTTGAAAGAGCACTTGGAATCCGATGGAACATTGAAAGTGATGCATTTACCTTCTGAGTCACTGTCAAGAACAGACCCCTTACAAGAAGAGGTATTCTCTCAACTGTCAGCTCTATTTATGATCCATTAGGTTTCATCGCCCCATTTGTATTAAAGGCAAAGCAAATTCTTCAAGTGCTTTGCAAGCTAAAGTGTGGATGGGACGAAGTCATCCCTGAAGAACACTCTATTTCATGGCAGAGATGGCTCTCAGAGCTGGACCAGCTCTCCAGATTCCAGATAGACAGGTGTCTGATGCCTGAGAACTTTGGTCAGGTCAAGACGGCACAGCTGCATCACTTCGGTGATGCAAGTGAACAAGGTTATGGCACGGCAAGTTACCTTAGGTTCACAAACTGTATGGAAAAGGTTCACATTGCATTCATACTGGGGAAATCCAGGGTGACTCCACTCAAGCAGATGACAATCCCCAGACTGGAACTTGCTGCAGCAACATTGGCAGTGCGAGTGGACAGGATGTTAAAGTTGGAGCTCCAGATTGAACTTGAGGAGTCAACTTTTTGGACGGACAGCCAGTCTGTGCTAAAATACATCCGCAATGATACCAAGAGATTCCATACCTTTGTGGCTAATAGGGTTGCTATGATCCGTGACCTATCGAAAGCAAAACAGTGGAGGTATTTGAACTCAAAACACAACCCAGTCGATGATGCCTCAAGGATTACATGTTGAAATGTTCCTGAACTCAAAGAGATGGCGCAAAGGACCAGAATTCCTGGAGAAACCAGAAACTCAATAGCCGAAAGTCCCCGAGGAGCTTGGCTCCATCCCTCCGGATGATCCAGAGGTGAGAAAAGACGTAATCATAAACCATACAAGTGTGGAAGAAAAGAGTCCAACCAGCAAACTGATTGAGTACTATTCAACATGGAACAGCTTGAAGAAAGCAGTTGCCTGGATGCTGAAACTGAAGAAACGTCTTCTACAGTTAAGCCAGAAAAGGAAAATTATCTCTCAAACTGATACAAGATCAGATCAGAGTCTGACAAACTCACTGAAGGAACAAATTGACAAGTTCAAACTGACGTTTGGAAAAGAAAGTCTGTCTGTGGATGACCTAGATGAAGCAGAAAAGGTCATCATTCGATTTGAACAACGGCAGCACTTTTAAACAAGAAATTGCACTAGTTGTGAAAGGAAAACAATGTGCCAAGAGAAGTGGCTCAATCTGTAAGCTTGATCCAATTATTGACAATGGCATTCTGAGAGTAGGAGGAAGGTTAAGCAAAGCTGCTATGCCTACGGAACTAAAGAATCCTATGATCCTGCCAAAAGACTCCTACATCTCTAGACTGATCTTACTCCACATCCATGAGCAGGTTGGCCACTCTGGGAGAGGTCACATGCTTTCTCGACTTCGCCAGTGATATTGGATACCCTGTGCCAACTCTTTAACAAGGAAGATCCTTAAGAGCTGTGTCTTTTGCAGGCGGATGCAAGCTAGAGCTGGAGAACAGAAGATGGCCGACCTTCCACAAGATCGGGTGTCACCTGATTTTCCGCCTTTCAACCATGTGGGTATAGATTACCTCAGCCCCATAGAGGTGAAGCGAGGCTGCGTTCATGTGAAGCATTACGGTGTGATCTTTACTGGCCTTGTGAGTCGAGCTGTCCATCTAGAAGTTGCTAGTTATCTGGATACTGATTCCTGCATCAATGCCCTGCGCAGGTTCATCTGTCGAAGGGGCCCAGTAACAAGTATCAGAACAGACGATGGCACCAACTTTGTTGGAACACACAGAGAGCTAGGAGAAGCTATGAAAGAGCTGGATCACAACAAGATTCAAAATGAATTACTGAAGAAAGGAGTGACATGGTCATTCAACCCTCCCTCTGGAGCCCACCATGGGGGGTATGGGAGAGGTTGATCCGACTGGTGAAAAAGATCCTCTATTCAGTCCTTAAAGAGCAAGTACTGGATGATGAGGCTTTGCAGACAGCCTTGTGTGAAGTTGAGGCGATTATGAACGACAGACCAATCACTACTGTAACAAATGACCCTAATGATCTAGAACCCCTGACTCCGAACCATCTGCTTCATCTGAAAGCTAAGCCAGTCCTGTCACCAGGACTATTCCAGAGAAGCGACCTATACTCACGAAGGAGATGGAAGCAAGTACAATATATCACTGACCTCTTCTGGAAGAGATGGATCAGGGAGTATCTTCCACTTATGCAGGAGCGGAACAAGTGGAACAAAACTAAGAGAAACTTCAGTCCTGGTGACCTCGTGGTCATCGTCGATGACACCGCCCCAAGGAACTCTTGGCTAATGGGGCGTGTGGTGGAGGCTTTGCCAGGGGCCAAAGGTCTTGTCCGGAGCGTCATGGTTAAGACGAAGACCAATATCTTACAGAGACCTATCAATAAACTCTGTCTGCTCCTTGAGGCGATCGGAGTGACACACACACACACACACACACACAGTGCTCCATCTTAGAATCACGTGCACCTCTGATTCGTTGATGTCGTACTCTTACATTCGTTGATGTCGTACTCTTACATTCTTTGATGTCATACATTTTTGGACGTCAAACTCTTGACATTTTTCAAAGTTGAACACCTTTACACTTCAACTCAGACTGAGATCTATGGACTATTTTCCTATATAGCACCTTGTATATTTGTATATAGCTATGAACTGTAATAGTGCTCTGGTATAGAATGTTTTGTGTATTGGCTCTACGTTTACATTTACATTTCATTTACATTTAAGTCATTTAGCAGACGCTCTTATCCAGAGCGACTTACAAATTGGTGCATTCACCTTATGACATCCAGTGGAACAGTCACTTTACAATAGTGCATCTAAATCTTAAGGGGGGATGAGAGGGATTACTTATCCTATCCTAGGTATTCCTTAAAGAGGTGGGGTTTCAGGTGTCTCCGGAAGGTGGTGATTGACTCCGCTGTCCTGGCGTCGTGAGGAAGTTTGTTCCACCATTGGGGGGCCAGGGCAGCGAACAGTCTTGACTGGACTGAGCGGGAGCTGTACTTCCTCAGTGGTAGGGAGGCGAGCAGGCCAGAGGTGGATGAACGCAGTGCCCTTGTTTGGGTGTAGGGCCTGATCAGAGCCTGGAGGTACTGAGGTGCCGTTCCCCTCACAGCTCCGTAGGCAAGCACCATGGTCTTGTAGCGGATGCGAGCTTCAACTGGAAGCCAGTGGAGAGAACGGAGGAGCGGGGTGACGTGAGAGAACTTGGGAAGGTTGAACACCAGACGGGCTGCGGCGTTCTGGATGAGTTGAAGGGTTTAATGGCACAGGCAGGGAGCCCAGCCAACAGCGAGTTGCAGTAATCCAGACGGGAGATGACAAGTGCCTGGATTAGGACCTGCGCCGCTTCCTGTGTGAGGCAGGGTCGTACTCTGCGGATGTTGTAGAGCATGAACCTACAGGAACGGGCCACCGCCTTGATGTTGGTTGAGAACGACAGGGTGTTGTCCAGGATCACGCCAAGGTTCTTGGCGCTCTGGGATGAGGACACAATGGAGTTGTCAACCGTGATGGCGAGATCATGGAACGGGCAGTCCTTCCCCGGGAGGAAGAGCAGCTCCGTCTTGCCGAGGTTCAGCTTGAGGTGGTGATCCGTCATCCACACTGATATGTCTGCCAGACATGCAGAGATGCGATTCGCCACCTGGTCATCAGAAGGGGGAAAGGAGAAGATTAATTGTGTGTCGTCTGCATAGCAATGATAAGAGAGACCATGTGAGGTTATGACAGAGCCAAGTGACTTGGTGTATAGCGAGAATAGGAGAGGGCCAAGAACAGAGCCCTGGGGGACACCAGTGGTGAGAGCGCGTGGTGAGGAGACAGATTCTCGCCACGCCACCTGGTAGGAGCGACCTGTCAGGTAGGACGCAATCCAAGCGTGGGCCGCGCCGGAGATGCCCAACTCGGAGAGGGTGGAGAGGAGGATCTGATGGTTCACAGTATCGAAGGCAGCCGATAGATCTAGAAGGATGAGAGCAGAGGAGAGAGAGTTAGCTTTAGCAGTGCGGAGCGCCTCCGTGATACAGAGGAGAGCAGTCTCAGTTGAATGACTAGTCTTGAAACCTGACTGATTTGGATCAAGAAGGTCATTCAGAGAGAGATAGCGGGAGAGCTGGCCAAGGACGGCACGTTCAAGAGTTTTGGAGAGAAAAGAAAGAAGGGATACTGGTCTGTAATTGTTGACATCGGAGGGATCGAGTGTAGGTTTTTCAGAAGGGGTGCAACTCTCGCTCTCTTGAAGACGGAAGGGACGTAGCCAGCGGTCAGGGATGAGTTGATGAGCGAGGTGAGGTAAGGGAGAAGGTCTCCGGAAATGGTCTGGAGAAGAGGGGAGGGATAGGGTCAAGCGGGCAGGTTGTTGGGCGGCCGGCCGTCACAAGACGCGAGATTTCATCTGGAGAGAGAGGGGAGAAAGAGGTCAGAGCACAGGGTAGGGCAGTGTGAGCAGAACCAGCGGTGTCGTTTGACTTAGCAAACGAGGATCGGATGTCGTCGACCTTCTTTTCAAAATGGTTGACGAAGTCATCTGCAGAGAGGGAGGAGGGGGGAGGGGAGGAGGATTCAGGAGGGAGGAGAAGGTGGCAAAGAGCTTCCTAGGGTTAGAGGCAGATGCTTGGAATTTAGCGTGGTAGAAAGTGGCTTTAGCAGCAGAGACAGAGGAGGAAAATGTAGAGAGGAGGGAATGAAAGGATGCCAGGTCCGCAGGGAGGCGAGTTTTCCTCCATTTCCGCTCGGCTGCCCGGAGCCCTGTTCTGTGAGCTCGCAATGAGTCATCGAGCCACGGAGCGGGAGGGGAGGACCGAGCTGGCCTGGAGGATAGGGGACATAGAGAGTCAAGGGATGCAGAGAGGGAGGAGAGGAGGGTTGAGGAGGCAGAATCATGAGATAGGTGGGAGAAGGTTTGAGCGGAGGGAAGAGATGATAGGATGGAAGAGGAGAGAGTAGCGGGGGAGAGAGAGCGAAGGTTGGGACGGCGCGATACCATCCGAGTAGGGGCAGTGTGGGAGGTGTTGGATGAGAGCGAGAGGGAAAAGGATACAAGGTAGTGGTCGGAGACTTGGAGGGGAGTTGCAATGAGGTTAGTGGAAGAACAGCATCTAGTAAAGATGAGGTCGAGCGTATTGCCTGCCTTGTGAGTAGGGGGGGAAGGTGAGAGGGTGAGGTCAAAAGAGGAGAGGAGTAGAAAGAAGGAGGCAGAGAGGAAAGAGTCAAAGGTAGACGTGGGGAGGTTAAAGTCGCCCAGAACTGTGAGAGGTGAGCCGTCCTCAGGAAAAGAGCTTATCAAGGCATCAAGCTCATTGATGAACTCTCCGAGGGAACCTGGAGGGCGATAAATGATAAGGATGTTAAGCTTGAAAGGGCTAGTAACTGTGACAGCATGGAATTCAAAGGAGGCGATAGACAGATGGGTAAGGGGAGAAAGAGAGAATGACCACTTGGGAGAGATGAGGATCCCGGTGCCACCACCCCGCTGACCAGAAGCTCTCGGGGTGTGCGAGAACACGTGGGCGGACGAAGAGAGAGCAGTAGGAGTAGCAGTGTTGTCTGTGGTGATCCATGTTTCCGTCAGTGCCAAGAAGTCGAGGGACTGGAGGGAGGCATAGGCTGAGATGAACTCTGCCTTGTTGACCGCAGATTGGCAGTTCCAGAGGCTACCGGAGACCTGGAACTCCACGTGGGTCGTGCGCGCTGGGACCACCAGAGTGGGGTGGCCGCGGCCACGCGGTGTGGAGCGTTTGTATGGTCTGTGCAGAGAGGAGAGAACAGGGATAAACAGACACATAGTTGACAGGCTACAGAAGAGGCTACGCTAATGCAAAGGAGATTGGAATGACAAGTGGACTACACGTCTCGAATGTTCAGAAAGTTAAGCTACGTAGCAAGAATCTTATTGACTAAAATGATTAAAATGATACAGTACTGCTGAAGTAGGCCAGCTGGCAGTGGGTGCGTTGTTGACACTACACTAATCAAGTCGTTCCGTTGAGTGTAATAGTTTCTGCAGTGTTGCTATTCGGGGGCTAGCTGGCTAGCAAGCAGTGTTGTTTACGTTACGTTGCGTTAAAAGAACGACAATAGCTGGCTAGCGAACCTATAAAATCGCTCTAGACTACACAATTATCTTTGATACAAAGACGGCTATGTAGCTAGCTATGTAGCTAGCTACGATCAAACAAATCAAACCGTTGTACTGTAATGAAATGAAGTGAAAATGTGATACTACCTGTGAATGCGACCGGGTTGTTGAGTTCTATTCAGAAGACGTTGGCTAGCGTTGGCTAGCTAGCAGAGTCTCCTACCTTAAGGACGACAAATAGCTGGCTAGCTAACCTCGGTAAATTAAGATAATCACTCTAAGACTACACACTCTACACACACTACACACTCTAAACCTAAACAACACAATTATCTTGGATACGATGATACGAAGACAGCAAAGACAGCTATGTAGCTAGCTAACACTACACTAATCAAGTCGTTCAGTTGAGTGTAATAGTTTCTCCAGTGCAGCTAATCAGTGGACGTTAGCTAGCTGGCTAGTGAAGACTACGTTAGGACGGCGAAATACGATAATTACGCAATTATCTTTGATATCTTTGATACAAAGACGGCTATGTAGCTAGCTGAGAAGAAATTGCTAAGATTAGACAAATCAAATCGTTGTGCTATAATGAAATATAATGAAAAAGTTATACTACCCGCGGGAGCGAAGTGCAGATGCGACCACTCGCTCCAACCGGAAGTTGGAGCGAGTGTAAAGGGAGTAAAGTAATTGTTGTGCATTCAGTGCTGTCAACAATTAGGGGCCGGTATGTTAGAGCCGATTTGGACATATTTATATAAAAGACCGAACATATGGAGCTCCATGTATATTTGTGTAAATATATTAAATATGAATGTAAATGATGAAATATTAGGTGCGTACCTTTATGATTTATATTTACCTGATTGAGATATATTCATTTGTTGTTAGTGTAACTTAGTTTTTGCCCCCCCCTCTTGCCTATTCATTGTATTGTGGTAAGTGTGTTAGGATAAAGGCAGGAAATTGGGCCTTCGGGAGAGAGAGTCCTTGCTAGATGCGGGAGCGGTATAGTTTTTTGACCATACAGACATACAGACATACAGACAGGTCATAATATGTATTTTCCATATAAAGTATTCTATGCTTTAAGTTGATTGAAGAATCATTTATTTGTTAGATATAAGAAGAATAAACATTTTTGTTGCACCATATCCCTGGATGTCATTGAATGTTTGGCCGTTTGGAAACCTTGACTGTGGACTGTATGCGTACCAAACAACCCCGCTTCAGGCTTGGGCAGTGGCTATGGTAAAGACGAAAGGAAGCCACTACACAGAGCTTCCACTTTCAAGGTGCGGGACTCTAACCTGGAAGCTTACAAGAAATCCTACCATGCCCTGCGACGAACCATCAAACAGGCAAAGCGTCAATATAGGGCTGAGATTGAATCATACTACACCGGCTCCAACGCTCGTCTTATGTGGCAGGGCTTGCAAACTACTACAGACTACAAAGGGAAGCACAGCCGGGAGCTGCCCAGTGACACGAGCCTACCAGACGAGCTAAATGAATTCTATGCACACTTCGAGGCAAGCAACACTGAGGCATGCATGAGAGCATCAGCTGTTCCAGACGACTGTGTGATCACGCTCTCCGTAGCCGACGTGAGTAAGACCTTTAAACAGGTCAACATACACAAGGCTGGGGGGCCAGATGGATTACCAGGACGTGTGTTCCGGGCATGTGCTGACCAACTAGCAGGTGTCTTCACTGATATTTTCAACATGTCCCTGATTGAGTTTGTAATACCTACATGTAACAAGCAGACCACCATAGTCCCTCTGCCCAATAACACAAAGGCAACCTGCCTAAATGACTACAGACCCGTAGCACTCACATCTGTAGCCATGAAGTGCTTTGAAAGGATGGTAATGACTCACATCAACACCATTATCCCAGAAACCCTAGACCCACTCCAATTTGCATACCGCCCAAACAGATCCACAGATTATGCCATCTCTACTGCACTCCACACTGCCGTTTCCCACCTGGACAAAAGGAACACTTATGTGAGAATGCTATTCATTGACTACAGCTCAGCGTTCAACACCATAGTACCCTCAAAGCTCATCACTAAGCTAAGGATCCTGGGACTAAACACCTCCCTCTGCAACTGGATCTTGGACATCCTGACAGGCCGCCCCCAGGTGGTAAGGGTAGGTAGCAACACATCTGCCACGCTGATCCTCAACACTGGAGCTCCCCATGGGTGCATGCTCAGTCCCATCCTGTACTCCCTGTTCACCCATGACTGCATGGCCAGGCACGACTCCAACGCCATCATTAACTTTGCAGATGACACAACAGGGGTAGGCCTGATCACTGACAATGATGAGACAGCCTATAGGGAGGAGGTCAGAGACCTAGCCGGGAGGTGCCAGGAAACTACACTGGACAACAGGAAAAGGAGGACCGAGTATGCACCCATTCTCATCGACGAGGCTGTAGTGGAGTAGGTTGAGAGCATTAAGTTCCTTGGTGTCCACATCACCAACAAACTAGAATGGTCCAAACACACCAAGACAGTCGTGAAGAGGGCACGACAAAGCCTATTCCCCTTCAGGAAACTAAAAAGATTTGTCATGGGTCCTGAGATCATCAAAAGGTTTTAGAGCTGCAACATCGAGAGCATCCTGACTGGTTGCATCACTGTCTGGTACGGCAATTGCTCGGCCTCCGACCGCAAGGCACTACAGAGGGTAGTGCGTACGGCCCAGTACATCACTGGGGCTAAGCCGCCTTCCATCCAGGAACTCTACACCAGGCGGTTTCAGAGGAAGGCCCTAAAAATTGTCAAAGACCCCAGTCATAGACTTTTCTCTCTACTACCGCATGGCAAGCGGTACCGGAGTGCCAAGTCTAGGACAAAAAGGCTTCTCAACAGTTTTTACCCCCAAGCCATAAGACTCCTGAACAGGTATCAAATGGCTACCCGGACTATCTGCATTGTGTGCCCCCCTAACCCCCCCTAACCCCTCTTTACACTGCTGCTACTCTCTGTTTATCATATATACACAGTCACTTTAACTATACATTCATGTACATATGTACATACTTCCTCAATTGGCCCGACCACCCAGTGCTCCGCACATTGGCTAACCGGGCTATCTGCACCATCTGATGCTGAGGCAGAGAGAGAGATTACCAAGGCCCATTTAGTTTCTCTCCTCGGCTCAGAGGCTGACATCATTATATGAGGTGGTTTGGTAGCCTGGCAGCAACAAAAGCAGGCAGACACGTCTGCTCTATTTTAGAATGGTAACTTAAATTACCCCACAGTGGGCCTATTACTGCTCCATATAGCTTTCTCACCCCTATCTCACCTCTAACTCACCTCACTCTTACTGTATAGTACTGTATATTTCACAATAGGTCGGTGTCGTTTAAGATGAGAGAGGACGATAATAATTTTTCTGACCATGGCCTTATTTCTATTACAGCATATTGGTTGACTGTCATTCATATTCCATTCACCCAGCTCAATGTAACATTGATTGGTTTTAGCTACTACATGAAACTCAAATTTTCCATTTACCCATCCTGTGGGTACTACAGCCTAGCCTATGAATGACATGTTGCAACTTAGGTGCACAGGTAGCGAGAAATTTGAGTAATCAAGGTGACAGACAGTGAGTGACACATTCAATACCGCCTTGCACACTCTTGCCTGCATCTAGCTGATCTAGGGTGTGATAATTCGTCAAAAGTTTCAAACTAGAGTTTCTATTGGAAAAATGCAGGTATGTTTATCCCCGTTTCGTTCTGTTTGCTTCCGTGTAAGAAGGTTTTTCAACAGAATTGGCGGTATGAATACACCCATGATCAAACGCAAACACAATTCACTGTCACAGTGGCCACATACAAACATCATGATCACTTTGATCATTGTAGCTATAATCTTTCTCGCATTTATGCGCTTCCCTCCTCTCATCTTTTCCCTGGCTTGGACTTCAGTGCACAACACATCAGCTGTCTGTAACCAGGCGAAAAAACCTTTCCAAGCCAAACCTTCATATCATAGCCGCTAACTGCTACACAGCCTACATCATTATCACCATTATTAGCTAAAGTCATAGTCAACATAGCTACTCGTAGTAAACCCGCTACAGTCATGCAGTACAGTCAGTAAGCAGTGTTAGCAGTTACATGGGTGAGCCGCGGGTGGCAATAAATTAATAAAACCAAAAGCTTACCTTGACTTGGAAGAGTTCCAGTGTTGGATAGCCATAGCGATCTAGCTAGCATCCCTCTCTGTTTGAGACGGGTGTTTGAGTAGGCTAAACTAGCTAGCTGTTTTCGCTAGTGAAGTGAAAGTGAAAAAAATACAACAAAATATCTCTCTCCCTCTCTCTTTTGAAGAAATTCATTTGTTCAAAACTGTTCAACTATTGTCTTTCTCTCTCTTTGAGTCAGCTATTCACCACATTTTATGCACTGCGGTGCTAGCTAATGGTAGCTTATGCTTTCAGCACTAGATTCATTCTCTTATCCTTTGATTGGGTGTACATCATAATCAGTTCATGCTGCAAGAGCTCTGATAGGTTGGAGGGCGTCCTCTGGAAGTTGTCATAATTACTGTGTAAGTCTATGGAAGGGCGTGAGAACTATGAGCCTCCTAGGTTTTGTATTGAAGTCAATGTAGCCAGAGGATGACGGAAACTAGCTGTCCTCCGGCTACACCATGGTGCTACCCTACAGAATGCTGCTGAAGGCTACTGTAGACCTTCATTGCAAAACAATGTGTTTCAATCTATTATTTGGTGATGTGAGTGTATTTAGTATAGTTTTATCTATAAAGGATAACTTTTTAAATGTTTCACTATTTTTATTTTTATGAAATTCACTGAGGACGATGGTTCTCCCCTTCCTCCTCTGAGAAGCATCCACTGATATTGAGGGACTGTCTAGGGCTGCGCTGCTTGTGTTCTTTGTGAGTCAAAGCAGGAAACAGTTCCAAAGCCCACATTAAGTTGATAAATGCATTCAGTTTTCCGAGGGAGCATTTTTGCTGAGAGTTTAAAATGACTTGGCTTGAAGAGCTGTAAGCCGTCCAACAAAAATTTACTTTCAGCCGAAGATGCCAGCAGTATAAAATCCACGGCTAATATTGGGTCAATTACCTCAAAGAATGCACAGCCAGCTGGCGATTTTGAAGATTGAGGATGGCACATTGAAAAACACTTTGAGAAGCCTTGAGAGTTTAAAAAAGGAAACATTGAGAGGCATCAAATGCCTTGAGGAATGCGTAAATGACTAACCTGCCGTTCACTTTCAACATGGAAAAACATTGGGATACAAGGCCGCAGTATATCTGCTAACAGTCCTGTCTTCATAACGGAATGTTCGTCAGCTACAGTCACACACAAATAAATGCTGTGTGAGTCTTTTGAGTGGGGTTAATCTTTTGATCCAGACCTGACTACCAGCTCAACTTTCTGTTGTCGTTATTTTCGGGACCCACATTTTTATCTTGAGAAAGACAATAATAAACAAAAAAGGAAAAGCTCACTAAAAAGATTACAATTCAATCTATAGAGAGGCCAATATAAGAGGGACCCACCCGCCTACAGCTGACAAAGTTTCAAAAGTGGTAGATACAAATGAAAATGGCAGATTCTTTCTTTTCAAATCAGTGTTCCGGTTCATAAGAAAAGTAAACAATACAATGTATGCATACCCAATAACTGTAGAAACAACCATCCACAGGAACTACAGACTGTTGCACTTGCATATCAGTACTCCCAAATCGTCATTTGGCTGAGGCGTGACTGTTATTGGCCCTGTGTGGCTCAGTTGGTAAGAGCATGGAGGTAGCAAAGTTAAGGTTGTGTTGGTTAATTTCCCGCAGGGACCACATACACATACGAAAAATGTATGCATTCACTGTACTGTAAGTCGCTTCAGATAAAAACATCTGTTAAATTGTATGCATGTGTTTGCAGGATTCTATGAGCTGAGTGAGCACCTGTCCCCTATGGGTCTGTCTGATTCCTCTGGGTTTGGAGAGCCCTCCCCCAGCACTGCCCGAGCCATCCGCATGGTTTACGCCAACGACAGGCCCAAATCAGCCGGTAAGTGACGACACACGCAGACACACACACACACACACACACACACACACACACACACACACACACACACACACACACACACACACACACACACACACACACACACACACACACACACACACACACACACACACACACACACACACACACACACACACACACACCAGTGGGGGCTGCTGAGGGGAGGACGGCTCATAATAATGGCTGGAATGGAGCAAATGGAATAGCATCAAACACATGTTTGATATCGTTGATACTGTTCCGCGTCTGCCATTACCACGAGCCCGTCCTCCCCAATTAAGGTGGCACCAACCTCCTGTGACAAACACACCATGCAAATGCAGTACAATCAATATAGCCTACAGGCATACCTAAGCGAAGAATTCAATGGATTTTATTTGTGTTTTTTATTCAGTTTCAATAACGTCACAGTTGCTCAGCAAATGCATTTACCCAGATATAGAGCAATATCCATTTATATTCTTGGGAATCTGTTTGATTAGGTCAGACCGCATAGTTACTAAATGTATATTAGTCCACATAGACAGTGCAAGATGGCAACAATGATGCCAAGCTGGCACTAAGTCCCCCACAGAGCAGCGGCCAGCAGAAGCACATTAGAGCCAGACGCCATCAGACTCAATCAGTGCTCTCAAATAGCCCAGACTATAACGAGTTCTGGACGCGCGGCAAAACAAACACAAACCCATTTCTTTGGGTTGCATTAAAGCGAAGGACCTATACTAATGGATTCTCTTCTACTTGAGTTCTCCTCCGTAATTGGCTTCTAGCTATTAGATTAGGAAGATGTGCTCTTAAAGGTACACATGTTTAAGTTGTATAGTATTGCATTGTACTTTTATTTTCTGGACAATGCACTTCAATATCAAAGTTTGGCAGATGTTTTGTCAAGAAACCAGGCATGGGATGTGGACATATCTGTATCTTGGCATGAGACTACTTTTGAGGTCTGAACAAACTTTAGTTTTGGAGTGTAATGTCCATTTAAAATCAGTGGCCCACATGGCATCCTATTTCCAATATAGTACATTAAACAGGGAATAGGGAACTATTTGGGACACAATGTTTTGTGTAAGGGACATCTTGTGCCCAGTGACATAGATAAATGAGGGGACTGGTTGTGCTGGTGGAGGGGTGAAAGGAGAGTCTGCTTGTTCTGGCTTTGATGTGTAATTGCATCAGTGGACTGTCCTGCCGTGATTATGTAGAGGCCTTGATTATAGTCATGGGATTTAGACATGGCTGCCGTGTGCATACTCAGTCGGAGAGAGAAAACAGAAAGAGAAAAAGAC
This sequence comes from Oncorhynchus gorbuscha, assembly GCF_021184085.1. Classification (NCBI taxonomy): domain Eukaryota; kingdom Metazoa; phylum Chordata; class Actinopteri; order Salmoniformes; family Salmonidae; genus Oncorhynchus; species Oncorhynchus gorbuscha. The sequence goes on along the minus strand of NC_060188.1, from coordinate 44,435,618 downwards.
CCACTGTACCATGTTAGAGACACACGCACACACGCACGCACACACACACACAATGCCAGACATAAATCAGGATACAGGAGACAGTAATATGTTAAAGTGCAGGTTAGTTGGTCTGGCCTTGACTGTGGCTAGCTGATGTTACTTAAAGGAATGCTTCCCAGTGGGAAACAGGCAGACCAGCTTAGGGAAGACAGAGGTTGTGTCCCAAAATGGCACCCAATACCCTTTTATAGTGCATTACTTTAGTTTGACATAGAGTTGAGTAGAGCCCCGGTGTCCTACCTCAAATCAAAATCAAAATCAAATTTATTTGTATAGCCCTTCGTACATCAGCTGATATCCCAAAGTACTGTACAGAAACCCAGCCTAAAACCCCAAACAGCAAGCAATGCAGGTGTAGAAGCACGGTGGCTAGGAAAAACTCCCTAGAAAGGCCAAAACCTAGGAAGAAACCTAGAGAGGAACCAGGCTATGTGGGGTGGCCAGTCCTCTTCTGGCTGTGCCGGGTGGAGATTATAACAGAACATGGCCAAGATGTTCAAATGTTCATAAATGACCAGCATGGTCGAATAATAATAAGGCAGAACAGTTGAAACTGGAGAAGCAGCATGGCCAGGTGGACTGGGGACAGCAAGGAGTCATCATGTCAGGTAGTCCTGGGGCATTGTCCTAGGGCTCAGGTCCTCCAAGAGAGAGAAAGAAAGAGAGAAGGAGAGAATTAGAGAACGCACACTTAGATTCACACAGGACACCGAATAGGACAGGAGAAGTACTTCAGATATAACAAACTGACCCTAGCCCCCCCGACACAAACTACTGCAGCATAAATACTGGAGGCTGAGACAGGAGGGGTCAGGAGACACTGTGGCCCCATCCGAGGACACCCCCGGACAGGGCCAAACAGGAAGGATATAACCCCACCCACTTTGCCAAAGCACAGCCCCCACACCACTAGAGGGATATCTTCAACCACCAACTTACCATCCTGAGACAATGCTGAGTATAGCCCACAAAGACCTCCGCCACGGCACAACCCAAGGGGGGGGGGGGGGGGGGGGGGGGGGGGTGCCAACCCAGACAGGATGACCACAACAGTGAATCAACCGACTCAGGTGACGCACCCCTTCCAGGGACGGCATGAGAGAGCCCCAGTAAGCCAGTGACTCAGCCCCTGTAATAGGGTTAGAGGCAGAGAATCCCAGTGGAAAGAGGGGAACCAGCCAGGCAGGGACAGCAAGGTCGGTTCATTACTCCAGAGCCTTTACGTTCACCTTCCCACTCCTGGGAAGAAACCTCAGCTGTTTATTCTGTCTGTGTGTAAGGATGATTCAACACTGTGTCTGCGCTGCTACACGCTCTGTTGAAAGTAGTGCACTCATTAAGTTATAATGCCCTAGAAGCCGTGGTTTGGAGGATATATTAGCACAGGTGTTGTTAGACCCGGGATGAAGTCGAGGGCATTTTATACAACAGTACACCAACATATTAAAATAATGATTGACATATTTTCATTAAAATTTTTATTTTTATTAATTTATTCATGGTATTTTCTTCCTTCCATGAAACCAACACAATTTAGGGTTGCTACCCAAGGCGGCTGGTCATTTTGGTTCAATTGGCATTGCTGCCAGCCAAGCCATCTGGTTGTTCATTCTATTGGCATTGTTGCCAGCCAAGCCGACTGCTCATTAGTTCTATGCGTTCAATGCCAAGCTAGCCTAGGCCCTAGCTATCTAAGCTAAATGGCTGTAGCAGATATTTAAAAAATACTTTCATTTGAAGAAAAAAAAAAACTTTCATTTGAACTGATTTTACTCAATGAAACAATACCTTCACGTTGTTATCCCCGCAGCTGAGCGAGCTAGCTAGTTAATGTATGTTACTATGACAACCAGACCAACTTGTTGTTTTTCTTGTCCGTACACTTCCTATGATGAGGTGGAAATCAAAATGTTAACAATGTTGCAAAGGTCAGAGAGGCAGTCAGCAAGTTTTGTGCGCATTTCCGCTGTTGAAAAACAAATGTTAGGCTTAAGGAAATGGGAAATAATGTCCAGATGCTTTTATTATTATTTTTTTACAGTGGATGAGCTCATAGGACAGTAGATTCTCATCATTTCCCCCCCACCAACATTAACCAACATTAAGGCTATTGTCTATATGTGTATTTCACCAATCAACTGCATTACAGTTACAAACGACTTTGACTACCAACACCAATTTATGTATGCTAGCTATGCTACCAGCTTATTCGAACAGGAGTTAGCATAGCAGTCACTTCTTCTAAACCTGAAAAGGTTATTCTAAACGTTAGGCAGCGAAAACAGCCAAATATTATATCCAAATCGGACTTGAGTTACCACATTGTGGACCTGCTACGATACATCAATCATGACTGATATCCATATTTGTTGAATGTGCGCCAATCCAGTGTCCTTCTTCTATACCCCACAGGTCTGCGTTCCATCGGCCTCTTTACCGCATCTATAGGGTGCCTTTTAGAACACAGCCTGTATTCCGTCTGTAGCCGTTGGCCACAATAAGCAGTGTCCGGTGTTCCTGTAGCTGTGTGTATTGTACTCACAGCTAGGGCTACGTCCATGGTCCGTGGTGTATGTTTGCTCATTCACATTAGTGGGTTTATTTACCTACTTCCCACGACCTACACCGTTTAAAATAAAAAGGTTCCAAAAAGGTAATTCAGCAGTCCACATTGGAGAACCCTTTTTTGGTTCCAGGTAGAACCCTTTTTGGTTCTAGGGAGATCACAATTGACCGGTTGGTGACGACTATGAGGACACTCGAAGAACCCTTTTAGGTTCTAGATAGCACCTTCTTTCTCCGAAGAGTGTACATTGAATTGAATTAAATACATTTTCTTAATCCCACGTGGGGAAATTGGATTTGTCACCAGCAAGACACATACAGCAACAACATACACATGCATACATTGGATACACATGGATGCACTGATGGCTGGTGAAACAAGCACAACCCTTGACATCCTTGTATAATTGTATTAGTCCCTTGGCTTAGCCAGCACCCGTGTTTTACAAATAGTGACAAATTTGGTCAAATTCATCTGGGATAAGGGTTAAGTCTCAGTTGTGGTTAGAAACATTTGTTTACCTGCAGGGTTACAATAACATTTTAAGGGGTTTAGGTGGATCAGGTGACACAACTGTTTTTTTTTTACAGATGCTCTCGTTCCTTTCCATAGTGCGCCAACAACCATTGATTGTGCGTTTTTGACAGTGATTACAAAATCACGCTTTAGCCTATGTCTGTGGGGTTCTCTCTATTGCTGTGTCACAATCCAAAATCTTTTTGTGTCTGATTATAACCGTGTTACTGGTTCTGTTTTCCAGGGGAATTCTTCGGGGCCAATCGGGACAGACAGCCAGAATCTGGGTCCCGCCCCACAGTCCCCCGCTCGTTCTCAGCCCCCTACCCCACCCTGGAGGGCATCGCCGAAGGGGCTAGTGAAGGGGAGGGGGAAGATGAGGCCTGGCCCTTGGACACCAGCAAGGGATCTGGAGGAGTGCTGGAGCTGGGGGGAGATACGGTGGAGGGGGAGCCCACGGAGGAGGACTACCGCCAGGCCCAGCGTGTGGAGACCTACATCCTGGGTTTGATCCAGCGCCGTGCCCTGCCCCTCCGGCCCTGTAAGCCCCGCACCAGCCTGGGTCTGCACGAGGCCCGCACCGCCATCACCGTGGCCCGCCAAAGCAGCGTTTGCCGCAAGGAACCCGATCCTCGGCCAGCCACTGACTCCATCCCTGACCACCACCCCCACTCCAATCCCCACCACGCCACTGCTGCGGTTTCCCCCAGCAGTTACGAGCATCCCCCCTCCATCCTGGGCCTGCCGCAGCCTGGACCAGGAGCCTTTTGCAGTCATGGCCCTGGTCCCTGAGGACCCCCCTCACCACCACCACCAGCACCCCCACCCCCACTACCCCCAATCCAGGCAGACCCCCCCTGGCCAACACCTGCTCTGCCTCCCTGGACTACCCCTGCGGCGAAGCTCCATCCCAGGAACCTAGCAGCAGTGAGCCCGACTCACCCCAGCAATTCCACAATGGCTACCCGGCCCTGCCCCCATTGCGCTTGCCTCCTCCGCCAGACGAGCAGTTGGTCAACGCCCAGTATATCCCTGCCCAACCATTCCGGGCCACCACCACCAGGGCCTCTGCACACTCCCACAAGGGGCCCAAACCCAGCCGGGGCACCTATTATCCAGAGAGAGGCTCCCAACAGCAGCTGGCCCCACAGCAGCTGCAGCAGACCAAGTCTAGAACCGCTGCCAAGAAGTGTCGCTTCAGTGAAGAGAGGGAGAGGGAAAGGGAGAAGGAGAGAGAGAAAGAAAGAGACAGGGAGAGAGAGAGGGACAGGGAGCGAGAGATGGAGCGGCCGGGAGGCTCCAAGAAGCCAGGAAGACGGGCCTGCAGGTCCCAGTCAGAGAACAGTCTCAATGGGCAGAGGGGGGTCCCTGAACGCAAGTATAACACGGTGGAGAGAGACGGGGGAGGGTCAGGGAGCAGCCGCGGGAGCCAGTCCAAGGGGAAGAGGCCCCAGCCGGGCAGCGCCGGCTACCGCCGCTGGCGCTCCACCCTGGATCTCAGCCAGGATGAAGCTGAGCAGCCTCCACAGCCAACCCCAATGCCCCTAGCCGACCATGGCTCCAGGCGCATCCGCAAACCCAGGCCCCCACCTTACACCTATGTCAACCCCCTGCCCCATCATCATCCCCACCACCCCCATCTGGAGTACCTGGACCGGGATCGTACGTACCTGTGTCGGCCCGAGGAGGGCTACACGCACCCGGGGCAGGGTGAGTCTGAGTCGAGTCTGAGTGAAGCCGACACGCCAGCTTCCAGCTCGCTGTCCAGCGATTCAGACGAGAGCGGCGGTCTGGTGTGGCCCCAGCAGCTGCCCCCTCAGCTCTCCTCCCCCACGTTGCCCTCTGCCCCAGCTGGGGCCCCCCTGCAGCCCAAAGCCTTCGTCAAGATCAAGGCCTCACATGCGCTTAAAAAGAAGATCCTGCGCTTCCGCACGGGCTCCCTCAAAATCATGACCACCGTTTAGAGCGCTACTCTGCACCAGTGTGGAGAATCAGCAGTGGGGATTAAGACACTTTAGTGACTCTCGCTATACATGGTTTCCTTTGAGGAGTAGCACTGTCGTTTTTGGAGAACAGCGGATATATAAGACAGCAAACACAACTCAATGCACTGCCTAACTGTACATGCATACATAGATTCTTTAGCTTTCAGTGCAGCCTACACAGGCCTCAGATCTGCCAACAACTCTCCTGAACACAGAGCTGAGCCTGAGCTCTAAACTCTGATCTCTGATCAGTGCAGCTTTTTGCTGTTGCCTGAGCCCAGCCATTTGAGGTCTGAGATAATATGATTTGTGGCTTGATTTGGTGCTTGTGGTCATTTGAGTGACTGAAGTGGACACAAAACTGGGATCCAGAGATTAAGCACCCCCATCCCCCCCCTTCTAAAAAGACCTTGCACCCTTTCCAAAAAAAGCTTTCCCTCCCGACTAACAGAGAGTACTGTGAACATGATATGAGCCCTGTGATGTGACCTGTGTCTCAGCATCAACGTGTCTGTAGCCTAGGTTGCATTCCAAGCTGACTACATGGCAGACATTGCATTGCATCAACCAATGGATACATGCCATGTCATCAACTGCGTAACGCAGTCAGGCATCAGATTGCTAAATCATAACATATGGTTAGCTGATATGTTACACACCTACAGTATCCAGGTGTTGTGAGATCAGGCACATGTCTGCAATGTAGCCTGGAAAGTGGCCCTCCTCTGCACATGCTCACCTGTGTGGTGTGGCGGACACACTCCTGTATTTATGAATGTAGTCTGTAAATAAAATGAGCTGGGACCATGGAACCTTTAGGGTCCACAGCGGTCTTGTCTCTCGACCATCCGCAGTCAATGTGTGTTTTATTACATTTACATTTACATTTTACCAACTGTTTCCATGTCATTTCAACCCCAAAAAATCTATGTGATGACATTGATTCAACGTGGAAAACTGATTGGAATTGCAAAAAGTAATCAACTTAAGGGCATTTAAACTTTTAACCTAAATCCAATGGCATGTGAAATTTTTTGTTGAATTCACGTTAGTTGAAAACTCAACTAGACGTTGAACTGATGTCAGGTCAAGTTGGTAGTCATTTAGCAGACACTCTTATCCAGAGCGATTTCTAATTAGTGCATTCATCTTAAGATACCTAGGGGGTGGGAGGTGCCATGGGATTTATTTAAAGACCAACTTTTTTTCTGTAGTAAAAGTGTAAATGCCCGTGGTAAATTTGGTTTGACTTTGGATATCCCTATGGGGCTAGTTAGGGAGCATTAGTAAATTACACAATGTATATGGGACAATATGTAAAAATTTCAATAACTCCAAATTTCAATGACTTAAAAATGTCAAACCTGTATAAATGTATATACAAATATTGAAAGCAGTTAATGAGAAAACGAATAGTTGTGCAACATGAACATATTGTCTCATTTACATTGTAAATGTGAGCTGGGTTTAGACCGTCGTGAGACAGGTTAGTTTTACCCTACTGATGATGTGTTGTTGCAATAGTAATAGTGTGTAATTTATTGAAGGCCCCTAACTAGCCCCGGAGATAGGCTATCCAAAGTCAAACCAATGTTGCTATGGTCGCACCAGCTGGCTGAAGCTAATTGCTGAAATAATTTGGTTAACTCTTCCCATCTGCAAACACACACATGGGTCATCCACATCAAACCACATCCCAATACAAACTCATGTTTGAGTTCAATCATTGCCACTAGCGTTTCTTGATTAACCAATCTAAAATGATGCCAAATCAGGAACTGCAGTCATCCTTTAAGATACACTAAAGAGGCACGGTTTTGAATGTTTTTGGAAGATGGGCAGCGACTCCTCTGTTCTGACATTAAGGGGAAGCTTGTTCCATAATGATGATGACCAATGTTGAATGCTACTGTCTGTGGGGTTATTCATATTTTTGTGCAAGCACAGAGAAGAGATTTTATTAGGCGAAGAGAGAGAGAGAGAGAGACAGTGTTGGTATATATGCCTCTCTAGCTTGTTAAAGCTGTGGTGCATAGTTAGTGTTATATCTTGATTTGCCCCAAGGTCTACCGCACAAAAGACATGGGCAATCACAGAAAGTTGTGACACAGCCTAGGAAAGAACCAGGGTCTGTAGTGACGCCTCTAGCACTGCACTGCCTTAGACCCCTGCACCACTCGGGAGGCCAGATGCAAGGAATCAAAGAAAAACTTTTGAGGAAGAGCCATGCTGACCGATTTGAGGGGAAGAAACGAGAACCAAGATGTACATCCATCGTTTATTTTTTATTTTATTTAACATTTTATTTAACTAGGCAAGTCAGTTAAGAACAAATTCTTATTTACAATGAACCAAGATGAACATCCATTTCAGAGCCGGGATAAAGCTACGATGGGATGAAAGACAAGCTTGCCATAATGGCTACCGATAACATGATGAATGATAATAGAGATACATGATACACATTTAACTTCTGACAATTGAAACCATGTGGCACTTCCCTCTGACATTGTAGCCAGTCCAGTTCCTCTATCTCAAATGGCATCCTATTCCCTACATAGTGTTCTACATTTGACCACAGCCATTTGGACTCTTGTCAAAAGTATTGCTTAAGGTCAATCTCCTCAATAGGTTGCCATTTGGAAAGGAAACAGTATCTTCTGTGCTGGGTGGTACCAATGGAGCCAACCACGCTAATAACCTTTCACTTGAGTAGGTGGAAGAACACACACAGCTCAGGGAACACACACATTTAGCAATAAAAAGTGGGTGATGTAAGTGTTAAGTGAAAGAAAAGGGGGAGGTGGAGGGGAGTAAGGAGGTAAGCGAATGGGTAAAGGGAGCGACAGAGGGAGAAAGGAGGGAAAGCAGGGTAGATGGAGTTGGAAAGGCAGAGGGAGAGCAGTAGAGAGAGGAGGGGAGGAATTGGTTTCTGGGTAGAGATGGTATCTTGTTTTTGTTGTTGTCATGCAGGTCTCGCCTGCTGTGTCACCAATGCGGCTGCAGGCTGCAAGGCACTGGACAGGAATTCACTTGAATATAAACACTTAATCAATTTCTCCCCCCGGAGAACTAACAAGATAATTATCCCCATATGTGGCGGAGTAACATCCTACACACACAGGCATACACACACGTGCACTGGCATACACGTTACACTCACTAACATGCACTACCATAGGCACACACACACGTATTGAAGTCAATGTACACAGAGGAGGACGGATGCTAGCTGTCCTCCGGCAACACCATGGAGCAAACCCTACAGAGTGCTGTTGAGGCTACTGTAGACCTTCATTGCAAAGCAGTGCATTTGAATCTATTATTTGGTGACATGAATATATTTAGTATTGTTTTATCTAAAAATGATTTTTTTTAAAAATGTTTTACTTTTTTATATGACATTCACTGAGGATAAGCCTCCACTGAATTATACACACACACACTTGCTCTGACACACTCATGTCCCCTCACATGCAGACAGTCACACACACACACACACACACACACACACACACACACACACACACACACACACACACACACACACACACACACACACACACACACACACACACACACACACACACACACACACACACACACACACACACACACACACACACACACACACACATGTCTTGGTGCAGCTGTAGAACAGACCACTATTGAGTGAATTAACAGTAGGGCGTGTGTGTGAGGCTGGGGGAAGAGAAGAGGACAAGGAGATTTCTGGGATATGGCTGGGTTCTGCAATCTTGTCTGACATTATGACACCGTTGTAGTTGTGTTGGAGAAAAGAGAGGGAAGGAGAGGAATGAAAGACTGAAGAAAAGAAGATGAGAAATTGAGAGAAACTAGCTGAAACTACTCAGCCCCTCACGCTAAGCAGTCCTGCAGAAAGGAAAGAGGGGGAGAGATTGAGGGACGGAGAGAGAGATTGAGAGAGAGGGAACTCAAGCAAAAGAAAGAAGCCTCTGTCGCCTGTTCTCCCTCTCTTCACTAGTTCAATAATTTGCTCTCATGCATTCCCCCACCCACCCACCACTCCTCTCTCCCTCCCTCTCCCTCTCTCCATCCCTTCATCTGGATATGGTTAGAGAGGCATGCTCCCTTCAGGGCCAGGAACCTGGGGTATTTCCTGAGAGCAAGCAGGGAGAGACAGAAGAGGAAGGGGGCAGTCAGCCAGAACTGGGCCCGAGGAGGAAACCAAAACCCAGAAAGAGAAACAGAGGGTGGAAGGGAGGGGGAAAAGAAAGGAGAGTCAAACTCAACTGAATGGAGGCCCGGCCGAGGCCACATCTGGCTTTGATTTGAAAGGGAGAGAGAGAGGAAGGGGGGGGGGGTGATGGTGTATACAACGTGAAGGAGGAGAGGATAGAGGAGAAGACTTTATTTCTGGCACTTGTTTGGTTCTAGAGTGATTGACCTATTTTTTTCCTCTTTCTCTCTCGTTTTTTATTGCTTTCTTTATCTCTTTGCGCTCTGACTTTAATGAGTTGGTCGAGGTCTCAGGAGACAAAGCAGAAGCAGCAGCAGTCTGAGCAGCCTTTTGCTCATTTTCTCATTTTTACTCTGTCTGTGTGCTTCTTCTGTCTCTCCTATCTCTGCTCTGTCCCACTCCTACTCCCTCTACATACTGTACATGCGCACGCACGCACACACGCACACACACACACACACACACACACACACACACACACACACACACACACACACACACACACACACACACACACACACACACACACACACACACACACACACACACACACACACACACACACACACACACACACACACACACACACCTCTACACATACTTAGACACACACGAGTGCAATCATACCCACAAATTGAAACACATACTCAAACACACTCAAACCTCATACTTCATGTCTGCCATTTCCATATCATACCCTACATAGAGAGGTCTCACACACGGGAAGTAGGTGTGCTGTCGGGCTGCAGTTATGCATACCACAGTCTGGTAGCCCAGCCAACAATGTTGCAGGGGCAAAGAGGGGAGGAGGAGGGTAGTGAGGGTATGAAGGAGGAGAGGGGGGTGAAAGTGGCTTGTTTGGTGGGGAGGGGGCAAGGTTGGTTGTGGATGGACTTGGATAACTCAACCCCCCCATCTCCCATGACAGACATCTCCCCCCAGGGTTCAGCCTATAGCTGGCCCCCAAACCCTCTTCCCTCCAGTCCAGGCGGTAGGAAAGACAGACAGAAACACAGCAGACCAGCACAGCAGACATAGAAAGCAGAAATACAGAGGCGCACGTGCGTCTGACACGTAACAGCCGCTGTGACGCCATGCCAACTTTGGGTTATGTGTGTGTGCACGTGTGTCTATAAACACAGCGCCAGTATGCATGGAGAATAGACACAAATCAATGTACATCTAACACTTCACACTTACTTCTCCTGGCATGTTCAGTGCAGGAACTTCGGCTCTAATATACACTGTCTGGAACAGTTGATCTCTCCACTTGGTTTTCAATGGAGCCTCACTTCTTCCTGCTGTTCTCTTTCTTATTTCTCCCTCTCTCTGTCTTTTATCTTTTATTTATTTATCTTTCTTGCTCTCACGCTCTCTCTCTTTGTCACGCCTTGATCTGTTTCACCTGTCCATGTGATTGTCTCCACCCCCCTCCAGGTGTCGCCCATCTTCCCCATTATCCCCTGTGTATTTATACCGGTGTTCTCTGTTTGTCTGTTGCCAGTTCGTCTTGTTTGTCAAGTCAACCAGCGTTTTTGTTTCAGCTCCTGCTTTTCCCGTCTCTCTTTTTTCGACTTCCTGGTTTTGACCCTTGCCTGTCCTGACCCTGAGCCCGCCCGCCTGACCACTCTGCCTGCCCCTGATCCTGCCTGCCGTCCTGTACCTTTGCCCCACCTCTGGATTACCAACCTCTGCCTGACCTGACCCTGAGCCTCCCTGCCGTCCTGTACCTTTCCCCTTGTTGCTGTTAGAAAAATTGTTACTTCGAAATGGTCTGCATCTGGGTCTTACCTTTATCCTGATAGTACGAACTGGCCATGACTGACCTAGCAGACCCGGGCCCGCTGCGCAACGCCATCTCCTCCCAAAGAGTCATTATCGGGAGGCACGAGGAACTGCTTTGTGTCCTCACGGAGGGGGTCCAAACGTTGGCTGAACGCCATGACCGGGCATTGGACAGTTTGCTGGAGCAATTCCGTGGGATGTCTGGGAGGAAGCCTATCCCCCCCTTCCCCCTCTGAACGCTTCAATGGAGAGTCAAACATTTGTTGGACATTTCTTGCAGTGGGCCTTCATTTTCGAGCTTCAGCCCTCCTCCTTCCCCTCAGATCACTTCAAGATAGCCTATCTCATCACGCTGATGTCCAGGAGGGCTCTCACCTGGGCTACTGCTGTATGGGAACAGCAGCTGGCCATATGCGTTAGTCTGGAGGGGTTTGTGAGATAGGTGAAGAAGGTTTTTTATGCCCCGTTCTCCAGGAGAGAAGCTGCCCAGAAGCTAATCCAGCTTCGGCAGGACTCTTGCAATGTGGCCGACTATGCAGTGGATTTCCGCACATTGGCAGCGGAGAGGACTTGGAAACAGGAAGCACGGATCTCGATTCCCTCATCGCTTTGACCATCCGAATCGATGGGGGACTATGGGAACAACGGAGGGAGAGGAAATTCGACTTCGCTCGCACGTCCTAGTCATCCCGGAAGTCCCCAAAGATCCCTTTGCCGAGAGAATCCGAGGCTTCCCAACCTTCCCAGAGAGTCGCCGAAGACGTCTGAGTCACCGCTTCCTGAGCCTATGCAACTAGACTATCGCCAGCGGAACAGCAGGGTGGCAGGTAGCGTAGTGGTTAGGGCGTTGGGCCAGTATCAAAAGGTTGATAGGTTGAATCCCTGGGCTGACAAGGTGAAAATCTGTCATTCCCTCATTGTAAATAACAATTTGTTCTTAACTAACTTGTCAGGTTAAGTTTAAAAAAAATACAGGATCAACACAAAGAGTTATCTGTATTGTGGCCTCTTGTCCTTTAAAGAGATCAGGCTCACTAGTAGGAGCGAGTACTCTGGTGTCAGGGAATCATAGCGAGACTATTCAAGTGTCCTCAGATTCCCGTGGTATTGGGATTCTCCTGGTTCCAGCTGCACAATCCCCTCATCAACTGGTCTACTGGTGCCATCATGGGCTGGAGTCCATTCTGCCACGCCCAGCGTCTGAAGTCAGCGCAACCTGCCCCAGGACGTCTTTCTGGGAGCTCGGAAGGTGCCCGGACCTCTCCGCCATTCCCAGGGAGTACCAGGACCTTGTGGACTGCGTAATTTACCTTCTCCCTAGCACCACTCTGCCTGGGGACGACTGTACTCGATATCAGAACTGGAGATCTTTTCAACAGCAGCAACAGTTAGTCAGACACCTCGGTAGCTTGATAGACAAATAGCTGAACCAATAAAAATCTTTAGACGCTTTAGTGTATATTAGCCACTGTGTTTTAAACCCACTTCTATCGTCTAGTTAGTTACCCGATTTAATTTCATATTTACGGTGTAGTTATTAGTCAGCTAGCGGGCTGGATAAGTTAGCATTAGCCTAGCTAGCTAACATCTCCGACCATGCGGCCACTAAGCTACTCCCCTGCTAAAGAAGAGCAGAATGTCACAGTAAAACAAGAAGTAGAGGGTGAGGCTGTTGCCGTGAAAGTAGAAGAGGAAGACGTTTCAGTGAAAGAAGAGGAAGACGTGTTCAGAGTGCAAAAGGAGGAGGACAGCACTTTGAGATATCAGCTGATGTACGAAGGGCTATATAAATAAATTTGATTTGATTTGATTTGATGTTACAGTAAAAGAAGAGGAAGGGAAAGAGGAGAATGCAGTTTTTGGAGTGGAGAAGGAAGGGGAGATTACTGTCACATTGAAAGATGAAGAGATGGAGGTAGGAGATCTGATTAACACCAGCAAGTACCGCCTTAAATTTGTTTTTAGTTTTGGATATTCGCAGTTGGCTGGTCAATACCTCTTCAACGGAGGGCCCTGGGAGGATGACTGATGTCTAGAATCAGACGACGTAGAGAGCAAGCTACCCCTTGTTTTCTTCGTTCCGTTTCCAAAAAGTGACTTAACATATATATTTGAGAATTGCTGGGGAGCACTGCATCTAGTGATTTTCGTGTAGTGATGTTTTACTACACACCGTGCCCACCAATAGTGCCATGTGAGATTTGGGTTGGCTACACCAAAGATTATGGATATAATAACAAGATGTCTCTCTGCCATAACAAGGGGAGTTGATGTCCACAAAGCGGCACTGCGGGTTGTCAAGCTCCTCCTATCCTGTCTTTGGATTGGTGGATTCATCTTTTTATTGTAATCTATTGTTTATATTCTATGAGGGTTCTTGTGGTCAACCGCCTGTATTCAATGGAGAGAGATGCTAAGCTACTAGCATGAATATGCATATCGATCTGGAGACAACTCATATAGTGTTTTAATCAAAGTTGTCGGTATGTCACGTGTCCACATAACAACTTAAGCATTACGAAACTTCTGTTGGTTCAAGTAATCTTCAAGTAGCAAATAAGACATTCATTTTGTTGTTGACCAAATTCAACACTTTCCAAATTAAATTGATAATTGTTTCCACTTGGATACAACCTACTGTAGCCTACTGGCATGACCTAGAGAGATACAACCTACTGTAACCTACTGGCATTACCTAGAGAGATACAACCTACTGTAGTCTACTGGCATGACCTAGAGAGATACAACCTACTGGCATGACCTAGAGAGTTACAACCTACTGTAAGCCTACTGGCATGACCTAGAGAGATACAACCTACTGTACAAACTCCCTCACGACGCCAGGACAGCGGAGTCAATCACCACCTTCCGGAGACACCTGAAACCCCACCTCTTTAAGGAATACCTAGGATAGGATAAAGTAATCCTTCTCACCCCCCCCCCCTTAAAAGATTTAGATGCACTATTGTAAAGTGGCTGTTCCACTGGATGTCATAAGGTGAATGCACCAATTTGTAAGTCGCTCTGGATAAGAGCGTCTGCTAAATGACTTAAATGTAAAATGTAAATGTGAGATATTTTTGTGGAGAAGAAGAACAAGACCCTGCACCCATGCATCGACAACCGGGGACTAAATTATATAAACACGGTCCACCATGTTTTCCAAGCTGGATCTACGGAACGCCTACCACCTAGTGCGTATACAGCAGGGGGATGAGGGGAAGACTGCCTTCAACATGGCCAGCGGCCACTACGAGAATTTGGTCATGCCATTTGGCATTACCAACGCCCCTGCCGTGTCCCAGGCACTGATTAATTATGTTCTCCGCAACATGTTGACCCGTGCCGTCATCAATCATCAATCTACGTTGATGACATCTTTGTCTTCTCCCACTCCCCTCAAGAACATGTGCTCCACATCCGACAGGTTCTTCAACGCTTCCTGGAAACCAGCTGTTTGTTAAGGCAGAGAAGTGCAAGTTCCATTGATCCACCATCTCCTTTCTGGGGTACATCATCTCCACTGGGAGTGTCCAGATGGATCCCGGGAAGGTGTGAGCGGTGGTGGATTGGCCCCAGTCTTCGTCCAGGGTGCAGCTGCAATGTTTCCTGGGGTTTGCCAACTTCTATCACCTCTTCATGTGGGGTTACAGCATCCTTGCTTCCTACCTGTCAGCACTCACCTCCCCAAGGTTCCATTCACGTGGTCCCTTGCTGTGGACCGGGTGTTCTGGGACCTCAAACACCGCCTCACCACTGCTCCCATCTTGGTTTATCCTGACCCTTCCCATCAGTTCATGGTGGAGGCCGATGCATCTAATATAGGAGTGGGGCGGTCCTGTCCCAGCGTTCTGCCCTGGACCTGAAGCTACATTCCTGTGCCTTCTTCTCCCATTGCCTCAAAGCCACAGAGAGAAACTATGATGTGGGAAATCGTGAGCTCCTCTCAGTTAAGATGGTGTTGGAGGATTGGAGGCACTGGCTGGAAGGGGCGGAATACCCGTTCATTGTATAGACCGACCACAAAAATCTGGAGTATCTCTGCACCGCCAAATGCCTCAACTCCAGGCAAGCTAGATGGGTCCTGCTGTTCACACAGTTCAACTTCTCCCTCTCATATCGGCCAGAATCCAAGAATGTTAAGCCAGATGCACTGTCTCGCCATTATAGCCCCACCGCTGTTACCCTGGAGCCCGAGACCATCCTTCCCACCTTGTGCGTGGCCACGGCACTCAGCTGGTGTATAGGGAAACAGGTCCGGGAGGCAAAGCGGTCCCAGCTGAACCCCAGGGGGGGGTCCTGATAACTGGATGTTCATGCCTGACTCCTATAGAATGGCCAGCCACCCGGGCTCCCGCCGGACCCTGGCTTTTGTCCGACGACTGTTTTGGTGGCCCACCATGGTCTCTGACGTCTCCACATTCATCACCGCTTTCAAAGTGTCTGCACAAAACAAGACTCCTCGACAAGATCCGGCTGGTCTCCTCCAACCTCTGCCTGTCCCTTACCGTCCCTGGTCCCGCATCTCCCTGGACTTTGTCATGTGTCTTCCCCCATCTGATGGCATCACCGTCATCCTGACTATGGTGGATCGCTTTTCCAAGGCCGCCCATTTCATTCCTCTCCCCAAACTACCCTCTGCCAAGGAGACGGCCCAGCTCATGGTGCAGCACGTCTTCCGGATCCATGGACTGCCGGTCAACATGGTCTCTGAGCGGGGCTCTCAGCTCTCGTCTCAGTTCTGGAAGGCGTTCTGCAACCTAATTGGGTCGTCAGCCAGCCTGTCCTCCGGATTCCACCCCCAGTCCAACAGCCAGTTGGAGAGAGCCAACCAGAATCTGGAGACTACTCTTCGCAGCCTAGTCTCCGCCAATCCAACCACGTGGAGTCAGGAACTGGTGTGGGTTGAGTACACCCACAACACCCTTCCTTGCTCTGCCACAGGTCTCTCGTCCTTCGAGTGTTCCTTAGGATATCAGCCTCTGTTCTTCACCAAACAAGAGGAGGAAGTCAGCAATCCCTCTGCCCAGATGTTCATCCGCCGCTGTCACTGTACCTGGAAGAGAGCCCGGGCCACTCTGTTGAAGACCACATCCAGGTATTGGCGACAAGTGGATCACCACCGGACCCCTGCTCCGCGCTATTGGCTCGGGCAGAGGGTATGCTCTCCACCCGGGACCTGCCTCTCCAGTTGGAGTCACATAAACTTCCCCCGTTTCATTGGCCGTTCCCCATCTCTAGAGTCATTAGCCCCCCTGCTGTTCATCTTCTGTTACCCAGTACCCTCTGTATTTACCCTACTTTCCATGTGTCTAGGATTAAGCCCTTGTCTCACAGCCCTTTGTCTTCTGTTTCCAGACCCCTCCTCCCCGTGTCATCGATGGCCATCCGGCGTACATGGTGAGACGCGTTTTACTAAGAAAAGGCTGTATGCTTTTTATTTAAGTAATATGTGTTCAGGAAGTGTAAATGTGTCTAATAAGCTATAAGTTTGTTAATGAATATTTATTTTTTGTGTTTTTAAGTTATCATTTCAGTTTTACTTGGTGTTATCACTGTTACACACAGTACCACGGGATAGGGGTTTCTAGTACCTGGTTGACTGGGAGGGTTATGGCCTGGAGGAGAGATGCTGGGCCCCTGCTAAAGACATCCTAAATGAATGGTTTAGTAATAGGACATTTTTTATAATTTCATAATTATTAGGCTGACACAGTACCTTTAGCTATACAGAATATCTCACCACCCTGTGTTTCCTTCTCCTCCCCTCTCTCCGTCATTCCTTTCTCAAGCACACAGAGTAATGGGCTGTTAGCAGTTTAATGAAGTATGTTTCGTTGTGAAAACACTTTACTATCTATGTTCCCAAACAGATTTCACTTGGTTTCCCAAATGAAGTCCTGGGAAGCTGCTGGAAAAGGGTTGGCGAGCCCATGACATACAGTTTGGGCGAAATACCACCTGTTCTGTGGAGAGAGGCATGCAGCTCCTCAAACAGTGGTTGATGCATGGAATAAAATAACCGAACTAGCCTACTACCCAAAATGAGTGAAAAACTAACTGGCCTCGAATTACTATTGGAGTGCATACTAATGACTTGTGTTTTTTCCTACTCTGTTTCTAACCATTGTGATAATGGGCCATTCTAAACAAATTGTACATATTAGTAAAGACAAGATTAAATTGAGAATAGTATGATATGATCAGTAGAAGAGATCTTTTGATTTCTTTTGAATTTCTTTGGACTTCTAAGGCATTCTTAGGTTTGTCGTCCAAAAATGTTGACTCAAGTTTGCCAAAAAGCACCTGGATGATCATCAATACTTCTGGAAGAATGTTCTATGGACAGATGAGTCCCATTATGCCTGGCGAAAACCAAACACTGCTTTCCACAGTAAAAACCTCATACCAGCAGTCAAGCATGGTGGGGGTAGTGTGATGATTTGGGGATGCTTTATTGCTTCAGTACCTGGACAACTTGCCTTAATAGAAGGCACCATGAATTCTGCTTTGTATCAGAGAATTCTACAGGAGAATGTCAGGCCATCCATCTGTGAGCTGAAGCTGAAGCGCAGCTGGGTCATGCAGCAAGACAATGATCCAAAACACACAATCAATTCTACATGAAAATGGCTTAAAAGCAACAAGGGTAACGTTTTGGAATAGCCTTGTAAAAGTCCAGAACTAATCCCAATTGAGGTGTTGTGGCAGGACTTGAAACGAGCAGTTCATGCTTGAAAACCCACAAATGTTGCTGAGCTAAAGCAGTTCTGTATGGAAGAGTGGGCCAAAATTCCTCCACAGTGCAGTTAGAGACTGATCAACAACTACAGGAAGCATTTTGTTGCAGTCATTGCAGCTAAAGCTGGCACAACCAGTTATTGAGTGTAAGGGGGCAATTACTTTTTCACACAGGGACATTGGGTGTTGCATAACTTTGTTTATGAAATAAATTAAATAAGTATATAATTGTTGTGTTATTTGTTCACTGAGGTGCCCATTATCTAATAATCGAATCTAATGATTTTGGTTGATAACATTCAGTATTGAAAAATATGCAGCAGTATAGAAATTACAAAGGGGGCAATACTTTTTCACAGCACTGTAGATGTTCCAAAGGCACGCCTCAGCAGCTTGTATGCAGCTTGTATGCAGCTTGTATGCTGCTTGTATGCTGCTTGTATGCAGCTTGTATGCTGCTTGTATGCAGCTTGTATACAGCTTGTATGCTGCTTGTATGCAGCTTGTATGCTGCTTGTATGCTGCTTGTATGCAGCTTGTATGCTGCTTGTATGCTGCCTCATCTCATCCAAGATGGCGTAGCAGTCAGACGTCTTGTCGTGTCGTGTCCCTTGTATATATCGTTTTTTTACATATTTTTCTTCGCATATCTTTTAAAACATTTTGCTATACCTCAACATCTAAATACTCTCCTGCAACCCGTCTCACCCAATGTAGCGTGGATCTGCTTTTCTTTCTAAAGTATTTATATTTACTTCGGATCCGGAACCCCTCAACTGAAGCTAGCCAGCTAACTACCAGCTATCAGTCAGCAAACCATTGCTAGCGGTCATCAGCTAACCGGTCATCAGCTAACCTTTAGCTCTGAAAGCTCTCGCCAGTTCGAACAACGCGACTCTAACCAGAGCATAACGGACCTATTATTTTTTATCCCCAGATTCCCACTGCAAACGGAACATTTTCAGCTGGATAGCTAACTAGCTAACCGCAACCCCGGATGATTACTCCTGGCTAGCGTTTCCATCCACTTAGCTTGAAGCTAGCCCGGCCAGAGCTCCTGTGCTACCACCGAAGCATACTCCTGGGCTACAATATCCAGACCCACGACCGGTCTATCGATGTTACCGCATGAAGAGGCATAAACAGACTCACCCCATCGCGACGTCCCCCAAAGGCTAACTTTCTAGCCCTTGCTATCTGCTTGCTTGCTAATTCGGCCTGCTAACTGATAGTTTGTTTAGCCCCGGTCCGATGACTGCTAGCTTGTTTAGCCCCAGCCTACTAACTGCTAGCTTGTTAGCACATGCTTGCTAACTGTCTGAATTGCCTGTATCCGCTACGAAGCCGCAGTAAAACGACCACCCCTCATCACTGTCAAACGCTCCCTAAAACATTTCTGTGAGCAGGCCTTTCCAATCGACCTGGCCCGGGTATCCTGGTAGGACATTGACCTCATTCCGTCAGTTGAGGATGCCTGGTCATTCTTTAAAAGTAACTTCCTCACCATTTTAGATAAGCATGCTCCGTTCAGAAAATGCAGAACTAAGAACAGATATAGCCCTTGGTTCACTCCAGACCTGACTGCCTTCGACCAGCGCAAAAACATCCTGTGGCGGACTGCAATAGCATCGAATAGTCCCCGTGATATGCAACTGTTCAGGGAAGTCAGGAACCAATACACGCAGTCAGTCAGGAAAGCTAAGGCCAGCTTCTTCAGGCAGAAATGTGCATCCTGTAGCTCCAACTCCAAAAAGTTCTGGGGCACTGTGAAGTCCATGGAGAACAAGAGCACCTCCTCCCAGCTGCCCACTGCACTGAGGCTAGGTAACACGGTCACCACCGATAAATCCATGATTATCGAAAACTTCAACAAGCATTTCTCAACGGCGGACCATGCCTTCCGCCTGGCTACTCCAACCTCGGCTAACAGCCCCCCCGCAGCTACTCGCCCAAGCCTCTCCAGGTTCTCCTTTACCCAAATCCAGATAGCAGAGGTTCTGAAAGAGCTGCAAAACCTGTACCCGTACAAATCAGCTGGGCTTGACAATCTGGACCCTCTATTTCTGAAACTATCCGCCGCCATTGTCGCAACCCCTATTACCAGCCTGTTCAAGCTCTCTTTCATATCGTCTGAGATCCCCAAGGATTGGAAAGCTGCCGCAGTCATCCCCCTCTTCAAAGGGGGAGACACCCTGGACTCAAACTGTTACAGACCTATATTCATCCTGCCCTGCCTATCTAAGGTCTTCGAAAGCCAAGTCAACAAACAGGTCACTGACCATCTCGAATCCCACCGTACCTTCTCCGCTGTTCAATCTGGTTTCCGAGCCGGTCACGGGTGCACCTCAGCCACGCTCAAGGTACTAAACGATATCATAACCGCCATCGATAAAAGACAGTACTGTGCAGCCATCTTCATCGACCTTGCCAATGCTTTCGACTCTGTCAATCACCATATTCTTATCGGCAGACTCAGTAGCCTCGGTTTTTCTGATGACTGCCGTGCCTGGTTCACCAACTACTTTGCAGACAGAGTTCAGTGCGTCAAATCGGAGGGCATGCTGTCCGGTCCTCTGGCAGTCCCTATGGGGGTGCCACAGGGTTCAATTCTCTGGCCGACTCTTTTCTCTGTATATATCAATGATGTTGCTCTTGCTGCGGGCGATTCCCTGATCCACCTCTACGCAGACGACACCATTCTATATACTTCCGGCCCGTCCTTGGACACTGTGCTATCTAACCTCCAAACGAGCTTCAATGCCATACAACACTCCTTCCGTGGCCTCCAACTGCTCTTAAACGCTAGTAAAACCAAATGCATGCTTTTCAACCGTTCGCTGCCTGCACCCGCACGCCTGACTAGCATCACCACCCTGGATGGTTCCGACCTTGAATATGTGGCCCTCGGCTGGCCCTCGCTACATATTCGTCGCCAGACCCACTGGCTCCAGGTCATCTACAAGTCCATGCTAGGTAAAGCTCCGCCTTATCTCAGTTCACTGGTCACGATGGCAACACCCACCCGTAGCACGCACTCCAGCAGGTGTATCTCACTGATCATCCCTAAAGCCAACACCTCATTTGGCCGCCTTTCGTTCCAGTTCTCTGCTGTCTGTGACTGGAACTAATTGCAAAAATCGCTGAAGTTGGAGACTTTTATCTCCCTCACCAACTTCAAACATCTGCTATCTGAGCAGCTAACCGATTGCTGCAGCTGAACATAGTCTATCGGTAAATAGCCCACCCATTTTTACCTACCTCATCCCCATAATGTTTTTATTTATTTACTTCTCTGCTCTTTTGCACACCAATATCTCTACCTGTACATGACCATCTGATCATTTATCACTCCAGTGTTAATCTGCAAAATTGTAATTATTCGCCTACCTCCTCATGCCTTTTGCACACAATGTATATAGACTCTCTTTTTTTCTACTGTGTTATTGACTTGTTAATCCATGTGTAACTCTGTGTTGTCTGTTCACACTGCTATGCTTTATCTTGGCCAGGTCACAGTTGCAAATGAGAACTTGTTCTCAACTAGCCTACCTGGTTAAATAAAGGTGAAAGAAAATGCTGCTTGTATGCTGCTTGTATGCTGCTTGTATGCTGTTTGTATGCTGTTTGTATGCTGCTTGTATGCTGCTTGTATGCTGCTTGTATGCTGCTTGTATGCAGTTTGTATGCTGCTAGTATGCTGTTTGTATGCTGTTTGTATGCTGTTTGTATGCTGCTTGTATGCAGCTTGTATGCATGGAGGCCAGGAGTTACTAAACATTTTATCTTAATTAACGGTCAGCTACCGTGAGACCGGCAGGCTTTTGCATGACAATAACCAGCTGACGAAATGTAATTGACTGCGACAGCCCCATGTCATGTGATATCTGGATTTCTGTCAGTAGTACAGCATGTTCCAACAACTGAGGGGGTTTTGTCTGACAACTGACAGATTGGTCTGTTGGTAACAATGTAGTTGTTCCTTCAAGGTCCAAGTTTCAAGATTATTTGACACTTAGTTCCATCATGAATATGAAATGTCACGTTTGTTTTGACATGAAGCCCGCTAATTAGGCTTAATATACAAGAGAAGAGTTGTGTTGCTACTCTTTGTACATGTCAATGACCACTCTAAGTAAACGTAAGAGTAAAGAGTTGTGTTGCTACTCTTTGTACATGTCAATGACCACTCTAAGTAAACGTAAGAGTAAAGAGTTGCGTTGCTACTCTTGCCTTCTTAAAATGTCAGTTATGCGATTCTACTCCTTTTTGTGCCTCTCAGCAAAGTTGTTTTGTTTCAGATATAAACATCTGGGAGGTCTATACTCAATAATATCTAGGAGATGCTTGAACCTTTGTGGTGCTTTCGTTGTTTAAACTGTAAGCCCGCTGCCTACAACACCTGCCTTCTGAATAATGAACTCGGATGCAGTTTAATACCACACACTCAAAGGCAGCTCTATCCCAAAGGCAGCTCTATCCCATTGCAGGGCGGAGTAGAGAAGACCAGCAGTTATGCTGCCCCCGGGAAGTCTGATGGTGTAACTGCACCCTCGCAGCCTTTGTAAACTTGATCTGCCGTCTCCTTGCCTTTTATGACCCCTTTTTTTCCACCCCTCACAAAAACCAATAGCCAGGGCCATGTTTCAGTACTGAAGGCATCAATCACCATAGCAAGCTGAGGTTAACCAATGCAATGATCATGCAAAGTAGCCTATGACAATTGGGAATTCTAACAGTACAATGTTGTTTACACCAATTAGTAAGTTGTAGACAAGCCCACTGCACTTGACTTCAATTTTTCTGAGAAAGCATTCGCAGGTAAACGGTGTGGACGTCGTTCAAGCATAAATTTCCTTCAAAAGTCATGCGCTTGTCGACAATGCGTCTTTGACTGAATCCCGGGCCTATGTCTTGGTTTAAGCCCTACTCTTTTCCTTATGATTTCTATCAACACATATATGCGACAACCTCCCGATAAGCTGGAATTTGACACTTTGAGGATGAGTAGCATGGGACACACACTTCCTCCTCCAACTGATGAGCTCTAACATCCTCATCAGTATAGAGCTCCAGGCTCTGGTAAACATCTGCCTGTGTGTGTTAATTGTGTACTTCCTCTAGACTAAGCAGTCAGTACAATGCTGCGATAGAAATGTAGAGGTTGGCAGGTAAACATTCCCCTGTGATACTACTGGGATATATATTTGAGGGATCTAATATGTCGATAGTGTTACTGACACAGGCACCTCTTAAGTTGTTGTTGAGGTACATATCTTTGTTATTAGATCGTTTTTATACTTTTGTTCTTACATTTCCCATTCTATTGTTCATTTCTGATTTCCTATCTTATTGCGTATGATATTCGCTGAAAAACTAATGGGAATAACGAGATGAAAAAGCATGTGTCCGGAATAAGATTCTCCTCAGATAGTCTTGAGCTAGTTTACTTTCACTGAGGTCAGTGGGATGCAGGGTTGGGGTCGGTTCCATTTCAATCCATGTCAATTCAGGAAGTAAACTCATATTCAGATTTTTTCTAATTAAATCTCATAGAGAAGCAATTGGAATTAGAAGATCTGATTACTTCCTGAATTGACAGGGAATTGACCCCAACCCTTGTGGGAGGTTTGGGGAAAAAAAACTGAACCAGCTAACCAGCTCTATTAGGTCAAATGGCTTTGAGGTAACATGTCATAGTCATGCTGAAGAAAGCTTTAACCAAAACATCAAAAAGCTTTTTCCCGCCTGCTGCTGGCTACTGCATGTAGTAAATATATCAAATCAGGTAAGGAAGGTATTGGATTCAACTTTGTGTGTGACTTTCTAACCCTGAACTACTCTTTTTTTCTCTCCAAGTAACATGTCTTTATTTCCTCAGTCATTCTCCATATGACAGCGACATGACATGAGAAACACCGGAGATGGTGTAATAAAGATCCAGATGTCATCCAAATACGCCACGATCTGGATGGGATAAAGCGACACAGTTAGAAATGCTGTGTTTTCTTGAGTTTCGGAGCTCTTGTCTCACAAAGGGAAAGACTGTGCCAGACCAGTATTCAATTAAGTGTTCTTTATTCATACTGTGGATGGAATATTAAACATCAATGCAGAGTAATTTGCGATTGCTCACACTCATACCGTTTGATGGTGCCTGGCCTGCAAAATATTCAAAAACCCTTCAAGGAATTTCCACCCAATGAGAAAGACATAGGAGCACATCTATGGTGCCACAATTACAAGATAACATTTTGTGATTAATCAAAATGATGAGGTGAATATTAATGAGCTACTTTATTCATTTGTTTTCCTTTCTGTGCCACATCCTTATGTGAATGTCCGAAGTAATGGCATGTGCTCACAAAAAAACATACTTATAGTAAGCTATCAAAAGAGTATAGTAGGTCAAAATATGACTACGTAAAATCAATCAATAATTGCTCCAAACAAGTGGTTTCTACGTTTTACCTTCACAGTCCAGCGTTTTGCGTCTCAATAAAATCCTAACACGTGTCTCCCATATTATCACCAGGGAGATGCAGGGGCAACTGTGACAAAAATCTGTTTGCACAAACTGAAATACAACCAATTTGATAAAAGTGTTACACAACTGTTGCGGAGACAGCACAATGGTCGTATGAACATTTGTGTGCAGACAAACTCCTTTGGACCACAAAAATAGCAATTGTATCACATCCATACCACAGCCATTGTGTAAAATACTTTGTACCTCACACTTTAGTGTTCGTATGGAGCCTATTTGTTTTAGGTAGCGAATAACGCTGTGACCTGCTTGTTCCATGACGGCAATAGAGAACACCATTGCTACAGTAACAGTCATAACAACAGCTTTGCTGGGTAGACGCCAGAGTCGCAAGCTGCTGGTTTGTAAATCTATGTTGATTAGTCTTTAACTGAACAATAGTATTTGCCGCGGGGAGAGGTGTGGGTCAGATTGGAAAATATTCACCCTGAACAGCCTATTGCACTCTGTATTAGTATCTCTCAGACCTAGGATGTGTCTCAAATGGCACCCTATTCCCTATATAGCGCATTCCTTTTGACCGGGACCCATAGGGCTCTGGATACTATATAGGGAACAGGATGCCATTCCAACCCCAGCCACTTGCTTGTTTCCATATTGTCACATAGCAACAGAGCTGTTTCTTGAATACAGTCTGAAAACTACGGGTATGTACACATTCTTTCTAGTTTCCCAAAAGGGAGAGGAACTACCGTTTCGATAATATATGGCATTTTAAATCTTTATTTTAACAGTAAACAATTATTAAACACATTAAATGATAAGAACACATTCCAGTCATCTTGAAACATGTCATTTTTGGTTACATATCAGAGAGGTAAAAATCCACAGGGTGTGTGTCCAGAGAGAGTTCTGATGATGATGATGTCAGAAAGAGTTCTGTAGATAGGTCACTTTTTGTGCTCTGCTCCTATTGGCTCATCTCCTCAGGCTTGGGTGGGGCAGTCTCGTGGATTGTCGAGTGGGGAGGAGTCAAACGGGCGACACTGAGGGATTGAGCTGCAATGGAACTCTTTCTTCTTCTGCGAGAGAGAGAGAGAGAGGTGCTTTGAGGGCAAGCATCCACACTAGCACTTGTGCTGATCTGAAATAATTGGATAGGTTCTAGCAATAATTATGGTGGTAGCTCAACCTGCCGTTGTGCTTACACCAACAGTATCTGGTCCTCTCAGATTAACACATGTGCCTATGCCTTGCGGCTTTCCCTCATTGGGCCTTCATCACTCTTAGTTTTAGCTCTGGTTCTTACCCCTGCGGCACCACTATATCCTCTTGGTTGTCCCCACTGATGCAGCTCTCTGTCTGGGAGCTCTGCTTGTTGTAGGGGTCCTCCTTCTCCTCGTCTGCTCCCTGGGAGCAGAGCAGCTCCCTGATCTCGCTTGCCTCGTCAGTCTGCACCACGATGGAGGGCAGCCGCCCCCTGCAGTGAATAGGATCCTCTGCAAAAGACTCCGACGCTATGGCCATCGGAGTCAGGGGGCAAGGGAAGATCTGGGGCAGAGAGGGTGTGAGAGGGGTGGCAGGGAGAAGAGGCAGGGGGGAGAGATAGGGGGGAGAGATAGGATGAGGGAAAGAGGAGGGAGAGAGCAGGCAGGAAGGGAGGGGAAAGAAAGAAAGAAAGAGAGCAGTATTTATACAGGTACTTTAAGTCAATTTAAAAAACAAATTCTTTTTACAGGGACAACCTGTCCAGAGGCGAAGATAGCAGCAATATAGAACAACACAAAAACGTCACCTGAACATATACATACAGTATACATAAAGCAGAAGTGATGACCTTGGTACACTCTAAAAATTAGGGGTTCATTAAGGGTTCTTCTAAGATCCTCAAAGTTCTTTGAAGAACCTTACGGTTTTTGGCACTGAAAATGACCCCCAAAAGGTCCTTTCAAGAACACCACAGGAGGTGGGGTTCATCGAGGAACCTCCTTAGTTGGTGGGGGTTCTTGCAGAAACCTAACTGCCCAACTGAAACATTTGGATTTGAAATTGAAAGGACAACAGGTGAAGGCACAACTGAAAAATGTAAAGATCTCAATTTAGGGTAAGGCTTGTCTAATATAATTTGGCTTGTATAATCTAAATTGATATTCTTTTAGGATGATACCATCTATCTTTTAATATTTATGCACATTTTTCCTAAACATAGACTGGACACAATTCAATGGATATCAGTCAACAAAGAGGTAAGAATTTGTACTGTAGGCTATAAGAATATGTTGAAGGCTGTATTGGGTGCAGATGACTGAACTGCTCACTTTTGTGTCTGTGTCTGCAGATATACATACAAGGAGGCATGCAAAGGTATGTCAATTGGTATTGGTATGTTACGCAGACCGCATTTACCTTCCTCCTTCCTTACCTCTTCAATGGATATCTCAATTGCCTCTACATTATGGACAAAGTACAGTGCTGTATTTTTTTGTGAAGAATCAACAACAAGTGGGACACAATCATGAAGTGGAACGACATTTATTGGATATTTCAAACTTTTTAACAAATCAAAAACTGAAAAATTGGGCGTGCAAAATTATTCAGCCCCTTTACTTTCAGTGCAGCAAACTCTCCAGAAGTTCAGTGAGGATCTCTGAATGATCCAATGTTGACCTAAATGACTAATGATGATAAATACAATCCACCTGTGTGTAATCAAGTCTCCGTATAAATGCACCTGCACTGTGATAGTCTCAGAGGTCCGTTAAAAGCGCAAAGAGCATCATGAAGAACAAGGAACACACCAGGCAGGTCCGAGATACTGTTGTGAAGAAGTTTAAAGCCAGATTTGGATACAAGCTTTAAACATCCCAAGGAGCGCTGTGCAAGCAATAATATTGAAATGGAAGGAGTATCAGACCACTGCAAATCTACCAAGACCTGGCCGTCCCTCTAAACTTTCAGCTCATACAAGGAGAAGACTGATCAGAGATGCAGCCAAGAGGCCCATGATCACTCTGGATGAACTGCAGATATCTACAGCTGAGGTGGGAGACTCTGTCCATAGGACAACAATCAGTCGTATATTGCACAGATCTGGCCTTTATGGAAGAGTGGCAAGAAGAAAGCCATTTCTTAAAGATGTCCATAAAAAGTGTTGTTTAAAGTTTGCCACAAGCCACCTCCAGACACACCAAACATGTGGAAGAAGGTGCTCTGGTCAATGAAACCAAAATTGAACTTTTTGGCAACAATGCAACACATTATGTTTGGCGTAAAAGCAACACAGCTCATCACCCTGAACACCCCATCCCCACTGTCAAACATGGTGGTGGCAGCATCATGGTTTGGGCCTGCTTTTCTTCAGCAGGGACAGGGAAGATGGTTAAAATTGATGGGAAGATGGATGGAGCCAAATACAGGACCATTCTGGAAGAAAACCTAATGGAGTCTGCAAAAGACCTGAGACTGGGATGGAGATTTGTCTTCCATTAAGACAATGGTCCAAAACATAAAGCAAAATCTACAATGGAATGGTTCAAAAATAAACATATCCAGGTGTTAGAATGGCCAAGTCAAAGTCCAGACCTGAATCCAATCGAGAATCTGTGGAAAGAACTGAAAACGGCTGTTCACAAATGCTCTCCATCCAACCTCACTGAGCTCGAGCTGTTTTGCAAGGAGGAATGGGAAAAAATGTCAGTCTCTCGATGTGCAAAACTGATAGAGACATACCCCAAGCGACTTACAGCTGGAATCGCAGCAAAAGGTGGCGCTACAAAGTATTAACTTAAGGGGGCTGAATAACTTTAGGTGAAAATGGTTCTTGGTAGAACCCTATCCATCTGCAAAGAACCCTTTTAAGTAAGTAAGTGTGTGTGTGTGTGTGTGTGTGTGTGTGTGTGTGTGTGTGTGTGTGTGTGTGTGTGTGTGTGTGTGTGTGTGTGTGTGTGTGTGTGTGTGTGTGTGTGTGTGTGTGTGTGTGTGTGTGTGTGTGTGTGTGTGTGTGTGTGTGTGTGTGTGTGTGTGTGTGTGTGTGTGCATTCATGCTTGTGTATCAGAGTAAGAAAATATTGCATAGAATTGCATGTGTGTGCGAGTGTACGTGAGTACCTGGTAGACTCTGCTCCCTCTCCTCTGATTTGGATCTGCTGAATCCCCTGGGGCAGTCACCACATTCACACTGGTGAAACACGGTAGAGCAAGATACATCCATATAGTGCACAGATATCATTTAACATGCTTACAAGTATACTGTACATACACACAGGAAAATACAGAAGTTGGGAGTCCATTTCATTGTGCTTGTTGACAACGTGCCTTTGATTGATTTTGTAATGGGAACAGCTAACATGTAGCCTTTGATCGCGTGAATATACATCAACAATTTGAATTGGCTCATGCTTAAACTTAACCTTGAATTTAAACTTTTCCTAATGTGCGCAAGTAGGCCTCTGACTGTTCAATCGGACAATATGTACAGTACCTTCAGAAATGATTCATACCCCTTGACTTATTCTACATTTTGTTGTGTTACAGCCTGAATTTCAAATAGATTAAATAGAGATGTTGTGTCACTGGCCTACACACAATACCCCATCATGTCAAAGTGTAATTGTGTTTTTAGAAATGTTTGCAAGTGAACTAAAAAAGAAAAGCTGAAATGTCTTGAGTCAATAAGTGTTCAACCCCTTTATTATGGCAAGCCTGTATAATGTGCGATAATGTTGAACATGATTTTTGAATGACTACCTCATCTCTGTACCCCACACATTCAATTATCTGTAAGGTCCCTCAGTCGAGCAGTGAATTTCAAACACAGATTCATGCACAAAGACCAAGGAGGTTTTACAATGCCTTGCATTGAAGGATACCTATTGGTAGATGGGGGGGAAAAAAGTAGACATTGAATATCCCTTTGAGCTTGATGAAGTTATTATCATACTTTGGATGGTGTTTCAATACACCCAGTCACTACAAAGATGCAGGCGTCCTTCCTAACTTAGTTGCCGGAGAGGAAGGACACCGCTCAGGGATTTCACCATGAGGCCAATGGTGACTTTAAAATGGTTACAGATAGGGCCTCCCAGGTGGCGCAGTGGTTAAGGGCGCTGTACTGCAGCGCTAGCCGTGCCATCAGAGTCCCTGGGTTCGCGCCCAGGCTCTGTCGTAACTGGCTGTGATCGGGACGTCCTAACTTTTTCATTATATTTCATTATAGCACAACGATTTGATTTGTCTAATCTTAGCCATTTCTTCTCAGCTAGCTACATAGCCGTCTTTGTATCAAAGATAATTGCGTAATTATCGTATTTCGCCGTCCTAACGTAGTCTTCACTAGCCAGCTAGCTAACGTCCACTGATTAGCTGCACTGGAGAAACTATTACACTCAACTGAACGACTTGATTAGTGTAGTGTTAGCTAGCTACATAGCTGTCTTTGCTGTCTTCGTATCTTCGTATCCAAGATAATTGTGTTGTTTAGGTTTAGAGTGTGTAGTCTTAGAGTGATTATCTTAATTTACCGAGGTTAGCTAGCCAGCTATTTGTCGTCCTTAACGTAGGAGACTCTGCTAGCTAGCAAACAGTTAGCCAACGTCTACCGAATAGACTCACAACCCGGTCGCATTCACAGGTAGTATCACATTTTCATTTCATTACAGTACAACGGTTTGATTTGTTTGATCGTAGCTAGCTACATAGCTAGCTACATAGCCGTCTTTGTATCAAATAACTGTGTAGTCTAGAGCGATTTTCTAGGTTAGCTAGCCAGCTATTGTCGTTCTTTTAACGTAACGTAAACAACACTACTAGCTAGCCAGCTAGCCCCCGAATAGCAGCACTGCAGAAACTATTACACTCAACGGAACGACTTGATTAGTGTAGTGTCAACAACGCACCCACTGCCAGCTAGCCTACTTCAGCAGTACTGTATCATTTTAATCATTTTAGTCAATAAGATTCTTGCTACGTAGCTTAACTTTCTGAACATTCGAGACGTGTAGTCCACTTGTCATTCCAATCTCCTTTGCATTAGCGTAGCCTCTTCTGTAGCCTGTCAACTATGTGTCTGTTTATCCCTGTTCTCTCCTCTCTGCACAGACCATACAAACGCTCCACACCGCGTGGCCGCGGCCACCCTAATCTGGTGGTCCCAGCGCGCACGACCCACGTGGAGTTCCAGGTCTCCGGTAGCCTCTGGAACTGCCAATCTGCGGTCAACAAGGCAGAGTTCATCTCAGCCTATGCCTCCCTCCAGTCCCTCGACTTCTTGGCACTGACGGAAACATGGATCACCACAGACAACACTGCTACTCCTACTGCTCTCTCTTCGTCCGCCCACGTGTTCTCGCACACCCCGAGAGCTTCTGGTCAGCGGGGTGGTGGCACCGGGATCCTCTTCTCTCCCAAGTGGTCATTCTCTCTTTCTCCCCTTACCCATCTGTCTATCGCCTCCTTTGAATTCCATGCTGTCACAGTTACCAGCCCTTTCAAGCTTAACATCCTTATCATTTATCGCCCTCCAGGTTCCCTCGGAGAGTTCATCAATGAGCTTGATGCCTTGATAAGCTCCTTTCCTGAGGACGGCTCACCTCTCACAGTTCTGGGCGACTTTAACCTCCCCACGTCTACCTTTGACTCATTCCTCTCTGCCTCCTTCTTTCCACTCCTCTCCTCTTTTGACCTCACCCTCTCACCTTCCCCCCTACTCACAAGGCAGGCAATACGCTCGACCTCATCTTTACTAGATGCTGTTCTTCCACTAACCTCATTGCAACTCCCCTCCAAGTCTCCGACCACTACCTTGTATCCTTTTCCCTCTCGCTCTCATCCAACACCTCCCACACTGCCCCTACTCGGATGGTATCGCGCCGTCCCAACCTTCGCTCTCTCTCCCCCGCTACTCTCTCCTCTTCCATCCTATCATCTCTTCCCTCCGCTCAAACCTTCTCCAACCTATCTCCTGATTCTGCCTCCTCAACCCTCCTCTCCTCCCTCTCTGCGTCCTTTGACTCTCTATGTCCCCTATCCTCCAGGCCGGCTCGGTCCTCCCCTCCCGCTCCGTGGCTCGATGACTCATTGCGAGCTCACAGAACAGGACTCCGGGCAGCCGAGCGGAAATGGAGGAAAACTCGCCTCCCTGCGGACCTGGCATCCTTTCACTCCCTCCTCTCTACATTTTCCTCCTCTGTCTCTGCTGCTAAAGCCACTTTCTACCACGCTAAATTCCAAGCATCTGCCTCTAACCCTAGGAAGCTCTTTGCCACCTTCTCCTCCCTCCTGAATCCTCCTCCCCCTCCCCCCCTCCTCCCTCTTTGCAGATGACTTTGTCAACCATTTTGAAAAGAAGGTTGACGACATCCGATCCTCGTTTGCTAAGTCAAACGACACCGCTGGTTCTGCTCACACTGCCCTACCCTGTGCTCTGACCTCTTTCTCCCCTCTCTCTCCAGATGAAATCTCGCGTCTTGTGACGGCCGGCCGCCCAACAACCTGCCCGCTTGACCCTATCCCCTCCTCTCTTCTCCAGACCATTTCCGGAGACCTTCTCCCTTACCTCACCTCGCTCATCAACTCATCCCTGACCGCTGGCTACGTCCCTTCCGTCTTCAAGAGAGCGAGAGTTGCACCCCTTCTGAAAAAACCTACACTCGATCCCTCCGATGTCAACAATTACAGACCAGTATCCCTTCTTTCTTTTCTCTCCAAAACTCTTGAACGTGCCGTCCTTGGCCAGCTCTCCCGCTATCTCTCTCTGAATGACCTTCTTGATCCAAATCAGTCAGGTTTCAAGATTATGTCATTCAACTGAGACTGCTCTCCTCTGTATCACGGAGGTGCTCCGCACTGCTAAAGCTAACTCTCTCTCCTCTGCTCTCATCCTTCTAGATCTATCGGCTGCCTTCGATACTGTGAACCATCAGATCCTCCTCTCCACCCTCTCCGAGTTGGGCATCTCCGGCGCGGCCCACGCTTGGATTGCGTCCTACCTGACAGGTCGCTCCTACCAGGTGGCGTGGCGAGAATCTGTCTCCTCACCACGCGCTCTCACCACTGGTGTCCCCCAGGGCTCTGTTCTAGGCCCTCTCCTATTCTCGCTATACACCAAGTCACTTGGCTCTGTCATAACCTCACATGGTCTCTCCTATCATTGCTATGCAGACGACACACAACTAATCTTCTCCTTTCCCCCTTCTGATGACCAGGTGGCGAATCGCATCTCTGCATGTCTGACAGACATATCAGTGTGGATGACGGATCACCACCTCAAGCTGAACCTCGGCAAGACGGAGCTGCTCTTCCTCCCGGGGAAGGACTGCCCGTTCCATGATCTCTCCATCACGGTTGACAACTCCATTGTGTCCTCCTCCCAGAGCGCTAAGAACCTTGGCGTGATCCTGGACAACACCCTGTCGTTCTCAACCAACATCAAGGTGGTGGCCCGTTCCTGTAGGTTCATGCTCTACAACATCCGCAGAGTACGACCCTGCCTCACACAGGAAGCGGCGCAGGTCCTAATCCAGGCACTTGTCATCTCCCGTCTGGATTACTGCAACTCGCTGTTGGCTGGGCTCCCTGCCTGTGCCATTAAACCCCTTCAACTCATCCAGAACGCCGCAGCCCGTCTGATGTTCAACCTTCCCAAGTTCTCTCACGTCACCCCGCTCCTCCGTTCTCTCCACTGGCTTCCAGTTGAAGCTCGCATCCGCTATAAGACCATGGTGCTTGCCTACGGAGCTGTGAGGGGAACGGCACCTCAGTACCTCCAGGCTCTGATCAGGCCCTACACCCAAACAAGGGCACTGCGTTCATCCACCTCTGGCCTGCTCGCCTCCCTACCACTGAGGAAGTACAGCTCCCGCTCAGCCCAGTCAAAACTGTTCGCTGCTCTGGCCCCCCAATGGTGGAACAAACTCCCTCACGACGCCAGGACAGCGGAGTCAATCACCACCTTCCGGAGACACCTGAAACCCCACCTCTTTAAGGAATACCTAGGATAGGATAAGTAATCCCTCTCACCCCCCCCTTTAAGATTTAGATGCACTATTGTAAAGTGACTGTTCCACTGGATGTCATAAGGTGAATGAACCTATTTGTAAGTCGCTCTGGATAAGAGCGTCTGCTAAATGACTTAAATGTAAATGTAAATGTAATTCACGTGTGTTTATGATTAGTCCCATAGGCCCTGTACAACTGATGTACAACACATTTGTCACAACTGATATGTTTGTGAAGCTACAGAATTGTTCAGCACAAAAATGTATACATAATTATTTTATGCTGTCTCCGCAACCCTGTAGTCATTTTTGTACAGAAAGGCTCTCCATTGTATCACAACCGTTATGCCAAATTTGTTGTACATTATTAAATGTCTATGGGGCCACATAGCCTAGGGACTACAGACAAAAAGTCACTGGGACTGAAATGTGTGTCTGATAGCACAGTCTCTATTGAACAGGCTACATAGATTAAATGAAATAAGACACAGCACCTCAGTCTATTCTTATACAGACACTCCACTGCACTGATAAGCAACATGTTAATCATGGCAAGCCAGATTATAGCCAGAAGTCAGAGGGAACAGGTGAGAGTCAAGCTGAAGTGTTGACAGACACTCCAATGGCAGCTCAGCTCAGCTCTGCAGTTGCCGGCGGCGATCTGGGATTGGTACATACATTTTTTGTGCTTTTAAATATAACATTGATTCTTGGAGAATGAATCTTAGTACGACATGTCTTTTACTCCATTGTTTGTAAAAATGTATTCTAAACAAATAATCGCTTCAAAACATGGATAAAACTATCATGTAGATGTCATGGACTGTCAGAGCATCTAGAGCACTGTCTATGAGTTTGAGAGTGGTTACATTTCCCAGCCCCATCCCTCAACTATACAAAAATAACTAGTGGGGCGGCCGGTTTCACAGACTGTAGCTTTAATGAGAGGGAGGAAGTCTCTCCTTCTCCTCGTTAGCTAATCCTCCACAGTAAGACCTTAACGAGGTAACGGGCTTGCACACCCAGTACCTGCTCACCCCTCAGAGGGATAGAGGAAGTGAAGGGCAGGAGGGGAGGGAGGGAGGGAGGGGGAGGGGACAGGCAAGGAAAGGGGGGTGAGGCAGAAATGGACAGAAAACAAGGACACGAAGTCTAACAACACAGATGCTGTTTACATTGTCAGTGCTAATCTGAGGATGGGTTCAATGGGGGGCGATTTCTTTTCCAGCGACGGTCGACCGACCGCTATCCTGGACACCAGAAATAGGGACCCTAGGTTAGGGTCAATTTTATTTTCGATTGATTATCAGGCCTGAGGAACCAAGCAAACATCTATTTGAATTGATCTGCATGTCCAGCCCTTTTAGCATCACCACGAAGTGTTTTACCATTTGCTTTTCAGAACAACCAGAGCTACAAGTAGAATTCAAAACCATTTGACATAAACAGTAGCATTCATGAGCTTTATTGACAAAATGAATGTAAATAACAAGAAATAGGCCAGCCAAGCAAAAACCTGATATGAATTTATGAAAATACTGTACAGAAATTCCACTCCCCAATCCTGACCTTATCCTAACCTTAACCATTAGTGGGGAAAATGCTAAGCTGACCCAAAATCATCGCCTAAGGGCAACTTCACCTTACTTCGGCTCTTACCTGTGGGGAGGGGGTAACCGGCTGGCGGGAGTGCAGCTCATTTCCAATGGAGAGTCCTGGCAATGGTTGTACTGAGACCAAGTCAATCAGAACGTCACCCAAATACCGAACCCAAGTCTGATGCTCTTTTCCGTTTTATTTATGCCTTTTCTCCTGTTCAGTTCTTTTACTTATCCCTCTCTCTTTGGACCTCGATCCCTCTCTCTTCTCTGTCTCTCATAGACTGACACACGCACACAGTATGTGCATACACCCTCATGCACGCACACAATCCCAAACCAGCTTTACCGACTGGCCGGCTTAACGTCAGCTTCAATTAAAAAAGAGCCAGTTACATCATGGCGACTGTATGGTTGCACGGGGTTGGACACATAGAGACCACGGGGCAAATGGCCACCGCAGACAGACAGTCCAGGGTAGTATTTATTAGTGCACAACATAGCAAAATGTTTTTGCAAATGAAAATTAAAACGTGTTTCCTATTGAACAAGTTCAGGTAGTCCCTCCCTGTTTCAGCTTGTTTCCCTCTGTTTTGGGTACTAGTGAATACGACCCAGCTAATTAAACTCTCTCCTTATATTTTACATCATACGATTGACACAGGGTCTCCCCAAGCTAACTGTGTTTGAAATGGCACTCTATTCCCTTTATAGTGCACTAATATCCACTGAGTGTACAAAACAGCTCTTTCTATGACATACTGTAGACTGACCAGGTGAATCCAGGTAAAAGCTATGATCCCTTATTGATGTCACCTGTTATTAAATTCACTTCAATCAGTGTAGATGAAGAGGAGACAGGTTCAAGAAATATTTTCGAGCCTTGAGACAATTAAGACATTGTGTATGTGTGTGTCATCTAGAGGGTGAATGGGCAAGACAAAATATTTTGGTGCCTTTGAACGGGGTATGACAGTAAGTGCCAGGTGCACCTGTTTGAGTGTGTCAAGAACTGCAGTGCTGCTGGGTTTTTCACGCTCAACAGTTTCCCGTGTGGATCAACAATGGTCCACCACTCAAAGCACATACAACTTGACACAATTGTGGGACGCTTTTGAGAACTTGTAGTCCATGCCCCGACAAGTTTAGGCTGTTTTGAGGGCAAAAGGGGGTGTTCCTAATGTTTTATATACTCAGTATGTATATACATTTCTTAATTTCTTTCTTTTTACTTTGTTGATTATGTGCGTATTGTTTTTTATTGCTAGGTATTATTACTGCATTGTTGGAGCTAGACACACAAGCATTTCGCTGCACCTGAGATAAAATCTGCAAATCTGTGTACGCAACAAATAAACTTTGATTTCATTTAGATTTGATTTCATTTAGAGTTTCTCAGCCCAATACAGCTCAATTCATGGGTCATTCTTACTTTTGGCCACATGGGGGCACTAGTACATGTGACTGAATTGTCACACTTGTTGCAATGTACAGTTGTGGCCAAAAGTTTTGAGAATGACACAAATATTAATTTTCACAAAGTCTGCTGCCTCAGTTTGTATGATAGCAATTTGCATATACTCCAGAATGTTATGAAGAGTGATCAGATGAATTTCAATTAATTGCAAAGTCCCTCTTTACCATGCAAATGAACTGAATCCCCAAAAAACATTTCCACTGCATTTCAGCCCTGCCACAAAAGAACCAGCTGACATCATGTCAGTGATTATCTCGTTAACACAGGTGTGAGTGTTGACGAGGACAAGGCTGGAGATCATGCTGATTGAGTTCGAACAGACTGGAAGCTTCTAAAGGAGGGTGGTGCTTGGAATCATTGTTCTTCCTCTGTCAAACACGGTTACCTGCAAGGAAACACGTGCCGTCATCATTGCTTTGCACAAAACAGGCTTCACAGGCAAGGACATTGCTGCAATTAAGATTGCACCTAAATCAATCATTTATCGGATCATCAAGAACATCAAGAACTTTCCAGCATGATGGAGCACCTTGCCACAAGGCAAAAGTGATTACTAAGTGGCTCGGGAAACAAAACATCAACATTTTTGGTCCATGGTCAGGAAACTCCCCAGACCTTAATCCCATTGAGAACTTGTGGTCAATCCTCAAGAGACAGGTGGGCAAACAAAAACCCACAAATTCTGACAAACTCCAAGCATTGATTATGCAGGAATGGGCTGCCATCAGTCAGGATGTGGCCCAGACGTTAATTGACAGCATGCCAGGGCAGATTGCAGAGGTCTTGAAAAAGAAGGGTCAACACTGCAAATATTGACTCTTTGCATCAACTTTTGTCATTAAAAGTCTTTGACACTTATGAAATGCTTGTAATTCTACTTCACTATTCCATAGTAACATCTGACTAAAATATCTAAAGACACTGAAGCAGCAAACTTTGTGGAAATTAATATTTGTTTCATTCTCAAAACTTTGTAACATGACTATAGAGGTTAGAGAGGTTAGGAGGTTGCAGGTTTGAATCCCAGGACTGACAAGATTTCAAAATCTGACCAGATTTCAGGTGCCAATTAGTACCTATGTGTCCTTGAGCAAGACATTGAACACCAAACCCACCCCAGGGGCATTGCACTGCACAGCTAACTGTGTACTACTCCCAGCCTGCCATGTGTGTACAGTATGTTTGTGATTGGTGCTGTGTCAGCCAAATGTCACGTTTCTGTTGTACTGGACATGAAGATATATTCTATTTTATTCTAAATATCTATTCTCTTTTCTTATGTTTTCTTCTATTCTGTGTGTGGGGGGGCTCTATAGTGACTGAACAGCACTGCTGTCTCCTGTTATACATTAGACATAGACACAATGTTTCACAGTTTGTGCTTGATAATGGATGCATCGTAAATGACACCCTATTCCCTTTATATAGTCATATAGAGTGCACCCTGGTTAAAAGGAGTGAACAATGTAGGGAATAGAGTGCCACTTGGGACACCTCCAATAACTCATCGGCTCTACCGTCCCAGCTACATACTGTACTGTGGCAACCAAGGCTGGGCTCAATTCCATTTTAATTCAACTATCCCAGGTGGTAAAGTGACAAAGTGACATTTTGTCAGCTGAAAACATTGGGATTAGAATTGGAATTTCAGTTTACTTTCTGAGATCACTGAATTGAAATGGAAATGCTAAAACTGACCGTAGATCAGAATTGGGTCTGACCAGGGTGAAGCTAGCTGCCCAGCCTTCTGTGCTGTGCCCTGGCGTGTCCCAGAGTGCCACTTCCTTAGGAAAACATTCCACTTACACTGTCTGCACCACACTACCATGTTGTTATGCTGTGGCCCCCATACACAAACACAGACACTCACATGGACACCACACACACATTCCCTAAGTCTAAGAAATGCTATGCACACATCAGTGGAGGCTACTGAGGGGAACCACATAATACAAACACGCTGTGCACACACCGACATGCTAGATGTGCACCAGCAAAAGACACAAATGTACGTAGACATAGGAACGTACGTAGGCACACGTGTGCTCTACATGCACACACGCCTAAGTGCATGAGCAAATACGGATGTACATCAGGGCAAACGCACATAGACAAGAAACACACTGTCATATGTGTGCACAACATGCCGGCTTGCACCCACACAAGCTCCACACTGTCACAAACACAATTCAAACACACATATCAATATGGTGTTGAATTGAAACATACATCTGTATAAATCACGCGTTCGGTAGAATTTGCTGTGAAAACAATGAAATATTGCAATAAAATGGAGAACAAGTTCAAGGCAATGAGAGGCCGATTTGAGGCAAGGGAGGGAGCGGTGGTGCATCAACAGAAGAAGAGAGGAAGGGGGCAGTTCAGTGGAGAAGTCAAAACAGAAAGGTTGTGAGGAGAGAGAGAGAGAGAGAGAGAGAGAGAGAGAGAGAGAGAGAGAGAGAGAGAGAGAGAGAGAGAGAGAGAGAGAGAGAGAGAGAGAGAGAGAGAGAGAGAGAGGAAAGAGGGAGCAAAGCTTACAGGCACACATTGAGCGACAGACAGCGGGGAAGAAGAGACGGACAGACAGACAAAGAGAATAAACGTATGGACAGACGGAGAGTGGAGGATTCTCAGAACAAGTGAGCCTGACAAGAAAAGTGGACAACCACTGTGCCCCTGAAAAGAGTGAGTGAAGGAGGGAGAGAAAAAGGGAGCGAGGAGGGCTGTGCAGACAGAAGATGAGCGAGAGGTGAGATGGAGGGATCTGCAAAAGTTGAGGGACCAAAATAGCTCATGGACCGTGGACAGTTTTGTAACAGTCGTGTGAGAATTGTGGAGACAATAAAGCATGTACTGTACCTGCAGTACAGAGTAGTGTAGGTTTTGGTTTGGCCACATACAGTTCTAGAACATGGAGCTACAATTCTGTGAAAGAGGTGAACGATTTTGAACTTTGAAGTTTTGGGAGGCAAGTACTGACGAATGAGAAGGATGAGAGAAAGACAGATAGACTGAAAGAGAAAAATTAAGAAGTGGTAGAAGTGAGACAAAAACAGAAACCAAGAGAGGGGGCCAAAGGGTAAGAGAGAGAGAGAGACACACACACACACACACACACACACACTGTACAGCGTGACGAACGAACAGATGAGAGTGGAGTAGCGAGTGGAACAGAGGAAAGAGAGAGGGATCAAGAGAGAGAGAAAGAGGGAGGGAGAAAGAGAGTGACAGACAGGGAGTAAGAGAGAAAAGGACGGGGCACTGTAAACTACAGGAAGCCACCGTGTCAAACAAACAGGGGACTAGAAGACCTCCAGTCCAGAACCAGCCACCAGCCTCCAGTCTCCATTGACTTCAGGGAGTCGCAACGCCTGCTGGACAGCATGTCGGCGAGCCCTGGGCCTCGTGACTCAGACCTACTGCTGTTGGAACTCCAGGCCCCAGGGCCGGTGGGACTGCAGACACTGTTGGACCTGCTAGTGGGGGTGTACCAAGAGTTCCGCTTCTCACCCCTTGCCAGGGAGAAGTACGTTGCGGGCTTCCTGCAGTGGGGTCAGTCCCTTACTTCCAAAGCCTTAACTTAACACTGTGTGTGTGTGTGTGTGTGTGTGTGTGTGTGTGTGTGTGTGTGTGTGTGTGTGTGTGTGTGTGTGTGTGTGTGTGTGTGTGTGTGTGTGTGTGTGTGTGTGTGTGTGTGTGTGTGTGTGTGTGTGTGTGTGTGTGTGTGTGTGCAGATGTAACCTTACATGTGTACTTACTGATTTAAAACCTGCCTGTGTTTCAATTTGCTTACATGTATGCCGGGTGGGCCGAGTTTGCCCTTTTGGGATTATCCATAGGTTCTATTGCCCCGGGGTAAACTAAATTAAGCACAAAGTATTTGAAAGAAAACGATTACACTCCCCTGCGTATTTATTTGTAGAGTGAAGCTAAAACTTTTTATTTAATACTCTATCATTTTGGATTTGAGATCAAATGTTTTATATGAGGTGACAGTACAGAATGTCAATTTTATTTGAGGGTATTATACATATGTGTTTTACTGTTTAAAAATGAAAGGACTTTATGTATTTAGTCGCCCCATTAGAAGGTGTTATAAGAGCCATGGACAAATTGACTTATAGTGTATTAAATGAAGTCAAAAGTTTAGTATTTGGTCTCATATTGCTAGCACGCAACGAGTCACTTTTATTGTAAATAAGAATATAATATTTCTGAAAATGTCTACATTAAATTGGATGCTACCTACCATCACTCTGGATAATCATGAATGAATGGTGAATGTACAAAGATCATACCCCTCAAAAAATGTGCATGTTTTGGAGACATGATCTTTGTGTATCTGAAACCTTTTGTGGGATATGGTTTCATCTTGACATTAGACTACTTTAGAAGTCTGGAAACATTGGACAAACTTTGATTAGAAAGTGTAAAGTCCCTAAAATGGACAGCATTATGACTAGTTCTATGTTTATAGAAGCAGTCAACCCTTGGTTGTGGTGAGTGCATGTGATGTGTTCCCCAGAGTAGCATACTGAGTCATGTTGTGTTCTACTAAGGGCAGGAGAATAAAGTGTCCTTACAGTGTAAAGACAGCAGTGAAAACACAAGGTCATGTAAGCCAACACCCCTCTGTTAACCTTCTTCCAGCCCTCGTGAGCCCCCATGATATTTCAGCTGGTGTCAGCCTGTTAAACCCACCAGCAGTCGCAAACACGCACACGCACACACACACTTTACAGCAGGAAATCACAGGACTATTTGCTGATTGTCCCCCACCCCCCGGCTACTAAAACTGAGTACTGTTTTATTGGGAACATTGGCATCACTGTTGGACATAGAGTATGTGAAAAGAACTCCTCACATCTTCACACTTTTCTTTTCAACCTTACATCGTTTATCCTCCAATTCTGAAATGATTCATTGACTACAAAATCTGTCTCCGGATTTCAACCCTGTTGAAAACCTATGGTTTGAATTGAAGAAGGCCGTCCATAAGACCGGACGAAGGATATCAAGGA
The DNA here is from genome assembly GCF_021184085.1 of Oncorhynchus gorbuscha. Lineage (NCBI taxonomy): Eukaryota > Metazoa > Chordata > Actinopteri > Salmoniformes > Salmonidae > Oncorhynchus > Oncorhynchus gorbuscha. Next base: position 44,394,188 of record NC_060188.1, on the reverse strand, counting down.
TCTGGAAAGATTCTTTATGGAGGAATTGTCTAAGATCCCTCCCAATGTGTACTCCAATCTCATAAAACATTTTAGAAAAAGGCTCAGTGCCGTTATCCCTTCAAGGTGAGGTATTGAAAGATATTGAAAACAGAGGTGGCAATAATTTTGACCCTTAAGTTTTAGCTATATTTTTTATTACAAAATCTCTTTATTTCTTAAATTGTATTAGTACATAATAATATGTTCAAATTGTTTTGGGGCACACAATACAGCTCAGTATTTGTATTATTTATTTATAGTATTTTTTTTGGACCAGACTGTATATTCCATGATATTTCAATCAAAAAGATGTGTATACATGTATGCTGTAACATATATGGTGAATGGTTCCACATGTCCCAGTATATACTGTACAATGCAGTGGCGGTGAGTGCCGTTTAAGATGAGGGAGGAAGATTTTTTCCTCTGGCCTTATTTCTATTACAGCATATTGGATGAAACTCATTCATGTTCCATTCACCCAGTTCAATGTAACATCGATAGGTTTTGGCTACTACATGATACTGACATTTTCCCTATACCCATCATGATGTGGCTACAACCTAGCCTAGGTTGAGGTGGCTACAACCTAGCCTGGGTTGAGGTGGCTACAACCTAGCCTAGGTTGAGGTGGCTACAACCTAGCCTGGGTTGAGGTGGCTACAACCTAGCCTAGGTTGAGGTGGCTACAACCTAGCCTGGGTTGAGGTGGCTACAACCTAGCCTAGGTTGAGGTGGCTACAACCTAACCTAGGTTGAGGTGGCTACAACCTAGCATGGGTTGAGGTGGCTACAACCTAGCCTAGGTTGAGGTGGCTACAACCTAGCCTGGGTTGAGGTGGCTACAACCTAGCCTAGGTTGAGGTGGCTACAACCTAGCCTGGGTTGAGGAGGCTACAACCTAGCCTGGGTTGAGGTGGCTACAACCTAGCCTAGGGTTGAGGTGGCTACAACCTAGCCTGGGTTGAGCTGGCTACAACCTAGCCTAGGGTTGAGGTGGCTACAACCTAGCCTGGGTTGAGGTGGCTACAACCTAGCCTAGGTTGAGGTGGCTACAACCTAGCCTAAGTTAAGGTGGCTACAACCTAGCCTAGGTTGAGCTGGCTACAACCTAGCCTAGGTTGAGGTGGCTACAACCTAGCCTGGGTTGAGGTGGCTACAACCTAGCCTAGGTTGAGGTGGCTACAACCTAGCCTAGGTTGAGGTGTCTATAACCTAGCCTAGGTTGAGGTGGGTACAACCTAGCCATAAGGGTGTTTCAGTAGGCTAAACTAGCTTGCTGCATTTGCTAGCTAAGTAAGTGATACTGAAAGTCCAAAATAATGCAGAAATCTCTGTATCATTTTTTCTCTAGCTTCTCCTTTTTTGGGGGGGGGGAGAAATTAATTTGTTAAAAGCTGTTCAACAATTGTCTTTCTCTCTCTTTGAGTCAACTACTCACTACATTTTATGTGCTGCAGTGTTAGCTAGCTATAGCTTATGCTGTCAGTACTAGATTAATTCTCTGATACTTTGATTGGTGGACAACATGTCAGTTCATGCTGCATGAGCTCTGATAGGCTGGAGGAAGTCCTCTGGAAGTTGTCATAATTACTGTTTAAGTCTATGGAAGGGGGCGAGAACCATGAGCCTCCTAGATTTTATATTGAAGTCAATGTACCCAGATGAGGATGGAGGCTCGCTGTCCTCCGGCTACACCATGGAGTGCTGTTGAGGCTACTCTAGACCTTCTTTGCGAAATAGTGTTTTAATTATTTTTTTGGTGTCAATTGATTATATTTAGTATAGTTTTATCTAAAAAAGGATTTTAAAAATTATGACATTCACTGAGGAGGATCACCAATCCACATCTTGTCAGATCTGTGCTCAAACTTACTTTCTCCTGTACTCGTTTGAATAAACTCTTTGTGTACAGTATTTCAAAATGCTTCGTAAATATGTGATGCGACTGAGTGAGTGTGTGTGTGCACAAAACGTTGTGCACGTGCGTGTGCATGCAATCGCTCGTGTCCTCCTGCTTCTGTGTTTGTGCAATTTAGTCCAGTGGCCGAGGGATATCATATGTCACAGAGATGGAGGTTCCTATTTTGGTCTTAGCATGTGTCCAGTCTTGCTCGGGGATGAGTGTACTGTAGAGTGTCAGATGTGGAACGTTGACCAGTTCATGGGATTAGTGTAGGCTGAGTGGGTTAGACCTCAGTTAATCTTTGCTTAACACAGTCAGCAAGGCAGAGAGTCAGGCAGAGAGTCAATGAGACCCTGGTTGGTTGTGGGGATATGAAATCCCCAAAAGTCCCCACAAATATAGTAAATCAAGGAAAATTCTCCCTCGTGTGGACATTTCCCATATCCCTCAGAGGATAAAGGCTATTTTAAATTTAGGGGTTAGGTTTAGGTTTAGGGTTACAATTGGGGTTATAGTTAGAATTAGGGTTCGGGTAAGGGGTTAGGTTCAGGGTTACGATTTAGGAGTTAGGTTTAGGGTTATGATTTAAGGTTAGGGTTATAGTTAGGGTGAGGGTTAGGTTTAGGGGTTAGGATTAGGATTTTGAATGGAAATACATTTTAAATCCCTATGAGGTTAGATTAACATAACATGTGTGTGTCAGTCTGTCTGTCTGCCTTTCTTTCTTTGTTTCTCTCACTGTGCATCTTTCTGTCTGGATCTGTGTGTATGCCCCCCCCCCTCTCTCTCTGTCTCTCTCTCCCTCGTTCGCACTCTCTCTCTCTCTCTCTCTCTCTGTCTCTCTCTCTCGCTCGCTCGCTTTCTCTCTCTTTCTCTCTCTCTCTCTCATTCTCTTTCTCTCTTTCTGGCAGGGTTCTGGTCTGGTCTGGTCACTCCCTACATGGCATTCATAACAGAATGAGTTTTCGATGGGGACATGGCCAAAGTCAACATGCACAGGAACAGGCTGTGGCTCAATCACCCTCCTTTTCAGCTTTCAGACTTTTTGGACCTGAAAAACGTCGTTTACAACAAGTGCCGGTCGTGTTGGCATGTACCTCAGGTGGACTAGAGCGATGCGTGTCTCAATATGGGTTTTGTGTCTTATTAATGACTTATTATTGGGTTTTCCTTCTTTTGAAGTTTCAATGTAGACACAGCATGCAACAAGGGGGTAAACATGTACCATCATTGCTCCTGCTTTGAGAATGCAATCTCATAGTTGCCGACAAGTGTATTACATGAATCATGTAACACTATATCTCTTGGAATGACTGTGTCAGCAGCTACAGAGGAGCTATATGAGTTTTCAACTTGGGATAGTTCCTTATCCTCTTCATGATATTAGTATTTTGCATCATTATTTTGGGTTATTATGTTATCTCTCAACAAATCAGGGTCTGTGTTTTATGGTGCCAAATAGAGGAGGGGTTGCGTAGATGCTGTGTAGATGCTGTAAAAAGTCACCTGACTTACCCATATGTCGCTCAGCCTTATCAAGGCAGCTCCTCCACATATTTTAAGTTATTAAGAATCTTTCTTTCCAAAAAATGTACACAAAAACATAGCAACAGGACTCCCACCCCTCCTCCCTCACGCTCTAATTTTTCTCTCACTTTCTCTCTCTGTCTCTCTTTCTCTTTTTCTGTCTCCCTTTCTCTCTCGCACTCTCACTTTCTCTCTCTGTCTCTCTTTCTCTCTCTCTCTCTCTCTTTCTCTCTTTCTCTCGCTTTGTCCCTCTCTTTTCGGCTCCCTGTCTCACTAATTTTTTCCTGTCTCTGTCCATCTCCCTGGAGGAAAGACATGTATATTTACAGATGTAGGATCTTTGAGCCAGTTTGCTACAGCAGAAATGTAATTCTGCAGCAGGAAATGTGAATTATTATGTGTATTATAATTCATGTACTTTTTTTCCAGGGGTTGATACATTTTCATTTAGGGCAAATAAAGTCTGAAATGTTGAAGTGGAAATTACTAACTTTTAGAAGCCTTTTTAAATATTGAATACACTACAAGTTAGCAGGAAAATGCTCATCAACAAGTGATACAATTAAGATCCTACATCTGTGTGAGACAGTTGGATGGCTTGGCACAATTTCACCAGGTAAACAACACAGACCGGAAGAGGAGAGGAAAGAATCTCATCCCACTCCATACCATACTTTCCATCAGGGCCCTGTTCTCTGTCAACGTGTGTGTGTGTGTGTGTGTGTGTGTGTGTGTGTGTGTGTGTGTGTGTGTGTGTGTGTGTGTGTGTGTGTGTGTGTGTGTGTGTGTGTGTGTGTGTGTGTGTGTGTGTGTGTGTGTGTGTGTGTGTGTGTGTGTGTGTGTGTGTGTGTGTGTGTGTGTGTGTGTGTGTGTGTGTGTGTCTAGGGTTTGTTTATCTGGTGTGTGTACCCTGTGATAATCTAATTTTAAGTAAGCTACTATGAGAAGCCAAATGAAACATTTTATTATATAAAAATGTTTCATTATTTTTTGTTTTATAATGTTTTGTCTCAAAGATTCTGGTAGTTTATATGCTAAAATGTTGTTGTTGTTGCTAAAACGACATCAAAACCTCAGGCAAGGCGGCAGGATATTCACGCCATCCTTTTCATCCATTCAAATCATTGACGCGTGCGGCCATTCCTGACTCCAATCAATGTTAATGGATAGAGTCAGCATAGGCGGGTCTCCTTTGCCTAGCTTGAAGTAGCTTTGTTCGTTGCATTGAGACAATTTCATATCTATTTGCACATGGGTATTGCCTGAACATGTTGTGTGGGAAATCTGGGGTAAGCTCTTTACATGTTGGCGTGTCTACATAATGTGCCACTCGCATCTGTTGAACAGAACGAAGGTGAAGCTAGCTAACCAGCTAGCAAAAACTACCTGACAAATGGACACTATACTGCACCTCAAACAATTTTCCAAGTTGGAAATATCGAACGCGCCATTTCGAGGGTTTGAAGAGTGGAACATCAACTATAATGAAAGATAAGACTAGACAGCGGCAGCATACACGAGCTCTACAAGACGTGACTTTATTCATGACAGGCAATCACCGTCTCCCTCACTGCTAGCTGTCGGGCAGTCGAACAGTGAGAACTGGATTGTCCACTCTGAAATGTCATTACCAATTAATACTATTTACCCGGACTTTTACACATCTTGGACATTTACTTTGGCTTTGTGGATGTAATGGAAATGGGGCTTCTCCTGCCACTATAAATGTGGGCCAGAGCCTTGGCTTCTACAAGATGGATATGGCTAGTGGGAAGATTCTGCTTCCCGACCAGTTGGATGCCCTAATGGATGGAGCTGCCTACATGTGTGCAGTATGGGAGAACTGTGCGACCAGCTACTGTGTGTGTGTGTGTGTGTGTGTGTGTGTGTGTGTGTGTGTGTGTGTGTGTGTGTGTGTGTGTGTGTGTGTGTGTGTGTGTGTGTGTGTGTGTGTGTGTGTGTGTGTGTGTGTGTGTGTGTGTGTGTGTGTGTGTGTGTGTGTGTGTGTGTGTGTGGTGGTGGGGTGGTGTGTGTGTAACTTTTTGTGTCAGTGTGTAAATGGAACCAAAGGAGGCCTTGGACATGTCTCCCAAACGAGCATAGGCCTGCTGTGTGCATGCAGAATAAAATGATAGCAGAGCCATGTCCGTTACTTCTACAATGCCATCATCGAGAGGTTCACCCTGAATGACAGATGAATGGAATCCATTTGCAAGTAAAGGTAGGCCTAAATGGATTTTCCTAGGCTACTGTTGAATGAACATGGGAATAGACAACATCCCTTTGATGCGTTTGATTTATCAAGCTCGAATTTCATTTTGATGAGTCACTTTTGCAACGTTTTGAACTGTTAATTGTAGATATGGACATTCGTTTGAACCTTATTTATTATGTACAGTATGTGTGTATAATAACATTTTACATAATAATATTATTGTGTGTGCGGTGCATTGACGGAATTGTAAATCCATTGTGAATGGAGTTTGCTTTGCCACCTATTTGGATGAAATGTGTCCATGTATTGGTCTTTTAGTGCCAACTATTGGTTGTAACTTTGGATGCTACATCGGTCTACAGCTGAGCTGAGTTGAGCAGTGTGTCATTTTGTTGGATGATATGAAATATGCAACCATCAGAGACGATTGCTTGAGTATCTTTGCTAAATTGGTATTTACATTGGTTGGGAATTGTTTGTCAATTTGTATGGTTGTATGGTTAACTTGGGCTTCATCAAGGTTTATTGTGAGTAAATCTGGCTTTGATAATAGCCAGTTCCTACCCAGCCCCGACCTCACCGTGTGTGTGTGTGTGTGTGTGTGTGTGTGTGTGTGTGTGTGTGTGTGTGTGTGTGTGTGTGTGTGTGTGTGTGTGTGTGTGTGTGTGTGTGTGTGTGTGTGTGTGTGTGTGTGTGTGTGTGTGTGTGTGGAGGAGGATACAGCTGATCAGGATGGGTGGAAATCGAGAAGGATGATTTCTGACCTCACATCCCCTCCTGTGGCATTACAGTCATCATCTCTTTAAACCAAGCATGTCCTGCTGACAGGGACACATTCTCTGACACTCCAGAGTGAAGTTTCCCATAGGAACAGATCTAAGATCAGCTTCCTCTCCGCCAATCTTAACCTGAACCATTATTGCAGAAAATGCTAAACTGACCCAAGATCAGCCTCCAGGGTATACTTCACCCATAGCCATTCTCTGAGAGGTAGTTAGAGGCTAGTGGGTTCCTACACTGTGATTGATGAGCTTGCCTGGCACAATGGAACATTTGCAAACACAGCACATCTGACACTCCATGCTGGCTAAATCAAATGCTGGTGGGTTCAGGATGTTGGAACCCCTATGGGCTGTTAGTAAGGTTAGAAACTCTATCATTGACCACATTTACATGCACACCAATATCCTGTTATCATATCCCGTTTACAATAACCCGAATAAGATGCCTGAGATACGTTGATCTTAGAGGGGATACTGTGGCATGTAAACATCTGATCCCGTTTACTGTTGTTTTTCGCGATATGCGTAGGCTCAGTTTCGCATAGCAATCAATGTAAACTGTTGTGTTGAGGGTGGAATTTCAACCACAAGATGATGTCACCATTATAATGAATTCTCAACATATAAAAACCTTGTAAAAATATGTTTTAGTTGTACCTCTGAAACAATGTCAGATCTTCAACACTATATCCACTATCAGAAGATTTTTTTTTTAAAACAATAGGCTGGGCAGCACCTCCTGGGGCAGGGAACAATAACCAGCATTCAGGGCTAGAACCACTCAGTTTATAATTGCAAATATTTTGTAGACCACAAATTGACTGCAAGAAGCCCAAACAGATATAATGTTTGACTTTAACGTAATCATTTCAAACCTTGCTTACATTTGTATACTATCACGTGTCTCTCTATTATGCGTGGGAATACTTGGGAACAGACTTCTTAAATTAAAATCACTTGGAGCTTATTTGGAGCTCATAAATTAGAATAATTATAATAACAAAAAAATTATTACAAAAATGTTTTTGTTCAGAAAACTTGGGGTGCCAAATAAAACCACCCGCGGGCCGCCATGCTGAATAGAAATGGCGCACATAGAACATATCTACCACTTCTTAGACTTGCTTACAATGTGAGTAACAGATCTATAACTCCCATGTGAATTTGGTCAGGTCGCCCAAAAAAGATACGCTGCAGCTTTAATAAGTAAACATTAGTCACTGTTGCTATAATTTTTCTCCCTAAAGGGTAGGTTTAACAGATACAAATTAAATGTAACCATGCTTTATAAGTCATATATCATAAATTTGACTATTTAGGCCTATATATATACATATATACAGACCATTTCCGGAGACCTTCTCCCTTACCTCACCTCGCTCATCAACTTATCCCTGACCGCTGGCTACGTCCCTTCCGTCTTCAAGAGAGCGAGAGTTGCACCCCTTCTAAAAACCTACACTCGATCCCTCCGATGTCAATAACTACAGACCAGTATCCCTTCTTTCTTTTCTCTCCAAAACTCTTGAACGTGCCGTCCTTGGTCAGCTCTCCCGCTATCTCTCTCAGAATGACCTTCTTGATCCAAATCAGTCAGGTTTCAAGACTAGTCATTCAACTGAGACTGCTCTTCTCTGTATCACGGAGGCGCTCCGCACCGCTAAAGCTAACTCTCTCTCCTCTGCTCTCATCCTTCTAGACCTATCGGCTGCCTTCGATACTGTGAACCATCAGATCCTCCTCTCCACCCTCTCCGAGTTGGGCATCTCCGGCGCGGCCCACGCTTGGATTGCGTCCTACCTGACAGGTCGCTCCTACCAGGTGGCGTGGCGAGAATCTGTCTCCTCACCACGCGCTCTCACCACTGGTGTCCCCCAGGGCTCTGTTCTAGGCCCTCTCCTATTCTCGCTATACACCAAGTCACTTGGCTCTGTCATAACCTCACATGGTCTCTCCTATCATTGCTATGCAGACGACACACAATTAATCTTCTCCTTTCCCCCTTCTGATGACCAGGTGGTGAATCGCATCTCTGCATGTCTGGCAGACATATCAGTGTGGATGACGGATCACCACCTCAAGCTGAACTTCGGCAAGACGGGGTGCTCTTCCTCCCGGGGAAGGACTGCCCGTTCCATGATCTCGCCATCACGGTTGACAACTCCATTGTGTCCTCCTCCCAGAGCGCTAAGAACCTTGGCGTGATCCTGGACAACACCCTGTCGTTCTCAACTAACATCAAGGTGGTGGCCCGTTCCTGTAGGTTCATGCTCTACAACATCCGCACGAGTACGACCCTGCCTCACACAGGAAGCGGCACAGGTCCTAATCCAGGCACTTGTCATCTCCCGTCTGGATTACTGCAACTCGCTGTTGGCTGGGCTCCCTGCCTGTGCCATTAAACCCCTACAACTCATCCAGAACGCCGCAGCCCGTCTAGTGTTCAACCTTCCCAAGTTCTCTCACGTCACCCCGCTCCTCCGCTCTCTCCACTGGCTTCCAGTTGAAGCTCGCATCCGCTACAAGACCATGGTGCTTGCCTACGGAGCTGTGAGGGGAACGGCACCTCAGTACCTCCAGGCTCTGATCAGGCCCTACACCCAAATAAGGGCACTGCGTTCATCCACCTCTGGCCTGCTCGCCTCCCTACCACTGAGGAAGTACACTTCCCGCTCAGCCCAGTCAAAACTGTTCGCTGCTCTGGCTCCCCAATGGTGGAACAAACTCCCTCACGACGCCAGGACAGCGGAGTCAATCACCACCTTCCGGAGACACCTGAAACCCCACCTCTTTAAGGAATACCTAGGATAGGATAAAGTAATCCTTCTCACCCCCCCCCTTAAAATATTTAGATGCACTATTGTAAAGTGGCTGTTCCACTGGATGTCATAAGGTGAATGCACCAATTTGTAAGTCGCTCTGGATAAGAGCGTCTGCTAAATGACTTAAATGTAATGTAAAATGTAAATATATATTTAGGCCTCATCAACAGCTATTGTTTCAATTCAAGCCAACACTACTAACACTACTGACTAAAATAGGCCTATGGTTTTAAGCGTTGGTTAATTTAAAATGTAATCTTCAAGTTAATCATTAATATGTTGGATTCACATCTCCTTATCAACAAAAAAAATCTAAGTAAAAAATAGAACTACATCAAATCAAACTTGAAATAAAATAACATTTTATTAACAGGTATTCATTCACCTTATACAGTGAAATGCTTACAGGGGTACTGGTACAGAGTCAATGTGTGGGGGCACTGGAGTCTAGGTAATTGAGGTAATATATACATGTAGGTAGAGTTATTAAAGTGACTATGCATAGATAATAACACAGAGTAGCAGCAGCATAGAATAGGGGAGGGGGGGGCAATACAAATAGTCTGGGTAGCCATTTGATTAGATGTTCAGGAGTCTTATGGCTTGAGGGTAGAAGCTGTTTAGAAGAATCATGGACCTAGACTTGGCGCTCCGGTACCGCTTGCTGTGCGGTAGCAGAGAGAACAGTTTATGACTAGGGTGACTGGAGTCTTTGACAATTTAAGGGCTTCCTCTGACTCCGCCTGGTATAGAGGTCCTGGATGGCAGGAAGCTTGGCCCCGGTGATGTACTGGTGCAGCTGTAAAACCTTTCGTGGATTGAGGACCCATGTCAAATCTTTTTGGTCTCCTGAGGGTGAATAGGTTTTGTCGTGCCCTCTTCATGACTGTCTTGGTGTGCTTGGACCTGTCTTGGTGTGCTTTGTTGGTGATGTGGACGCCAAAGAACTTGAAGCTCTCAACCTGCTCCACTACAGCCCCGTCGATGAGAATGTAGTCCACAATCATCTCCTTTGTCTTGATCACGTTGAGGGAGAGGTTGTTGTCCTTGTACCACACGGCCAGGTGACTGACCTACTCCCTATAGGCTGTCTCATCGCTGTTGGTGATCAGGCCTAACACTGTTGTGTCATCGACAAACTTAATGATGGTGTTGGAGTCATGCCTGGCCGTGCAGTCATAGGTGAACAGGGAGTACAGGAGGGGACTGAGCAGGCACCCTTAAGGGGCCCCTGTGTTAAGGATCAGCATGGCGGATGTGTTGTTGCCTACCCTTACTACCTGGGGGTGGCCCATCAGGAAGTCCAGGATCCAGTTGCAGAGGGAGGTGTTTAGTCCCACGTCCTTAGCTTAGTGATGAGCTTTGTGCGCTCTATGGTGTTGAACGCTGAGCTGTAGTCAATGGACAGCATTCTCACATAGGTGTTCCTTTTGTCCAGGTGGGAAAGGGCAGTGTGGAATGCGATTGAGATTGTGTCATCTGTGGATCTGTTGTGAAGGTATGCAAATTTGGGGTGGGTCTAGGGTTTCCGGGATGATGATGTTGATGTGAGCCATGACCAGCCTTTCAAATCACTTCATGGCTACCGACGTGGGTGCTATGGGGCGGTAGTCATTGGGGCGGTAGTCATTTAGGCACGTTACCTTCATTTTCTTGGGCACAGAGACTATGGTGTTCTGCTTAAAACATGTAGGTATTACAGACTCGTTCAGGGAGAGGTTGAAAATGGCAGTGAAGACACTTGCCAGTTGGTCCACGCAGGCTCTGAGTACACGTCCTGGTAATCTGTATGGCCCTGCGGCCTTGTGAATGTTGACCTGTTTAATGGTCTTGCTCACATCGGCTACAGAGAGTGTGATCATACAGTCGTCCCAAACAGTTGGTGCTCTCACGCATACTTCAGTGTTGTTTGACTAGAAGCGAGCATAAAAGGAATATAGCTTGTCTGGTAGGCTCGTGTCACTGCGCAGCTCACGGCTGGGTTTCCCTTCGTAGGCCATATTAGTTTGCAAGCCCTGTCACATCCGATGAGCGGGATGTGGGATTCAATCGTAGTGCTTTTGTGGGGTATTGTCTGTAAATTGTTGAGATTTTTAGAATAAGGCTGTAACATCACAAAACTCAAGAGGTCTGAATACTTTCCTAAGGCACTGTATAGGGAATAGGGGGCCATTTGGGATCCAATCAAGGAAGTAACAGGACTCTGCAGGATTATGTTGTTTCCACAAGAATCTCTCTCTCTCTCTCTCTCTCTCTCTCGAAAGGGTTTACAATGTTGCCCTGGTCTTGCACGCATTCCTCCCCACACAAGAAGGCATGGGAGGAAAAAAAGGAAAAATGATGGGGCTGAAAAACCTGCCTTAAAAAAGTATTAAATGGTGGTGGCTATTCTTAGACACACTCTTAGACTATTTCAGAACACCAGTGTCTTAAAGGGGAAGTGGGGGCTTGTTACCGTCATAAGTGCAAACATTTTTCGGATGGTGGCCCCAGCAAGAATTAAACCCACAATTCTGGCATTGCACGCTCCATGCACTACCAACTAAGTCACAGAAATACACGTGCATGTGTTTGTATGAAAGGTAAAAGGAAATGGACGATTCTTCTCAGCATGCCCGGGGGCCTTCTTGTTAACAGTGTGTGTGTCAGGCTTGCTTTTAAAGGACATGTGATGTATAAAACATTTTCTCCGTACAAAACACCATCAACAAAAAAATGCTGGCCCTGATTAGCATGACATTTTTTCCCCCAACACCCTCTTTCCTCTCTTGTCCAATAACAACTCTCTATCCTCTAATCACAGTGGAGCCCCTGGTGAGGCAGGTGAAGAAGACACGCATCAAGAGGGATGACTTCCACATCTTGAAGGTGATTGGTCGAGGGACCTTCAGTGAGGTGAGAGGACACCGCACAAGGTCACGGTGCACATTGGACAATTGAATCTTGTCTCCGTTGTGACATGTTTGTGGCGCCGTATTTATAGGTGGCTGTGGCAAGGATGCGTAGCACACAGCAAGTGTACGCCCTGAAGATTATGAATAAGTGGGACATGCTGAAGCGAGGAGAGGTAAACATAAACACACATACACAGGAACTTTTCAGTACACTGTATTCTCACTATTCACGTAACGGACACGTTTTGTGTCAGCACTGACTTCCTCCCTTTGTTGCTTCTGGCTTCTACTGTAAAACAGCATGTGACGTCATCCTTCTTTCTGTGTTGCGTCTGTGTGTGTCTGTGTGTATGTCCTGTAGACAGCTTGTTACCAAGAGGAGAGAGAGGTTCTGCTGAAGGGCGATCGACGCTGGATCACTGAGCTGCACTACGCCTTCCAGGATGACAATTACTTGGTGGGTATCAGTAACAAGCACTCAGTTACGAGGGTCACGTCAGTGGCAGATTCTTGGGAAAACCCTGTGGACTTTGACTGAAGCTACACGGTCTTTTCAGTGTAAATGTAGCTGCCCTCAGTTTCTTTCCCTCTTTCCCTCCCTCTATCTCTCCCCTTGCACAATATCTCTCTCTCTCTCCCTCTCAGTACCTGGTGATGGACTACTACGTGGGTGGTGACCTGTTGACCCTGCTCAGTAAGTTTGGCGACCGTATCCCTGAGGACATGGCGCAGTTCTACCTGGCTGAGATGGTCATGGCCATTGACTCCATCCACAGGATGGGCTATGTGCACAGGTTAGTTAGAGACACCCGAAAAGACGACACCATTCAGCAAATAATTTGTGGTGTTCCTAGAATGCCCCCCCCCTAAAGTTCTGAAAAAAGTCATGTTTCTGGAAGGAATGTTCGAAAGAACACTCAGAAAACAGGGAACATACTGCGAGTTGGTATTCATGTCATAACAAGGAATTCCTCTTGACCACGCCCACAAATTGGGGAAAACAATCATTATTTCGCAAAACTCCCACGTAGGGAAACCCTGTGGCTTCAGGGTATTCAGTGTGTAAGAGTGGGAAATTGTGGGGACCCGGTTTTCAAGTAGGCTAGACGTAGCTATGTGTGTGGAAAACATTTTACACAAGAAAATGGTGTTTGAAAAAGGTTACATTTTTGATTGTAGGACAATGGGGTAAACAAGGCAACCACAGGTTGTTTTCCCCACAGGTGGGCGTCGCCGCACGTCTATTTAAAACAGACTGGGACAATTGTACCTTACTTTAGAACACCTACAAGGGAAGTTCAGAGAACATTGTTGACTATAGAATGGATGAATATATCAGCATACAATAACTTGAAACACAATTTGTTTTGAGTGTGGACGGTGGTTTGTTTTTGGTCCATGCACCTCAAATGAGTGCAGGATTCCAAGAACCATTGCAACATTAGTTATGCAATCCCATATAAATGGCCTGGGAACGGGAAGACCTTGAAAGCATATAGACAGATTGGCATCTTTTACTCCCTTCTGCAGGGACATCAAACCTGACAACATCCTGCTGACGGCAAAGGGCCACATCAGGCTGGGGGACTTTGGTTCCTGTCTGAGGGTCCAGGAGGATGGCATGGTGAGAGGCCCCAAAGGGCTGCAAAACACTCACAATTCACTCCACTGTTAACAATATTGCTGTGCAAAAATTACATACTGGGTATCGAACCTGGGTCTACTGTCACAACCCACTGGGCACACCACATCATTTCAATGTGGATAATTGGGCATTTCCTTGAGACGTTGATTCATGATATTACAACCTATATTCACCCACTCAAAAAGACAACTAATAGTTTTTTGAATTTCTAATGCGTTATCACTATGCTTTCAACCATCTAAAAGCACAACCTAATTCCAATGGAAAAACAATGTCACATTTTTGGTGTAGTTGTCACCTACATGTTTACCACTGCGCTTTTACCTATTTGAAAGCACAGCAACGTTCAAATGGAAATACGATGTCAAATTGTTTATTTATACAACAGATTGTGTTGTCACTGTGCTTCATTTAATAGCAGAACCAAAATGACCTGGATTGCAGTTGAGATTACATTAAAAGTACACGATCAATGCCAGCGATCAATGCCGTTTGAGATTCTGTGCAGATTATTACAGCAATTGTGAAGATCTCTACAGACCTGCAACGACCTATGCATGCTATGTAGAACATGCACGCTTCATATGATTACATAAGAAGACAAGTATAGTTACAGTAACCTCAAAATCTGGCCATGGATGTGTTAAATAACATGGTGTTGTGGTATAGATACAGATAATGTGCCTATCGGCATCTTGTCTGTTGGTTAAAGGGGTTACCTTGGCAAACATGTCAGAGCGGTCATACCTTCCTGTGTGGTGTCTCATATACAACAGGATTTTCCTCCCCATATTGACTGATACCTGATCCTGTGCAGAATACACAGGGTTTCTCCCTCCCCATATTGACTGATACCTGATCCTGGTGCAGAATACACAGGGTTTCTCCCTCCCCATATTGACTGATACCTGATCCTGGTGCAGAATACACAGGGTTTCTCCCTCCCCATATTGACTGATACATATTGACTGATACCTGATCCTGGTGCAGAATACACAGGGTTTCTCCCTCCCCATATTGACTGATACCTGATCCTGGTGCAGAATACACAGGGTTTCTCCCTCCCCATATTGACTGATACCTGATCCTGGTGCAGAATACACAGGGTTTCTCCCTCCCCATATTGACTGATACCTGATCCTGGTGCAGAATACACAGGGTTTCTCCCTCCCCATATTGACTGATACCATTCAATTCAATCATTTCAAAAATAAGAATACAAGTAAAAGTTGTGTCTAGTCAGTGCCAGGTCTCTCTCCATTTTGAGACATCAGTATCAAGCCCGTCTGTCAGCCTGGACGTCTTGCGAGTATCCATTTGTTGGCTCCATAAATGTGTCTGTGAACACATACACATATAGTCACTTTTCTATATTACCAATTACAGTTAGGATTGGTAACGTCTGACACACAAACAGGTATTATGTTGAAGTTTGAACAGGTCAGATAAAACTTTTATGGTTTCCCAATCAAACGGCCAAAGCTAGCATCTGGAAAAAAGCATCTACGGTCCTCTCCATCTGTAGAAATAGTTTGAGTAGAGGCAGAGTTCATCAGTGACACAGCCCGGCGCTTGAGCCCGGCACTTGAGGGCACCAGGCTCTCCTATCATCCATTACGCAAACCTGACTTCCCTCATTACGCGCATCAGTGATATTGGACTCACCTGGGCTCACTCATCACCTGTTATTACCTCCCCTATATTTGTCAGTTCCCCTGCTCTGTTCCCCGCTTCTGCATTGATTGTTTTTGTCTTTGTTTTCTTTTATGCTGACGCTGTTCCTGTCTCGTTCCCTGCCCGTTATATATTAAAAGTCTCGTTCCCTGCCCGTTATATATCAAAAGTCTCGTTCCATGCCCGTTATATATCAAAAGTCTCGTTCCCTGCCCGTTATATATTAAAAGTCTCGTTCCCTGCCCGTTATATATCAAAAGTCTCGTTCCCTGCCCGTTATATATCAAAAGTCTCGTTCCCTGCCCGTTATATATCAAAAGTCTCGTTCCCTGCCCGTTATATATTAAAAGTCTCGTTCCCTGCCAGTTATATATCAAAAGTCTCGTTCCCTGCCCGTTATATATCAAAAGTCTCGTTCCCTGCCCGTTATATATCAAGTCTCGTTCCCTGCCCGTTATATATCAAAAGTCTCGTTCCCTGCCCGTTATATATCAAAAGTCTCGTTCCCTGCCCGTTATATATCAAAAGTCTCGTTCCCTGCCCGTTATATATTAAAAGTCTCGTTCCCTGCCCGTTATATATTAAAAGTCTCGTTCCCTGCCCGTTATATATTAAAAGTCTCGTTCCCTGCCCGTTATATATTAAAAGTCTCGTTCCCTGCCCGTTATATATTAAAAGTCTCGTTCCCTGCCCGTTATATATTAAAAGTCTCGTTCCCTGCCCGTTATATATTAAAAGTCTCGTTCCCTGCCCGTTATATATTAAAAGTCTCGTTCCCTGCCCGTTATATATCAAAAGTCTCGTTCCCTGCCCGTTATATATCAAAAGTCTCGTTCCATGCCCGTTATATATCAAAAGTCTCGTTCCATGCCCGTTATATATCAAAAGTCTCGTTCCCTGCCCGTTATATATCAAAAGTCTCGTTCCATGCCCGTTATATATCAAAAGTCTCGTTCCCTGCCCGTTATATATCAAAAGTCTCGTTCCCTGCCCGTTATATATCAAAAGTCTCGTTCCCTGCCCGTTATATATCAAAAGTCTCGTTCCTGCCCGTTATATATCAAAAGTCTCGTTCCCTGCCCGTTATATATCAAAAGTCTCGTTCCCTGCCCGTTATATATCAAAAGTCTCGTTCCCTGCCCGTTATATATCAAAAGTCTCGTTCCCTGCCCGTTATATATCAAAAGTCTCGTTCCCTGCCCGTTATATATCAAAAGTCTCGTTCCCTGCCCGTTATATATCAAAAGTCTCGTTCCCTGCCCGTTATATATCAAAAGTCTCGTTCCTGCCCGTTATATATCAAAAGTCTCGTTCCCTGCCCGTTATATATCAAAAGTCTCGTTCCCTGCCCGTTATATATCAAAAGTCTCGTTCCCTGCCCGTTATATATCAAAAGTCTCGTTCCCTGCCCGTTATATATCAAAAGTCTCGTTCCCTGCCCGTTATATATCAAAAGTCTCGTTCCCTGCCCGTTATATATCAAAAGTCTCGTTCCCTGCCCGTTATATATCAAAAGTCTCGTTCCCTGCCCGTTATATATCAAAAGTCTCGTTCCCTGCCCGTTATATATCAAAAGTCTCGTTCCCTGCCCGTTATATATCAAAAGTCTCGTTCCCTGCCCGTTATATATCAAAAGTCTCGTTCCATGCCCGTTATATATCAAAAGTCTCGTTCCCTGCCCGTTATATATCAAAAGTCTCGTTCCCTGCCCGTTATATATCAAAAGTCTCGTTCCCTGCCCGTTATATATCAAAAGTCTCGTTCCCTGCCCGTTATATATTAAAAGTCTCGTTCCCTGCCCGTTATATATTAAAAGTCTCGTTCCCTGCCCGTTATATATTAAAAGTCTCGTTCCCTGCCCGTTATATATTAAAAGTCTCGTTCCATGCCCGTTTTATATATTAAGTCTCGTTCCCTGCCCGTTATATATTAAGTAATAATAATAATAATAATATATGCCATTTAGCAGACGCTTTTATCCAAAGCGACTTACAGTCATGTGTGCATACATTCTACGTATGGGTGGTCCCGGGGATCGAACCCACTACCCTGGCGTTACAAGCGCCATGCTCTACCAACTGAGCTACACAGTCTCGTTCCATGCCCATACACAGTCTCGTTCCATGCCCGTTATATATTAAAGGTTTGACTCCCCGTACCTGCTTCGTCTCTCCAGTGTCAACTCATATGCTGGAAAGGATGTTGCAAATACTGGACATTTCTGCTGTACTGTGTTATTAGTAATCACCTTTAGTCCCACATTGTGAAAGTGCCTGGTCTTTCTCCATTCAGAGATGTCAGTATCAAGCCTGTCTGTTGGTCAGGACTCCATCACATCATCTTGCAAGTCTCCAAGTACTGGCTGATAGATGCATCTATGAACATTACATTTACATTTACATTTAAGTCATTTAGCAGACGCTCTTATCCAGAGCGACTTACAAATTGGACATACACACAGTCACTGTTCTATTACCAATGGCAGTCAGGATAGGTGAAATCTGACAAACATATGCTATGTTGAAGTTTGAACAGGTCAGTCTAAACAAACCTAATTCTGTTCTCACCATCGATCACCTTTAGTGAGCAGGCAGGAGGTGAGGCTGGAGGTAAGGTCTTTGCTAGTGCCCCATTAATGGGCATGGCAGCTCAGATCAGCTCCTGGCCCCTCATTATTTTAATTTAACAAAAACGTAACATTTAACTAGGCAAATTCTTATTTACAATGATGGCCTACACCTGCCAAACCCAAACGACGCTGGGCCAATTGTACGCAGCCCTTATGGGACTCCCAAATCACAGCCGGTTGTGATACAGCCTGGAATCAAACCAGTGTATCTGTAGTGACACCTCAAGCACTGAGATGCAGTGCCTTAGACCGCTGCGCCACTCGGGAGCCCGAGATTAAAGATACTGCTCGGTCACACAAACACACGCACAAAGCACTGATTGGATTATCAACGGTGGTTATGATTCAAATGGTGGAACCAACCTGATTGCTGAGCTCCCTTTCTATTTCACCTCAGATATCATTTGAAATAGAATGGTAAACGTAGCAATCGGGCTGGTTCACCAGGCTGAGTCATGAAGGTGAATTGGGACAAATCTCGGAACGATTTTGACCTTTGACCAAGTCAAATGTCACCAACCTGATTCAAGTGTCTGCCCTGCTTACAGCGAGGGCATGTCTGCACGATGCTGAGGGTCCCTTGCTGATCTTCTCTATGTTGCATGTTCGGCTGCAAAATTGACATCTCTCAAACAACTGCAGCAGGCATTCTTCATAAACAATTGACTTTCTCATCTTATGAGGTGGTGTTGACTGAGAGGTCCTGTGACAGGGGGATACAATAGACAGCCAAGTGGTAAATTGCATGGTACTATAAAGAAAGGACAATGCTTTTTGATAACACTTCACAACCAAAATGATTCTACCCACTATACATTTCACATCAGGGGACCCAGACCATCCTTGATTCAGCTCAAAAATAGATGTCTATAATTGGTTCAGATTTGGTCTGGTCTGGGACATCTATGTTCACAGGTTTGGACAGGACAGTACAGCTCAGTAGAGTAGAGCACAGTAGAGTACTCTGATTAGGTATAGAAGTAGGCCTAGGCTTCCTGGCCTGCGCATAGATGTAGAACTATAAATGTGCCCATTTGGGGATCTGATACAATTTCTGATTGTCTTGACTCATCATCACTGTGTTTTTTAATATATTATTTCACCTTTATTTAACCAGGTAGGCCAGTTGAGAACAAGTTCTCATTTACAACTGCGACCTGGCCAAGATAAAGCAAAGCAGTGCGACAACAACACAGGAGTAACACAAACAAACGTACAGTCAATAACACAATAGAAAAAATCTTCTCAAAGTCGTTTTCTATTCGCCTCAAACAGCAAGTAAACAACGTCTGTTTCTACATCCATTGAGAATGAAAATAGTTTGCCTACTAGCTTTCTCCCTTTCGATAACCACTCAGCATGTAATGCTCTGCTCTGGTGGAAACACCATAAAATAGGCCTACCTGATTACTTCTTATACCTTGCACAAATATCCTACAGCTGTCTCTGTCTGTCTGGAGCTCACTGGTGCAGGACACTGAGGGCCCAGAATATTTTATACAATGTTGCAAGTTTGCTGGCACGGTCAGGCTGGACCAAGTTCATAGTTGATATAATGTTTTAAGTTCCTTGCAGACTGGCCATGCGTAGCCAGTGTGATTCATAGGATATTTATTTTTCATCTGGATATTTTCGACCTGCAGGCTGCAATGTTTTTATTTGTTGGTTAATGAAGGCTATTTTTAAATATTGGCAATGGCAATAGAAGTTACTTTTAGATGTGTCACTTTCATTTAGGTAGCGTTTTGTTTCACCACATTACATTGATTTTGAGATATGAAGACTTTATTAGAAATAAAAATGAAACTGTTCCACAAACATGTGCATATGAAAATCATAACTGGCATGCAGATCAGTAGAAATGGTATGATAACTTGGCACTCCAAATGGAAAAGCTTGCTCACAGCTGGTGTAGTCTATTACCGGCAACTTTTAGGAGCCTAATGGCGGAATCTGCGAAACTGGGAGGAGGTGGGTTGGAACAGGTTTTTTTTCTTCTGGATAGGCTATATTAATCACTGTCTCCCTCTTTAGTCATTTTTAATATCAGTGCTTAAAGCATCAGACAAGTTCAGTAGCCTACATATAGTTGATTTTATTCAAACATAGGGTGTTTATATTATAGAAAAATACACATTTAAAAATGTCAACCAATCATTGGTCGAAAGAACAGATGACTCTCGGTTGACCAAGATTTTTTGGGGGTCATTCAGCAGCTCTTATCCAGAGTGACTTACACTCAGTGCATTCAACTAAGGTAGATAAACAACAACATATCACAGTCAAAGCAAGAAAACAAAAAGCATCTGTAACCATTACTTAGAATGTTATTGTAGCTGAAGTGGTCTGTTGGTTTATTCTGTATGTTGGAGTACTTTGAACATCATCACTGCACCGGGGCCTCCCACTCCTCTGTTCTGTGAGGGGAGTAGTACATAGCGTTGTACGAGATCTTCAGTTTCTTGCATGGAATAGCCTTCATTTCTCAAAACAAGAATAAATTGACAAGTTCAGAAGAAATGTCTTTTTTTCTGGCCATTTTGAGCCTGAAATCAAATGCTGATGCTCCAGATACTCAACTCGTCTAAAGAAGGCCAGTTTTATTGCTTCTTTTATTTAGGACAACAGTTTCAGCTGTGCTAACATAATTGTAAAAAGGGTTTTCTAATAATCAATTAGCCTTTTAAAATTCTAAACTTGGATTAGCTAACACAACGTGCCATTGGAACACAGGAGTGATGGTTGCTGATAATGGGCCTCTGTACGCCTATGTAGATATTCCAGCTACAAAAGTCATTTACAACATTAACAATGTCTACACTGTATTTCTGAAAAATTGTATGTTATTTTAATGGACCAAAAATGTACTTTTCTTTCAAAAGAAAGACATTTCTAAGTGACCCCAAAACATTTATATATATATATATATATATTTTTTTTTTTTTTTACAATTAAACAATCATGAAAATATGACACAGATAATGCCTTGTTATTCCTTCCACCTACACAAAACACAATGCTACATGGGGACACATTGTGCAAAACACTTCCCTCCCCATCACAGGAACACACCCCTCCCTCCCCTCTACCGGTATTAGCTTCCCTGACTAACAAAAAACAACAAACAGAATGACCTTCACATTCCATGCTAGAAAATAAATTATTCAACACAAAAACAAATAATAATAATACATTAATGAGGAAAGTAGTAATGAGGCAGGTAAGGTGACGTCTCTAGAAACTGCTGAAAGTCCCCCCAGACATCAGTAAATTCAAAGGGTTTATTACGTAAATTGTATGTTATTTTTTCAGATGGAATATAGGAAGATAGTTCTTTTAGCCACATCTGCTTGCTTGGCGGAGTGTCACTCTTCCATATAATAGCTGTGCATTTATTGGCTGCAGTGACTGCCAATTTAATGAATCTGGTTTGGCTACAAATATTAACTTGTAGAACACAATCATCTCCAAGAAGAATAAGGGAAGGATCTAGTGGTACCGTCATATTAGTGACCTGTGATAAGATCTGAATAATGTCTTTTCAATAATTGCTTAGTTCAGGGAAGGACAAAAACATCTGCATAATTATTCCCACTGCCGTTTTACACTTTGGGAAAAATGGTGAATATTTAGAATGAATCTTATACAGTCCCTCTATAAAGTAGACCCTATGTAAAATATTGAATTGCATCAACTTGTGACTTGTGTTAAATAAAAGATGATGAGCATCTAAAGAGAGCTTTCCCCATTTCTCATCTTCAAAAATGAGACCATGGTCATCATGCCACTTCATGCAAGCATTGAGGTTCATCGTTCCCCAACAGAGTTTGAAGACCAGAGTACATCTTGGAAATGAAACCCTTTACCCCTTTCCTTTCCAGCCACAGTTTATCAGTTTTAGGTTTACTCATGGGCTGAATCTTACCTCCCTGCTGAGTGGCAATGTAATGCCTAACCTGTAGGTACTTGAAGAAATGCGTTTGAGGTAACTGAAAATGAGATGCCAGTTGTTGAAAGGATAGTAGTTCACCTTCTCTGTAGAGATTGACAAATGGTTTAATTCCTTTGTTGAACCAAGAAAATGTAATACCATCTCTCAGGGCTTTGGGTAAGATGGTGACCCCTAACTTTTTTATGGTAGTGTATTTTCAACGTCAGGAAAAGACGTCTTCTAAACGTTCATTCAGCACCTGAAGTGTACTTGATGTCGACGTCTGAAAAATAACTTCTAAAAGACATATTTCTAACGTAATTTTTGGTACTACTTGTATCTGCTTGGCTGGTTAATGAACCTACTAGTTAATTTTTTAAATAAAACTTTTCACATAACCGTTGTTGATGAAGCCGTCTGTGCCATCAATGCAGTAACTCTGGTCAAGCTAATTCTTTGCTTTACATTGTACACTGACTGTAGCTCCAGATTGGATTAGATTCAGGCCGATGACACCGTTACGGTTCATTTTGTTGCTCCTAGTTCCCTGTATTTGTCATACATGAGTTAGCTACCACTATACAGTAGCTGCATCCATTATTTAGGTTTGCCCTAGACAATACAGAATACTTTAATGAGCTACAAAGTAACTTTCAAATCCGACTTGTAAGCTAACGTTAGCTAGCCTGTAGCTAGCTAGCCTGCCACACTAGCATTACCCAGTATAGATACTTTTTAGCTTGTGTTGCCTACCACTTCACGGTTGAGCCGTTGTTGCTCCTAGACGTTTCCACTTCACAATAACAGCACTTACAGTTGATCGGGGCAGCAAGGTTTATCTATTTGGACATAATTCTGTGGTTGAAATTCCATCCTCAAATATTTTTTTTTCAAATCAAATATATTTTCCACATGGAATCTACGTCACAGTACGTTAACAAAACACATTGAGATAATGTTTATTCAACCAGTTTGTGCCCAGTGGGAAGGCTGTGTTAGCCCTATGAACTAAAGCCAAGGCTCAGGGAGCTAAAGCAAGTCTTTAGGGCTCAGGTAGGGTTACTTACTCACTAAACCACGTCGGTGACACAAAGGTGTACTCCTCTGTGTGTTATAGTGTGACAGTGTGTGACTTCTGTTGCTACTAATGAGTTAGAACTACTACTTTCTGTGAGGGAAGTTTTCTCTCTTCTATAAGGTGAACGTATTGCATCCCAAGGATAGAATCCTACTTTTGTCAATGCATTTGTGTGTGTTGACATGTCACTGTGCATTTGCAGGTGCACTCGTCCTTGGCAGTAGGCACACCCGACTACCTGTCCCCAGAGATCCTGCGTGCGGTGGAGGGAGGGGGAGGCTATGGCCCTGAGTGTGACTGGTGGGCCCTGGGGGTCTGTGCCTACGAGATGCTGCAGGGGACCACGCCCTTCTACGCAGAGTCCATCTCGGAGACCTATGTCAAGATCATGAACTTCCAGGTATGATGGCGACTGAGAGAAGGTCACTTCACACATTGAACAGGAGAACATGTTGAAGAGTCATCAGAAAATGTACATATGTATCTGTACATATCGGTGCCAAGAGTGGTGGGAAATCAGAGGAGGGAGAGATGTTTAAAAATAGCTAATATTCAATAGGGCTCAATCCCAAATCGACCCCTAAGCCCTACACTCTATGCACTTGTGGAGATCTTAGATCATTTGATTAGTATAAGCAATATTGTGAAACTTCCACCTAGCTTCCACTTATCAGAGGACAAGGTAGATCTATTACGATATTGCTTACACCTGTCAATCCAATCAGGTGCGTAGAGGTCGATTTGGGATTTGGCCATAGTAATCTTTGTAACCATCTTCTTATACATCTGCAAAGACTGCAAAAATGTATATATTGAGCTCAAACCTAAAGAATTGTGAAGAAGAGCTGCAAGCTTGAATTACAGTATAAGGAACTAACCATTATGTCCCTCCAGGAGCACTTTGAGTTCCCACAGTCTGGCCCCGAGGTTTCAAACATGGCCCGTTCCCTCATCATGGGGCTGATCTGTGAGAGGGAGAATCGTATGGGGGCTGGGGGCTCTGGGGACTTCAGGGGCCATCCTTTCTTCTGTGGACTAGATTGGGGCTCCCTGCATGAACTTCCAGCACCCTTCGAACCTGAAGTCTCCAACGCCACTGACACCTCCAACTTTGATGTGTTGGACGACTGCCTCAGTGAAATGGTATTAATCCGAAAAGCCAGTATACAATCTATATACAATCCATTCAAACGTAAAGGGGCCTAATATAGAGCAACTTCCATAGAGTTACGTAAGACATTTTTTTCCAAGTAGACTAAAACAAAAAGTAATAATAAAAACATAACACAATAAGAATAACGAGGCTATATACAACTAAGGCACCGGTACCTAGTCAATGTGAGCGGGTACAGGTTAGTTGAGGTAATTTGTAAACAGCGAGTAGCAGCAGTGTACAAAAGGTCAATGTAAATTGTCCAGTGGCAATTTTATTAATTGTTCAGCAGTCTTAAGGCTTGGGGGTAGAAGCTGTTGAGGAGCCTCTTGGTCCTAGACTTGGCGCTCCTGTATAGCTTGCTGTGCAGTAGCAGAGAAAACAGTCTACAACGTGGGTGACTGGAATCGCTGACAATTTTATGGACTTGCCTCTGACACCGCCTATTATCTAGGTCCTGGATGGAAGGAAGCTTGGCCCAAATGATGTACTGGGCTGTTCGCACTACCCTCTATAGCGCCTTACTGTCAGATGCCGAGCAGTTGCCATACAAGGGGTGATGCAACCGGTCAGAATGCTCTCGATGGTGCAGCTGTAAAACCTTTTGTGGATCTGGGGACCCATGCCAAATCTTTTCAGTCTCCTGAGGGGGAAAAGGTTTTGTCGTGCCTTCTTCATGGCTGTCTTTGTATGTTTGGACGATGATAGTTCATTGGTGGGAAGGAACTTGAAGCTCTCAATCCGCTCCACTACAGCCCCGCCGATGTTAATGGCGGCCTGTTCGGCCCGCCTTTTCCTGTAGTCCATGATCATCTCCTTAGTCTTCTCCACATTGAGGGAGAGGATGTTGTCCTGGCACCACACTTCCAGTTCTCTGACCTCGTCCTTGTAGTCGTCTCATCGTTGTCGGTGATCAGGCCTAACACTGTTGTGTCGTCAGCAAACTTAATGATGGTGTTGGAGTCGTGTTTGGCCATCCAGTCGTGAGGAGCAGGGAGTACATGAGGGGACTAAATGCATACCAGAGGAGCCCCATTGTTAAGGATCAGCGTGACAGACGTGTTGTTGCCTACTCTTACCACCTGGGGGTGTCCCGTCAGGAAGTCCAAGATCCAGTTGCAGAGGGAGGTGTTTAGTCCCAGAGTCCTTAGCTTAGTGATGAACTTTGTGGGCACTCTGGTATTGAACGCTGAGCGTAGTCAATGAACAGCATTCTCACATAGGTGTTCCTTTTGTTCAGGTGAGAAAGGGCAGTGTGGAGTGCAATTAAGATTGCATCATCTGTGTATCTGTTTGGGCGGTACGCAAATTGGAGTGGGTCTAGGGTGTCCGGGAGGATACTGTGGTGCCTTTCAAAGCATTTAGGCAGGTTACCTTTGCTTCCTTGGGCACAGAGACTGTGGTGGTCTGCTTGAAAGAGGTAGGTATTACAGACTTGGTCAGGGAGAGGTTGAAAATGTCAGTGAAGACACTTGCCAGTTCTTCTGCGCATGCTTTGAGTACACGTCCTGGTAATCTGTCTGGCCCAGCGGCTTTGTGAATGTTGACCGGTTTAAAGGGTTTGTTCAAATCGGTTACTAATAGCGTTACCACACAGTCATCCAGAACAACTGGTACTCTCATGCATGCTTCAGTGTTGCTTGCCTAGAAGCAAGCATAAAAGGCATTTAGCACGTCTGGTAGGCTTACGTCACTGGGCAGCTCGCGTCTGGGTTTCCCTTTGTAGTCCGTAATAGTTTTCAAGCCCTGCAACATCTGTTGAGCGTCAAAGCCGGTGTAGTAGGATTCAATCTTAGTCCTATATTGACGCCTTTCTTGTTTGGTGGTTTATCTGCGGGCATAGCGGCATTTCTTATAAGCATCCGGATTAGTATCCCACTCCTTGAATGTGGCAGCTCTAGCCTTTCGCTTGATGCAGATGTTGCCTGTAATCCATGGCTTCTGGTTGGGATATGTATGTACAGTCAGTGTGGGGACGACGTCGTCGATGCACTTATTGATGAAGCCGATGACTGAGGTGGTGTACTCCTCTATGCCATTTGATGAATCCCAGAACATATTCTAGTCTGTGCTAGCAAAACAGCCCTGTAGTGTAGCATCTGTGTCATCTGACCACTTCCACATTGAGCGAGTCACAGATACTTCCTGCTTTAGATTTTGCTCATAAGCAAGAGTCAAGAGGATAGAATTATGGTCAGATTTGCCAAATAGAGGGCGGGGGAGCTTTGTACGCGTCTCTGTGTGTGGAGTAAAGGTGGTCTAGGATTTGTTTTCCTCTGCTTGCACATATGACATGCTAGTAAAATTTAGTAAAACTCATTTAAGTTTGCTGCATTACAGTCCCCGGCCACTAAGAGCGCCGCACCTGGGTGAGCATTTTCTTCTTTGATTATGGCCTTATAGAGTTGGTTTAGAGTTGGTTTAGTGCCAGCTACGTTCTGTGGTGGTAAATAGACAGCCAGGAATAATATAGATGAGAAATCTCTTGGTAGATAGTGTGGTCTGGCTCCAATATGACATGGCTCCAGAAGCAAGCCTAAGAAGGGACCTTAGACAACGTATAATGTTAATTCCATGCCAGCATAGGTGGAAAATATTTGACATGATTTTTACATTTGTATCACAAAGCTGTCATCAAGGCAAAGTGTGACTACTTTGAAGAATCTCCCATATAAAATATATTTTGATTTGTTTAACACTTTTTTTGGTTACTACATGATTCCATGTGTTATTTCATATTTGTGATGTCTTCACTATTATTCTACAATGTAGAAAATAGTAAAAATAAAGAAAAACCCTAGAATGAGTAGGTGTGCCCAAACTTTTGCCTGGTACTGTACATAGGAATAGACATTATACAGTAGGTCATTAACCAATCACAGCACTCCTTTAGAATTTCACATTCAGCTAAACATTCAGCTATTTGAATCAGCTGTGTAATGCTAAGGCAAAAACCAAAATATACACCCGGGGAGGAAGGTGGGGGGGGCAGGACTGAATTTGATCACACTATAAAGAGTGTAATGACACCAAGATAATGTCTGTATCATGTAGTTTACGGATCATAACGTCTTACAGGAGGTGTGTATACGCCTTAAAAGTGCCTTAAATGGTTTGTGATACAAATGTATAAGAGCATGTCAAACATCCTTCCCCCCAATGAAGTTTCTATGTGAGAATTGCCATAACAATCTGAGATGCCAAGAATATTATCCGTCTGCGCTGGCATGGAATTGACCATACCTGACATGCATATAAAGCACACTAGATGTAATGCTGTCTTTTGTCCTGCAGGAAACACTGAGTGACGTGATGGACAGGGCCCCTATCGGTGTTCACCTGGCTTTCGTTGGCTACTCCTACACAGCTACAAGGTCACATTCATATCATATACTGTCTCAGTATAAACGGCCCTCAAATTAATGGGGTATCATACAAAACTGTGTCAAAACAGTTTTGTTTGTTTCCACCAATTTCTCAATCTCTTACAGACAGACAGGTGCCTTGGACCGCAGTTGTGACATCATGATGGAGATTGACCACCAGCGGCATCAAGGGTTGCCAAGCCTCAATTTCCAGGACAAGCTGGTAGGTTGACTATCCACACTAGAGACTAGCTGAGATGAGTTGTAATAGTCAAAACTAAACTAAATACTAACCACTAGCTAGGCTAGTTAAGTCAATTTGAGTGGTCTCATGTAGCCAATACAGAATCGCTAGCTAGTTAGCTGTAGCTCTGTTACACATGTAGATGTCAGTTTGTTTATTCAGGAATACTAACTGTTATAGTTAACCTCATCTCAAGTGTGCCAGTCAGTTGTGACTAAATGCTTAGTGCTTCTTGAGCTAGCTGCATCTTGAATGTCTGATGTGTTCTGTGGCATGCATCAGAGTTAGGCATGTAAGAGATATTAACGGCTACGTTCTTTTCGGGGAACTGATATGTTTACCTTTACCATGTCGTGTATTTCTGACACTGAGTGGGGTGGTGTGGGCTTTCAGAGTCAGATGTGGCAGCTCAGAGATGCTCTGACATCAACTGACAGCCTGCCTGCCCTTCTTGAGCTCCCCCTAGCCTTGGAGCAGGGTACTGCAGAGTCCACTCACACCACGATAGAGGAGGACGAGGAGGAGACAGACCAGAATTCAGGACTTGATGAGGACCTGCACAGGTTAGATGAACCCTGAGTGCAGACAGACAGACAGACAGACAGACAGACAGACAGACAGACAGACAGACAGACAGACAGACAGACAGACAGACAGACAGACAGACAGACAGACAGACAGACAGACAGACAGACAGACAGACAGACAGACAGACAGACAGACAGACAGACAGACAGACAGACAGACAGACAGACAGACAGACAGACAGACAGACAGACAGACACGTTGATAAGGGGCATTTATTGCAGTATTGCTCTACTGCTAAAAATGGGCCTCCCTCATCTAGGTAATGTACATGTATGTTATAGAGGTATCCATAATGTCATGATGTAATTTGATATTTAGGTAAATATTCATAGCCAATACCAGAGCTGACCGTATCCACATATCTCTATAGACGGCTACATGAGGCAGAGAAGAGGAATGGAGATCTGGAGAAAGAGATGGAGAGTCTAAGGGTGGAGATCGGGGGCCTGAAGTCCTCCAAGGAGACAGGCAAGAGACCCAGCACTCATCCCTCCTCATCTCTTCTTTAAAAAAAAAATACCTGAATCATTGCCTGTTCTATCATCCTTCCTTGGGTTTCTGTTCCATCCATTTAACAGATCATTTTGAACTGTGGCCTCTCTCGTCAAGTTCAGTAAGATAAGGTCTGGCTTGTGTTTAAGGCACACAACTGAAAAAGTTTTAAATCGTTTTGCAACGGAAACTAAAATGAACATTTATTTTCCAACTAGTCCCCCCCTTTTTCAGTAAGTTCTCTTACATTTGATGTGTACAGCATTAACTCCTCCTATAGAACATCTATTGGATATAGCATCTCTTCACAAGCAGCAGTGTCAAATATCAAGACAAATGTGAGATGGTTTGGAATTCCAGACCATATGAGCCACATACTGTGAAAAAAGAGTGTTGCATCGCAGGAGCAGCATCTGCTTATGTTGGAACCTTTGGCCAGAACAAAACGATAAATATCCCCTCTAAAAATAGGTCTGGTATGCAGTCATTGACCCTCCCTGACAATAAATCAATACAGCATTGTGAGCTTTTATAAAGAAGCAGTGTTAGGGGGTCTTCCTCCTCTCCGGGGAAGGTTTCTAATGGATGGATGGCTGGTGGGGCAGACCTTTGGTGGGGCAGGTGTTCAATGTGGAAAAAGCCCCCCCCCCCCCCCCACACACACACACACACACACGAAGAGGTGACATAATTCCATTCATAAAAAATAGTTTTCTTCTGCTCCTGTAGCCAAGTTCTCCAATATTTTTAACCCATCACATATTGTAGGCTAAGCAAGCTAGAACCACCACAGTAGCTCTCGAAAACTAGCTCTCGAAAACTCTAGGTGGTATTCTGCCTTCTCCTTACAGTTTTCAGCAATTAGCTTCGCCCAAGACTGCCTCGTGTGAACTACAATCCCAACGCTGTATAGAAACGTCAAATAATAATCACTTGCGATGTGGCTTTCGAAACATATGGCCCTTATCTTTCATCAGCATGAAATAATCCTGCAAATAAAACAGAGGTGTTCAAAGTGTAGTATCTGGGATCGACATCTGTTTATATTAGTTACTGTGCTGTTACTAAGCAGTAATGTATTACGGCAGTGTTACGTTACTACACCTAATAGGAAATGCACATGCACACTATTTTGCCGGGAACTGTAGAGCACGAGTGGTTTTGACTAAACGAAAACTAACTGTACTCCCGTCTCCTGCCTGGCCATTTCTCCACAACACACATATTACAGTGGTGACGAGGTGATTGAACTTATTAAACGGACATTGCTTGAAGGGATGAATGTTGCGTGAGTAATGAATGTTGCGTGAGTAATGAAACTCAAAATAATTATGTAATTTGTCAGTTATTTTTTTATTTTCTTTCGCCAGTGGAAAAGGCTAAGCACTGCTAGCAGGTTCTCCCACTTAAAAAGATGAGAGGCCTGTAATTTTCATCATAGGTACAGTTCAACTATGACAGACAAAATGAGAAAAAAAAATCCAGAAAATCACATTGTAGGATTTTTTTATGAATTTATTTGCAAATTATGGTGGAAAATAAGTATTTGGTCAATAACAAAAGATTATATCAATACTTTGTTATATACCCTTTGTTGGCAATGACAGAGGTCAAACATTTTCTGTAAGTCTTCACAAGGTTTTCACACACTGTTGCTGGTATTTTGGCCCATTCCTCCACCAAACTTTACAGTTGGCACTATGCATTGGGGCAGGTAGCGTTTTCCTGGCATCCACCAAACCCAGATTCGTCCGTCGGACTGCCAGATGAAGCATGATTCATCACTCCAGAGAACGCATTTCCACTGCTCCAGAATCTAATGGCGGCAAGCTTTTAACCACTCCAGCCTACGCTGGGCATTACGCATTGTGATCTTAGACTTGTGTGCCACTCGGCCATTGAAACCCAATTTCATGAAGCTCCTGACGAAAGGTTATTGTGTTTTCAGAGACAGTTTGGAACTGGGTAGTGAGTGCTGCAACCAAGGACAGACAATTTTATGCGCAACGCGCTTCAGCACCCGGCTGCCCTGTTCTGTGAGCTTGTGTGACCTACCACTTCGCGGCTGAGCCATTGTTGCTCCTAAACGTTTCCACATCACAACAACAGCACTTACAGCCCGATCAATCAATATTTATAAGGAGCCATATGTCGGTGTTCGTAGGGTGAAACTAAACCAGCATTTCCGCACTAGGAATTAAGTCAAAAGTGTGACAGCAACTTCCTCTGCAGGGGCCCTTTAAGGTTTTCAAGAAATATGTACGGTACCTTTTTAAGGTTTTCAAGAAATACTGGCAATCCCTCTCACCCTTTCCAATCCCTTCATTTTCATCACTGTCTCTCTCTCCCGCTCACTTTCACACACCGATTCACTCACGCAATCACTCCTGCTGAAATGGTTATTGTTGTCTTTTTCACATGGATGGCAAAGTCAGCTGGCTCATCAGCCGTGCTCCCACCCAAAACAGTCACCTGCAGCAGTGGCGCTACATAGTCCTTTGCCGCCATGTCCAGTAGGCAAACGTTGTGGAATGTTGCAGATAGAAATGTCATGAATAGAGCTGACACGATACAGCTAATCCCCAATTCTGGGTGACAGACAACCATATCTGTTCTATAACGTTCCTGTAACGTTTCATCATCCTGAACAGGCCCCTGCTGTCTTGCGCTGTTCTAATATACCTCTCTCTTCTCCAATCACAGAACCGCGTGTCTGCCCGTCGTCTCTTTCTCTGCCTGCCCACTGTCTGGACAATGTAAGCCTTACTTACGCTGTCACTCTTTCTCTCTCTCTCTCTCTCTCTCTCTCTCTCTCTCTCTCTCTCTCTCTCTCTCTCACTCTCTCTCTCTCTCTCTCTCTCTCTCCCCTCTGAGATTATCAAAGGCTTTATGAGGGCATACAAAACACATGTTTGGCTCTCTGCTCTGTCAGTTTGGAAACGTCTTGTTTTATCAAGTAATATTAGCCTTGTTTTCCGGTATATACAGAGAATGTGTGTACATTTTCATGAGGATATAGAGGTAAAGTAAAGAGAAGAAAACAAGCTCTTTCCTCCCTCACAATCGACACCAACCCCTATTTATGCTCCTGCAATGTATCCCACTTTATTTGGATGGTCCTCTATAGATGGTTGATACAATTTTCTGGTCTGTAACCCTTTGATGGTGTTCGGGGTAGGGTGAGATTGGATAAATGTGGCCTGTAAACCATCTGTAGGGTACTATCCAAATAAAATGTTACAAATGCAGTCTTATTTGCGCGCGTCACAGCACAGCATGCCACACTCGCCTGGGGAAAAATATTTTGCTGCATTCAATTGAATTTACCAATGCCACGTGTCTTCATCATCCCCAGGGAAATAACCATTTATTTTGTGTCTGCTTTCCTTTCACGGATTTTGTCCCAGACGAGTGCGGCATGCTGTGCTGTGCTGTGCTGTGACTCGCACACAAAAAAAGGCTGCATCTATACCACGGCCTGCAATCCTGTTCAGTGGCTGACTGTGAGTGTGTTTCAGGGAAAAAGATCACCCCCTGCCTGTCACTACCCGCTGGTGATCCCTCTCCACCGCCACCTGCTGCTCTTCCACAGGGTAGGAAATGGCAACATCTACATGGGGACTAGAAACAATGCTTCCATCCTAAATTATACCCTATTCCCTATTTAGTGTGCTACTTTTGACCAGGACCAATAGGGGTCTGGTCAAATGTAGTGCACTATATAGGAAATAGGGTGCCATTTGGGACACACCTGGTGTAAATCTTTAGAGTGATATATGCTTGATGAAAAAATGACTTATTTTCTCTTGTTTCCTCTTCATGTTCTCTATCCCTCCCTTACTGACTGCATCTTTCCTTCTCTGCGCTCACTTGCACTCTCTCCCCATCCTTACCACAATGTCTCCACCTTTCTCTCTCCCTCTCTTCTCCCTTGCCCTTATGTTTCTCCCCTTGTATGCCTCCCTCTCTCCCTCTCCTTTCCCTCTCTCGCCTCCTCTCTCTTCATCTCATTGTCTCTCTCAGGTGCGCTGGCCACAGGAGAGGACTGAGTCCTACCTGTTAGTGTGTGCGGAGGGGGGAGAGCCCCAAGCCTGGGACAGACACTGCTGTGCTGAAATCTCCTGAACTCCCCCCACCCCCACCCTCACTATAGTTGGGAATGACAGACTTCTCTATTCCACCGAGGAGTCCTATTACAGTATCTTGGAATGAGAGAGTTTTGAGTATGGTGGGTGGGTGGGTGCTAAAGACAATGCTACTCATGGCACTGAGCAGAGTACTGGGGCATAAATAAGCTGAGAGCAATGGGGACAGCAGAACTGGAAACTTGCAGGAAGTTGGACAGACACGGGAAAGCTAATGACTGTCACTAGAAGGAATGAGGAGATGTAAATAATCAAATGAAGGACATCTCCTAAACTACCAATGGGACAGAGTGAACACTGAAAACAAAGAAGACACCATAGAAAAAAGACATTGCTGGTTTGAGTGACAGCCAGGGGGGCCAATCAGCATCCTCCTCCATAAGCCAACACTCTCCAGCCCACCTGGACATTGATGCATTTTACCCAATATTAGTGGCATGACTTATTAACAGCACCATCTAATGGTTATTTACTGTTTGAGTTCTCCATTGTACTTTGTATCTATGCTTCTAAGAGTGGATTGTGTTGAGTCGTCTGAGAGATATTTGTTGCACTAGACTAGAGGCTCTGATTTAAAGGCATTTTAGATAAGCCTGTTTGGAGTACATAAATCACCAGTACAGTACAATATTGAGCGAGCGCTGACTGAAGGTTAAGGATAGAGTAACCTTGTCCCCAGGCTATTGGGAACAGCGCATATAAGCCTGGGATATCAACGAGACTTAAACATCACGAGACTTCCGGGAATGCTTGCGAAATAGACCAAACAGACCAGGCCGGGGGTTGGTGTTTGAGAAGAAAATGATTCCTTAGTTGTTCATTTTCTCAAAATCTAAAGGCACAACCTAGATTTGAGCCAATGTCTTAAGTAGTTGAACATGTTACTAATCCAACCTTGTGAAATTGACAACTTATATTGAAGGGGTGGCTTTGATTTGACAGCCTGCACATGCAGTTCGGCCCGAGACGACCGTTAGATCTGGGCTGCGGTCCAAACACTTAAAAGACATACCCTCGTCCACTTGCCCTCGTCTTAAGCCCTTGGGGAAATCCCCGTCACCATCTTGGAGGGTGGTCCAAATGTTTAGCCAAGCAAGGGAAATTTGCAACATAAGCCCGCCAGCTCTCGTTTTAAGTCGGCTTTGCGAGTGTACAATTATGCTCACTCCAGGGCCTGAAACTCCCCATAATTCAATTTGCGACAATTTATACACCCGCTAAGAAAAGTCAGCGAAAACTTAAACAACATCAATGGAGAAGTCAACATAAAAGTGGAAGTAAAAACGAATGCAAATAAGTTAGAAATTGTGCTATTAATGCACTTTTGGAAATTGTAGAAATAAAACATTCTCCTTCAGAAGTTCCAGCTAGACAGGCTAACGTTAGTTAGGTCATTCATTTGCTAGCTAATATACAGTAGGCGTATATTAATAATGAATATTTAATATACACTACCGTTGAAAAGTTTGCCGTCACTTGGAAATGTCCTTGTTTTTGAAAGAAAAGCAAAAAAAAATTGTCCATTAAAACATCAAATTGTTCAGAAATACAGTGTAGACATTGTTAATGTTGTAAATGACTTGTTGCTGGAAACGACAGATTTTTTATGGAATATCTACATAGGCGTACAGAGGCCCATTATCAGCAACCATCACTCCTGTGTTCCAATGGCACGTTGTGTTAGATAATCCCAGTTTGTCATTTTAAAAGTCGAATTGATCATTAGAAAACCCTTTTGCAATTATGTTAGCATAGCTGAAAACGGTTCTGATTAAAGAAGCAATACAATGTCTAACCAGAATAGAAAGAGGAGTGGGAGGCCCCGGTGCACAACTGAGCAAGAGGACAAGTACAATAGTGTCTAGTTTGAAAAACAGACGCCTCACAAGTGCTCAACTGGTAGCTTCATTAAATAGTACCTGCAAAACACCAGTCTCAACGTCAACAGTGAAGAGGAGACTCTGGGATGCTGACCTTCTAGGCAGAGTTCCTCTGTCCAGTGTCTGATCTTTTTCCCATCTTAATATTTTCTTTTTATTGGCCAGTCTGAGATATGGCTTTTTCTTTGCAACTCTTCCTTTTGGGTGGAAGTGTCTGGGAACGAGATTAAGGATAGAGAGATCTGAGGCATGTGTGTCTGTTAACGTTTTCTGGCGTTGTAAAGTTAGAATTAGGTCTGGTTCAGGGTGTTACATGCAGCTTGCTGACAGTGAGCCTTCCTACAAACAGGAAGGCTAAGCGCCATAATGACCTTGACCAGAGATAGGTTACACTATAGATGATGTGCACTAAGGATATATGTTGGAGAGCTATGGGACATAAGTCCAGTATAGCCAAGTAACCAACACAAGGCTATTGGTTTGAATCCCAAACTATGTGTCCTGTGCTAGCTATTATGCTGTCAACATGCTTTTGTATATACTCCTTGCTGTTTGGTAAGACATTTTAAATCATATAGGCTTAAAATGTTCCTATGGACATTGAGGCATGTAAGAGAATTATACTGGATTTTGAGATAAACTGTATAGAGTACCACAGTATGAGTCATAATACCCACAAAACCTAGCCGTCAAATAGGGAAATGGTTCAAATCGTTTTTTCCACCATTCATTTTTCACGTAGGGGATTTTAGAAACACTTATTATAAGGGCTGTGTTTTGTGCAGGCTTACCCTGGCGTGATGTTTTGGTAGATGTGTAAATCTCTCTAGGACAAAGTGACTTAAATCAATATATTTACCTGTTTGACCTCTAGGGTTATGGGTATCATGACACCTTCATCGTGGGGCTGTATACTACAATATATGCACTGTGTACTGTAGGTTGCAAGGCCTTTTGTATTTGAGCAATACTTGAGATGTGCATGAGGAAGAGCACGATTGTCACTCACTGGGTACTATAAAATGTCATACATTTGTGACTTCATTTTGTTTAAAAGAGGTGGTATTATACATGGAGTATACAAAAGATTAAGAACACCTGCACTTTCCATGACAGACTGACCAGGTGAATCCAGGTGAAGGCTATGATCCCTTATTGATGTAACTTGTTAAATCCACTTCAATCTGTGTAGATGAAGGGGAGGAGACAGGTTAAAGAAGGATTTTTAAACCTTGAGACAATTGACACATAGATTGTGTATGTGTGCCACTCGGAGGGTGAATGGGCAAGACAAAGCATTTAAGTGCTTTTGAACGGGGTATGGTAGTAGGTGCCAAGCGTACCGATTTATGTCAAGAACTGAAACGCTGCTGGGTTTTTCATGCTCAACAGTTTGCTGTGTGTTTCAAGAATGGTCCACCACCCAAAGGACATCCAGCAAACTTGACACAACTGTGGGAAGTATTGGACTCAACATGGGCCAGCGTCCCTGTGGACCGCTTTCGACATGTTGAAGAGTCCATGCCGCAAGGCGGGGTGCAACTCAGTATTAGGAAGGTGTTCCTAATGTTTGGTATACTCAGTTTATATATATATATTGTATTACTGAGATGCCTTAATGTTTAATTGCACATATTTAATAATATTTTGGAAACCATAGGAATTATACTAATAAAATCTTTATTATGGATCTATCTCGATTGGCTCATGAATGAAGTACGACATAGCCTATAGTGCCCCTATGTGGTCGAAAATTATGAAACGCATCGTCAAACATGCATATTTTTAAGGGAATAATTACTTTTTGCTGTGACAACTATAATACATGACCTAAAGTATGTGCAAAAGCACCCCTTCAAATTAGTGGATTCAGCTATTTCCGCCACACCCGTTGCTGACAGATGTATAAAACCAAGCACACAGGCATGCAATCTCCATAGACAAACATTGGCAGGAGAATGGCCTTACTGAAGAGCTCAATGACTTTCAATGATGCCACCTTTCCAACAAGTCAGTTTGTAAAAATGTATGCCTTAGTATAGCCTCCCCGGTCAACTGTGAGTGCTGTTATTGGGGAGTGGAAACCTCTAGAAGCAACAACGGCTCACCCAAAAAGTGGTAGGCCACACAAGCTCACAGAATGGGAACGCAGAGTGCTGAAGCACGTAGTGAGTAAGAATTGTCTGTCCTTGGTTGCAACACTCTCTACTGAGTTCCAAACTGCCTCTGGAAGAGCAGTTTGGCTACGTGGCTCTGAGACCACCATCCATGGGGATGCACAACCCGAACATGCACCTCCCCATAATAACCAACCAATGCGCCTCCAGTATGCGTCCTTGATTCATTTGAATGTGTTGACAGTTGAAAAAATTGCTTCAGCTTTACTGAGAATTTGAAAAGTAGGAAAGTCAATTGTACAATATTCTAGAACACTGCTAGTCGGCCCGCCTTTTCCTGTAGTCCACGATTAGCTCCTTAGTCTTGCTCACATTGAGGAACAGGTTGTTGTCCTGGCACCACACCTCCAGTTCTCTGACCTCCTCCCTAGAGGCCGTCTCATCATCATTGTCGGTGATCAGGCCTACCACTACTGTGTCGTCAGCAAACTTAATGATGTTGTTGGAGTCGTGTTTGGCCACGTAGTCATGGGTGAACCGGGAATACAGGAGGGGACAAAGTACCCACCCCTGGGGGGCCCCAAGGTTAAGGATTAGCCTGGCAGACATGTTACTGCCTACTCTTACCACCTGGGGGCGGCCCGTCAGGAAGTCCAGGATCCAGTTGCAGAGGGAGGTGTTTAGTCCCAGAGTCCTTAGCTTAGTGATGAACTTCGTGGGCACTATGGTGTTGAACGTTGAGCTGTAGTCAATGAACAGCATTCTCACATAGGTGTTCCTTTTGTTCAGGTGAAAAAAGGCAGTGTGGAGTGTGATTGAGATTGCGTCATCTGTGGATCTGTTGGGGCGGTATGCGAATTGGAGTGGGTCTAGGGTGTCCGGGAGGATGCTGTTGATGTGAGCCATGTAGGTATTACAGACTCAGTCAGGGAGAGGTTGAAAATGTCATTGAAGACACTTGACAGTTGGTCCGTGCATGTTTTGAGTACACGTCCTGGTAATACGTCTGGCCCAGCAGCTTTGTGAATGTTGACCTGTTTAAAGGTGCTGTTCAGATCGGCTACCGAGAGCATTATCACACGGTCATCCAGAACAGCTGGTGCTCTTGTGCATACGTCAGTGTTGGTTGCATCGAAGCGAGCATGAAAGGCATTTAGCTCGTCTGGTAGGCTCGCGTCACTTGGCAGCTCGCATCTGGGTTTCCAGTTGTAGTCCGTAATAGTTTTCAAGCCCTGCCACATCCAACGAGCATCAGAGCAGTGTGGTAGGATTCAGTCTGAATCCTGTATTGACGCTTTGCTTGTTTGATGGTTCGTCTGAGGGCATAGTGAGATTTCTTATAAGCGTCCGGATCAGTCTCCGGCTCCTTGAAAGTGGTAGCTCTAGCCTTTAGCTCGATGCGATGAAGCCGAGGACTGAGGTGGTGTATTCCTCAATGCCATTGGATGAATCCTGGAACATATTCCAGCCACGTCTCGGTGAAACACCCTGTCGGTGAAACGCCATGTTGTAAATCAAGGGAGAAGATTCAGTTCTGCGCTCTCAAGATTCAGCAAAGGAATGGTCTTTGTTTCAACAGAAGTTTTTTCTTTGAAACTAACACTGTAACTGTGCTCCTGGCAACAATTTAATTACACTATTTTGTCCACGTTTACTGACACCAGCAATATTCAACGGGTGTTGAGCGTTCATAAATTCATCATTTATTCTGCGCTCTGGCACGCTCAGATAAGAGTACTCTGAAACAGTTGTTGCAGTGAAATGGATACTTGCATAGTGGAGTCTTTTGTTAAGTTTTACTACGCAATACAGTTTTAAAGCTGTGTTAGATAGGATTACCTACACATACTGACCAGCTCAAATAGACAGAAGCATCAATATGGCAAACCAATCCAAACTCGCCTGTTGGCATGTCCAGCCCACTTTTTATCTCAGCCAATCATGGCGAGCGGGAAGGTTGCTGTATTTTTCTGTGGCTAAACCGACTAGGCTCGTAATTTAACCATTTTATTCATATTTACAGATGGCATACAAGTTTGTTGTTAGGGCACAGGAAAATTCACATGTTCGAGAAGGCATTTCTGACAGAAAAGGCATTAATATATATTAAGTTTACGTTCAAACAGCTCTCCTGTGAAGTAGTGGCCTGTGACATATGCCCAGTTTCCTGAAGCATTACGAACATTACATGTACCTGAGCAGAATCAAGACGTACTCATCGACTATATCACCTTTAACGTGGGCTACCACAAGGAGCACCAAGACTTTCCCAGCATGAAATGTAGGATAATCTGACTGATTTTGTAGGATGTAGTTGATGTAGGATATGAACTGGCCTGGGTTCAAATACTTAATATACTTTTTGGGACTTTTCTATTGGTTTATTAAGCCAGGCAAGCTCAAACAAGCACATATAAAGTATTTGAAAGTGATTCCCCAAGTATTAAAACCCAGCTCTGGACGTGAATGATGGTGACGTACAATGTGGGTGATATAGGAGGTGAACTCATGTAGGATATCACTGGTGATATGTAGCCACAGTTGCTTTCTGTTGGCTAATGTGCACGCAATATCACTAAGGCCAGGAGTTTTTCTTGGCCATTTAGGTCAGGACAAACTCCTTGCCACAATGATAGGTGTTTCATATCAGTCACATTGCATGCAACGCTAAACCTTGATGGTATTCCAAGTGGAAAATTGTGAAAGATGAGTGATGTGGCCCCCACCTGTCCATTTAATCTTATTTATTATGATCTAAAAGGCAAAACTGATCACAGATCAGAACTCCTACGTTTTTAAGAGCATGCGTTGGCCAGCTGGCAAGTGTCTTCAGTGACAATTTAAACTTCTCCCTGACAGTCTGTATTACCTACATGTTTCAAGCCGACCACCATAGTCACTGTGTCCAAGAATACCAAGGTAACCTTTCTAAATGACTATCGACCCATAACACTTACACGAAATGCTTTGAAAGGCTGGTCATTGCTTACATCAACACCATCATCCCAGACACCCTGGACCCACTCTAATTTGCATACCGCCCCAACAGATCCACAGAATCAGTGGTCACTTTAATAATGTATACATAGTGCTTTACTCATTTCATATGTATGTACTGTATACTATTCGACTGTATTTTTGTCAATGCCACTCCGACATTGCTAGTCCTAATATTCATATATCTCTTAATTCCATTATTTTACTTTTAGATATATATGTAATGTTGTAGATATTACTGCACTGTTGGAGCTAGGAACACAAGCATTTCGCTACACCCGCAATAACATCTGCAAAAAATGTGATTTGATTTGACATGATGCAATCTCTATTGCACTCTACAATGCCCTTTCCCACCTGGACAAAATAAACACCTACGTGAGAATGCTATTCATTGACTACAGCTCAGCATTCAACACCATAGTGCCATCAACTCATCACTGAGATAAGTTCCCTGGGACTGAACACCTCCCCCTGCAACTGGATCTTGGACTTTCTGAAGGGCCACCCTTCGGAAGGGTAGGCAACAACCCATCTGGCCCCTCAGGGGAGCGTGCTAAGTCCCCTCCTGGACTCCCTATTCACCCACGACCGCGTGGCCACGCACGACTCCAACACCATCACTAAGTTTGCAGACGACCCGTCTATGAGACAGCCTATATGGAGAAGGTCAGAGACCTGACAGTGTGGTGCCAGGCCAACAACCTCATCGTTAGTAAGATAAAGGAACTGATCGGGGACTACAGGAAACGGAGGGCTGAGCATGCCCCCATTCACGTTGACGGGGCTGTAGTGGATCGGGTCGAGAACTTCCAAGTTCCTCTGTGTCCACATCACTAAGGATTTATCATGGTCCAAACACACCAACACAGTTGTGAAGCGGGCATGACAATGCCTCTCCCCCCTCAGGAGGCTGAAAAGATTTGGCATGGGCCCCCAGATCCTCAAAAAGTTCTAGGGCTGCATCATCGAGAGTATCTTGACTGGCTGCATCACCTCTTGGTATGGCAACTGCTTGGCATCCAACCGCAAGGCGCTACAGAGGGTAGTGCGTACGGTCCAGTACATCACTGGGGCCGAACTCCTTGCCATCCAGGACCTCTATACCAGGCTGTGTCAGAGGAAGGCCCGTGTGTCAAATGTCAAATGTGTCAAAAACTCCAGCCATTCAAGCCACAGACTGTTCTCTCTGCTACAGCACAGCAATCAGTACCAGTGCTTCAAGTCTGGAGCCAACAAGGCCCTGAACAGCTTCTAACCCCAAGCCACAAGACTGCTAAATAGCTAATCAAATGACTACCTGCATGTTTTTTTATTGAACCTTTATTTAAGTAGGCAAGTCAGTTAAGAACAAATTCATATTTACAATGATGGCCTACCCCGGGCGACGCTGGGCCAATTGTGCACCGCCCTATGGGACTCCCAGTCCCGGCCAGATGTCATGCAGCCTGGATTCAAACCAGGGACTGTAGTGACGCCTCTTGCACTGAGATGCAGTACGTTAGACCGCTGCGTCACTCTGGAGCATTGACCTGTTTTTTCCACTCACTGCCTTTTTTTGCACATACGCTGCTGCTACTATGTATTATCTATCCTGTTGCCTAGTCACTTTACCCCTACCTATATTACAGTACATAACTAACTCAATTGCCTCGTACCACTGCACATCGCCTCAGTACTAGTACTCACTGTATATAGCCATGTTATTTAACTGTGATTAATGTTTGTTATACACTGTGTATTATCTCTCTCATATATATATATATATATAGTACCAGTCAAAGTTTGGACACATACTCATTCAAGGGTTTTTCTTTATTTTTACTAGAATAATAGGGAAGACATCAAACTATGAAATAACTCATATGGAATAATGTAGTAACCAAAAAAGTGATAAACAAATCTCGGGAGAGACAACTCGGGAGAGACGAAGGTCGAAAGCCATACGTCCTCCGAAACACAACCCAATCAAGCCACACTGCTTCTTAACACAGCGCGCATCCAACCCGGAAACCAGCCACACCAATGTGTCGGAGGAAACACCGTGCACCTGGCGACCTGGTTGGCGCGCACTGCTCCCTGCCCGCCACAGGAGTCGCTGGTGCGTGATGAGACGAGGATATCCCTATGCGGCCAAACCCTCCCTAACCCGGACGATGCTAGGTCAATTGTGCGTCTCCCCTCGGACCTCCCGGTCGCAGCCAGCTGCGACAGAGCCTGGGCGCGAACCCAGAGTCTCTGGTAGCACAGCTACCAGTGCCCTAGACCACTGCGAAATCCGGGAGGCACACATATACATATTTAGCAGATGATATTGCGGGTGTAGTGGATGTCATTGCGGGTGTAGCGAAATGCTTGTGACGCATTTAGCCTTGGTGCTAGACTTTATCTACTTTGTGACAAGGTAACAAAGGAATTGGCTAAGGTAGAAACAAGTAAAGTTGCCTGTAGACGCTCATCTAAATGTTGCATCTTCCCCACTAATGGTTAAGGGTTGGGAATGGGAAGCTGATCCTATATCTGTACCTAGGTGAAACTTCACTCCGGAGTATTAATCAACCCATATTATACCCAGCCGTAGTATAAATAAAAAATGGTCTGGGTTTGTGTTGAGAGAGCATGTTGTTGGCGCCCTCATGTGCCTGGTGGCGGTAGTAGCGGCGCAGGGCTTGGCTGCCCGGGTGGCACTGGCACATGTGGAGGAAGTACTCGTCGGGCTCGTTGGATGTGTAGCCGCAGTCCTCGCACACGAAGATCTTGGAGCGACGCTGGCGGTAGGCATACTGCTGGAAAACGCCATGGATCTTCCTCAGGTGGGATTCGAGGGAGCAGCGCTGGGTGAAGGCCTTGTCACACAGCTCACAGCGGTACGGACGGATACCTGGCGGGAGGGGAGCGAGGGTGAGGAGGGTGTGTGCGGGGGCAGGTGCTCATAATAAACTCACCCCTGTTTGAACATGTTTTATTTCATAATGCATATCTTGAAATTCATAACATTCCAAATGCCTCTGTTGCAAACATTTTTTACATTTTCTTCCATGGGCAGGCTGGGTCATTCCTGTTATGCGGTGCCTTTTCTGTCCCCAGGAAATAACACCTCTTATTTAGATTAAAATGTTTCGTTCCAAAGGGCTTAAAATATCAAGTTTAGGTGTCTTTTACCATAAAAAACAAAGATATGACTCTCAAAAGGGGATTTTATGCATTTTGACCATTTTGTTTTCAGTGGATGTAGGTGTTTTTGCCATGTCCCTGCATGCTATGTATCCACTTCTACGATATTTTTAAGTCATAAAATATTCAACATATGTATTCATTATTTTATATAGTCCTACTTTTTAAAATATCTGTCATCCATTTTTCACGATTACTGTATTTATTGTTACTGTATTTAATATTTTGTGTCCCTGATTTCTACTCATTCCAGGGTTTTTCTTTGTTTGTACTACTTCCTATTTCCTCCTAAAAGTGATAAACAAATCAGAATATGTTTTAGATTTGAGATTCTTCAAAGTAACAACCCTTTGCCTTGATGACAGCTTTGAAGATAGCCCTATTTGGTAAAGGACCAAGTCCATATTATGGCAAGAACAGCTCAAATAAGCAAAGAGAAACGACAGTCCATCATTACGTTAAGTCAAGGTCAATTACGTTAAGTCAAGTCAGTCATGGTTTTTCAAGTGTAGTCGCAAAAACCATCAAGCGCTATGATGAAACTAGCTCTCGTGAGGACCGCCACAGGAAAGAAAGACC
The DNA here is from genome assembly GCF_021184085.1 of Oncorhynchus gorbuscha. NCBI lineage: Eukaryota > Metazoa > Chordata > Actinopteri > Salmoniformes > Salmonidae > Oncorhynchus > Oncorhynchus gorbuscha. Next base: position 44,350,330 of record NC_060188.1, on the reverse strand, counting down.
CAGGGTTATCTATGCTGCAGAGGGTAACTTCATTAGAGTTACCGATTTCAAATATAAATTATAAACTGGGTGGTTCGAGCCCTGAATGCTGATTTGCTGACAGCTGTGGTATATCAGACCGTATACCACGTGTATGACATTTATTTTTACTGCTCTAATTAAATTGGAAAACCAGTTTATAATAGCAATAAGGCCCCTCAGGGTGTCACGTTCTGACCTTTATTTCCTTTGTTTTGTCGTTATTTAGTATGGTCAGGGCATGAGTAGGGGTGGGCAGTCTGTTTGTTTTTCTATGATTTTGGGATTTCTATGCTTCGGCCAAGTATGGTTCTCAATCAGAGGCAGGTGTCATTAGTTGTCTCTGAGAATCATACTTAGGTAGCCTGGATTTCACTGTTTGTTTGTGGGTGATTGTCTATGTTAGTTGCTTGTCAGCACAGTTCTTATGATAGCATCACGGTTGTTATTTGTTTTTGTACAGTTTACTTCGTGTTTTTCGTCATCTATTAAATGATGGATTCACACCACGCTGCGCTTTGATCCGCTTCTTACGACGATCGTGACACAGGGTTTGTGATACATGGCCAATATACCACACCACCTCGGGCCTTATTGCTTAAATATATGTTGAGTTGTTTAACACTTTTTTGGTTCCTACATTGATTCATATGTGATTCCATTTTGATGTCTTCACTATTATTCTGCAATGTAGAAAATAGTAAAAATAAAGAAAAACCTTGGAATGAGTGTGTCCAAACTTTTGACTGGTACTGTATATAAAATAAATATATTAAAAATGGTTACATGCATTTTGTTAGGGAATGGCACCATGACTCCAGAAATGCAGCAGAATTACCGATCATGCCGTGATACAGACCCAGAAAGAAGACAAAAGTACCTTGAGAAAAAGAGACCGAGATGACAGAGAGACAGGGAGATGGAAAAAGAAGAGGGTAGTGGATGTCAGTGAGAGAGAGAAGCGTGTTCTAAGGGAACAATGGAGAGAGACGAAGAAAAGGCCAGAGCAACAGGTAGGGCATCTTTTACCCCTCCCCCCACACCTCCCCCACTTCCTGAACATGACCCAATGTCAGGGCTCTCAAGGTTAGAGCAAGCTTGCTGCTGGGCACTTTAATGCTTTACTATTCAGGATATACTTGAGTTGTGTTCACAAAAGTTCCTTATATTTATGCTCTATTCTATATTACTAAACCAAGCCCATGCTATTATTATGTTTTTTCTGTGTTTTTTTTTATTGGTTTGCTGATTGATTCATTGAATAACTGATTGATTAACTGATTGGTCGATTGATTACAATACTAATAGTGCTTACTGTGTTTTAGGCAAAGACATCAAGGTCAAAGAAAGACCAACAATACAAAGACAGAGATCAAGAAACATCAAGCCACCTTGGAAAAAGAGAAAGAGAAAAGGAAAATGTAAAAATAAAAGATTCCAACGCATTGGAAGTTCCAAATCTCCTCGCTCAAAAGTGAATGCCATACTGAGACATCCCGTCCATCCAACCATTAGAAGAACCTTTCTGTCTACTTGGAGGTACATAAAAGACACTTTGGAAACCATTGAGCTACAACTGGAGCATAGGGACTTGCAGTATGTGAAGGGGAGTGAAGAAAAGGTGAGAGAAGGGTGGAGCGGGTAGAGTTTGGGAAGGGAGTGAAGTGGAGGAGAGGCAAGGAGGTGAGAGGAAATAAGGGGAGGGGGTGGCACTTTTTAAAGTTTCACGTATCCTTATACTGTATGTATGACATTTTATAAATGCTGTTTAAAACTTTTTTGAATAACCATTTTAGTAAGCTTGAACCGTGAGCCCAGAATTGTTAGGAGCAAAATGAGTTGGGCTGTTTATCATAAAATGCCTGATTAGTGTAACTAATCTTGAACTAATAGTGAATTTCAAATACAATCCAATTGTTTTAGATCTAGCTATGTTGTTCTAATGCAATACTTGTTTTAATAATCCGTTTTTATATGCTTGTTTAACACTTTTTTGGTTACTACATTATTCCATATGTGTTATTTCATAGTGTATGTCTTCACTATTATTCTACAATGTAGAAAATAGTGCAAATAAAGAAACCCTGGAATGAGTGTGTCCAAACGTCTCTTTCTTTCCACTTTACCTACAGTCCCAGTCAATCTCTCTCGCTCTCTATTTCTCTCTTGCTTCTCCTTCATTTTGGAAGAAATGAATTTGCTCGAAACTGTTCAACTATTGTCTTTCTCTCTCTATGAGTCATCTACTCACAATATTTTATGTACTGCAGTGCTAGCTAGCTGTAGCTAATCCTTTCAGTGCTAGATTCATTATATGGTCCTTTGATTGGGTGGACAACATGTCAGTTCATGCTGCAAGAGCTCTGACAGGTTGGAGGACATCTTCCGGAAGTTGTCATAATTACTGTGTAAGTCTATGGAAGTGGGGGACAACCATGAGCCTCCTAGGTTTTGTATTTAAGTCAATGCATCCAGAGGAGGATGGAAGCAAGCTGTCCTCCAGGTGCTACCCTGTCAAGGCTTCTGTAGACCTTCTTTGCAAAATAGTGTGTGTGTTTTAATCCATTTTTGGGTGACGTGAATATATTTGGTATAGTTCTAAATGTTTTCACATTTAAAAGCCTCCACTAGTGTGTGTGTGTACAGTGCTGTGAAAAACATATTTACCCCTTCCTGATTTAAAAAAATATATATTTATTTTTTGCACGTCACACTTAAATGTTTCAGAGCATCAAATAAATGTGAATATTAAACAAAGATAACCCAAGTAAACACAAAATGCATTTAAGTGATGATTTTATTTATTAAGGGAAAAAAGCTATCCGGACCTTCATGGCCCTATGTGAAAAAGTACTTGCCCCCGAAACCTAATAACTGGTTGTGCCACCCTCAGCAGTAAAAACTGCAATCAAGCGTTTGCGATAACTAGCAGTGAGTCTTTCACATCGCTGTGGAGGAATTTTGGCCCCCTCTTCTTTGCAGAATTTTTTTAATTCAGCCACATTGGAGGGTTTTCGAGCATGAACCACCTTTTTAAGGTCACGCCATAGCATCTCAATCAGATTCAAATCCGGACTTTGGCTAGGCCACTCCAAAACCTTCATTTTGTTTTCTTCAAGCCATTCGGAGGTGGACTTGCGTTTTGGATCATTGTCCTGCTCTAGAACCTACGTGCGCTTCAACTTGAGGTCACGAACTGATGGCCGGACATTCTCCTTCAAGATTTTTTGGTAGCGAGCAAAATCCATGGTTCCATAAATCACAGCAAGTCATCCAGATCCTGAAGCAGCAAAGCAGCCCCAGACCATCACACTACCACCACCATATTTGACTGTTGGTATGATGTTCTTTTTTAAAATGCTGTGTTACTTTTACACCAGATGTAACGGGACGCACACCTTCCAAAAAGTTTTGTCTCACCAGTCCACAGAATATTTTCCCAGAAGTCTTGGGGATCATCAAGATGTTTTTTGGAAAAAGTGAGACGAGCCTTTATTTTCTTTTTGGTCAGCAGTGGTTTTTGCGTTGAAAACTTTGCCCAGTCTCTTTCTTATGGTTTTGTCATGAACACTGACCTTAACTGAGGCAAGTGAGGCCTGCAGTTCTTTAGATGTTGTTGTGGGTTCTTTTGTGACCTCTTGGATGAGTCGTCGCTTGGGGTAGTTTTGGTAGGCCGGCCACTCCTGGGAAGGTTCACCACTGTTCCAAATTTTCTCCATTTGTGGATAATGTCTCTCACCGTGGTTTGCTGGAGTCCCAAAGCTTTAGAAATGGCTTTGTAACCCTTTCCAGAATGATAGATGTCAATTACTTTGTTTCTCATCTGTTCCTGAATTTCTTTAGATCGTGGCATGATGTCTTGCTTTTTAAGATCTTTTGGCCTACTTCACTTTGTCAGACAGGTTCTATTTAAGTGATTTCTTGATTCAACAGGTCTGGCAGTAATCAGGCCTGGGTGTGGCTAGTGAAATTGAACTCAGCTTTTCAAACAATGTTATTAACCACAGTAAATTCATGATTTAACAAGGTGGGGTAATTACTTTGTCACATAGGGCCATGAAGGTTTGGATAGCATTATTCCCTTAATAAATAAATTGATCACTTAAAAACTGCATTTTGTGTTTACTTGGGTTATCTTTGTGTAATATTACAATTTGTTTGATGATCTGAAACATTTAAATGTGACAAATGTGCAAAAGAATAAGAAGTATTGCATGCCTCACCTGTGTGTGTCTGTGAGTATTGCATGCCTCACCTGTGTGTCTGTGTCTGTGAGTATTACATGCCTCACCTGTGTGTGTCTGTGTCTGTGAGTATTGCATGTCACACCGGTGTGCGTCTGTGTCTGTGAGTATTGCATGCCTCACCTGTGTGAGTGCGCATGTGCCTCTTTAGGTCAAAGGTGTCGTGGAAGCCCTTGCCACAGCAGTGGCAGGGGTGTCTCTTCACCATGCTGTGGCACTTGAGGTGGCGCGTCAACATGCACTGCAGGGGGAACACCTTGTCACATTCAGAACACATGAAGTCACCCGAGCTGGGGGGGACACGTGGCCGGGGCTGAGAGAGAAGAAAGGGACTTGGAAGTTATGACACAGACACTGCCTCCGACACTGCTTCAATGTACCGTAGGGGACCTTGGACACATTCACTCAAGCATGATAACTCTAAAACTCTTCACATACATAAGTTGTAAGTTGCGTACTCTCCTTTTACAGTATATCACACAGAAAGAAATCATATTTCTAATCAACAGGTAACTTCCAAAATAAAGGAAATAACCAACATAAAGCGTAGATACTGACTGGTTTTCTGTTTCACACCCCTACCTTGGTGACCAACAGATGCATATCTGTATTCCCAGTCATGTGAAATCCATAGTTTTGGGCCTAATGAATTGATTTCAATTGACTGACGTCCTTATATGAACTACAACTAAGCCTAAAACATCTGATTCTTGATGGTTGCAAAGTCAGCTACAGGTTCCACTATAGTTCTAAACTCTGCCAGGCATGCCACTTGAATCACCCATCTCTTTGCATAGCCCAGCCACAACATGCATTTTTGTTAATCGATCCATAAACAATTTCATGAATATCTCTGGATGATTTTGAAATAAAGTAGGCTAATGCAATTGAACGGCCAAAACGATTGCTTTTTGAACCTCCCAAAGCCATTCAATTATAATAAAACATTTGAAGCAATAGCCTACACGCGTGTGGTCAAACATTTAAGCATCATTTCGCACTGCTTTGAGACAAGCGTGGGGTCTCTTGATGAATCAATATTTGTCCGATGTTTCTTTTCACTGAATCTCCATTTCGATATTGGTTAGGCTACAATTAGGCAGTAGTGTAAACTACTTTAGTAAAAAATACTTTAAAGTACTACTTAACCTTTTCACCCGTGAGTTCCAAATATCTCTAACCGTCGCCCTGCGTGAGTTTCTTCATGCATGTGATGTCAGAATGCTCTCACTGCTCCAAAATGTGATTGTTACGCAACAGGAGAGTTACCAGCGCTGCCCTTAAAACAAGGCACGCTGCCTGCTAAATATCTGTAGGCTGTTTCAACATTTACATTTACATTACATTACATTTAAGTCATTTAGCAGACGCTCTTATCCAGAGCGACTTACAAATTGGTGCATTCACCTTATGACATCCAGTGGAACAGCCACTTTACAATAGTGCATCTACATATTTTAAGGGGGGGGTGAGAAAGATTACTTTATCCTATCCTAGGTATTCCTTAAAGAGGTGGGGTTTCAGGTGTCTCCGGAAGGTGGTGATTGATTCCGCTGTCCTGGCGTCGTGAGGGAGTTTGTTCCACCATTGGGGAGCCAGAGCAGCGAACAGTTTTGACTGGGCTGAGCGGGAACTGTACTTCCTCAGTGGTAGGGAGGCGAGCAGGCCAGAGGTGGATGAACGCAGTGCCCTTATTTGGGTGTAGGGCCTGATCAGAGCCTGGAGGTACTGAGGTGCCGTTCCCCTCACAGCTCCGTAGGCAAGCACCATGGTCTTGTAGCGGATGCGAGCTTCAACTGGAAGCCAGTGGAGAGAGTGGAGGAGCGGGGTGACGTGAGAGAACTTGGGAAGGTTGAACACCAGACGGGCTGCGGCGTTCTGGATGAGTTGTAGGGGTTTAATGGCACAGGCAGGGAGCCCAGCCAACAGCGAGTTGCAGTAATCCAGACGGGAGATGACAAGTGCCTGGATTAGGACCTGTGCCGCTTCCTGTGTGAGGCAGGGTCGTACTCTGCGGATGTTGTAGAGCATGAACCTACAGGAACGGGCCACCGCCTTGATGTTAGTTGAGAACGACAGGGTGTTGTCCAGGATCACGCCAAGGTTCTTAGCGCTCTGGGAGGAGGACACAATGGAGTTGTCAACCGTGATGGCGAGATCATGGAACGGGCAGTCCTTCCCCGGGAGGAAGAGCAGCTCCGTCTTGCCGAAGTTCAGCTTGAGGTGGTGATCCGTCATCCACACTGATATGTCTGCCAGACATGCAGAGATGCGATTCGCCACCTGGTCATCAGAAGGGGGAAAGGAGAAGATTAATTGTGTGTCGTCTGCATAGCAATGATAGGAGAGACCATGTGAGGTTATGACAGAGCCAAGTGACTTGGTGTATAGCGAGAATAGGAGAGGGCCTAGAACAGAGCCCTGGGGGACACCAGTGGTGAGAGCGCATGGTGAGGAGACAGATTCTCGCCACGCCACCTGGTAGGAGCGACCTGTCAGGTAGGACGCAATCCAAGCGTGGGCCACGCCGGAGATGCCCAACTCGGAGAGGGTGGAGAGGAGGATCTGATGGTTCACAGTATCGAAGGCAGCCGATAGGTCTAGAAGGATGAGAGCAGAGGAGAGAGAGTTAGCTTTAGCGGTGCGGAGCGCCTCCGTGATACAGAGAAGAGCAGTCTCAGTTGAATGACTAGTCTTGAAACCTGACTGATTTGGATCAAGAAGGTCATTCTGAGAGAGATAGCGGGAGAGCTGACCAAGGACGGCACGTTCAAGAGTTTTGGAGAGAAAAGAAAGAAGGGATACTGGTCTGTAGTTGTTGACATCGGAGGGATCGAGTGTAGGTTTTTTCAGAAGGGGTGCAACTCTCGCTCTCTTGAAGACGGAAGGGAAGTAGCCAGCGGTCAGGGATAAGTTGATGAGCGAGGTGAGGTAAGGGAGAAGGTCTCCGGAAATGGTCTGGAGAAGAGAGGAGGGGATAGGGTCAAGCGGGCAGGTTGTTGGGCGGCCGGCCGTCACAAGACGCGAGATTTCATCTGGAGAGAGAGGGGAGAAAGAGGTCAGAGCACAGGGTAGGGCACTGTGAGCAGAACCAGCGGTGTCGTTTGACTTAGCAAACGAGGATCGGATGTCGTCGACCTTCTTTTCAAAATGGTTGACGAAGTCATCTGCAGAGAGGGAGGAGGGGGGGGGAGGAGGAGGATTCAGGAGGGAGGAGAAGGTGGCAAAGAGCTTCCTAGGGTTAGAGGCAGATGCTTGGAATTTAGAGTGGTAGAAAGTGGCTTTAGCAGCAGAGACAGAGGAGGAAAATGTAGAGAGGAGGGAGTGAAAGGATGCCAGGTCCGCAGGGAGGCGAGTTTTCCTCCATTTCCGCTCGGCTGCCCGGAGCCCTGTTCTGTGAGCTCGCAATGAGTCGTCAAGCCACGGAGCGGGAGGGGAGGACCGAGCCGGCCTGGAAGATAGGGGACATAGAGAGTCAAAGGATGCAGAAAGGGAGGAGAGGAGGGTTGAGGAGGCAGAATCAGGAGATAGGTTGGAGAAGGTTTGAGCAGAGGGAAGAGATGATAGGATGGAAGAGGAGAGAGTAGCGGGGGAGAGAGAGCGAAGGTTGGGACGGCGCGATACCATCCGAGTAGGGGCAGTGTGGGAAGTGTTGGATGAGAGCGAGAGGGAAAAGGATACAAGGTAGTGGTCGGAGACTTGGAGGGGAGTTGCAATGAGGTTAGTGGAAAAACAGCATCTAGTAAAGATGAGGTCGAGCGTATTGCCTGCCTTGTGAGTAGGGGGGAAGGTGAGAGGGTGAGGTCAAAAGAGGAGAGGAGTGGAAAGAAGGAGGCAGAGAGGAATGAGTCAAAGGTAGACGTGGGAGGTTAAAGTCGCCCAGAACTGTGAGAGGTGAGCCATCCTCAGGAAAGGAGCTTATCAAGGCATCAAGCTCATTGATGAACTCTCCGAGGGGACCTGGAGGGCGATAAATGATAAGGATGTTAAGCTTGAAAGGGCTGGTAACTGTGACAGCATGAAATTCAAAGGAGGCGATAGACAGATGGGTAAGGGGAGAAAGAGAGAATGACCACTTGGGAGAGATAAGGATCCCGATGCCACCACCCCGCTGACCAGAAGCTCTCGGGGTGTGCGAGAACACGTGGGCGGACGAAGAGAGAGCAGTAGGAGTAGAGCAGTGTTATCTGTGGTGATCCATGTTTCAACTTGGTAATATCCCCCCATGATATCGTCCGTCATTTTTCCACCCCCCATGGACTTGAAAACCCCCCACAAATGAAATGACCCCCCCAAACACCCCCTAAAATGGTTTCATCCCTATTTAGATTTTGCGCTACGGTTAGGCTAGGCAGTAGGCTTGTAGTATTTGGTGTGATAATCTGTGAAGTGAAAACATTTTATTTGCTTTGTGATTTGTCAAAAATGGTAAACAACTTGTCAAGTCATGTGCACTGGTCCTTGTATACACTGTAACAAGTACATCGACCATTTTTAATATGCTGAAAAGTTATAGTGAATTGCATTCTGGGATTAGGAAGTTTTCGCCAAGTCAACATGGCTGCCATCATAAAGATTTTAGCTGCTGTTTTCTAAACAACATTACATTAGTCTCTTGCGCTAACCAGAGATGTGGTACATTGTAAACTAGTCTAGCTGTTAGGTCGCAAACTTATGTTTAGTTCTTTGTCAGCGAAACCTGTTGTTTAGACTGGTTCATGGAATGAGTTGGCCAGAGGATGTGTTCGGTGTGATGCTTGAATGATGAAGTTCGCATTTATCTTTTAAGATGTTCTGTTCCAAATGTATAAAAAAAATATAAAAAACGGCAATATCACATTTACATAACTATTCAGACCCTTTACTCAGCACTTTGTTGAAGCACCTTTGGCAGTGATTACAGCGTAGAGTTTTCTTGAGTATGACACTACAAGCTTGGCACACCTGTATTTGGGGAGTTCCTCCCATTCTTCTCTGCAGATCCTCTCAAGCTCTGTCAGATTCGATGGGGAGCATCACTGCACATCTATCTTTAGGTCTCTCCAGAGATGTTCAATCGGGTTCAAGTCTGGGCTCAGGCTGGGTCACTCAAGGACATTTAGAGAGTTGTCCCAAAACCACTCCTGAGTTGTCTTGGCTGTTGTGCTTAGGGTCGATGTCCTGTTGGAAGGTGAACCTTCGCCCCCCATCTGAGGTCCTGAGTGCTCTGGAGGTTTTCATCAAGGATCTCTCTATACTTTGATCTGTTCATCTTTGCCTCAATCCTGACTAGTCTCCCAGTCCCTGCTGCTGAAAATCATCCCCACAGTACGATGCTGCCACCACCATGTTTCAACATAGGGATGGTGCCAGGTTTCATTGATGTCCTTCTGAAAGGTTCGCCCATCTCCACACAGGAATTCTGGAGCTCTGTCAGAGTGACCATCGGGTTCTTGGTCACCTCCTTGACCAAGGTCCTTTTCCCTCGATTTCTCAGTTTGGCCGGGCGCCCAGCTCTTGGTAGTTCCAAACTTCTTCCATTTAAGAATGATGGAGGCCATTATGTTCTTGGGGACCTTCAATGCTGCAGACATTTTTGGTACCCTTCGCCAGATCTGTGCCTCAACACAATCCTTTCTCGGAGCTCTACGGACAATTCCTTCAACATCATGACTTGGTTTTTGCTCTGACATGCACTGTCAACTGTGGGACCTTATATAGACAGCCTTTCCAATTTATGTGCAATCAATTGAATTTGCCACAGGTGGACTCCAATCAGGTAGTAGAAACATCTCAAGGATGATCATTGGAAACAGGATGTACCTGAGCTCAATTTCGAGTCTCATAGCAAAGGGTCTGAATACTTATGTAAATAAAGTATTTCTGTAGTTTCTTTTAAAGCCTGTTTTCACTTTGTCATGTGGGGTATTGTGTGTAGTAGATTGATTTTAAAAAACACATCTATTTAATCAATTTTAAAATAAGGCTGTAACTAACAAAATGTGGAAAAAGTCAAGGGGTCTGAATACTTTCCAAAGGCACTGTGTATATATCTGTTTCTCACCGATACCTTAGGGGAGTGGATCAGAAAACCAGTCAGTATCTAGTATGACCACCATTTGCCTCATGCAGCACGACACATTTTGTTCTCATAGAGTTGATCAGGCTGTTGATTGTGGCCTGTGAAATGTTGACGCACTCCTCTTCAATGGGTTCTATATGGACCCCAAAAGGGTTCTATCTGAAACCCCAAAATGATATCCTATGGGGACAGCCGAGGAACCCTTCTTTAACCCTTTTTTCCAAAGAGTGTATCATTGTTGATTTGGCATTCCAAAACTCTCTACCTATGTACGGTAACCATACAACTGTGGTTTTACAGCAATTTTTTGGTAAGATTGTATTTTTCAAACAATGTAAACATACACAGACAAAATATAGCGTACAGACGCACACAAACATCAACGACATATCACCTGCCCAGACCCACATGCTCCCACTGTCTCCATCTCCAGCGTCTGCAAGCCTCGATGTCACATGACCTCAAACTGAGCCACTCTGCCATTCTATGTTGCCCACACCCTTTCAATATTCAAATATAATGCATTTGATTCTTGCACCATCCCAATGATGGAGGATCACTTGATTTCCAGTTTTCAAGTAAACGTTTAACAGACATATCATGCATAGCTCTTAAACGTTTACCTTGGCTCGGGAGACCAGAGCCAGTGCAGCAGGGTGATAAAAATGATTCTGGCCCATGGTCCGAGAGAGGAGATTAGACCAACCATGGCCCCTGCCTGGCCCTAACCCTGGTTCTTCCCCTGGTACTGGTCCTTGTCCACTTATTGGCCCTGCCTCATGTGTTGAAGTCAAGGAGGGGGTATCTGGCTCTGACAGAGCCACAGGTTTGGGTTGGTCAAGGCAGTTGAATGTTGCAGACTGTACCTCAGCATTCTCACTCACTGAAGAGGTAGGGAGACAGACTCAGAACATGCACAGACATATTATTCATGAGAAATAACCAGCATATGAGGCAACGTCAGTATCAAACTGCCTGTGAGGCCATTCTATAATATTCTATCCTCTGATTAAACAAACCTGTAACTTTCCTAAAAAATACAAGACTACAATTCAAACTAAATAAAATACAAATCATCTTACTTATAAATATGAATTGATCAAAGTGATATTGAAATAAATACATTGTAATAAATATAGTAATTATAGAGCAAAACAATTCACACACACTGTTTGCCTCAACACGGCAGTATCTATTTTCTCTTTCTCCCTTTTTTTGTTGTTGCATTTTTACTATTTTCTCAGATACTGCTATTTACAAAATAATAAGAATACTGGTCTTCTTGAACAATATGAATAAACATAAACATATCCAGAACTGACCTGGTCTGTTGTCCTCTTTCCAGTCTGTCTGAACTGGGTCTCTCCACCTCCATCCTCCACAGGCCCCCTGTTTCTTCTTTTTCTTATACAATAGGAATGACCGTGGCATCCCCTCTCTCTCTCTTTATTTTTCTCTCTCTCGTCTCTGTATGAATCTTCAACTTTCTGATCCTGAGTCTACTGTTAAACGCTCCTGCATCCCACCACTTTTGGTTTTGTGTTCAGCTACAGGACCTGGTATCACCTTACACCCCCCCACCCCCACACACACCTGCCCTTAGTCCTTCCATCACCACCCTTCCTATACCTTCCAACCAATGTCCGTTGTCCAGGTAGCTCAAGAAAATCACAATGCTCATTTCCATAGCACTCATTGCGATGGTAGGAGCGGGGAGGAGAGGGACGTTTTTTTACTGGTGCGCACCTGCGTTGACTGTGCGCCTGAGCCTCTTTTAACTGGTCCCGCAATTGTTTTTACATCCCAGGGAGCGAGAATCTAGCTTACACATTCAAGCCATGCAAATGTGGGCCGGCAGTGCGTGGACAGAGGGCATGGTCGGAGTAAGAGGAGCATGCATAGAATAGCCACAGCCTGAACTGTTAGGAAAATCTGCCTTTTCTTTTCCACCCTGCTTGAATTGTCTGGCAGATTTAGGTCGCTCAAAAAACAAAGACAATGATCATTCAAATGCAATAGAAAGGGTTAATTAGTCTACTGTATGCCCTCCCGTTGACTGCTTGGTTTAGAGAAACGGATAACACTTGTTTGCTTTACATCCCCACTCATGTCTGTTGATTTCTTGAGTGATTCTGCTTTTGGAAACAGACAGTAGAATGTGGCATGTGAACGCACTGAGATTTCTCCATTCAAACCACCTCCATTCAAACTCCCATAACTTTTCCAATGACACCCAAAAGTACTCAGTACTCGTAACACTCGTTACGCGCCTATCAATATAAGGCTTTGTCAACCCTACTGCCTCTTAACTGGCGGACACACTAAACACAAATACTATTAAGGTATCTTTACTTTTACTCAAGTTTGACAATTAAGTAATTTTTCCACAACTGGTCCTTCACTCCTAGAAAAAAAGTTTCCAAAAGGGTTCTTCGGCTGTCCTCATAGGAGAACCCTTTTGGGACCCATGTGGAAGGGGTTCGACATGGACCCCTAAATTGTTCTACTTGGAACCAAACGGGTTCTACCTTGAACCAAAAAGGGTTATTCAAAGGGTTCTCCTATGGGTAATGCCGAAAAAGATAACACCTTTTTTTTTTTACATAAGAGTGTATAGGACAGACACACACAGAGAGAGAGAGAGAGAGAGAGAGAGAGAGAGAGAGAGAGAGAGAGAGAGAGAGAGAGAGAGAGAGAGAGAGAGAGAGAGAGAGAGACAGAGAGACAGAGACAGAGACAGAGACAGAGACAGAGACAGAGACAGAGAGAGAGAGAGAGAGAGAGAGAGAGAGAGAGAGAGAGAGAGAGAGAGAGAGAGAGAGAGACAGAGACAGAGACAGAGAGAGAGAGAGAGAGAGAGAGAGAGAGACAGAGAGAGAGACAGAGAGAGACAGAGAGAGAGAGAGAGAGAGAGAGAGAGAGAGAGAGAGAGAGAGAGAGAGAGAGAGACAGAGAGAGAGACAGAGAGAGAGACAGAGACAGAGACAGAGAGAGAGAGAGAGAGACAGAGAGACAGAGAGAGAGAGAGAGAGAGAGAGAGAGAGAGAGAGAGAGAGAGAGAGAGAGAGAGAGAGACTCATGGCTCATTTCACTGGATTCTGAATGGCAAATACAGCTGCAGCAGCAAGACATGAACAACATGCAAATGCCATAGAGGTCAACAGAAGAACATCCCAACACAACAGCAAGAGAATATTTACATAGCTAAGAATGGTTTTCAATTGTCCTCAGGAAACTGTCAGCATGGATGGTACTAAAGAAAAAGTGTAAGCCTCAGAGGTTATTGCTATAAGGTAAAAGCTAAAAAGGGGAATCATGGGCAAGGGGGTAGGATGTTGTTGTTGTTTTTTTTGCCCTTCGTTGTAATGTGCATACAATTTATGAATAATACATAATAATAATACATCATAATAATATTTAAATCACACACAAAATAACAAAAAGTTATCAATTCATTTCAATAGCTGAGTCTCCCTCCCTATTCTTCAGACTTACTGAAGGGGAGAATCTATTGAAAGTATTGTAGCGAAAGGGAAGTGAACCCAAGTCACTGGCATGAAAGGCAAACACCCTACACATCCCACCAATAGGGTTAAAACACTTACTGGGAAGTGTAGCTCATAGAGCTAGTATGGCTACAGTATGTTGTTTGAAACGTTCACATAATGGTCGTAGAGTTTATGTTTGTGTGTCACGTTCTGACCATAGTTCTTATGTGTTTTCCTTGTTTTAGTGTTGGTCAGGACGTGAGCTGGGTGGGCATTCTATGTTGTGTGTCTAGTTTGTCTATTTCTATGTTTGGCCTGATATGGTTCTCAATCAGAGGCAGGTGTTAGTCATTGTCTCTGATTGGGAACCATATTTAGGTAGCCTGTTTTGTGTTGGGTTTTGTGGGTGGTTGTTTCCTGTCTTTGTGTTTGCTGCACAAGATAGGACTGTTTCGGTTTTGCCACATTTTGTATTTGTGTTCATGTTTAGTTTTCTGATTAAAAAACATGAACTCTAACGACGCTGCATTTTGGTCCTCCTCTCCTTTGACGGAAGAAAGCCGCTACATTGTGTGAAAATATGTAGTTCTATATAATGGAATATTCGTTTGTCTGTTGAATGAAGAGAGTCAGACCGAAATGCAGCGTGTAGGTTACTCATGACTTTTAATGAAAGTATCGTGGTACATGAAATAACTGAATAAATGAAAACAACAAACGAAACGTGAAACTAATTACAGCCTATCTGGTGACTACTACACAGAGACAGGTACAAACACCCACAAAATACAACGCGAAAGTCAGGCTGTCTAAATACGGTTCTCAATCAGAGACAACGACAAGCACCTGACTCTGATTGAGGATCGCCCCAGGCAGCCAAGCCTAACTAGACACACCCCTAATCAGCCGCAATCCCAAATAATACAAACCCCAACACGAAATACAACATATAAACCCATGTCACACCCTGGCCTACCCAAACATATACCAAAAACACAAAATACAATGACCAAGGTGTGACAGAGACAGGTTTGACAGACATCCCACTGGGCACAGATGTCATTTCAAGGTCTAATTTTGATTTGTCAACTAATGTGAATTCAAAGTGAAATGAACAAAAATGGAACCGTGTCATTGGATTAAGGTTAAATGTTTTGTGGATAAAAGGAATTCATGAATCGTCTTTACGTTGATGACTTCTTTCAAATCCAATCAGTTTTCCATGTTGATTTAACATGATCGGAAGGATTAACATAGATTTATTTTGATGAAATTACTTAGAAACAACGTTGATTTATCCAGTGTATGGGAATGGCTTCCTCATTTGGACAACCAGGATACTGTTGACTGTACTGTGCCCTAATGTCCTCCGGAACTGCCCTGTAACTGTATGCAAATGTATGCTGCAGCATGGAAATCAGAGAGAGAGGGAGAGAGAGAGAAATTATAAAATATACAGACAACAAATTCTAATTGGCTATACTAAAACTCTTTAACATCATCCTTAGCTCTGGCATATTCCCCAATATTTGGAACCAAGGACTGATCACCCCAATCCACAAAAGTGGAGACAAATTTGACCCCAATAAATACAGTGGAATATGCGTCAACAGTAATCTTGGGAAAATCCTCTGCACTATCGTACAACAGACCATGTATTCACCCTGCACACCCTAATTGACAACCAAACAAACCAAAACAAAGGCAAAGTCTTCTCATGCTTTGTTGATTTCAAAAAAGCCTTCGACTCAATTTGGCATGAGGGTCTGCTATACACATTGATGGAAAGTGGTGTTGGGGGTAAAACATACGACATTATGAAATCCATGTACAGAAACAAGTGTGCGGTTAAAATTGGCAAAAAACACACACATTTCTTCACACAGGGTCGTGGGGTGAGACAGGGATGCAGCTTAAGCCCCACCCTCTTCAACATATACATCAACGAATTGGCGCGGGCACTAGAAAAGTCTGCAGCACCCGGCCTCACCCTACTATAATCTGAAGTCAAATGTCTACTGTTTGCTGAGGATCTGGTGCTTCTGTCACCAACCAAGGAGGGCCTACAGCAGCACCTAGATCTTCTGCACAGATTCTGTCAGACCTGGGCAGTAAATCTCAGTAAGATCAAAATAATGGTGTTCCAAAAAAGGTCCAGTCGCCAGGACCACAAATACAAATTCCATCTAGACACTGTTGCCCTAGAGCACACAAAAAACTATACATACCTTGGCCTAAACATCAGTGCCACAGGTAACTGATCATTTATCACTCCAGTGTTAATCTGCAAAATTGAAATTATTCGCCTACCTCCTCATGCCTTTTGCTCACAATGTATATAGACTCTTTTTTTCATTTTTCTCTACTGTGTTATTGACTTGTGAATTGTTTACTCCATGTGTAACTCTGTGTTGTCTGTTCACACTGCTATGCTTTATCTTGGCCAGGTCGCAGTTGTAAATGAGAACTTGTTCTCAACTAGCCTACCTGGTTCAATAAAGGTGAAATAAAAAAAATAAAAACTTCCACAAAGCTGTGAACGATCTGAAAGACAAGGGAAGAAGGGCATTCTATGCTAACAAAAAGAACATACAATTCAACATACCAATTAGGATCTGGCTAAAAATACTTGAATCAGTCATAGAGCCCATTGCCCTTTATGGTTGTGAGGTCTGGGGTCTGCTCACCAAGACTTCACAAAATGGGACAAACACCAAATTGAGACTCTGCTTGCAGAATTCTGCAAAAATATCCTTTGTGTACAACGTAGAACACCAAATAATGCATTCAGAGCAGAATTAGACCAATACCCACTAATTATCAAAATCCAGAAAAGAGACGTTAAATTCTACAACCACCTAAATGGAAGCGATTCCCAAACCTTCCATAACAAAGCCATCACCTACAGAGAGATGAACCTGGAGAAAAGTCCCCTAAGCAAGCTGGTCATGGGGCTCTGTACACAAACACAAACACACCCCACAAAGCCCCAGGACAGCAGCACAATTAGACCAAACCAAATCATTTGAAAGTAAAAAGATAACTACTTGACACATTGGAAAGAATTAACAAAAAAACAGAGCAAACTAGAATGCTATTAAACAGAGAGAGTACACAGTGGCAGAATACCTGACCACTGTGACTGACCCAAACTTAAGGAAAGCTTTGACTATGTACAGACTTAGTGAGCATAGCCTTGCTATTGAGAAAGGCTGCCGTAGACAGACATGGCTCTCAAGAGTCATGGCTCAGTTTACAATTGGCTCATTCATCCCCCTCCTCTCCCCTGTAACTATTCCCCAGGTCTTTGCTGTAAATGAGAACGTGTTCTCAGTCAATTTACCTGGTAAAATAAAGGATAAATAAATAAATAAGAGAAGACAGGCTATGTTCTCACTGCCTACAAAATTGAAGTGGGAACTGAGCTGCACTTCCTAACCTCCTGCCCAATGTATGACCAGATACATATTTCCCTCAGATTACACAGATCCACAAATAATTCGAAACAAATCCAATTTCATCCCATATCTACTGGGTGAAATTCCACAGTGTGCCATCACAACAGCAAGATTTGTGACCTGTTGCCACAAGAAAAGGGCAACCAGGGAAGAACAAACACCATTGTAAATACAACCCATATTTATGCTTATTTACCCTTGTGTACTTTAACAATTTGTACATTGTTACAAAACTATATATATATAAAAAGATAACTACTTATATATATATAATATGACATTTGCAATGTCTTTATTGTTTTGAAACTTCTGTATGTGTAATGTTTACCGTTCATTTGTATTGTTTATTTCACTTTTGCATATTACCTACCTCACTTGCTTTGGCAATGTTAACACATGTTTCCCATGCCAATAAAGCCCCTTGATTTGATTTGAATTGAGAGACTGGCTGGAAGATGGAATTCCAAGTGGTTTACAGTGAATCTCCAGTTCCATTGCTGGGAAGGAGGGATATTTCCTAATTCAATTATTAATAATCTGACCACTCCCCTGAATTAGCTAACAATTCAAACAAGGCATGAAATGCTTCCCAATCTTCTTGGGAACCACTATGTCTGATTATATCCTGAACCCGAACCTTCCCGTCATCCGAAGGCACACGTTCAGCCCATCCAGAAGCATAGAAGCAGGACACGACCCCCCCCCCCCCCACCTTGGGAAAAATATGATGTGTCCCCCCAAATATATCACTGTAAACATAACTATGTAATTTCAATAATATGAATAATACGCAATGAAAGCACTTGTGCTGATTATAGACACTCACAATGGTTTAATCCACTGCCAGTTCCTTATCTGGTAGGTAACAGAGGGTTCGTATCTACTGTCCGAAAGGCACTCAATGTACGTAACTGACGTGAGGTTAATCCAGTCAATCGCGCCATAGCAATGTTTTTATTTTTTATTTTTTATGTTGGCAGGGTTCACACACTAGCTGAATTTGCAGAGCTAGTGCGCAAACTAAAGCAAACATTAACTATCAAGCTAGCTAGTACCTAAGTAAAAAGACGGACATCAGAGTATTTTTCTGTACACCAAAACGCAAAGTAAGAACTCTAGTAGCCTAATATCTCAAAGACTAGCTAATAAAATTTTCATTAGAAAGAAGAGAAATGCTAATGCTCACAATGATGTCATTAGGCAGAGCAGGCAACAGGTGGCACACAGACAGCAGAGCTGGGGACAGATGGGCAGGGACAGACTGGCAGAGACAGGGAGTCTCAGGTAAGATTGTTGAGCCTTTGACAACATTATGAAAGGTTCTCAATTTTTTTAACTTGTAAAATGGGGACATAATTGGAAAATGCCATGGATACCCCACTCTCAACTTAAACTGGTGACTAAACTAAGATTTGTTTAAGGCAATGGTATTGCTGTTGTGATGTATTGTGTAGTTTTGGGTACTGGTAGTTAGGAGTATGGCAAACACCTTATTTCTTTTCTAGGAGACAGACTGTGAGCCAGGTGTCACCGTTGTTGCCAGCAGCACCAGTATAGGGGACAGTGTCACAGCCACGGCAGGACCAGGTGTCAACCTTGTTGCCAGCAGCACCAGTATAGGGGACAGTGGCACAGCCACGGCAGGACCAGGTGTCAACCTTGTTGCCAGCAGCACCAGTATAGGGGACAGTGGCACAGCCACGGCAGGACCAGGTGTCAACATTTTTGCCATCAGCACCAGTATAGGGGACAGTGGCACAGCCACGGCAGGACCAGGTGTCAACCTTTTTGCCAGCAGCACCAGTATAGGGGACAGTGGCACAGCATTGTCCAGTTACCTCAGTGATGGCACAAAACCATATCAGTCACACCCACTATTTATAGAACGTTTCAAGAGAAATGGTTTCACGATTTCCCCTGGCTACATGATAATTGTGTTTTCACTGTAGCCAAGGGTTTTCAAGCCAGCCATCTTTTGGCCAAAGTGCAGATACTGCCTTCATTAGTGCAGGATTTAGGAACTGTAGAAAAGCCATTGTAAAATTCACAGCACATCAAAAGTGCCAAACCCACCGCCACTTTGTAACTGTAACAGCACACCAGCTAAATCCAATCAGTGCCCAGTTATCCAGCGTGTGGGGTAAACAGCAGGGGGACACAAGGTGTTGCTTGATGAAAATTGTTAGTTCGGTGCGGCATGTAGTAAGACAGGGACAAGCCTTTAGAGGCCACACGGATGACAGTGAGAATTTATACCTGCTTTTGAAACTTAGGGCAGAAGAGGATGATCCCATTTTACTGAAGTGGTTAACAGAGCGTATCACAATGTACACAGGCCCCAAAGCACAGAAAGAAATTCTGAACATCATGGCCAATACAGTCATTCGAGGCATTGCAGCTGAGATTAGGTCTCTTCCGATTGTACACTTTTCATTAATTGTTGATGGTACTCAAGATGTCTCTGGTGCTGAACAGGAGAGTGTCTGCCTGTGTTATGTTGACCATGACCTTGTCCCTCACGAGGAGTTTATTGGGCTATACAGGGTGTCGGAGACAACAGGCGAGGGCATTGCGAAAGTGGCAACTGATGTATTGTTGAGGCTCAATTTGCCCATGTCTGGCTTACGTGGGCAGAGTTACGATGGTGCCTCAAACATGGCAGGAAAATACACAGGTGCACAGGCAATTGTGAGGAGGCAGCAGCCATTAGCCCTCTATGTCCATTGTGGAGCACACTGTGTAAATCTGATTACACAGGCTGCCTGCTCAGCCTCCCCACTGATCCGGGATTCCCTTTCCTGGGTCCATCAGTTAGGTATCCTCTATATCCAGTCAGGAAAGTTTAAGAGCAGGTTTGAATTAATTGCCACGTCCAAAGACACAAATCTGACCACCCTGAAACCCCCATGTCCAACAGTTGGACTGTACGGGATTCTGCTATTAGAGCTGGATTAGGGCAGTATGAGAGGGTACTAAGCAGCCTAGAGGAGATGGAAAGAACTGCATCCAAAACAGCTTCAAATGCAAGTAGCTTATTTGAGCACTTCAGAAAAGGCAAGACTGTGTTGGGCCTCACACTTGCCTCTGCTGTTCTTGGAGAGCTTGAATGTCTAAACATTTCACTGCAGAAGAAAACTCAGACTGTCTCTGGTATGCAGGCTGCAGTCGACTGTGTGCGGCCATCTCTCAGGGGCAAGACAAATGACGAAAGCTACCTTGCACTGTATGAGAAAGCAACAACACTGATTGACTCCATTGAGACGCACTCAAGACGATTTGCTGGCAATGCAGTGGATCAATATAGGGCAGAATTTTGGATGGTGTGGAGGTTCAGTTTGGCGACCGTTTTGACCAGGACAGTCTAAACGTCCTGCAAAAGTTGTAAAGAGCGCTTCTCACGGGGGAGTTGGATGAGTCTCTAGATCGGTACCCAGAACTGAACATAGATTCTCCTTCAGTGCAGCTCCCGCTCTTTCACAACAAATACCCCTGTAGCAGCAGTGGAGAGGCAGCAGAGGTCCTCAGGAGGCTTCCAGTGGAGGTGCGGGGGTTGACCAAGTTGAGGTGCTGATCAGAATTTTGTTTGTGGTGCCAGTGTCTTCATGTGAGGCTGAGAGGAGTTTCAGTTCACTCCGCAGGTTAAAGACTTGGCTACGGGCCAGCATGGGCCAAGAGAGACTGAACGGTGTAGTTGTCTGTAATGTACATAAAGACAGGCTGGACAGTCTCAAGAGGGACAATATCTGCCAGCAATTTGTTGGATCCATTGAAACCCGCAAACATATGTCGGTTCTTTTGTTCAGTAGTGTGTATAGCGGTGGTTCTCAACCTCCACCCCGTCTATATTATATGTAAACTTACTGGAAACCTTGTGGTACTGACTACATTCATTGCACTTTTTTATTTCACGGACCCCTTGCAATTAGACCATGGGCCCCTGTGTGAGAACCCCTGGTGTAATTGATATTTGTTTTTTTGTTTAGTACATGACAGTACACTTACAAATGATTTATTTCATGTTATTTTATTTAAAATTACATACTTTGTGTGACATGCTTGTCCATAGCTGCTGTTTGAAGAGTTGAGACACTGACTGAAGGATATTTTGTTTGATTTATTTGGGTTTTTCATTGAAATAGTTATTAGAACTAGAACTGTACTAGAACTAGAACTGTACTTATTTTGAGCTTTTTGTTCTTGTAAAGCTATTGCCGAAGACTCAGGCCAGTGGCACATATTTAATGACTATGTAAATGTATCAGAAAAAGTTCAATGAAAAGGTCAATTCAATACGGAGACCAACTTTGTGATGGTTCTCAATGGAGATGATTTTAGATGTGATCACAACATGTTCATTGTATTTATGAAAACTACACCCATACAGTGTACAGTACCATTGCCACCTACTGGCCTTTCTTGATATTGCTGGTTGTAAGTACAAATACCTGCATACAGACTGGACTGGTAAGGAGCACTGCTATCACTATTATTATTATTATTATTATGATTTAAACATTTGAACAAGTTGGGAAACCCTTCAGTTAACTACTGTACCTATCAATTATCCAGCTGTAGGAATTATGGTTCCTCAATATACATTTAACATATTACAACGTAGGCTATGTGTTACAGCACTACATTTGGTGTCCCCCTCAGGAATTGCTCGAGAAAATGTAATGTAATTGGTTGATATCAGATTTTTGCCCCTGTCCAGAAGAAGCAGCCATTCGTCTTTGCTCCCCGATGCCCTCACAAACACTTCAGTCAGATCCTCGACGTCCAAGCACATGCACCTGCTTCACTCTCGGACTACAACAAAGCATTTCCAGTCCCTTTTCTCTGCTCGGCTGATCCACGTAGCTAGCCACCGTAACGTTAGTCAGCGAGCTAGCTCAAGTGAAGTTTTGACTTCTGACACCAATGTACTGATCTCGATAGATCATTAATAAAAGAATGTCCATGACAGTGGATTATGTTCATGAATCAAATGGTTTATTATACAACTCGAACAGGCTACTACTGTATGGCCGTAGTCTACTCCAAATAAATCGTTATACACAAATAACAGACCACCTTCTCTGAGAGCTCACTGATCCAGGATGTAAGAGAGAGAACAATGTCAGCATGGAAATATGACAGAACCTGTGCTCAGCCCCCCTGTCCAGCCCACCTCTGTTCCACCAACCACAACAATGCCTGGCACCAAAACATTCCAGGGAATTCCTTTGATTGTCAGACAACAGGTGGACTGGCTTGCTGGACCCCGCAAAATACTACCTGGTAAACGTGCCGCGATAACCACACAACAACAGCACGTCAGAACACAGGCACACATAACTGTTCAAGCGGTTACTACAATATGTTTGGTAAAGTAATAAAGGCGGCGAAATCTTTTTTGGGGGGACAATACTTAATTATTCAGAATTTGCCCTCTTGCTAGATTGATGAATACAGCCATAGTGAAATAGTGTAAATGTGGTGTGGGCCAGGCGCTTCACTAATTATTTAAGTGAAAGGGATTAGAAACTGAAAAAGATAGGTGGTGTGTGTGTGTGTGTGTGTGTGTGTGTGTGTGTGTGTGTGTGTGTGTGTGTGTGTGTGTGTGTGTGTGTGTGTGTGTGTGTGTGTGTGTGTGTGTGTGTGTGTGTGTGTGTGTGTGTGTGTGTGTGTGTGTGTGTGTGTGTGTGTGAACGCTGTTTGAAAAGACATGCTAAAGAATGATCTTCCTATGTTGTCAACTTTGTGTCTGTAGAAGTGTCGAGGAAGGTGTTTTTTTGTTATAGAAGTTCCCAATACTTCTTATATGTTATTTTTCGGTTAACCATGATCAGTCATACCAATTATCACAAGATGAGTAGTCACAATGCTAACCATAGGGCAAGAAACGACTGCAAAATAAGTTATGCTAGACATCCAGGCTGTATCACATCCGGCCGTGATTGGGAGTCCCATAGGGTGGCGCACAATTGGCCCAGCGTCGTCCGGGTTTGGCCAGGGTAGGCCGTCATTGTAAATAAGAATTTGTTCTTAACGGACTTGCCTAGTAAAATAAAGGTTAGATTTTTTTTTTAAACATTAAAAAAAATATTGTTCCTGTTTTGAGATCACGACAAAACCTACATTGATATTTATATCTCAATCAATGACTGAAAAATATTCGGAAAACATTTATGAATGAGCTCTAACGGTATGTAGTGTAGTTTACGTTCCTTGTCAGTAGATGGCACTGCATTTTGTCCATTGTTAGAACTGCTTAGGAGCCCTTTTGTTAACCCGGAAGTAGTTGGGATTTTTCGGTTTCCACGAGATAACACAGCCACAAAATTGCATTATTGTAAACATTCATGGAACAAACATTTGCTTTTTATTCTTAATTGAAAGTTAGGGTTAGGCTTAAGGTTAGCAGTGTGGTTACAGTTAGGTTTAAGTTTAGGGTTAAAACTAAATTTGAAGAAGATAAATTAAATCGATTTGGTCCTGCCGTACATACCTACACGTACGCTACGGTCACAAGACGCAGGCCTCCTTACTGTCCCTAGAAGTTCTAAGCAAACAGCTGGAGGCAGGGCTTTCTCCTATAGAGCTCCATTTTTATGGAATGGTCTGCCTATCCATGTGAGAGATCCGGACTCGGTCTCAACCTTTAAGTCTTTATTGAAGACTCATCTCTTTAGTGGGTCCTATGACTGAGTTTAGTCTGGCCCAGGAGTGTGCAGGTGGAATGGAAAGGTACTGGAGCAACGGACCGCCCTTGCTGTCTCTGCCTGGCCGGTCCCCTCTCTCCACTGGGATTCTCTGCCTCTAACCCTATTATAGGGGCTGAGTCACTGGCTTACTGGTGCTCTTCCATGACGTCCCTAGGAGGGGTGCGTCACTTGAGTGGGTTGAGTCACTCACGTGATCTTCCTGTCCGGGTTGACGCCCCTTGGGTTGTGCCGTGGCGGAGATCTTTGTGGGCTATACTCGGCCTTGTCTCAGGATGGTAAGTTGGTGGTTGAAGATATACCTCTAGTGGTGTGGGGGCTGTGCTTTGGTAAAGTGGGTGGGATTATATTCTGCCTGTTTGGCCCTGTCCGGGGGTATTGTCGGATGGGGCCACAGTGTCTCCCGACCCCTCCTGTCTCAGCCTCCAGTATTTATGCTGCAGTAGTTTGTGTCGGGGGGGTGTTAGTCTGTTATATCTGGAGTATTTCTCCTGTCTTATCCGGTGTCCTGTGTGAATTTAAGTTTGCTCTCTCTAATTATCTCTTTCTTTCTCTCTTTCTCTTTCTTTCTCTCTCTCGGGGGACCTGAGCACTCGGACCATGCCTCAGGACTACCTGGCCTGATGACTCCTTGTTGTCCCCAGTCCACCTGGCTGTGCTGCTGCTCCAGTTTCAACTGTCCTGCATGCGGCTATGGAACCCTGACCTGTTCACCAGACGTGCTACCTGTCCCAGACCTGCTGTTTTCAACTCTCTAGAGACAGCAGGAGCGGTAGAGAGACTCTGAATGATTGGCTATGAAAAGCCAACTGACATTTACTCCTGAGGTGCAGACCTGTTGCACCCTTAACAACCACTCTGATTATTATTATTTGACCCTGCTGGTCATCTATGAACATTTGAAGATCTTGGCCATGTTCTGTTATAATCTCCACCCGGCACAGCTAAAAGAGGACTGGCCACCCCTCATAGCCTGGTTCCTTTCTAGGTTTCTTCCTAGGTTCTGGCCTATCCAGGGAGTTTTTCCTAGCTATGGTCCTTCTACACCTGCATTGCTTGCTGTTTGAGGTTTTAGGCTGGGTTTCTGTGCAGAACTTTGTGGCATCAACTGATGTAAGAAGGGCTTTATAAATACATTTGATTGATTGATTGATTGATTGGTAAATTGTAGAAATAGAGGGGCTGACTGCAGCCTGACCTAAGAAAATGACGGAAGCGGATGTTCTGTTTGAATCTGATGGCATTGGAGTGTCGAGTGAAGATGAGTGAGAAGAACTGATTACAGTGGAGCATGCAAAAATAAATAAGATAAGTAAAGTGGTACAGGAATCTAGTAAATCCAAGCCTAGTTCTGATTCTTTTTTTGGTCAGAGTAAGGGATTTGCCAGCTACCTAATAAGCGATGTTGTTATCTCGGAGATCTATAAAATTGAGAATGCGTTTGATTAGAATAATGAGAAGTGGGCTTTTTTTGTGTATCTATGGAACAGAAGGAGCATGCTCTGGCCCTCAAGAAGATGTTGGATTGGAATGTGTCGTGTGTGGATCTTCGAAGCAAGGCGCCTATCAAGGGTGTTATCTCTGGGGTGGTGCTAGAAGTAAATACAAAGGATATATGTGAAGAATTGTATCAACTGGTTGGTGCACACCCACTGACCCACATGGTGGATGGAGTGAGGAAGCCCACTCCATCCATTCTATTGTTTTCGATAAATAGCCTCTCCCTTTTGACATGTTTTGGGGGTTTTATGAGCTACCCTGTGATCGCCTTCGTGCCCAAACCCATGCAGTGTGATGAATGTAAATAATTTGGTCATGTGTCAAGTGTATGTAGACGGGAAGGGTATTGTATGCCAGCTGAGCCTAAATGCTGCAATTGTGGCAGTGAACATGCACGTGCCAAGAGTAAGGGCTGTCCAGCATGTCTCCTATGCAGAGGCAGTTAGAAGAGTGGAATAAATAATGGTAGTAGGAGTAAAGACACCAGATAATATTGTGTGTCAGAGGGAACCTGATATGTTGCATGTTAAGAAGGTGGACTTTAACATGTATTGCATTGGTTATCAACTGCACATCACAAACAGAGAGGACATCTGAGAAAATAGGCCTCATTGTGAGTGTGGCTGAGCGTTTTGGGGTTTCTTACAGCAAAGGCATTACAAGGAATCCTGTCGATGAGTACTCCGTCCTCACAGGCGCCTGAGGCTGTTTAGGGATGGGATTGAATTGTGACTGAAGGACTGGGATGTTATTATTTTATACATTTGTTGTATTTTGGATGTGTAGTATCTGGGATGTACATCTGTTTATATTAGTTACTGTGCTGTTACTAAGCAGTAATGTATTACGGCAGTGTTACATTACTACACCTAATAGGAAATGCACATGCGCACTGGGGTGCCGGGAACTGTAGAGCACGAGGGGTTTTGACGAAATGAAAACTAACTGTACTCCCGTCTCCTGCCTGGTCATTTCTACACAACACAAATATTACAGTGGCGACGAGGTGATTAAACTACATAAACGGACATTGCTTGATGGGAAGAATGTTGCGTGAGTAATGAAACTCAAAATAATTATGTAATTCGTCAGTTTTTTTCTTTTTTTCTTTCGCCAGTATAGAAGGCTAACCACTGCTCGCACTGCTAGTACAGTATTCAGGAGCTGCCAAGTAGCAAGACTGTTGGAGTCCAGAATAGCGACACTGCCCTCTGGTGGTTAAATAAATAAAAATGTCATTGAACCCATTGAAATTAGGCGATCTCAGTGGAGAAATATTGACAAGGGAAAAAAAGGAAGAAGGAACGTAACACGGTGTGTACATTAATACAAATGAGTGCAGTGAATGAGGTAATTGCAGAAACTTCTGAAGTGAAGAATTAGATGAAAATTCAGAATATTAAGGAATACAAGGAAACTGAACAATTAACTGTGAAAATGGCAACCATTGGTCGAGTCCCAGAGTTTGAGGCTACAAAAGAGGATTTTGATTCCTATTTGGAGCGTTTTGAGCATTGGCTGGCTGCAAATGAAATCAAAGATGAAAAGAGGGCAGACGTATGTCTCAGTGTTTTAGGTCCAACTGAGTATGGATTGCTGAAAGGTCTCATTGAACCAATGAAAGCAGTGGAGTTGAACTATGCAGAACTGACTGAAACTCTTTCAAGGTATTTCAAGCCTAAGCCAATTCTCATTGCAGAACGTTTCAGATTTTACCAACGTCACCAGAGTCAAGGGGAAACCGTGGCTGACTACATCCTTGCTTTGAAAAGGCTGGCAAGTACATGTGAGTTTGCACGATTTCATGATGATGCTCTCCGAGACAAGTTTGTATGTGGTCTCACAGGTGAAGCATATCACAGAAGGCTCCTGTCAGAGAAGGACCTGACCTTTAAGAAAGCCTGTGATATAGCACTTGGACTCGAGCTTGCCCACAGGGATACTATTGAGCTATCGGGACATGCAGAACATCAGAAAGGTGTTCACAAGGTCAGTGATGCACGTGGTGAAAAAAACTCACAAAAGTCACACTTTTCTCAGTCCCGTCCTCAAGGTTACACAAAAACAAAGCAGCCCGCATCTCAAAGGTCTAAGCCAAGTTGCTACAGATGTGGGGGAGATAATCATCAGCACAGTGAATGTCGATTCCAAAAGGAAAAGTGACACAATTGTGGAAAGGTTGGACATTTACAGAGAGTGTGTAAAGCCTCGAAACGCACGGCAAGAGCGCACAAAGTGTCAGACGCAGCACAAGATGAGGAAGGTACAACTGAAACAGTATTGGAACTGTTCACAATGTACACGGCTCAACAACTAAAAGATGGAATCTATCTCAACATGGAGTTAGTGGGAAAACCAGTAAAAATGCAGCTGGACACCGGAGCGTCTGTATCCCTGGTTCCAGAGAGACTATACAAAGACAAAGTGCCCTCTTCAGCCCGCGTCCATCCGCCTTTCTTCATACACTGGTGACACTATTCCTGTGTGAGGGCAGATCCAGGTACCAGTCCGGTATGAAGGGAAGGAGTGGACGCTGCCGCTTGGCATTGTTAAAGGAGAAAAATCAGCCTTGCGAGGCAGAAACTGGCTACAAAAGGTCAAGTTGAACTGGGGAGAAATCTTCAGTCTCAGAAATGATAAACCAGTGAGTCAGGCTACACATGCTGGAGAAGCACAAATAACTTTTCAAAGATGACTACGGTGAAATACAAGACTTCACAGCAAAAGTCAGAGTGCAAGAAGGAACCAAGCCTATCTTTCACAAACCACGTCCGGTTCCCTATGCTCCTAAGGAAGCAGTAGAGAAGGAACTGGAACGCCTACAGAAGAATAACATAATCATGAAAGTAGTGAGGAGTGACTGGGCCGCTCCGATTGTTGTAGTCCCAAAGAAAGACAAGACCGTCAGAATGTGTGGTGACTAAAAGTTCACAGTAAATCGCTGCATACTACCAGAGGAATATCCACTACCAAACGCTGAAGATCTGTTTGCCACTAGCTGGTGGGAAGGTTTTCAGTAAGCTGGACCTGGCATTCGCTTATCAGCAACTGAAGCTGGATCCAGAGTCAGAACAGTATATGACCATCAATACACACAAGGGGCTATTCAGATTCAATTGCTTGGCCTATGGAATCTCGACAGCTCCAGCGATATTCCAACACACAATGGATCAGATCTTAGACGGTATAGACCATGTTGTGTGCTTCATGGACGACATCCCTCCTGAGTCACCATAGCAACAGCAGCCACTACCTCAAAAGTCACTTTCTTAAAATACAATTTGTAATTAAAACATTTTTGCTGAGGAGATCATAGTTGCGTAATTTTACATCCAGCTAAGGTGTTTGGTGACGTATTTCTCAAGTAAAAAAATCTGAATTAAAATCTAGTCAGTGCACTTCATACAGCCTATCTAGTCGGGAAAGTCTGGCTGCAAGCTCAGGACTGATTTCTAAAAACAATAACATGTCTACAAATTCATCTTCAAGCTGTCAAATTATTATAAATAAAGCACAAGCTACATGCTGTTTCAGGGCCCAAAATCACTTTCTAGCTAAGTCCCAACTCTGTTTTTGTCAATGAAGTAGCTAGACAAGTGCGCTCTGAAAATCTCAAATACATTTTGGTTTTAAGGCCTCCTTGCTCACACACGCCTTTTTTCAGTTCTGCCCACAAATTGTCTATAGGATTGAGTTCATGGCTTTGTTATGGCCACTCCAATACCTTGACTTTGTTGTCCTTAAGCCATTTTGACACAACTTTGGAAGTATGCTTGGGGTCATTGTCCATTTGGAAGACCCATTTGCGACCAAGCTTTAACATCCTGACTGATGTCTTGAGATGTTGCGTCAATATATCCACATCATTTTAATTCCTGATGAAGCCATCTATTTTGTGAAGTTCACCAGTCTTCCCTGCAGCAAAGCACCCCCACAACATGAAGCCTTCCCCTTTTTCCTTCAAACATAACGATGGTCATTATGGACAAACAATTCTATTTTTCTTTCATCAGACCAGAGGACATTTCTCCAAAAAGTATGAACTTTGTCCCGATGTGCAGTTGCAAACCATAGTCTGGCTTTTTCAAGGTGGTTTTGGAGCAGTGGCTTCTTCCTTGCTGAGCGGCCTTTCAGGTTATGTCGATATAGGACTCGTTTTACTGTGGATATAGATACTTTTGTACCAGGTTCCTCCAGCATCTTCAGAAGGTCCTTTGATGTTGTTCTGGGATTGATTTGCACTTTTCGCAAATACGTTCATCTGTTGGAGACAACTCTTTCCTGAGCAGTATGACGTCTGCATGGTCCCATGGTGTTTTATACTTGCATACTATTTTTGTACAGGTGAACGTGGTGCCTTCAGGGTTTGGACATTGCTCCCAAGGATGAACCAGACTTGTGGAGGTCTACAATTTTTTTCGGTCTTGGCTGATTTCTTATGATTCTCCCATAATGTCAAGCAAAGAGGCACTGTGTTTGAAGGTAGGCCTTGAAATACATACACAGGTACACCTCCAATTGACTCAAATGATGTCAAGTAGCCTATCAGAAGCTTCTATAGACATGACTTAATTTTCTGGAATTTTCCAAGCTGTTTAAAGGCACAGTCAATTTAGTGTATGTAAACTTCTGACCCATTGGTGATAGTGAATTATAAATTAAATAATCTGTCTGTAAACAATTGTTGTCCTAGCCGACTTGCCAAAACTATAGTTTGTTAAAATCTCTTGGGGATCGGATCCCGCTAGCGGGATCAAAATCGACGACATCCGGTGAAGTTGGGGCGCGCCAAATTCAAATGATAAAATTGTAATATTAAACATTCATGAACATACAAGTGTCTTACATCATTTAAAAACTTAATGTCTTGTTAATCTGACTTTGTTGTCCTTAAGCCTGAGGACAGCGCCCCACATCAAAATACTTTTTCAACCAGTACCGGCTTTACCAAACTCACAAATAGCGATAAAATAAATCACTTACATTAGAAGATCTTCCTCTGTTTGCAATCCCAAGGGTCCCAGCTACACAATTAAAGTTCGATAAAGTCCTTCTTTATATCCAAAAATCTGTTTAGTTGGTGCCATTGATTTCAGTAATCCACTCCTTCAACCTGCATACAAAGGAATCCAAAAAGCTATTGGTAAACTTCGTCCAAACAAGTCAAACAATGTTTCTAATCAATCCTCAGGTACTCTAATATGTAAATAAACAATAATATTTCAGAAGAACGGTGTTCAATAGAAAAGGAAAATAACAAAGAGCGCATCCTCGTTCACGCGTGCCAAAAGTCTACATTTCCTGATGAGAACACCTTGGATAAACTACTACTTGTTCGTTTTCAAGAAACAAGCCTGAAACCCTGTCTAAAGATGTTGACATCTAGTGTAAACCATAGGAACTGCAATCTGGAAGCAATTTTTTAAAAATATATCCCATAGGCTAGCATTGAAACGGCCTGTGAATGGATTTACCTCTAGTTTTTGCCTGCCGTATTATACTCACAGACATTATTTTAACAGTTTTATAAATTTCAGAGTGTTTTCTATCCAATTCTACCAATCATATGCATATCATAGCTTTTGGGCCTGAGTAACAGGCAGTTTACTTTGGGTACGTCAGTCATACGGAAAGTCAGGATACTGCCCCCTAGCCTAAAGAAGTTTAACAAGGAATTTGTGGAGTGGTTGAAAAACGAGTTTTAATGACTCCAACCTAAATGTATGTAAACTTCCGACTTCAACTGTAGGTATTCCAGGTGGGATAGAACTGTGTGCAGTGCGATGGTGATTGCATCGTCTGTGGATCTATTGGGGCGGTATGCAAACTGAAGTGGGTCTAGGGTGTCAGGTAAAGTAGAGGTGATATGATCCTTAACATGCCTCTCAAAACTTCTGCGGGAACGGGGGCTGGGATTTTAAAAATTATAATTAAATAAGATATAAATATAGGACAAAACACGCATCACGACGAGAGACAACACAACACTATATAAAGAAAGACCTAAGACAACAACATAGCAAGGCAGCAACACATGACAACACAGCATGGTAGCAACACAACATGGTAGCAGCACAAAACATGGTACAAACATTATTGGGCACAGACAACAGTACAAAGGGCAATAGGTAGACCTTAGCACGGGTTCTTCCTGTTTGAGTTTCTGCCTATATTAAGGGAGGAGCAAAATGGAGTTGTGATCTGATTTGCCGAAGGGAGGGTGGAGGGCCTTGTAGGCATCCTGGAAGGGGGAGTGTAGCAGTGGTTGAGCGATTTCCAGCACAAGTACAGTCAGTGTGTTGATAGAACTTCGCTAGCCTTTTCCTCAAACTTGCTTTGCTAAAGTCCCCAACTACAATAAATGCGGCCTCAGGATATGTGGTTTCCAGTCTGCACAAAGTCCAGTGTAGTTCCTTGAGGGCCGTCGTGGTATCGGCTTGAGGGGGAATATTCACACCTGTGACCATAACCGAAGAGAATTCTCTTTGGAGATAATACGTTCGGCATTTGATTATGAGGTATTCTAGGTCGGGAGAATGAAAGGACTTGAGTTCCTGTATGTTATTACAATCACACCATGAGTAGTTAATCATGAAACATACACCACCGTCTTTCTACTTCCCGGAGAGTTCTTTCTTCTTGTCTGTATGATGTACTGAGAACCCAGCTGCATGTATGGATGGGGAAAGTATATCCGGAGAGAGCCGTGATGGTCTCACCAGTAGGCCTATGGTCTCACGAGTCTTCTCAAGGACACCCTGTGGATAGGCCAAATACTCCCATGAGTCCTAGTACCTCTTGCTGGGAACCACTGGGCTACAGCACTCCTACTGTATGTACAGAATGATATTTCAATGCCCTCTAGTGGTAGGCTCCTCTGCATGATTTCACTGAGGATGTTGGGTTTCCTACTATTGTTAGGCTTGGTGAGCAGTGCAGCAAAAGGTTGTTTTGAAAATGTCTCATATCCACGTATTACTCATAGCTACATGTTAAGTGATTTTAGTCAACCTAAAATCACTTGACCATCAACTTCAAGGTCACTGACTCCATTAGGTATGTCAAGTAATATTACATTTACAACTTATCTTTTACACTGTCAATATATTGCCCAATCATTGGGTGAATGTAATTTATTTCCCATTTTTGAAGCACCCATGCATACAATACAATTTCTCAGTAAACAGGAAGTAGAACAATGACGTGAAGGTGTCCGGGGAAGGATGTGAAAGCCTCAAATGTCAAAACTGGAACCATTGTTGTTACAATAGATTTGACACTGTTGCAGAGCATAGTCATAGGCAGTTACTAGAACAATCTCATTCATGGCTACACAGTCTTCCGTCTCTTTTGCCCATATGTGACTCCAGGCTTGGAAATTGTATTTTGATTTGATTTTGGGCCAGAAAGTGTGAAATGTTCACTTCCCAATCGGAAAATGCTTAGGCCTACATGATAGATACAGGAAGGGAATGTCTTCATGGAACGGTTTTCATCTGTGCAAAGTACACACTGCATTTATGGAAAGCATATGCATGTAAAGTTGTGTAACATTCAATGCAAGTCAGATCTACATGGGAAATAGTAAGATTAACACAATGCATATCTTCAATTATTGTAAAGTATTCATGCTTGCAGAATGTCAAGGGAATTGAATATCCTCCCTAACATTGCAATTGTAAATGAGAACTTGTTCTCAACTTGCCTACCTGGTTAAATAAAGGTGAAATAAATCAAATAAAAAATACATTGCACACCAATATGCATGTGTCGATTGAAATGCAAGGCACATTTTCACATAATACATGTACGAGTTAATACATGACTGATACTGCTACATACATGGTGAATAAAGCTATAGACTGGAACCGAAAATAAACTACTGTCCATTAGCATGCTTACGTTACTATACTGTACTACTGTAGCCTGCATCACATGCACACGATTTTACAATTATACAGACGTGTAGAAAAGGCCCATGGAGTTGGTGGAATACTCCTTTAATTCATTGCCATTTACTCAGCTGGGCCAGGGGCGCTTTAATTAGGTCAGGTGGAAATGTCCTACAGATCTCAACTCCATAAAAGGAGGAAATTGCCATCGCCTGATCTCGCTGCTTTCTCTTCCCTAAATCCATCTGATCCAGAAGTTCTGTGCGTCCATGAATCCACGTAAGTCCACCGACTCTTACCTTTCATCTGAATGATCTGTGGTGATCGGGAGAGTGGGCCATTCAGTTATTGTTTATAGTTATCACCGCGGAGCGCGGCTTGGAGCGCACGCTTCAAACATATTGTGTAATGTGAATTGTCAATGATCACGGCCCTACAGATCCTCATAGGCCAATTACACAATCTATATGGTTCATGTG
Source organism: Oncorhynchus gorbuscha (assembly GCF_021184085.1). Taxonomy (NCBI): domain Eukaryota; kingdom Metazoa; phylum Chordata; class Actinopteri; order Salmoniformes; family Salmonidae; genus Oncorhynchus; species Oncorhynchus gorbuscha. The sequence continues at coordinate 44,316,486 of NC_060188.1, read as the reverse complement.
TATTGAAATTAATTATATGTACACATGAAGACTATTGAAAGCGTGAAATGAGAAACGTCATTGTTTGCTAACTGATTGACTTTGATCATGGGGATTATAGATTGTATAACCATTCACTGTTTGTATTCTTTCATGATTTATGATAAATAGTTATGAGCCTAAATGACTCTCGGATGATTACTATTGACATCTTCATGAACTGGACTGTTGAATTCCTTAACTTATGTTAATAATCACTGTTATGATTTGATCTTTGATTATGAATTTGATTGTATACATGTTATTTGTTTCCTTTGTGATGCAGCACAGACTACTCAGTAAATATACCACTTTATGGTTAAAGGAATTCCTGCCTCAGTCTCATACATTCCTCTGTCACCTGACACGTGACCACCTGTTCACCTTCACTGTCAGTCATCCTACCTGTCCAGCAACCCACACAGATTCCAATAATCTTTCAGACGTGTTATACCATACAACAAAGCACATATTTAAGTGGTAGTATTCATTAAAATAGCTACGATTGTACAAATATTATTGAAAATACAGACACATGGTGGCTGATTCTACCGGTAGCTAACGATTTCAAAACCAATGCTAGTATGTGCATCAATGGTAAACATTATTATACTGTGTGATCTCTGGTGTCTTTTGATTTTACCTTTTTTTAACTAGGCAAGTCACTTAACACACAACACTCAACTCAACAAATTGGATGCAGTCTATCACAGTGTCGTCCGTTTTGTCACCAAAGCCCCATATATTACCCAACACTGCGACCTGTACAATTTCGTTGGCTGGCCCTCGCTTCATACTTGTCTCCAAACCCACTGGCTCCAGGTCATCTACAATTCTCTACTTGGTAAAGCCCTGCCTTATCTCAGCTCACTGGTCACCATAGCAGCACCCACCCGTAGCACGTGCTCCAGCAGCTTTATCTCACTGGTCACCCCCAAAGCCAATTCTTCCTTTGGCCGCCTCTCCTTCCAGTTCTCTGCTACCAATGACTGGAACGAACTGCACAAATCACTAAAGCTGGAGACTCTTACCTCCCTCACTAGCTTTAAGCACCAGCTGTCAGAGGAGCCCACAGATCACTGTACCTGTACATAGCCCATCTGTAGCCCAGCCAATCTACCTCATCCCCATACTATATTTATTTATTTATCTTGCTCCTTTGCACCCCAGTATTTCTATTTGCACATTCATCTTCTGCACATCTACCATTTCAGTGTTTAATTGCTATATTGTAAATACTTCGCCACCATGGCCTATTTATTGCCTTTACCTCCCTTTATCCTACCTCATTTGCACATGCTGTTTATAGACTTTTCTACTGTATTATTGATTGTATGTTTGTTTATTCCATGTGTAACTCTGTGTTGTTTGTGTCGAACTGCTTTGCTTTATCTTGGCCAGGTCGCAGTTGCAAATGAGACCTTGTTCTCAACTAGCCTACCTGATTAAATAAAGGTGAAATAGAATACATTTAAACTCAAGAACACATTATTATTTACAATGACGGCCTACCAAAAGGCCTCCTGCGGGGACGGGTGCTGGGATTAAAAATAAAGGACAAAACACAAATCACGACAAGAGCGACACCACTACATAAAGAGACCAAAGACAGCAACATAGCATGGCAGCAGCACATGACAACACAGCATGGGAGCAACACAACATGACAACAACATGGTAGTGGCACAAAACATGGTACAAACATTATTGTGCACAGACAACAGCCCAAAGGGCAAGAATGGAGAGACAACAATACATCAAGTGAAGCAGCCATGATTGAGCCTTTGAATGAAGAGATGGAGATAAAACTGTCCAGTTTGAGTGTTTTTTGCAGCTCATTCCAGTCTCTAGCTGCAGCGAACTGAAAAAAAGGAGCGACCCAGGGATGTGTGTGCTTTGAGGACCTTTAACAGCATGTGACTGACAGAACGGGTGGAGGATGAGGGCCGCAGTAGGTATCTCAGATAGGGGGGAGTGAGGCCTAAGAGGGTTTTATAAATAAGCATCAACCAGTGGGTCATGCGATGGGTATACAGAGATGACCAGATTACAGAGGAGTATAGAGGGCAGTGATATGTCCTATAAGGAGCATTGGTGCCAAATCTTATGGCCGAATGGTAAAGATCATGTAGCCACTCGAGAGCAACCTTATCTGCCGATCTATAAATTACGCGTCTGTAATCTAGCATGGTTAGGAGGGTCATCTGAATCACGGTTAATTTGGCAGCTGGGGTGAAAGAGGAGCGATTACAATAGAGGAAACCAACTCTATATTTAACCTTAGCCTGCAGGTTTGATATGTGTTGAGAGAAGGACAGTGTACTGTCTAGCCATACTCCCAAGTACATGTATGAGGTGACTACCTCAAGCTCTAAACCCTCAGAGGTAGTAATCACATCGGAGGGGCATTCTTCTTACCAAACCACATGACATTTGTTTTGGAAGTGTTCAGAACAAGGTTTAAGGGCAAAGAAAGCTTGTTGGACACTAAGTAAGCTTTGTTGTAGTGCGTTTAACACAAAATCCAGAGAGGGGCCAGCTGAGTATAAGACTGTAATATCTGCGTATAAATGGATGAGAGAGCTTTCCTACTGCCTGAGCAATGTTGTTGATGTTGATGTAAATTGAGAAGAGCGTGGGGCCTAGGATCGAGCCTTGGGGTACTCCCTTGGTGACAGCCAGTGGCTGAGACAGTAGATGTTCTGACTTTATACCATGCAGTCTTTGAGAGAAGTTGTTAGCAAACAAGTCCAAAGACCCCTCAGAGACACCAATACTCCTTTGCTGACCCATAAGAATGGTATGGTCTACCGTATCAAAAGCTTTGGCCAAGTCAATAAAAATATCAGCACAACATTGCTTAGAATCAAGGGCATTGGTACATCATTTAGGACGCTTAAGGTTGCAGTGAGACATCCGTAACTTGAGCGGAAACCAGATTGCATACCAGAGAGAATACTATAGACAGTTGATAAATAGGACAAAATTGTAACGGCTGTTGGATGAAGGAGAATAAGGTGAGGACCAATGCGCAGTGTGGTACGTGTTCATCTTTTTAATATAGTAAACTGAACACTGAATAACAAAGAAACAACCCGGAACAGTTCTGTCTGGTGTTGACACACAAAGACTGAATACAACCACCCACAAAACACAATTGAAAACAGGCTACCTAAATATGGTTATCAATCGGGGACAACGATTGACAGCTGCCTCTGATTGAGAACCATACCAGGCCAAACACAGAAATAGAAAATCATGGAAAACCATACTAAAACAAAAGACCATACTAAAACAAAAGACAAAACAAAGGAACTAAAGTCCGAACGTGACAAAAATAGGAATTGGCCCATAACAGTTGGGATCAGCTTGATCTCCCCCTTTAAATTTGGGGCGGCAGGTAGACTAGTGGTTAGAGGCCAGTAACTGTAAGGTTGGGCCAGTAACTGAAAGGTTGCTGGATTGAATCCCCGAGCTAATAAGGTAAAAATCTGTTTGTTTTGCCCCTGAACAAGGCAGTTAACCCACTGTTCCATGATAGGTCGTCATTGTAAATAAGAATTTGTTCTTTACTGAATTGTCTAGTTAAATAAAGGTTAAATAAAATAAAAAATAAAGGACGCACCGTGGCTGCCTTCCAAGCAATGGGAAGCTCCCCAGAGAGACAGGTTAAAAAGGTCAGAGATAAGCTTGGCGGTGATAGAGACAGCAACCTTAAAGAAGAAAGGAGGAATCCTGACTTAATGAAGTGGTGATTAAAGAGCTCAGTCATGTGCTCCTTGTCAGTAACTACCACATCATCAACATTAAGGGACATGAGCAGATGTGAGGAGGAGGGTTTATTCTCCAGGTCTTTATCCATTTTCCAGAACTTCTTGGGATTGGACCCACAGAGAGAGAACTGCTCCTTAAAGTAACTAACTTTGGTCTTCCGGATAGCCTGAGTGCACTTATTTCTCATTTACATAAACGAGAGCAGTCAGCCTGAGTATCCGTGTGCCGAGCCTTTCGCCAAATGGAATTCTTGAGGTGGAGTAACTCTGGCAGATCAACGGTTGACCCAGGGGCTGAACCTGTCTTTAATTATAATTTCTTTATGGGGGCGTGTTTGTTAACAATACCACAGAAAATATTTAAAAAGAAGGTCCGAGTGACTTCGACAGAGGGGATAAAGCTGATTCTATACCAATTTACAGAGGCCAGGTCATGAAGGAAATCTTGCTCATTCAAGTTTTTTTAGCAAGCATCTATGACAATCAGGACAGGTCATTTCACTGAGCAGCCATTACGAACACAGACTGTAAAACAGTCGTCACTAAGGTCATTACAGAAAACACCAGACTGATACCACTCAGAATTATTTGTGAGAATAACGTCAAGGAGAGTAGCCTTTTCTGGGTGTTTATTAGTCATACCTTGTGGGATTGGTAATAATCTGAAAGATTTAGGGAGTCCCATTGCTTTAGGACTTGGTCTGGTAGTTTAAGCATGTCCCAGTTTAGGTCACCTACCAGGACATATTCAGGCTTAGTGTGAGGGCCCAGGAGAGGGATTGGGCATTTAGGAGACAGGCTGGTGCTGATGATGGACGACAACCCCCAGTAACAGTCAACAAAGAGTTATTTGAAAGTCTAATGCTTAAAACCAGAAAATCTAGTTGTTTGGGGAGAGACTTGGTGGAGACAACCGAGCACCGAATGTGTTCTTTGGTAAAGATTGCCACTCCACCACCTTTAGAAGATCTGTCTTGCTGAAAAATGTTATAACCAGAAAGGTTAACATCAGTGTTCAACAGTGCGTTTGTGCTGGAAGCGAGTGAAAGCTCGGGAGAGAGGGGGGAGTGTGTCGAGGGTACCTGTACTAGACAGAGGAGATAGGCCAGGGCAGACGGTGAACAGATCACCAGGTAGAATCCAAGCAGCAGTGCAACAGGCAACGGGAGTAACACCCACTTGAGAGAAGCTCTTTTTTTCGGGAGGCAGATTTCTTGTAGAAAATCTCAGCTAGCTAGCAAACATAGCTAGCAAGTCTCTGTCCACTGTTTTTTTCCACATGGAAAAGGAGGTCGTTATCTAGCTATATCTCTTCGGTTTTTGCGAATGGTCCTTTGCGATGTCCAAAAAAAGTTGTCTGTGGCTGTTGTATTTTGGAGACTGCGAGGAGGATATCTGTTATGCAGGTGAATGAGGACCCAAAAGCGACTTAACAGAAACAGAGTTTATTCCAGTCTTAACAGAAAACGACTAATCCTGAATTCTTTCACAGGTAATGTCCAAACAGGAATAACAGAAATCCTCTAGTCTGTAGAGGGGAACAACAGGAGAAGCGGCCACAGACTGCAGGTCGCTTCGGGTAGGCGCAGGCCCTAGCTGATAGAGACACCTGCTCACTCGCAGCATCTGATGAAGGCAAAAACACGACGGAACAAGAACACAGCACAGCAAACATCAAACAAGGATCCGACAGGGACAGAAGCGGAAACAGAGGGATAAATAGGGACTCTAATCAGAGGGCAAAATAGGGGACAGGTGTGAAAGAGTAAACGAGGTAGTTAGGAGAATGAGGAACAGCTGGGAGCAGGAACGGAACGAGAGAGAGAGAGAGAGAGAGAGAGAGAGAGAGAGAGAGAGAGAGAGAGAGAGAGAGAGAGAGAGAGAGAGAGAGAGAGAGAGAGAGAGAGAGAGAGAGAGAGAGAGAGAGAGAGAGAGAGAGAGAGAGAGAGAGAGAGAGAGAGAGAGAGAGAGAGAGAGAGAGAGAGAGAGAGAGAGAGAATAAGACCAGCAGGGGAAACGAATAGAAGAGAAAGCACAGGGACAAGACATGACAATCTATGACAAAACATGACAATATCTTCTGATGTGATCAAAGCAACAATATTGTTTCTAATTGGGGTAATTTACAATTGAATTGAGTCCTGGCTGTATATCAGTTAAAAATATAGATGAATCCAGGAGGTACTGTATTTTAATGACCTCTGCACCAATGGAGGGGGCTTCAAAGGCCTCTGCATTAGGGTGGGGGACGCTGTGAAACTCTCCTGCCATTGTTGGGTTCAAGGGCTTTGACACCTCTCACTTCACACCTCAGTGCTAACTGATCTGATCTGATCTGTTCTGTCATATGATCATAAGGTAGTGACACCAGGGGTCGCACAGTATAATAATGTTTACAATTCACTTTTCCATTCTAACAACTTCACACATGTAGCAATAACGTTACAATCGATTACATGCAAGCTTATAATAGATACTTACTCTGTAACTCTCTCTCCGTGTGACGTAAACAATGATCCGATGTGGGGAAAGTGTCTTGGTCGCTGTTTTTATTTTTATTTTATTCGAGTTGGGTAAGTCAAAGGGTGAATACGATTGGACCACACGTCAAACTGCCGATGGTGGTTGGATACAGTTAGTTGAGACTGTCTCGCATTCCCATTGGTGGCTTTTAGTGGATTTTCGCTAGTTGCGCCTGGCTAGCTGAGACTGGCTGGACATAGGATTGGCTTACAATGTTGTCAGTCATGTCACTTAGTTGAGACAATTGAGACAGAGAAGAATACGCTCCAGAGGCAGAGGGCACAAAATAAAGCAGGAAAAGTGTGCAGTAAGAGCATTTGTCCACAAACCACTACAATGCAGAAACTGTGAAGGACTTGGCCTTGTTGCAAATGTTAAAGAAAATCTTAGCCAGGGTGTCGATGGAGATAGAGATTGAATACTTCAAGAGAATCCAAGATGTGGTTGGTGCCCGTTGCCTAAACCGCATGGTGAATGGAGAAAAGGAAGAACGTTGAAGATCGGCATAAAGAAGCTCAGTTGCAACTGTGGTGGGGATCATGATCCAGAGTTCTTGGAGTGCCCTGTAAGGGTGAAGGAGGTCAAGGTTGCAAAAGTAAGGGCGGTTCATAAGCTCCTACGTGGAGGCAATCAAAATAATTATAAAAGCAAGTGACGCTAGTGTTGATGTTATGGTAGTGGCAACACCCCAGCCATCAGTGAATGTTTGTCAGGCAAGAGGTCTGGACACGCTTAGTGTGGAAAAAGGTGGATTTTGTGGCATTTATTGTGGCGCTGTTATTAATTGTACTGCTAAGCTGCTGCAGAAAAGTTTCTGGGTCTGAAAGAATTCATGGCGATGGAAGAAGTGCCACCATCCGAGGCTCCTGAGCCTGTGTAGGGATCAGATTTAACTTCTTGCGTTGAGCCATCCCGGATCCGGGATCGTGAATACAGCCTCAAACTCATTACCATAACGCAACGTTAACTATTCATGAAAATCGCAAATGAAATGAAATTAATCTATTTGCTCTCAAGCTTAGCCTTTTGTTAACAACACTGTCCTCTCAGATTTTCAAAATATGCTTCTCAACCATTGCAAAACAAGCATTTGTGTAACAGTATTGATAGCTAACATAGCATTTAGCGTTAGCATTCAGCAGGCAACATTTTCACAAAAACCAGAAAAGCATTCAAATAAAATCATTTACCTTTGAAGAACTTCAGATGTTTTCAATGAGGAGACTCTCAGATAGCAAACGTTCAGTTTTTCCTGAAAGATTATTTGTTTAGGACAAATTGCTCCGTTTTCTGCGTCACGTTTAGCTACGAAAAAAAACCTGTATCCAGGATTGTGTAAATCTATCCGCAAGCTCATTAGCATAACACAACGTTAACTATTCATGAAAATCGCAAATGAAATGAAATTAATCTATTTGCTCTCAAGCTTAGCCTTTTGTTAACAACACTGTCATCTCAGATTTTCAAAATATGCTTTTGAACCATAGCTAAACAAGCATTTGTGTAACAGTATTGATAGCCTAGCATAGGATTATACCTCTATTTCAGCATGCAACATTTTCCACAAAAACCAGAAAAGAATTCAAATAAAATCATTTACCTTTGAAGAACTTCAGATGTTTTCAATGAGGAGACTCTGTTAGATAGCAAATGTTCCGTTTTTACAAAAAATATTATTTGTGTCGAATAATCGCTCCGTTTTGTTCATCACGTTTGGGTAAGGAAAAAATATATATATATATTAAGTCATTAAAACGCATTTTTTTCCTAATTAACTCCATAATATCGACAGAATCATGGCAAACCGATGTTTAGAATCAATCCTCAAGGTGTTTTTCACATATCTATCGACGATAAAATCCATCGTGGCAGTTGACTTTCTCTTCTGAAGAAATGGAACGCGCATGGACCTACAGATTACGCAATAATTTCGACACAGGACACCGGGCGGGACACCAGGTAAATGTAGTCTCTTATGGTCAATCTTCCAATGATATGCCTACAAACACGTCACAATGCTGCAGACACCTTGGGGAAACGACAGAAAGCGCAGGCTCATTCCTGGCGCATTCACAGCCATATAAGGAGACATTGGAACACAGCGCCTTCAGAATCTGGGGCATTTCCTGTATGAAACTTCATCTTGGTTTCGCCTGTAGCATTAGTTCTGGGGCACTCACAGATAATATCTTTGCAGTTTTAGAGACGTCAGAGTTTTGTATTTCCAAGGATGTCAATTCCATGCATAGTCGAGCATCTTTTCGTGACAAAATATTGCGCTTAAAACGGACACGTCTTTTTATCCAATAATGACATAGCGCCCCCATAGGTTGAAGAGGTTAACTTTGTGATTTTAAAATAAGTAGTGTAGTATAAGGTAGTATACATTTTACTACCCCATAGAGAAGGTTGCAGCAATACACCTTATGCGTTGTAGTCTGCCAATAAACCTTTAAAGAAATAGTCTGCATAATGAATACGTCCCAGTAGTCGGGTCGTCACTAGTTACCACATCCACAAAGTCAGAATTCTAGCTACATTTCACCTAAATTCATATATAAAAAATGTATTCTTAAAATCTTATTTTAAACCTTACCTTAATCGCCCTGCTAACCTTATGCTTAAGCCTTAACCCTTCTCCTACAATTTCCGCTATTTTTTACAATATAACCAATTTTTCCTTTTGTAGATGTGGTAACTAGTGGAAACTCAGTTGTCGAGTAGAGCGGTGTGGACAGAGGAGGGATGGTGATGGGGATTTAAAAAGCTTGCCCCACTACCCCATTCAGTCTTCAATAGACCCCCACAGTGGACATGTTATAATACCCATAAAATCTAGCAGTCAAACACACAAATACCTCCAATCATTTTTTTCACCATTCATTTTTCACATTTTAGAACCACTTCAAACAAGGTCTGTCTTTCATGTAGGCTTTCCCTGCCATGAGGTTTTGATTTCTGTTTAAATCTCTCTCGGACAAGGTGATTTCTATTAATATATTGGCTCTATTTATTACTCTGATTAGAAAATACTAATTAGCATCAAGGTAGACACATCATCTCTAGATGACAACTTTCAGGGCAAACTATTTTCACCCATTTCATCCGGTGGGCGAAGCTATAAGTCACGGTGGGCATGGGGTTCAAAGTGCAAGGACTGTCCAATGAAAGTCCACGTTCAACCAATAACTCTCTGTCTGCCACAGAATTCATAGATGAGGACTTTATTCATAGCTTCTTTACCGACATCACTATGGTGGGTTTATACTTTATATAGCTTACAATTGCACCTTCATATTAGTGCATCATTTTGCTTTATTTGAACTAACGATAGCTAGCTATCAAGTGGCTGGACCAGTTTTCCCAAAAGTGAACAATGTGTAATGACAAATTTTGCTTGCTAGCCAACCAACAACGTCAATGCCGCTATCAAGCCAATCTACTAAGTGTACCTGAGTGAAATGTATGAAACTGATCATGATGACTAAATTTCATCTAATTTCACTGTGATTGGTTAGTCAACATGCAATAATACCTTTGTTGTGTTTAAATGAACAAGATCAGAACTGAGCCGGGTATAGGGTAAATTGTGCCATGGGACAGGGTAAATTAAGCCACCTACTAATGTCTTTACTAAATGAAGTATTACCACTACCATTTTAAAACCTTGTCTACCAGTCAAAGATTTGGACACGCCTACTCAAAGATTTGGACACGCCTACTCAAAGATTTGGACACGCCTACTCATTCAAGGTTTTCTTAATTCTTTACTATTTTCTACAATTGTAGAATAATAGTGAAGACATAAAAACTATAAAATAACACATATAAAATCATGTAGTAACTAAAAAATGTGAAACAAATCTGTGCCACCAGAGACTCTGGATTCGAGCCCAGGCTTGGTCGAAGCCGGCCGTCACCGGGGGGTCCATGGGGTGATGCACAATTGGCCTAGCGTCCTCCGGGTAGGGAGGGTTTGGCCGGTAGGGATACCCTTGTCTCATCGTGCACCAGTGACACCTGTGGCGGGCCGGTCACAGTGCACACTGACCGGGTTGCTAGGTGCACAGTGTTTCCTCCGACACGTTGGTGCGGCTGGCGTCCGGGTTGGATGCGCGCTGTGTCAAAGAAGCAGTGCGGCTTGGTTGGGTTGTGTTTCGGAGGGTGCATGGCTCTCGACCTTTGTCTCTCTTGTACGAGAGTTGTAGAGATGAGACAAGATAGTAACTACTAACAATTGGATACCATGAAAAAGAGGATAAAAACAATATCTTAGATTCTTCAAAGTAGCCACTGCTTTGCACACTCTTAGCATTCTCTCAACCAAATTCACTGGGAATGCTTTTCCAACAGTCTTGAAGGAGTTCATGAAGGCCTGATTCATGCAAGTCTGAAGAGTTGTGTTGATTTCTGTTACTTGAACTCTGTGAAGCATTTATTAGGGCTGCAATTTCTGAGGTTGGTAACTCTAATGAACTTATTCTCTGCAGCAGAGGTAACTCTGGGTCTTTCTGTCCTGTGGCGGTCCTCATGAGAGCCAGTTTCATCACAGCGCTTGATGGTTTTTGCTACTGCACTTGAAGCAACTTTAAAAGTTCTTCAAATGTTCCGGATTGACTGACCTTCATGTCTTAACCTGTAGTGACACCCCATCCCGTGAACGGGACCGTTGTCATCATCTGACACTAATTAGCATAGCGCAACAGACATAAATCTCCCTAGTAAATATTCCTATTCATGAAAATCACGTGAAATATATTGGACCACTGCTTAGGCTTTTGTTAATCACCCTGTCATTTCAGATTTTCAAGATATGCTTTACAGCCAACGCTAGATAAGCATTTCTGTAAGTTTATCATAGCCTAGCATAGCATTATGTCTTGATAGCAGCAGGCAACCTTGTCACGGAAATCAGAAAAGCAATCAAATTAAATCGTTTACCTTTGATGAACTTCGGATGTTTTCACTCACGAGACTCCCAGGTAGACAGCCAAAGTTCATTTTTTCCCAAAATAGTATTTATGTAGGCGAAATAGCTCCGTTTGTTCTTCACGTTTGGCTGAGAAATCGCCCGGAAATTGTGGTCACCACAACACCGAAAAATATTCCAAATTAGCTCCATAATATACAGAAACATGACAAACGTTGTTTAGAATCTTTTTATAATATCTATTCGATAATATATCCGTTGGGACAATTCGTTTTTCACTAGGACCGATTGGAGTAATGGCTACCTCTGTATTTTATGCGAGAATCTCTCTCGGAGCCACCATGTGACAACTTACGCAATGTGGCCACCAACGGCTATTCTTCAACAGAAATGCGTAGAACTACGTCACAATGCTGTAGACACCTTGGGGAATACGTAGAAAGTGTAAGCTCGTTGATGGTACATTCACAGCCGAATAGGGAGTCATTGGAACGCAGCGCTTTCAAAACCTGGGGCACTTCCGGATTGGATTTTTCTCAGGCTTTCGCCTGCAACATCAGTTGTTATACTCACGGACGATATATTTACAGTTTTGGAAATGTTAGAGTGTTTTCTATCCAAAGCTGTCAATTATATACATATTATAGCATCTTTTCCTATAGCATCTTTTCCTGACAAAATATCCTGTTTAAAACATTTTTTTTCCAAAAATGAAAATGCTGCCCCCTAACACCAAGATGTTTTAAAGTGATGATGAACTGTCATTTCTCTTTGCTTATTTGAGCCCTTCTTGCCATAATATGAACTTGGTATTTTACCAGGTTGGGCTATCTTTTGTATACCACCCCTACCTTGTCACAGCAGAAGTGATTGGCTCAAATGCATTAAGAAGGAAAGAAATTCCACAAATGAACTTTTAATTGAAATGCATTCCAGGTGACTACCTCATGAAGCTGGTTGAGAGAATGCCAAGAGTGTGCAAAGCTATCATCAAGGCAAAGGGTGGCTACTTTGAAGAATCTCAAATATAACATTTATTTTGATTTGTTTAACATCTTTTTGGTTACTGCATGATATGTGTTATTTCATAGTTTTAATGTCTTCACTATTATTATACGTTGTAGAAAATAGTAAAAATAAAGAACAACCCTTGAATGAGTCCAAACTTTTACTGGTACTGTATTCATGAATTCAGTTACTGTCCCATCATATTCCCCCATTAATTTAGAATGTTTGGTTATGAAAATGTTTATAATTCATTAAATATAATATACATTCATATCATTCTCACTCCAAGTGGAAATGTTGTTTGGAGAACTCACCAGTAGTGGTGCATGGGTAAAATCATTGGGGAAGCCAAGCCCCCACCTAACACCAAGCCATTTTACAGCCTATGTGTTGTGATAATTACATTGTTTGCTCTATAACCTGTTGATTCATATGCCTTGTGACCATGACATATAGTCCTAAAGGCCGAGATAATAAGAAGACACAGTGGCTCCTAACCAATTGTGCTATTTTGTGTGTAACTTATTTTTGTACATAATGTTTCTGACACAGTCTCTTATGACCGAAAAGTGCTTCTGGATATCAGAAAAGCATTTACTCACCTCGAAATGGACAAATATTTTTTCTTTAACGAGTCGGACGCAAAGGATTTACTGCTAATACTGGACCAGGCCCAAATCCCCGACATTCTCATGAAGAATAGACGCCAATACAAGGGACGCAGGTCCAGGTGCCTTTGTTGGTGAGTGGGTGAGTGGGTAACCCGTCTCTTACGTTTCACCGGGCTGTGGCTGAACGATAGTGGTGGAAAAAGCACATAACTGTTATACATGAGTAAAAGTAAAAATACCTTAATAGAAAATGACTCAAGTAAAAGTGAAAGTGACCCAGTAGAATCCTACTTGAGTAAAAGTTTTTAAAAGTATTTCATTTTTCATTTTGTATATTTAAGTATCAAAAGTAAATGTAATTGCTAAAATTGACTTAAGTATTAAATGTATTAATCATTTCAAATTCCTTACATTAATTCAAATCAAATTGTATTTGTCACATGCACCGAATACAACAGGTGTAGACCTTAGAGTGAAATGCTTACTTACAAGCCCTTAACCGACAATACAGTTTTAAGAAAATACCTAAAAAAGTAAGAGATAAAAGTAACAAATAATTAAAGAGCAGCAGTAATATAACAATAGGTGAGGCTATATACAGGGTGTACCGGTACAGAGTCAATTTGCGGGGGCAGCGGTGTCATGGTAATTGAGGTAATATGTATATATAGGTAGAGATATTAAAGTGACTACGCATAGATAATAACAGAGAGTAGCAGCAGTGTAGAAGGGGGGGGGGCAATGCAAATAGTCTGGGTAGCCATTTGATTAGATTAAGCAAACCAGACGGCATGATTTCTTGTTTTTTAAATTTACGGATAGCCAGGGGGCACACTCCAACACTCAGACAATTTACAAATGAAGTATTTGTGTTTTGTGAGTCCACCAGATCAGAGACAGTAGGGATGATCTGGGATGGTATATTGATAAGTGCGGGAATTGGACCATTTTCCTGTCCTGCTAAGCATAAAACAGTACTTTTGGGTGTCAGGGAAAACGTATGGAATAAAAAGTACATTCTTTTCTTTAGGAATGGAGTGTAGTAAAAGTAAAAGTTGTCCAAAAATATAAATAGTAAAGTACAAATACCCAAAAAATTGTTGAAGTAGTAGGCCTGCTTTAAAGTATATTTGAAGATGTAGAATGTGTCCCATATTCCTGGTTTTCACCCAGGCAGCCTGGGTTCGACTCCTGGTATGGGAACAAGTGTTTTGAGCTCCGGAGTGGCGCAGCGGTCAAAGGCACTGCATCTCAGTGCAAGTGGCGACACCACAGTATCTCGTTCGAATCCAGGCTGAATCACATCCAGTCGTAATTGGGAGTCCCATAGTTCAGCGCACAATTGACCCAGCGTCGTCTGTGTTTGGCCGGGGTAGGCAGTCGTTGTAAATACGATTTTTTCATAACTTACTTTAAAAAATCATATATTTCATAAGTACTTTACACCACTGCCTGCAAATCACTGACGTCTTGATTTCGTCCGAGTTCCCCATTATCTTGAAAGCACCAACAATTATATTCAACCTCCTCCTCCCTTGAACCAGGAAATTGTCGTGGTGTGCCGGTGTCTATTTCGCCTATTTGTGCAGTCATAGGGTGGCTAGATTGATATATGTGTGTATCACATTTTTACCATCGTTATATCGTATGTCTTCTATTTTCTACTCCGGCTACTCATCCAAAACCAAATATCTAGCTTGGGAGAGAGGATTTGCAGTCCCGCCAAACAATGAGGTAAATTAAGTCCGTGGAAAATCTGTTTTGTCTAATTGCTTGTTTTTGTTTCAATATGCTACGTTACAATGTCGCGCTTTAAACATTGGTGTTAATTGTCCTGATTCTTTATTTAAATTGGAACAGGGGTAGATTAACGTTTGTCAGTTTTTTTTCTCTCGAAATAACGAAATTCACGACAAAGAGCCTACGAAAATGATTTATGGTTGGGCTATGCACTTGTGTGTAAAATAGTGCGAATGTAGACTACCGGTGTTTTTTATAGCTGTCGATAAAACATGGCCATACTCAATGGATTTACCATATTCAGATGACTAGTTTTTGAATGTAGACATGGAATATAATTTCGTTTATATATAAGTAGATTTCTCCGAACCTTTTTTATAATTTGGTTTATTCTACTGGCTAGGATAGAACTGCTCTGCTGTTCAGAATTCAAATACACTACAATTGCCAAAACCCGATTGTTCAGACTATTTATAGACCTAATAGAGTAGTGTAGCAATATTGGCAAATTTAGAGGTTTCGAGTAAACATTTTCCAACACCAATTAGTTACAGTAGACCCATGCAGTTTTGTTTTAATTGCAAAATAGTGGCCTACATTCCCTCTTCCAGGCTAGGTATGGGCCAAAATAAATCTTTTAAATTTAAAGCTTTTTAATTCTGATTAAAAATAACTGAAGTTCTTGACACTGAGAAGGTATTAGGACACATGGGGGTACTTGGCCTATCCACAAGGGGTACCTGAGAAGACTTCAGGGATACTCTGGGCAGAGCAAAATTCAGTTAGTGGTACAGTAACTGAAAAAGGTTGGGAACCATTTATGTAGCAAAAACACAATATAACGGTGTAGTAGGCCTACTGCAGGTTAGGTGTAATTGCTTTTCTTATTTTTTATTTGTTTCATTTATTTAACCTTTATTTAACTAGGCGAGTCAGTTAAGAACAAATTCTTATTTATAATGACTGCCTACCAAAAGGGACAGGGGCTGGGATAAAAAAAAAAATATATATATATGTATATGTATATATATATACATACACTACCGATCAAAAGTTTTTAAAACACTTACTCATTCAAGGGTTTTTCTTTTTACTATTATTCTACATTGTAGAATAATAGTGAAGACATAAACAATGAAATAACACATATGGAATCATGTAGTAACCAAAAAAGTTTAAAAACAAATCCAAATATGTTTTATATTCTTCAAATAGCCACGCTTTGCCTTGATGACAGCTTTGCACACTCTTGGCATTCTCTCAACCGGCTTCACCTGGAATGCTTTTCCAACAGTCTTGAAGGAGTTCCCACATATGCTGAGTACTTGTTGGCTGCTTTTCCTTCACTCTGCGGTCCAACTCATCCCAAACCATCTCAATTGGGTTGAGGTCAGGGGATTGTGGAGAATAGGTCATCTGATGCAGCACTCAATCACTGTCCTTCTTGGTTAAATAGACCTTACACAGCCTGGAGGTGCGTTGGGTCATTGTCCTGTTGAAAAACAAATGATAGTCCCACTAAGCCCAAACCAGATGGGATGGCGTATTGCTGCAGAATGCTGTGGTAGTGATGATGGTTAAGTGTACCTTGAATTCTAAATAAATCACTGACAGTGTTACCAGCAAAGCACCATCACACCACTCCCTCCATGCTTCATGTTGGGAACCACACATGAGGAGATCATCTGTTAACCTACTCTGTATCTCAAAGTCATGGCGGTTGGAAACAAACATATCAAATTCGGACTAATTTATTTTTGTTTTTCCTCTAACTTACTCTGAACCTCTATGGTACAGTTTTTATTGCTATGTATCTGTACTGTTAATATGGACTCTTGACCTAAATTGCTTTTGTTTTATAGATGAGTACTGAATTGCATGGCCTCTAAAGGCACATTTAAGTGTCCCATACAATAAGGGGATCTGCTGTACCTATGTTATGTCGGAAAAAGTCAGTTATACATTTTTCTGTCCTAGTTAAGAACAAGTTATCATCTAGTAGGCTTTGATTACATTTCCAATATCCTCGCCCATGTGGAAATTATGTAAAAGTACTATAAACTCAGCAAAAAAAAGAACAATCCTCTCACTGTCAACTGCGTTTATTATCAGCAAACTTAACATGTGTAAATATGTGTATGAACATAACAAGATTCAACAACTGAGACATAAACTGAGCAAATTCCACAGACCTGTAACTAACAGAAATTGAATAATGTGGCCCTGAACAAAGGGGGGGTCAAAATCAAAAGTAACAGTCAGGTGCATTAAGTACTGCAGTGCATCTCCTCCTCTTGGACTGCACCAGATTTGCCCATTCTTGCTGTGAGATGTTACCTCACTCTTCAACCAAGGCACCTGCAAGTTCCCGGACATTTCTGGGAGGAATAGCCCAAGCCCTCACCATCCGATCTAACAGGTCCCTGACGTGCTCAATGGGAATGAGATGTGGGCTCTTCGGTGGCCATGGCAGAATACAGAACGAGCAGTATGGCTGGTGGCATTGTCATGCTGGAGGGTCATGTCAGGATGAGCCTGCAGGAAGGGTACCACATGAGAGAGGAGGACGTCTTCCCTGTAACGCACAGTGTTGAGATTGCCTGCAATGACAACAAGCTCAGTCCGATGATGCTGTGACACACCGGCCCAGACCATGACGGACCCTCCAACTCCAAATCGATCCCGCTCCAGAGTACAGGCCTCGGTATAACACTCATTCCTTTGAAGATAAATGCAAATCCGACCATCACCCCTGGTGAGTCAAAACCGTGACTCGTCAGTGAAGAGCACTTTTTGCCAGTCCTTTCTTGTCCAGCGACGGTGGGTTTGTGCCCATAGGTGACATATGTTGCCGGTGATGTGGACCTGCCTTACAACAGGCCTACAAGCCCTCAGTCCAGCCTATTGCGGACAGTCTGAGCACTGATGGAGGGATTGTGTGTTCCTGGTGTAACTCGGGCAGTTGTTGTTTGCATCCTGTACCTGTCCCGCAGGTGTGATGTTCGGATGTACCGATCCTGTGCAGGTGTTGTTACACGTGGTCTGCCACTGCGAGGATGATCAGCTGTCCATCCTGTCTCCCGCGGTCTTAGGCGTCTCACAGTACGGACATTGCAATTTATTGCCCTGGCCACATCTGCAGTCCTCATGCCTCCTTGCAGCATGCCTAAAGCACGTTCACACAGATGAGCAGGGCATCTTTCTTTTGGTGTTTTCAGTAGGAAGGCCTCTTTAATGTCCTAAGTTTTCATAACTGTGACCTTAATTGCCGACCGTCTGTAAGCTGTTAGTGTCTTAATGACAGTTCCACAGGTGCGTCTTCATTAATTGTTTATGGTTCATTGAACAAGCATGGGAAACAGTGTTTAAACCCATTACAATGAAGATCTGTGAAGTTATTTTACAAATTATCTTTGAAAGACAGGGTCCTGCAAAGGGGAAGTTTTTTTTTATTTTTTAGTTTATATATGCCAATTATGTGATGGTCCTACCGCATTCTGTCCCCTATCACAACTTTTGGTGCCAGAGAGAATGACATAAGAAAGTAATGAAGACTAGCTTGATTAAGCATCTAAAATTGTTCAATGAGTTTCCTTGAAACAATAGATATTATATTCCTTCTCTTTCAACCAGGTAAGTCTGATCATCTTTTCCTAATTATCTGCTAAGCCATTATAATTATAACTGGCTATACTTATTACACCAATTACCATAATGAGACACAAGTTTAAATTATATTTATCATAATATGTTTGTAAAGGTAACATGATTGAGTGTCTATTGGTACTAAGTAAACCTCCAATTGGTCCCCACTATTCCACCCACTAAAACCCCTCCCCATCCCGATTTGGGTTGCCATCCCAATGACTGGCAGACCCCCGGATCCCAAGGCCCCTGAGACACTGGGACCCATCCTTCGAAAAGAGCACACAATGACACCCGCAGAACAACCACCAAAAGCATTTTCATCAACCTCACCTCGATTTGTGTTATTTATATACATTTATTAGAGGTCGACCGATTTAATCGGAATGGCCGATTTTAATTAGGGACGATTTCAAGTTTTCATAACAATCGGAAATCGGTATTTTTGGACACCGATTTGGCCAATAAAAAAAATAATAATAATAATATTACACCATTATTTAATCTTTATTTAATTAGGCAGGTCAGTTAAGAACACATTCTTATTTTCAATGACGGCCTAGGAATGGTGGGTTAACTGCCTCGTTCAGGGGCAGAACGACAGATTTTTACCTTGTCAGCTCGGGGATTCAATCTTGCAACCTTACAGTTAACTTGTCCAATGCTCTAACCACCTGCCTCACGAGGAGCCTGCCTGTTAATTGAATGCAGTAAGCCAAGGTAAGTTGCTAGCTAGCATTAAACTTATCTTATCAAAAACAATCAATCAATCATAATCACTAGTTAACTACACATGGTTGAAGATATTACTAGCTTATCTAGCGTGTCCTGCGTTGCATATAATCGATGCGGTGCGTATATGCGAAAAAGGACTGTCGTTGCTCCGATCTGTACCTAACCATAAACATCAACGCCTTTCTTAAAATCAATACACAGAAGTATACATTTTTCAAATGCATATTTAGCTAAAAGAAATCCAGGTTAGCAGGCAATATTAACCAGGTGAAATTGTCTTTTCTCTTGCGTTCATTGGTATATGCAACAGTTTGGGCCACCTAATTTGCCAGAATGTTACATCATTATGACATATCATTGAAGGTTGTGCAATGTAACAGGAATATTTAGACTTATTGATGCCACCCGAATGGTTCCGTATTTCAATGAAAGAATAAACGTCTTGTTTTCGAGATGATAGTTTCCAGATTCAACCATGTTAATGGCTCGTATTTCTGTGTGTTATTATGTTATAATTAAGTCCATGATTTGATAGAGCAGTCTGACTGAGCGATGGTGGGCACCAGCAGGCTCGTAAGCATTCATTCAAACAGCACTTTAGTGCGTTTTGCCGGCAGTCCTTCGCAATGCTTCAAGCATTGAGCTGTTTATGACTTCAAGCCTATCAACTCCCGAGATTAGGCTGGTGTGAAATGGCTAGCTATTTAGCATGGTGCGTGCTAATAGCGTTTCAAACGTCACTCGCTCTGAGACTTGGAGTGTTTGTTCCCCTTGCTCTGCATGGGTAATGCTGCTTCGAGGGTGGCTGGTGTCGATGTGTTCCTTGTTCGAGCCCAGGTAGGGACGAGGAGAGGGACGGAAGCTATACTGTTACACTGGCAATACAAAAGTGCCTATAAGAACATCCAATAGTCAAAGGTATATGAAATACAAATGGTATAGAGCGAAATAGTCCTATAATAACTACAACCTAAAACTTCTTAAGTGGGAATATTGAAGACTCATGTTAAAAAGAACCACCAGCTTTCATATGTTCTCATGTTCTGAGCAAGGAACGTAAACGTTAGGTTTCTTACATGGCACATATTGCACTTTTACTTTCTTCTTCAACACTTTCTTTTTGCATTAATTTATACCAAATTGAATGTTTCATTATTTAACTTATTATATTAAGTTAAAATAAGTGTTCATTCACTATTGTTGGAATTGTCATTATTACAAAAACATTTTTTTTAAATCAGCCGATTTTTAATTGGTATCGGCTGTTTTTGGTCTTCCAATTATTGGTATCGGTGTTGAAAAATCATAATCGGTCAACCTCTAATATTTATATCTTAATGAGCAATTTAATATTTGTAGTAATGTAGGCAGTTTATGCAAAGGATTGTTACCTCTTACCAATATTGCCATTACAAAAATTACATTTTGGC
This sequence comes from Oncorhynchus gorbuscha, assembly GCF_021184085.1. Classification (NCBI taxonomy): domain Eukaryota; kingdom Metazoa; phylum Chordata; class Actinopteri; order Salmoniformes; family Salmonidae; genus Oncorhynchus; species Oncorhynchus gorbuscha. Next base: position 44,296,073 of record NC_060188.1, on the reverse strand, counting down.
AAGCAATTATTATTTTAGAAAACAATTGCGATTCATCCTACATTGTTCCTAACATGATTTACTCCCTCGCAGCAGTTGTGGGACACACACACACACACACACACACACACACACACACACACACACACACACACACACACACACACACACACACACACACACACACACACACACACACACACACACACACACACACACTCAACCCCTATACACTCAGATGCTCAACAGTTGCACCATTCCAGAGCCCAACTCAAGAAAGGTCTTGATTCACGAATGCATATACAGTTGCAGCTGTATGAGAAGGCCTGCAAAAATGGGCAGAAATGGGGAGATTTGATTAACCATTGGGTGATTAACTTCCCCTGAATCACCCACACATGGTCCCCGTTGTAACCATATTCCCAAGCATCTCTGTGCAGTCAAACCTTTGATGATTTTGTGCCACCGAGGCCACAATAATATGCCCCCTCTCTGGATGTCGAAGCCAGCACTGCCACTTCCTAGGTGCCGGAATCTTCACCGGCTAGGTACAAGATTGTCAAGGTTCTCATTAGCAGCTTTGAGAATTTCCTGGTATATTATGCTCTCCCATGTAGGACCAACCCTGCCAGGCAGGTTCAGAATCTTGAGGGGGCGGTGCTGCTCTAGAAGGTCTCTGACTGCATTTTGGCTGCGTACAGGCACCTTACCGCAGGCCCATAAAACAGATGGGGACTTCTCTTTAGTGTTTGGGTTGTTCAGGTGGGTGTCTAGGGTATAGGGTTGTGGACCGTTCCATCAAGATAGGACCATAAATTGTATGTATAATTCATTATAAAATGTATATCCCTCATCAGCACAAAATTGAAAGCTCTTTCACAACCCCTGCTCACAGACACACATTGGTTCTGGGATATGCAACCATTACCTTTCTCACTTAACGCCACACTTTCCCAAACACCAAAAGCACACACCACACCTTCCATCACAATACATCCACACATACCAACATAATGTGCCTTCTATGTCTTCTGTCTGCTATGTTTTTATCTCCACAATGTTGAATTAGCACCTTCTTGTGTTCCAATTAGTTATATTTGAAGATAGATAGAAAAGCTATAGTATTTGTGTGTTTCATTATTTGCCTCCTCTATGAGAACTTTGTAATTTTTAGAATAGCGATGGAGTAGTCTTTGTGTCTCTGAACATTGGTTATCAATATACAGTTTATCGACTACGAGAGCTACGCGTTTCCCTTTCGATCTATTTTCCTTGAAGATTGGATACAGAACTTTGCGCCGTTCTTCAATTTCCATTGGGAACTAATCATTCTTGCCTGTTTTTGTGCCAGCCTTTTGCAAGTCTTTTCCCCGGGCTTTTAACCATTATTTCATCATTAAAGCAAGCAAATTTGGCAACGATTGGGCGTTCATACCTCTGCCCTCTCTGTCCGAAACGGTGTACACGTTCAAAGTTGGATTTTTAACGACAGCTTTGCGTGGGATCTGAAGCACTGTGATACCAGATTCTCTCTCATGGACCTAGTCTCTGTATGTCAAGTAAGTCTTCTCTCAGAACGGTGTTCTCCTTTTTTAAGTTAATTAACTTCGGTTTCAATCTTATTGGCTGTCAATTTGAACTTGTTTGTCTTTCTCCAATGTCGCAGCTTTTTCGTCACTCATCTCGAGGCCTTCAACTCTTTTTTTTTTTTTTATCTTTACTGACTAGTTAAAGTATGCCCAGTTTGTCATTTATTGATTTTAACAGATCGGTTTAGACCTTTATCATTCCCGGTGGTGAAAATATTAAATTGTGTCTGTAGAAGAGTCACGTTTTCGTTTTTGAGATTGGTTCCCCTGTTTTACTCTCCATCATGCTTGGGTGTTGCTTGTTTTTTAAATATTTGTTGCTAAATTTCTCTGTTTTGTGGTGTTTTCCAGATTGAAGGTAATTACACACCAGTTTGAAGTGCTAATATTTAGTCTAACTTACCGACATTGAATATTATGTTTTTATCTTGAGGTGATCTACACTGCTGTGTTCCGTCCTCCATCTTGGTTGTACTTTTTTTTAAATCTTCAAAGCAATCTAGTTTTTCAAAAGTATCTGTAATTTGATTACAATATTTTTTCTGGTAAGGGATTAGTTTGTTTTTTTTGTAATGGATTACATGTACTCCCCAGCCCTGGACAACTAAAATAAATATCCCAGACGAGACTGAAGAATAGGACAAATAGGCTGCATTTAGACAGGCAGCCCATGTCAGATTTTTTTTCTTTCTCAGTAATTGAACATTCTGCCAGTAAATGAAACTCAACTGATGGAGTTGTCAATTGATAAAATGGTGAATGGATGATAACATCATGATCAACTCTGTCTGAGAAGTGGGTATCCTCGCATAGGGACTGTTTCCTGGACACAGATTAAGCCTAGTTCTGGGGGGGACTTAAAAGGAAAAAAAGTACAAAGGGGAAACAGAGGTTGAGAGACTTATGACTTGAAACGATCACTTTACCGTTTTTAGTAAAGGCTTCATAAACTGAAGTAGCTGTATGTGTGGAGAACAGACAGATGGGGAAGGATTAGGAATGTGAGGCTGATTGTGAGAGATGTCAACACATTAACGTTACTTATAGCTGTCTTTCAGTATGTGGCTGTCAAAGAGCGGTGACCGTGTCTAGTTGTCTTTCAGTATGTGACTGTCAAAGAGCGGTGACCGTGTCTAGTTGTCTTTCAGTATGTGACGGTGGTTATTAAGCATTAGTTGTCACTCATGCCTCCTCAGGACTGGTGTCTCTCTCATACACACCAGCAGTACTACAGACAGACAGTCACTAATACCACTATACAGTATCATGGACACACATTTACATTGACATTTTAGTCATTTAGCAGACGCTCTAATCAAGGTACTCTTTGAAGAGGCAGGTTTTCAGATGTTTTTCGTGATCTATTAAGGGACTCAGCTGTCACACACCCGACCGCAAGGGGACATTTTTATTTACACCCATGTTTCCTGTAGCCACTAGCAAGGGCATGATGGTGTGAGGCGCTTGCATTCACACAAAGTCTATTTCTAAATTTTGCCTTTGTTCTTTGCTTCTGCTTATTTTGATGTCTTCACTTTGTGTGTGTCTGTGCGATTGCGCCGTGTTAGCCACTGACCTGTAGGGCAAGACTATCACAAATAGCTCTCGTCTGTATCAGGGTTCATTAGCTCTGAGAGCCACCTGCAGCCGACAGGTCTTGGTCGCCTTCCCCTGCTCAGACATCAACCAATGATTGCGTGTCATGTCAATTGCGTGTGTTTTTTTGTTTTTATAGCGATAGTCTTTAAACTGGTAGCTAGCAAGGTGAACTAGCAACTGTATTACTCGCTATACATTTATAGTTGTATACAGAAAGAATGTCTTGGTTGAAGGTGGGAGTTTTTTTAATTACGCTCTGCATGTATTTGTGTCTGTTTTCAAAGTGAGTGAGAGTCTGTGGCTGGAACACTGTCACCCAGGTCACATTCATAGTTGACTATAGGAGTTGGCTATGCAGCACAAACCGTTCAGGGACCTGTCTAGAGTGAGTCAGGGTGTGAGTCAGCTAATTCGATGCCTTTTCTGGTTAATTTTTCTGGGGTGAGCCTCAATAATTTCAAGTGGATTCATTTCCTCGTCTCCTCTCCGTCAGCACTGAAAGTATTGGAGAGACGTAAACGCAATATGATGGATGCCCTACCAGGGTCAACTTGTTAATTAGGGTACGCAACGGAATACATTTTAAAACGTCTTGCAGCAGATAACTAAAATGAGTCCATTCTCTTCCGTTTCAGTGCATAACAAACTCAAACTAGGTATTTCTAATCCAGCTTTCTGAAATGCAAACGAAAGGAAGGAAATCATGAAAGGAAACCTTCAGATTAATGAAACACACCCCTGGGAACCTCTACAAAGGGTCATGTCCATGTAAAAAGACCCATGAGCACCAACATGAAGTTTACAGGGTCATATCAAATTTTGTGTACTTTTTTTGTTTGTTTTGACTGCGTTGACTGAGAACACATTCTCATTTACAGCAACAACCTGGGGAATAGTTACAGGGAAGAGGGAAGAGGAAAGAGCCAATTGGAAGCTGGGGATGATTCTGTGGCCATGATGGTCAGACTGGGAATTTAGCCAGGACACCTGGGTTAACACTCCTACTCTTACAATAAGTGCCATTGGATCTTTAGTGGCCACAGAGCATCAGGACACCCATTTAACGTCCCATCCAAAAGATGGAACCCTACACAGGGCAATGGGATATTATTATTATTTTTTAGATCAGAGGAAAGAGTGCCTCCTACACCACTTCCAGCAGCATCTGGTCTCCCATCTAGGGACCAACCAGGACCAACCCTGCTTAGCTTCAGAGGAAAGCCAGTCGTGGGATCCAGAGTGGTATGCTGCTGGAGTCTATAACATACTTTGGACTGGGACCAAATGTTTTGTGGCAAAGTAACATTTTCTTAAATTAAAGTTAAATTAACTGTCCTTTTACTGTGCACACACAGAGGGAGTCTGTGAACTGCAGTGAGAGAACACAGTCCGGGGGCACTATGGGTTCTGTAAACAAACTCAACCCCAGATAAGGCTCAACTCCTAGAAACAAAGAGGGAGAGGGAGAGAGAGCGAAAAGTTGGGAGAGGTGAGAGTGAAAGGAGAGAGGGGGAGGTGTGAACATTTTGAAATGGAGGAGGAAACTGACTGTGGGAGTGGAAACAATGATAACACCTAAGAACTGAGAGCGACTGAGGTGAGCAGGTTGCTGTGAAACAATGTAGAGATGTAGACGGATGTGGGGAGTGGTGACAGAAAGAGAGCGGGTGCATAAAGCAATTGAAAGTGATAGCAAGTAACAGATGGAGGGAATGTTCTAGAGTAAGAGTTGGTGAAGAAAGGGAAAATGGGGTGAGTAGAGGCAGACACACACATAGGCAGATCTGAGCATCAAATACTGCTTCTAGTCTTCAACCCTTGTATATCAGTTGCATACGTCACCTTGTTGTTTTTCATGAAGCCTTTTAGGGAAAAGGGTGACTTTGAAACAGTTATGCTGTCATGATTTATTTTTGTTAAAGAACATGGCAGAATTTGGGTTTGTCATGATTTGTTTTTGATCTCTGAACTCACCAAAATGCTTGTCAGATAAAGTAGATTAGTAGACGACAGAAAGGCTCTCCTAATTGAGGTGGATTTAAATGCACACAAGATTAAATCCCAAAATCTCGGGATAACACCTCTTATGTGTGTGCCTGTTTGCATGCTTTTTATGTGTGTGATTTGGGGCGTATGTCCATGTGTGTGTGTGTCCGTGCGAAGCGTGCATGTTACGCCTACACCCGTGTGTGTAAACTTGCACTCAGTTAGCCATATTAGGCAGCAGTTTGTGAGAGCAGGAAGTGGTCAGGGCTCAGATGCCCCGGGTAAGGAACTCGGAGAATGTTTCACTTGTCACACCACCGACACCGCAGAGGATGCGGAAGCGTCTGAGACTTACCGTCTCAAGTGTTACCTGGCAACGCCGCATGCGACACCTTTGAATCAAATCAAGGTTTATTGGTTGCGTACACAAATTTGCCGATATCGCAGGTGCAGCGAAAATGCTCCAACAGTGCAATAATATTGTGTCAAGGCACAGATCTGGGGAAGGGTACCAAAACATTTCTGCAGCATTGAAGTTCCCCAAGAAGACAGTGGCCTCCATCATTCTTAAATGGAAGAAGTTTGGAACTACCAAGACTTTTCTTACAGCTGGCCGCCCGGCCAAACTGCGCAATCGGGGGAGAAGACCCATGGTCAGAGAGGTGACCAAGAACCCAATGGTCACTCTGATGGAGCTCCAGAGTTCCTCTCTGGAGATGGGAGAAACTTCCAGAAGGACGTCCATCTCTGCAGCACTCCACCAATCAGGCCTTTATGGTAGAGTGGCCAGACGGAAACCACTCTTCAGTACAAGGCACATGACAGCCCACTTGGAGTTTGCCACTTGGAAACTCCACGTTTCCAAACTCCACTTGGAGTTTGCCTGGCACTATCCCTACGGTGAAGCATGGTGGTGGCAGCATCATGCTGTGGGGATGTTTTTCAGCAGAAGGCCTGGGATACAAGTCAGGATCGAGGGAAAGATGAACGGAGCGACCTACACTGAGATCCTTGATGAAAACCTGCTCCAGAGCGCTCAGGACCTCAGACTGGGGCGAAGATTCACCTTCCAACAGAACAACAACCCTAAGCACACAGCCAAGACAACGCAGGAATGGCTTCGGGACAAGTCCTTGAGTGGCCAAGCCAGAGCCCGGATTTGAACCCAATCTAACATCTGGAGAGACCTGAAAATAACTGCAGCGACGCTCCCCATCCAACCTGGCAGAGCTTGAAAGGATCTGCAGAGAGAGAAATGGGAAACTCACCAAATACTGGTGTGCCAAGCTTGTAGTCTCACCCAAGAATACTCAAGGCTCCAATCTCTGCAAAAGTGCTTCAACAAAGTACTGAGTAAAAGCTCTGAATACTTATGTAAATGTGATATTTCCGTTTTATTTGTAATGCATGTTTCAACATTTTCAAAAACATTGTTTTTGCTTTGTCATTATTGGGTATTGTGTGTAGATATAGTTGAAGTAACATTTCTTGTTAACTAACTATAGTTTTGGCAAGTCGGTTAGGACATCTACTTTGTGCATGACTCAAGTCATTTTTCCAACAATTGTTTACAGACTGATTAAGTCACTATCACAAAATTCCAGAAAATGTGATGGCTTTAGAAGCTTCTGATAGGCTAATTGACATAATTTGAGTCAATTGGAGGTTTACCAGTGGATGTATTTCAAGGTTTACCTTCAAACTCAGTGCCTCTCAAAAGAAATCAGACCTCAGAAAAAAAATTGTAGACCTCCACAAGTCTGGTTCATCCTTGGGAGAAGTTTCCAAACGCCTGAAAGTACCACATTCATCTGTACAAACAATAGTACGCAAGTATAAACACCTTGTGTAGCTGCTGGAGGAAACGGGTACAAAAGTATCTATTTCCACAGTAAAACAAGTTCACAAGCTTCCCAACAATTTAAAGGCAATGCTACCAAATACTAATTGAGTGTATGTAAATTTCTGACCCACTGGGAATGTGATGAAAGAAATAAAAGCTGAAAAAATAATTATTTCTACTATTATTCTGACATTTCACAATCTTAAAATAAAGTGGTGATCCTAACTGACTTAAGACAAGGAATTTGTACTAGGATTAAATGTCAGGAATTGTGAAACGGAGTTGTATTTGGCTAAGGTGTATGTAAACTTCAACTGTAGATGAGGGAAAAATAAAATGTAATCAATTTTAGAATAAGGCTGTAATGTAACAAAATTTGGGGAAAGTCAAATTGTCTGAATACTTTGTGGAAAACAGGGCTGGGCTAGGAGTGTAAACATATTTTCCTTCTGGGATATCTTTGTACAGTTGAACTGACTGGCTTGAACAATTTTAGACTGACTGATCTGAGGGGTCTGAATACTTTCCAAATGTGTTGCCGTGAAAAAGTATTTGCCTTTTGGATTTCTCTATTTTTGCAAATGTTTGATACGGGAAGTTATCAGATCTTGAACCAAACACTAATGTTTGATAAAAGGAACCTGAGTTTGCAAATAACAGAAAAAATGATGCTTTTATTGATAGAATTACCAAAGTTACACAACACCCAATTCCCCCTGTGTGAAAAAGTAATTGCACACATACTCTCAAAATGATTGTGCCACCTTTTAGCTGCAAGGACTGCAACCAAATGCTTCATGTAGTTGATTTATAAGTCCCTCACATCACTGTGGAGGAATGTTGGCCCACTCTTGCACGCAGAACTGCTTTAACTCAGCGACATTTGTGGGCTTTCAAGCATGAAAACTGCATAATTCAAGTCCTGCTACAACATCTCAATTGGGATTAGGTCTGGACTTTGACTGAACCATTTCAAAACGTCACATTTGTTACCTTTTAGACATTTTCATGTAGAATTGATTGTGTGTTTTTGGATTATTGTCTTGCTGCATGACCCAGCTGTGCTTCAGCTCACAGACGGATGGCCTGACATTGTCCTGTAGAATTCTCTGATACAGAGCAGAATTCATGGTTCCTTCTATTAAGGCAAGTCATCCAGGTCTTGAGGCAGCAAAGCATCCCCAAACCATCACACTACCACCACCATGCTTGTCCGTTTGGTATGAGATTTTTTTACTGTGAAATGCAGTGTTTGGATATTTTCCCCAAACGATTTCCGAGGGAGTGCGGTGTTGAGCTGTTAACAAAGTGATCATTTGAGAGGTCCTTCTATATGCTTTAATTTAGTTGCAACTTTAGTTGTGATACAAACCTTAGGGTTCTGAGGCTGCATGATGCAACTCGAATGATGATTTGAAAAAAAAGTTGCATGTAAGGCATGAGCTCTGATCGGTTTCTTGTGCAGGCTGCACACACTTCATCAGTGTCTCATTCACAATTTGACAAGCACGTGATAATATTTTCAGAATATTCTCAATTGAATCTGATCTTTACATATAGCCTAAGATAATACAGTTTGTGTGGAATTATCTTTCAGTCTGCACTCATAGTGAATGGAGGTTACCTGCAGTTACATTTTTAATATGCCAGGAAGGCTGCACCAGTTGTAAAGCAGAATGTGGTTAATTGTAAGAATATACAAATATAGCAGAACTAGAAAGCTGGGATCCTCTTTTAAATAGTGGCCAGTCAACTCTGTTTTCGATTGAGCAATGACTCGGCTAATAAGAACAAGTTTCACTCTGTAGGCTATGGGCTCTCGTACCCTGTTTCAGGGGCCCTAGGCCTGTAGATTGCGCTTAGAATTAACCGGCCACTAGTTTTATTAAGAACCTTATCAAAACATTGGGCTAGGCTCCACGATGCATGTGACCGAGTGGGGGGGGGGGGGGTTATACAGGGGATGGGGGTAAATACCTGTCATTCGGAAGCACTTGAATAGAGCATGGATGATTTATTTTCCTGCGGTTCATTTTCATGCCAGCCAGGCCATCTACTCCGGTTGTAACAGGAAGCAATGTGCTTAATTTGAAGAAAGTAGAGAATTAAATATAGTAGGCCTAGCCTGGGGAACATGGGGAACCAGCTATGAGGAGCCGGCTCTCGCTGCACAGCAGGTGGTCCTATTCCGCCTGAATGCCAGGACTCTCATGAAGTGTTTGATTTGATTTTTGATTCCATTTGTGTTGCTGTCAGAGTGATTCGAGGGACAATAGATCACTGAGTACATTAGCGACTGGCCGTTAGCAAGTACTACTAATGACCATCAGTGGCATCAGAGTGCAGTTTTGGAGAGGCCTAGTTACGGTGACTCAGCGGTCACGTTGAATTTGACTGCGGCCATGACTGGTGACTGTCGATGTAATAGACCTAGTGGTGTCCCGTTTGACTTGAGCTCATCCCACTCAACTAATTTCACTCAACTTCAGTTATTTGGGTAACGTGTTACTGCTGGTCACATTTATTTGTTATAGAAAAAAAGTGTGCTAAAAAGGCAGAAGTGACCATATCTCTGTTTTTAAAATGATTGCATTGTGTAATGCATATCTCTTTTAGCCATCTCGAATTTCCTCATCTCTGTGCCATAAAACAATGTGAACAACAAAGCAATGTCCACAGTTGTGCATTTCACTCCTCATGGGGTAATGGGGACTATCTTGTTAGTGTTAATTCAATCATCTCAAACAGGGAATTAACTCTCCTCATCTGCCTCCTCATCTCTTTTGAACTTCCCGGGCCCTCTTTCTTCCCCTTCTCACTCTCCCTGTTTCTCTCTCAACTCCCTCCCTCTCTCTTGCTTTCTCAGTGAGTCCAGTATCTGCCAGGTGCGAGCCACGGTCATGCAGTATGATGATGGTAACAAGCGCTGGGTGCCGGCGGGTGAGGGGGGCCAGGCCTTCAGCAGGGTCCAGATCTACCACAATCCCGTAGCCAACACATTCCGAGTGGTGGGACGCAAGATGCAGGGTGACCAGCAGGTAACTAGTGTACACACACACACCATGAACAGAGAAATTCCTAAGATGCACTGTCTAATAATAGACAGAGCAAAATATAAACACATGTATTGTTGGTCTCATTTTTCATGAGCTGAAATAAAGTATTCCAGAAATGTACGCATACGCACAAAAAACACATTTCTTTAAAATGTTGTGCACAAATTTGTTTACATCCCTGTTAGTGAGCATTTCTCCTTTGCCAAGATAATCCATCCACCTGATAGGTATGGCATATCAATAAGCTCATTAAACAGCATGATCATTACACAGGTGCACCGAGTGCTGGGGACTAAAAAAGGCCACTCAAAAATGTGCAGTTTTGTCACACAACACAATGCCACAGATGACTCATGTTTTGAGGGAGCGTGCAATTGGCATGCTGACTGCAGGAATGTCCACCAGAGATGTTGCCAGAAGATTTAATGTTAATTTCTCTTCCATAAGCTACCTCAAACATCGTTTTAGAGAATTTGGCAGTACATCCAACCGGCCTCACAATCGCAGACCACGTTTAACCACGCTGCAACAACTACGGTGTCTCATCAAGATCAGTCACGACCCGACCAATATGTTGGCTAATGAAGATCAAACGCATTTTACAATTCACGTCACAGAAAGGGGTACATTGCCATATCATATCAAATGGAAAAATGCAACTGATATCGATATGGACATTCCATATTGGTGACCACCACTAATACAGAAGTTTGGACACACCTACTCATTCCAGAGTTTCTTTATTTTGACTATTTTCTACATTGATTTATTCACTATTATTCTACAAACTATGAAATAACACATATGGAGTCATTTAGTAACCCATAAAGTGTTAAACAAATCCAAATATATTTTTCAAAGCAGCCCCCCTAGCCTTGATGACAGCTTTGCACACGCTTGACATTCTCTCAACCAGCTTCAGCTGGAATGATTTTCCAACAGTCTTGAAGGAGTTCCCACATATGCTGGGCACTTGTTGACTGCTTTTCGTTCACTCTGCGGTCCAACTCATCGTGAAACTTCTCAATTTGGTTAAGGTCGGGGGATTGTAGAGACCAGGTCATCTGATGCAGCGCTCCATCACTCTCCTTCTTGGTCAAATAGCCCTTACACAGTCTGGAGGTGTTTTAGGTCATTGTCCTCTTGGAAAAACAAATGATAGTCCAACTAAGTGCAAACCAGATGGGATGGCATATCGCTGCAGAATGCTGTGGTAGCAATGCTGGTTAAATATGCCTTGAATTCTAACTAAATCACTGGCCATGTCACCAGCAAAGCACCATCACACCACCTCCTCCATGCTTCACGGTGGGAACCACACATGCGAAAATAACCTTGTCACCTTCTCTGTGTCTCACTAAGACATGGCAGTTGGAACCCCCAAAAAATCTCAAATTTGGACTCATCAGACCAAAGGACAGATTTCCACTGGTCTAATGTCCATTGCTCGTGTTTCGTGAACCAAGCAAGTCTCTTCTTATTATTGGTGTCCTTTAGTATTGGGTTTTTATTGGTGTCCATTTATTTTGGCTGCAATTTCTTATCCTCTGCAGAAGAGGTAAATCTGGGTCTTCCTTTCCTGTAGCGGTCCTCATGAGTGCCAGTTTCATCATATTTCATCTTGAAATTTTCCGCATTGACTGACCTTCATGTTTTAGAGTAATGATGGACTGTCGTTTCTCTTTGCTTATTTGAGCTGTTCTTGCCATAATATGGACTTGGTCTTTCACCAAATAAGGCTGTCTTCAGTATACCACCCCTACCTTGTCACAAGACAACTGATTGGCTCAAACTCATTAAGGAAAATAATTCCACAAATTAACTTTTAACAAGGAACACCTGTTAATTGAAATGCATTCCAGGTGACTACCTCATGAAGCTGGTTGAGAGAATGCCAAAAGTGTGCAAAGATGTCAAGGCAAAGGGTCTGTACTTTGAAGAATCTCAAATATAAAATATATTTTGATTTGTTTAACACTTTTTGTGTTGCTACATGATTCCATATGTGTTATTTCATAGGTTGATGTCTTCACTATTATTCTAACTCTTGAATGAGTAGGTTTGTCCAAACCTTTCACTGGTACTATATACCGTGCCTTTGAAAAGTATTCAGACCCCTTGACTATCAGAAATAACTTATTTATATAAGTAACCTTCATTATGGGTTATTGTGTTTAGATTGATGAGGGACAACAATTTGGAAGATATCAAGGGGTAGGAATACTTTCCGAAGGCACTGTATATTGTGTAGAGAACGATGCTGGGCTAGGAGGGTAAACATTTTGGTTTGAACAATTTTAGACTGACTCCTCTGTAAATCTTGTGAGAGTTAGTACGGGCGTGCTATAACACCATATGGGAACCAGTCCCCTGTGCGTTTCCTTGCTATCACACTCTGAGATTGTGGGTTAGGCTTTGTCCTTTTTCTGTTGCTGCAGAATGTCAACATGCAGCCAGCAACCTCTGCTCATCAAGATTAGTCTCATTAGTATTGTTGGGGCTTTATGTGTCAGCTGTCTTCCTCTTTCTTTCAGTGTTCCCTATCTCACTTCTGTTTACTGTCTGCCACTACCTCTGCTCTCGAGCTAATTCCTTCCTCTCACACTAGGGTAGTGGAAGACCCACACTAGCACTAGAGAGCCCTAACAAAGCCTAGCCTACAGTGTTGGAAAAAGAACTCCATTGTCATAGTTGAGTAAAAGTAAAGATGCTTTAATAGGGAAAATGTATTATTACAAATGTACATATTGTCTTTAGAAATGTAAGAGGAATTAAAGTTGTCAGAAATATACATTGTAAATTACAGATACCCCAAAAAACGACTTAAGTAGTACTTCCAAATGATTTTTTAAAATTCATTACTTTACACCACTGCTAACCTAAAGGCTACTTTAGTTAAACTTATCCTAGCGTAGCATCTTTTTCAAAATATCTGTTGCTTTGGAAAGGCAATGGAGGGTCCACACTAGTAGCACAAGACTTCGCCTTGCCTAACATAGTAGCTCAGTTTCACTAAAGGCTCTTGTTTTTTTTTTATGCACCTTTCACTGGTTCCACAGAGAGGGGATTTATACACGTATTGCACCCACATGTATAATCTGATAAATAGCAATAGATGAACATAAAGGGATGTGAGGGGAACGATCTTGAAATTCAAAGACTATAAAGACCAATCTAGGTTACACACACACACATTCTCACAGTGAACGCATACTGTCATTCCACTTGTAGTTTCTCATTGCCTTTTGACTTCCTGCTTGACACTCCTAGGTGGTGATCAACTGTCCAATCGACAAGAGGCTGAAGTACAACCAGGCTACACCCAACTTCCACCAGTGGCGGGAAGCCCGGCAGGTGTGGGGGCTGAACTTCGGCAGCAAGGAGGAAGCCGTTCTCTTCGCCAACGGCATGATGCATGCCCTGGAGGTGCTGAGTGCACTCACTGACTCAGGTAGGATCTATAATATAGGATCAAATATTGAAGAAGAAAAAAACATTTTGCAAAAGAAATTGTACTTTTTGTCCTAGTTCCTTTTTTGTCTTTTGTTTCTCGCTGCAATCACGGATTGGATTGGATTTCTTAAAGATTTAATCTGCAGTAGGTGAAACAGCGCCATTGTCTGCCCCACCGCTTTTGTCGATGGTAAAACAAATTGCAGTATATATTCTGCTGTTCTATAGCGCATGCAATGATGTCAGAGAAGAGGAACAAAAGTTGATGTTTGCAATAACTTCTTTATAATATCGCAAATGGACTTGGCAGTTTCACCATTAAGGATTCCAGCTTTAATCTATCTAATGGTGTTAGTTATTGCCAGAAGGAGAAGGGAAGGATGCATTTTGTAAATTATTTTAACAGGACTGCTAAAATACTCACTCACTCAGTTTCTCTCCTCAGGCTACTCCTCTCTTCCTGTCCAGAATGGACCCTCCCCAGAGGAGCTGGAGCAACAGAGGAGGTACCATTCACATGATTTTAGTTGGGGGGGGGGGGTTTACTAAGACTGGTGAAAGGGAACTTGGCTATTGCCTATCTGACTGTTGTTTAGTAGATAGTTAGTGTATTTTAAGTATAAGTCTCTATACTTATTTAAGTTTTGCTAGGGTAAATGAAGTTCACAACGTTTTTACTCTCACAATGCTCAGTATAGATAGACTGTTCTAAAACGCTGCCCTCTAGAATTCCAGCAACAAGTACAGAATATTGGACTAGACTGTAGACTGAATCCATCCCAATCAGTTCACATGCCTACAATTCTGAGCATTACAGATAGGAGAGTAATGAACCGAATAAACATCCCTTCAGAAAGTATTCCTACCCTTGACTTAATCCACATTTTGTTGTTACACCCTGAATTCAAAATGGATTAAATAAATAAAAAAATGCACGCATCTACACACAGTACCCCATAATGACATGAAAACATGCTTTTAGAAATGTTTGCTAATTTTTTCAATTATAATTATTTTACACAGGAGTGATTGTTGCTGATAATGGGCCTCTGTACGCCTATGTAGATATTCCACTAAAAATATTCAGTTTCCAGCTACAATAGTCATTTACAACATTAGCAATGTCTACACTGTATTTCTGATCAATTTGATGTCATTCTAATGGACAAGGAATGGGCTTTTCTTTCAAAAACAAGGACATTTCTAAGTGACCCCAAACTTTTTGAAAGGTAGTGTACATATGAGATGAGTAAAGCAGTATGTATACATCAGTAAAGTGACTGTTGTTCCATTATTAAAGTGGCCAGTGATTTCATGTCTATGTACACAGGGCAGCAGCCTCTAAGGTGCAGGGTGGAGTAGCTGGGGGTAGCCGACTAGTAATGGCTATTTAACAGTCTGATGGTTGTGTGATAGAAGCTGTTTTTCAGTCTCGGTCCCGGCTTTGATGCACCTGTACTGACCTCGCCTTTCGGATGATAGGGGGGTGAACAGGCTGGGGCTCAGGTGGTTGATGTCCTTGACATCGGATGCTGTAGGTGTCCTGGAGGGAAGGCAGTGTGCCTCCGGTGATGTTGGGCAGACCGCACCACCCTCGGGTTAGCCCTGCGGTAGCAGGGGGTGCAGTTGCCGTACCAAGCGGTGATGGGGCGGCAGGTAGCCTAGTGATAAGAGCGTTGGACTAGTAACCGAAAGGTTGCAAGATCGGATCCCCGAGCTGACATGGTGGACATCTATCGTTCTTCCCCTGAACAAGGCAGTTAACCCACTGTTCCTAGGCCCTCATTGAAAGTAAGGATTTGTTGTTAGTTGACATGCCAAGTTAAGTAAAGGTAAAAACATTTTTTTAAATACAGCCCAACAGGATGTTCTTAATTGTGCATCTCAAATCAAATCGAATCCAATTTATTTGTCACATACACATGGTTAGCAGATGTTAATGTGAGTGTAGCGAAATGCTTGTGCTTCTAGTTCCGACAATGCCGTAATAACCAACAAGTAATCTAACTAACAATTCCAAAACTACTGTCTTATAGTGTAAGGGGATAAAGAATATGTACATAAAGATATATGAATGAATGAATGATGGTACAGTGCAGCATAGGCAAGATACAGTAGATGGTATCGAGTACAGTATATACATATGGGATGAGTATGTAAACAAAGTGGCATAGTTAAAGTGGCTAGTGATACATGTATTACATAAGGATGCAGTAGATGATATAGAGTACAGTATATACGTATGCATATGAGATGAATAATGTAGGGTATGTAAACATTATATTAGGTAGCATTGTTTAAAGTGGCTAGTGATATATTTTACATCATTTCCCATCAATTCCCATTATTAAAGTGGCTGGAGTTGAGTCAGTGTCAGTGTGTTGGCAGCAGCCACTCAATATTAGTGGTGGCTGTTTAACAGTCTGATGGCCTTGAGATAGAAGCTGTTTTTCAGTCTCTCGGTCCCAGCTTTGATGCACCTGTACTGACCTCGCCTTCTGGATGATAGCGGGGTGAACAGGCAGTGGTTCTCGGGTGGTTGTTGTCCTTGATGATCTTTATGGCCTTCCTGTAACATCGGGTGGTGTAGGTGTCCTGGATGGCAGGTAGTTTGCCCCCGGTGATGCGTTGTGCAGACCTCACTACCCTCTGGAGAGCCTTACGGTTGTGGGCGGAGCAGTTGCCGTACCAGGCGGTGATACAGCCCGCCAGGATGCTCTTGATTGAGCATCTGTAGAAGTTTGTGAGTGCTTTTGGTGACAAGCCAAATTTCTTCAGCCTCCTGAGGTTGAAGAGGCGCTGCTGCGCCTCCTTCACGATGCTGTCTGTGTGAGTGGACCAATTCAGTTTGTCTGTGATGTGTATGCCGAGGAACTTAAAACTTACTACCCTCTCCACTACTGTTCCATCGATGGGTGAACAGGGAGTACAGGAGAGGGCTCAGAACGCACCCTTGTGGGGCCCCAGTGTTGAGGATCAGCGGGGTGGAGATGTTGTTGCCTACCCTCACCACCTGGGGGCAGCCCGTCAGGAAGTCCAGTACCCAGTTGCACAAGGCGGGGTCGAGACCCATTGTTAGTAATCAGGCCTACCGCTGTTGTGTTGTCTGCAATCTTGATGATTTGAGTTGGAGGAATGCATGGCCACGCTGTCATGGGTGAACAGGGAGTACAGGAGAGGGCTGAGCATGCACCCTTGTGGGGCCCCTGTGTTGAGGATCAGTGAAGTGGAGGTGTTGTTTCCTACCTTCATCATTTGAGGGCTTCCTGTCAGGAAGTCCAGGACCCAGTTGCACAGGACGGGTTTCAGACCCAGGGCCCCGAACTTAATAATGAGTTTGGAGGGTACTATGGTGTTGAAGGCTGAGCTATAGTCAATGAACAGAATTCTGACGTAGATATTTCTTGTTCAGATGGGGTAGGTCAATGCGATGGCGATTTCATCGTCTGTGGATCTATTATGACTAAGCAAATTGAAGTGGGTCTAGGGTGTCAGGTAAGGTGGAAGTGATATAATCCTTAACTAGCCTCTCGAAGCACTGTATGATGACAGAAGTGAGTGCTATGGGGCAATAGTCATTTAGTTAAGTTACCTTTGTTCCTGTACCCAAGAAAGAAATGGTGGTCATCTTGAAGCAAGTGGGGACAGCAGGCTGGGATAGGGAGAGATTGAATATGTCTGTAAACACTCCAGCCAGCTGGTCTGTACATGCTCTAAGGACGCGGCTAGGGATGCCGTCTGGGCCAGCAGCCACGCGAGGGTTAACACGCTTAAATGTCTTACTCGCGTCGGCCATGGAGAATGAGAGCCCACAGTCCTTGGGAGCAGGCCTCGTCGGTGGCACCGTGTTATCCTCAAAACTGGCAAAGGTGTTTAGCTTGTCTGGACTTCGGTGTCCGTGACGTGGCTGGTTTTCTCTTTCTCATCTGTGATTGTCTGTAGACCTTGCCACATGTCTGAGCTGTTGAATTGCGACTCATATTTACTTCTTACATCTATTTACATTTGGTTCCACAGGGGATTACACTTTATGTAGTCACTGAAGGGATGGTGTTAGAGCTATTAACATAAAGAAGATGTATTGAAATGAGAAATGTGTTCGAAACATGTCTGTATATTGGCATCTAAATGGTATTTTTAACAAAGCCATTACAGGACAAGCGAGGTAGGAAAACACAGGCAAACCGGCGTTAACCAATATAAGAGACTCTGACAATATTCCAGCTGAAAGCTAGCCATTCAAGAGACATAGCAATAGACTTGAGAATCCTCCTCACTGCAAGGAACCAGAAGAGAACTGCTTAACCTATGACATGAGCCAGCCAGGTATAGCTGACCATTTGAGATGACGCTGTGTCCACCATTTGAGGTGTCCTCTACCTTGAATATACAGGTTTACTGGGGAGTGTCGCCTGGTCATTGATAATGGGATAGACCAGACTGGTATAAACTGGTGTCTGAACAAACATGTTCGGTGTCACTAAAACCTAATACAGACGCTAACACAATCAGGTCCTGTGTGGCTCAGTTGGTAGAGCATGGGCGCTTGCAACACCAGGGTAGGGGGTTAAATTCCTGCTGATGCCATCCAAATGAAAATTAATGCATGCGCTACTGTTAGTCACTTTGGAATAAAGTGTTTGCTAAATAACATATTATTCTAATCTACTATACTGTATACACACTAATCTACAGTAACACACTCTAACCTACAATAGACTGATCTCACATTGTGTCTCACCTTTTGTGTGTCCCTGTGTTTATACTTGTTTGTGAACATGATTTTATAAAGAACTCTGTCTCCCCCCTCGCAGACTGGAGCTGCAGAGGCAGGAGCAGCAGGAGAGAGAGCGGCTGGAGAACGAGAGACCGGCCGCACCCATCCCCCCTGCAGCCCCGCCTGCTCCTCCCTCTGCCCCCGGTGGCCCCCCAGCTCCCCCAGGACCGCCTCCACCCCCAGGCCCCCCACCCCCACCTGGCCCCCCACCCCCACCTGGCCCCCCACCACCCCCTGGACCCGGGGCCCCACCTGCCCCACCTCAGTCTGGTGGAGGGGGGGGGGAGGGGGCGATGGAGGAGGTCTTGGAGGGCCCGGGGGACTAGCTGCAGCCCTAGCAGGAACCAAACTACGCAAATCGACCAAGGTTAGACCAGTGTCATGGCCATTTTCCAGGTTACGTTTATTTAAGAGGGTTACAGGTTACATTTATTTAAGATTATACCAACTTTGCACAACTCTTAGGGCAACATATATCTATTGTTTTTGTCTAAATCTAGCTACAATTGTTTGGGAATCATTGATGGACAACAATATTCAAGAAAAATAAGACTGTACTGGACCACTCAAGAACACTCCATCCATTCTGGTGTGACGGACGCATTAAAATGTGTGTAATTGTCCCACTGAAAAATACAAATCTGTCCCACGTTTAGGTATTCAGAAGTCTTGAGGCAGGTTTTCCTGTCACTTTTTACCTGGGCTTTCATTCTTTCATATTTTTGATCCTGACATGCATTACTCCCCAGTCCCTGCCTGTGACAAGCATACCCATAACACGATGCTGCCACCACAATACTCGGCAATACAGAGTTTCACTCGTGTTGTATTGCATTTGACCCAAACCTCTAGTTTTTAACTCGGGTCAAAATAAATATGAAAGGAGCAAAGTCCAGGTAAAAAGGTTTGAGGAAAACCTGTCATAGTCTTCTGAAACCTAATCCAGCGATAGTTTCATATTTCAGTGGGACAATTACACAAAGACAAAGACATACTTGAACGGCTTTCCAAGAGGTGTTGAGTGTTCATGAATGGTTTACTCTCAGTCCTGAATTAAATCTGCTTGAAAATCAGTTATATCAGATTCCCAACCAAATTTGCTGAGTAATTTTGACAAAAACGGTTGGAGGAATCTTAGTTGTAATGGCTTCAAACAAGTATTAACTTGGGTGTGAAGACAAACAATCAATACATTTTCCTTTCTTATCGTTTATTAATTTGGAAACCATTTGTGAGGTGTCTGTATTTCTGATCAATTTTATGTTACATCTTCCAAGCTTTGGAGACCAGGAATACTTATTTCCTAAATAGCCGTTCAAGTTTTTCTTAATCACTAATCCAGAATAGTTCCTGTTTTCGATACAACATTGTTGTATACTCAGTGAGTTGGACACCTTTCAAATGCTTCATTCCTTCCTCCCTTTCTTGAGGTAATCACTGGTCTGTAAGTGAGTGGAGATAGGTGAAGGCATGGTTTCCATCTTTCACAAATCTGTGTGTCACATCAGTGATTTCCTTAAAGAAGGAAGGGAAAAATTAATCTTGAAGGAGCCTGTTTATCTCTGTAGGAGGATGGTGGTGCGGCAGCACCCCCTCCATCGGGGGAGGTGGTGGTGGTGGTGGGGGAGGAAATCTGATGGGGGAGATGAGTGCCATCCTGGCCCGACGGTGAGCCACTGCCTTAGTCTTTGTTACACACTCTTCCAGCCCCACGTGTGTGTGTGTGTGTGTGTGTGTGTGTGTGTGTGTGTGTGTGTGTGTGTGTGTGTGTGTGTGTGTGTGTGTGTGTGTGTGTGTGTGTGTGTGTGTGTGTGTGTGTGTGTGTGTGTGTGTGTGTGTGTGTGTGTGTGTGTGTGTGCTTACGATCATATGGCTTTGCGTGTGTAAGATTGCAGAGGCTAAGCTGTTCTCTTCATTGTCTTTTTGTACAGGAAGAAAATGTCAGATAATCCAGGCGCAAAGAAGGATGTGCCCAGCAATGTAGGTCTATTGTAAATCATTTCATAATAAATCTGTGTGTGTGTGTGTGTGTGTGTGTGTGTGTGTGTGTGTAAGCTGCAAGTCAAGTCACACTGTGCTAAAGAGATGAACCAATGCAATTTTATGCTTTTAGGAAGACTCCTCAAAGTCCTCAGGCCAAGGTGGTGAGTAGATCCGCTGAAGTCTTCATTCACTCTTTCTGTATTTGAGTGGGCGTGCACATGGAGGCTATTCCAGAAAGCATATGTTTTCAAGAAATATTCATTAGGCACCACCAAATGAACAAAAACACACTGAAATGGGGAGGGACTAGCTGAACTTGTCCAACAAGAAACAGCTCCCATGTGCATACCCATTTTTGTTTTCTGTTGCAATTTTTTCTTTTTTTCTGCGGTGTGCACTAATGAATACAACTCAGATCTCTTGTCTCATGTGAATGTTCTCCTCTCCTTTGTCTGATTTGAGCTGTGAAGCATTTGTTGGCCTTTTATGGACTAAAATATCATATATATTCTTTGTTTCATAATTCTCATGATTTCCTTTTGCCGTGACAGACAGCCTCAGGAGACCATGGGAGAAATCAGCCACCATTCCAAGGTACGGAACTCCCTGGTCAGTTGAATTAACACCACCACACTCTCGTACCTGTGGTGCAGGAAATCACAGCCCAGTTCACCTCCCTCCCTGTTTATTACTTTTCTACAATTGTTTTTATGTTTACTATGGGAGGACAAAACTAGACGGGCACAAATTCAATCTTTTTCTATCTCACCTCTGTAAAGAAAGCGTGTTTTGTGTTTTGAGAGAATCATGCATGTCTCAAACAGGACTAACTCAACCACCAAGACCCAGCTGCAGGAGAGCAGCCCCACCTCCACCACCCCTGCTCTTCCTCCTGCCCCCCCTTCTCCATCCTCTGCCCCATTGCCCAGGTACACCCTATTTGCCCCACCCTACCCTTATCCCTAGACCCTAATGCTGGCGCTCCATGTCTGTCTGCAGCTTCTCCGCAGCTACTCCACTGGTGTAGGGTGAAGTTGCCCCTAGACGCTGGTCTTGGGTCAGTTTTGCATTTCCCCAACTAATGGTTGAAGTTAGGATTGGGGAGAGGAAGTTGATATTAGATCTGTACCAAGGGGAAACTTCACCCTGGAGTGTCCCTCTAGGGAACTACCAATAGCCCTGTGTGCTACGTGTGGCCTCTTGTGCCAAGGGATTAAGCAACACAATGCTTTGAACATTTTAGTTTTTGCCCTAGCACTAACACATCTGATTCTATTCAAAGGCTTGATGATGATGATGATTGATTGAATCCAGTATGTATTTTAGTGCAAGGGCAAAATCTAAAATATGCACCTCTCCAGGACCAGGATTGAGAAACACTCTGCTTTAGGTCCTAGCAATCCTCAAGGCCTGGTCATGTATTTGGTACTCTTTGTTTTTGTCTTTTTCCATCTTGTTAAGATTTTAAAAAGGGTCACAAAAATAGCGCAAGAGATGGTTTCAGTCAACAGTGTCTTTTGCCATGGCTTTGCACTGTAAGTGCCTTTACAATGACCTCTGACTAAGCATGTTTGTCCTGCTCCTGCTAATGACAAGGCCCAGCCCAGAAACAACCCTCTATACACCTTAGACCAGGGGTCGGCAACAGGCCCGCAAGTTATTTATTTTGCCCCCTCCCAAACACACACACACAAAAAATATGTTTTTAATTTAAAAATTATATGTATTGTTTTTGGTATAAAAAATAAAATCCCCAAAAATCACAGAGTTTTATTTAGAAAATCTGTTCCCAAGTATTCCCACAATTACTAAAAGAGATGTGATTGTGTCTCAATGTAATCAAGGTATGAAATTGTTATTTTCAAATACAATCTCTTTTTGGGCTTGGTTGTGGTGAATTTGTAATGTACACATTATAATTATTTTCCGGCTCCCAAAGATTTGCCCAACAAAAATCTAGTTGCCTACACCTGCCCTAGGCATTGGTGTCGATTTGAAGGGATTGGATAAGCAATATGGTAAATTTAAAAATCCACTCAACCTATCAGAGGGTAAGGTAGGGCAACTACCATATTGTTTATAATTCTTTCATATCAACATCAAGTGCCAAGAGGTTAGGGTCTGTTTCTGGAATGGGGCTTCTCTCAAGTCAAACAATTGTCTCACCCCCTCAGATTTAGAAACAAAATTGAGTAACTCAAGATCAGTGGCTATGATAAGTTAAATCTGGTGTACTAGTACATAGTTGGAAAAAAACTATTGTAAGTAATGTAGCCAAAGTCGCACCACACTGACGATTTGAAAATACTTCAGTTTCTATGTCTGTACAACACCAGCAGAGGGGTGTTATCCACTCCTCATTGGTCTGCTATGGCTGTTACCACAGTGACAAGATGGCTGGATAGCAGCCGTGGCAGCCTTTATATAACTAGGCAAGTCGGTTAAGAACAAATTCTTATTTACTGCCTACACCGGCCAAACCTGAACGACGCTGGGCCAATTGTGCACCGCCCCATAGGACTGCCAATCACGGCCGGATGTGATACAGCCTTGACTCGAACTAAGGTGTGACGCCCCTAGAACTGAGATGCAGTGCCTTAGACCACCGCGCCACTCGGGAGCGTAACAGACCGCCACTTTTGGCCAAACCGAGCTTCCATATCCTCGGTCTTTGTTGTTGACCTCCCGCTCTCTGCCCATCTTGTCCCACGATTCAATTCCCCCCCCCAATTCTCTACCTGTTTCTCTCTCATCTCTCTCCTCCTCCCATCGCTCTCACTCCCTTCTCGCCCCTCTCTCTTGCTCTCTCGCTCTCCTTCTCCCATCGCTCTCACTCCCTTCTCGCCCCTCTCTCTTGCTCTCTCTCGCTCTCCTTCTCCCATCGCTCTCACTCCCTTCTCGCCCCTCTCTCCTTCTCGCTTCCCTCTCCTCCTCCCATCGCTCTCACTCCCTTCTCGTCCCTCTCTCTTGCTCTCTTTCTCTCCTCTCTCGCTCTCGCTTCCCTCTCCTCCTCCCATCGCTCTCGCTTCCCTCTCCTCCTCCCATCGCTCTCGCTTCCCTCTCCTCCTCCCATCGCTCTCGCTTCCCTCTCCTCCTCCCATCGCTCTCGCTTCCCTCTCCTCCTCCCATCGCTCTCTCCTCCTCCCATCGCTTCCCTCCTCCCATCCTCCCATCGCTCTCGCTTCCTCTCCTCCTCCCATCGCTCTCGCTTCCCTCTCCTCCTCCCATCGCTCTCGCTTCCCTCTCCTCCTCCCATCGCTCTCTCTCCCTTCGTGCCCCTCTCTTTCTCTCTCTCTCTTGCTCTCTTTCCCTCTCGCTCCTCTCTCTCGTTCCTCTCTGTCTATATCTGTTTCTAACAGGATGAAGGCAGTGAACAACACCACGGCCAGCACAGGCAGTGAAGGCACAGAGATGGAGAGAATCAAACAGGTAAGCTCCACCTCTGACCTGTTAATGTTGTGTTTAAAGGATTACTGTCATGTAGACTAGACATAACAGGAGGCCATTGCTCCTCGACTAATGGTGGATAAAGACAATCTATTGGCATCATTCTCAGATAATACTATTTTGATTTGTGTGTTTAGGACATCCTTGAGGAAGTGAGAAAAGAGCTCCATAAAGTGAAAGATGAAATTATCGGGGGTGAGTTCCTGATTTGGCCCATCCCATTCAAGGAGCACTCCCTAGCTTTTTCTTTTTTTTTTGTTACTAACAGTACAGTCAATAAGAATCACAATACATTTTTGCTCCAGCCACTGCAGTATATTTATATACCTTTTACACACATTATTTATTTGGTTTAATATTATTTTCTCAATTGTCATTATTGCAAATCGTATCTCAGAATAAGTCATACTGATATATATGATTTGTAATGATGACAATTGAGAAAAAAAATATTAATCCATGAGGTATTTAAAATAAATAATTTGTAGGTTCGGACAATGTGAGGATTTTTGGAGCCTCTCTCTTTCTCGCTAATTCCCCCTCCTTTCTCTTTCAGCATTTATCCAGGAGCTGCAGAGGAGAGACCCAGTATAGTCTCTCAACATGTATCCACTGGTACTTGGACAGAAGATGGTGGGGAGGGGTGGATGGATCATGGTGGGGAGGGGTGGATGGATCATACATTTCCTGCACTGTTCAGGCTGCTCTCCCTCAGTGTTCTACTCACCACATACCTAGACGTTTAGGATTGTACCAATCGGCACTCTTCCGAAATTCTGTTTGCCGTTATTTTTCTCGTTTCAAGAGCTTTGCTGTGCCTCTCTTGCTCCGCCATCACTGCCTACCTTACTCTATTCTACTCACCTCCCAAGTCAACTCCCATATCTTACCTGTGTCCATTTCTGGCCTTACTTTTCACTAGAGAAAACAATTCAGGGAATATCATCGGTCACACCATCGAAACGCAGTACATTTCCAACAGTTGCACATTTAAAAGTCAACCTAACTTTGGTCGCTGCAGCAGAAGTACATTTTTTTGTATATTTTTGTAATGAACTGCAGTAGTTGACCACAGGGGGGCACTGTGAATCAGGATAATCGCACATGAAGCCTATCTCTGTAGTTTCTGTACAACCCAGGAGCAGTCAGGGAACTACAAATCCCAGCTCGCAACAGTAAGGGAGTTCTCCTGGTTAAATTTCTGTCTGTCTGTCTGTCAGCTATTAAAAGTAAGGTGCTGATCTTGGGTCAGTTTTGCATTTTCCCAACTAATGGTTAAGTTAGGATTAGAGGCGGGGAACCTGTTCCTTGATCTCTACCAAGGGGAAACTTCACCCCAGAGCCACTTTATACTGGTTGTCCTCTGAGCTCTGGCTACACCTCACATCAACTGTTTTTTTTTTCTTCACCTCAGTGATTAGCGGAAGCATATCAGCTAGGACCGTCTGCACCGGGTCCTATTCCAGTTACCATGCCCACTTTTCCATGTAGCACAGACAACCCCAGCAGACCACCTATAGATGACAAAAGGGCCCAATCCCAAAACAACCCCTAGCCCCTGCAACCTCTGCCTCTCTAGTGGAGATGTGAGAAGATTGGTGTAAGCAATATGGAAAAATGTAATTCAGCCAATCGGTGCAAGTTGGAGCTATTACCATATTACTTACGACAGTCTCATCCATTCAGATCTCCACAAGTACATAGGGCTAGGGGTCGATATGGGATATGATGACAGTTTGCCACCTGGACACAGAAACATAATTATTAGAATGGGCATTGTCCTCTAAAAGCAATGAACAATTGTTGATTGGATGTTAGATGAACAATTGTATCTATTTAAAGAATGACTAAATATTTTCTATGCACTTTAATGCCTGACATTTCCTATCTCCCTGTGAAGCACATCCAATAAGTAGCCAACCATATCCATTTCCCAATGACATGGAGACCTATGCCTGTTCTGTCCATTCTATTTCTACGCTGCCTACTCTTCTAGTCGCCACATAAGAAAAGAGTGGAGCAGGTTGGGGACTGTACCTGGTATGATTCTGCTGCAGTTCAGGCAACTGCAACGTATCACTGTGCAGTCCAGGGACTTGTACTTGACTGTGTAGGATCTTCTAAAGATACAGTGCCTTCAGAAAGTATTCACACCCCCTTGACTTTTTCCACATTTTGTTGTGTTACAGACTGAATTTCAAATGGATAAAATGTAGATATGTCACTGATCCACATACAATATCCCATAATGTAAAAAGTGGAATTTTGCTTTTAGAATTTTTCTTTACAAATTAATACAAAATGAAAAACGAAAATGTCTTGAGTCAATAAGTATTCAACCACTTATGTCAAGCTAAATAAGTTCAGGAGAAAAACATTTGCTTATCAAGTCATGTAAGTTGCATAGACTCACTCTGTGCAATAATAGTGTTTAACGTGATTTTTGAATGACAGATCTCTGCGCAGCGGTCTAAGACACTGCATCTCAGTGCAAGAGGTGTCACTACAGTCCCTGGTTCGAATCCAGGCTGTATCACATCCGGCCGTGATTGGGAGTCCCATATAGCAGGGCACAATTGGCCCAGCGTCATCCAGGTGATGGCCGGTGTAGGTCGTCATTGTAAATAAGAATTTGTTCTAAACAGACTTGCCTAGTTTAAATAAAGGTTAAATATGCTGCCACAGCCGCTATCCAGCCATTGTGTCACTGTGGTAACAGCCATAGCACCACAGAAAGTTGCAGACCAATGTAACTAACTTGCCAAGTTAAATAAAGGTAAAATAAACATACAATTATCTGTAAGGTCCTTCAGTTGAGTAGTGAATTTCAAGCACAGATTCAACCACAAAAACGGAGGTTTTCCAATGCCTCACAAAGAAGGGTACCTATTGGTAGATGGTATAATAAAATATACCATTGAGCATGGTGAAGTTATTAATTACACTTTGGATAGTGTACCCAGTCACTACAAAAAGACAGGCATCCTTCCTAACTCAGTTGGCGGAGAGGAAGAAAACCACTCAGAGATTTCACCATGAGGCCAATGGTGATTTTAAATGACGGTTATGGGAGGGGAACTGAGGATGGATCAATGACTGTGTTACTCCACAATATTAACCTAAATGACAGAGTGAAAAGAAGGAAGCCTGTACAGAATAAATGTTCCAAAACATACATCCTGTTTGCAGTGAGGCACTCAAATAATAATGCAAAGAAATTAACTTTTAGTCTTGAATACAAGGTGTTATGTTTGGGGCAAATCCAACATCACTGAGTACCACTCTTCATATGTCCGAGAATGGTTTTGGCTGCATCATGTTATGGGTATGCTTGTATCGGTAAAGACTAGTTTTTTTAGGATAAAAATCAACTTAATCCAGCTAGGTACAGGCAATCTGGTTCAGTTTGCTTTCCAACAGACACTGGGAGACAAATTCACCTTCCAGCAGGACAATTACCTAAAACACAAAATGTGAAGAAAAAAAGTTACGGGTTGTGAATACTTTGAAGGTACTGTACTTAATAATACTTCGGTGGCAGCTAACATGAGACGCCAATCTTAGCTAATGCAACTCTGCCTCGTCACCTGAACGCACTTACAATCGTATAGATTTGTTATTAAGCAAAAAAATAATAGTACTTAAATTGCATATGGTTTTCTATTTCCATTGGAAATACTGTGGTAATGACAATGGAACATATTATGGATGTATTTTTTTGATATATTGTAATTGTTATGTTGGATTTATTAAGGGTGATTTTCTATTGGAAAGAATGATATTTACACTGAAATTTGTGAATGCCTTTTTGTTTGGAGTTGCCTTTCTGGTCAAATACAGCTCTTGTATTAAACTATTGTCTGTCTCATCTATTGTTTTGGGTGGGTGGAGAGACTAGGGATGCATTTAACAGTTTTCATAGTGGCAGTGATATTTACTTGAATGCCCACCATTTATATACCGCAGGATTATGCAGTGTTTTGTGTGAGTGTATGCATCACCTAGTAGAGGGCTAGTGATTTCTGTTCAATGGTCTGATGGCCTGGTAATAGGAGCAGTTTTTTTAGTCTCTCTGTCTTAGCTCTGATGCACCTGGACGGTAGCTGAGTGAACAGTCTGTGGCTCGGGTAGCTGAGTGAACAGTCTGTGACTCGGGTAGCTGAGGTCCTTAATGATCTTCTTGGCCTTCCTTTGACA
Source organism: Oncorhynchus gorbuscha (assembly GCF_021184085.1). NCBI lineage: Eukaryota > Metazoa > Chordata > Actinopteri > Salmoniformes > Salmonidae > Oncorhynchus > Oncorhynchus gorbuscha. The sequence goes on along the minus strand of NC_060188.1, from coordinate 44,268,164 downwards.
CTGGATGCTGTAATGTCCTGGAGCGCAGGCAACGTGCCCCCGGTGATTTGTTGGGGTGCCCGCACCACCCTCTGGAGAGCCGTGCGGTTGAGGGCGGAGCAGTTGCTGTACCAGGCAGTGACGCAGCCCAACAGAATGCTCTCAATGGTGCATCTGTAGAAGTGTGCGAGGGTCTTAGAGGCCATGCCAAATTTCTTCAGCCGCCTGAGGTTGAAGAGGCACTGTTGTGCCTTCTTCACCACAATGTTGATGTGGCGAGACTATGTCTGTGGCGGTCATTACATTTTGTCAGCCGGTTGTCATGCGAAAGACTGCCGGTGTTGCGGTAATTGGCCATTCATTAACATAAAGGCGTTTACCATCGCCAGGCCTCCATGCACACCACCCCCTGATGCGCGCCTTTGGAACATCTACATTTAAAAAGTTGAACAATCAATTTATTATACACCATCACAATGAATACCATTTTTGGCCATTCTAGGGAGTTTTTCCTAGCCAACGTGCTTCAACACCTGCATCGCTTGCTGTTTGTAGTTTTAGGCTGGGTTCCTGTACAGCACTTTGAGATATCAGCTGATGTACGAAGGGCTATATAAATACATTTGATTTGAATACATTATTCATTTTAGGTAGGTCTAAAGAAACATTTTTGATATGAAGAAAATGTTTTTCAGAAGAGCAGAATATGAGTTGGCCTACTGTATGTTATCTGGCTATGCCCCATGCTGTAGGCTTGTTCATTTAGCAGGGAAGTGCCATTATTTTATATGATTGTATAGTAAGAAGAATATCATTGCACTTGACTGAATGAAATAGATAGGATATTTTGCCCATCCCCACGCAAGTGTGCGAAGAAAGTGGTTATGTTGAGCGTAAAAGTGATCATTTGAAACAGGTCCTATATGCTAGATCGAGTTATTTAGCAACTTTAGCTGTGACTGATATACGCGGTTCTCTCATCAGCTGATCATATTTTCACTATTCTAAATGTAATCTTGTCTTTACCAATATGTAACATTTGTTTAGGTTTAGAATGGTACATTGTCAAATGGGCAGGGACATGGAGGAAAAAAACATCTATATGCAAGTTCTTCAGGCTACTCCGGTTATTTCACTCCATGCAACAACCACTGTTTGAGGAGCATGCAGCCTCGCTGTGTGACAGGTGATGATCCGTCCAAACTCTGTATTTCCTCCAACCCAGTGCCTGCACTTACCCAGTGCTTAGTTCTTTAGTCTAAGATGTGTGCGGAGGGGGATGCTAAACTGACCTATGGAATTATTTTAAGATATTACGGATCATTTGAGCTATTTGTTTTAGAATTTTAGAACCCCTTTATGTATAACAAAAGAATACTACTAAAGGCCATAGAAACGCACACAGAAAATAAATCATAACAAACAAGGTTTTGAAGTGTTTGCCCTAAATTTAGGAGATATTACAATTTTTAAAAAACATGCAGTACCAGTCAAAAGTCTGGACACACCGACTCATTCCAGGGTTTTTATTGAATGAGTAGGTGTCCAAACTTTTGACTGGTACTGTGTATATATACACTGTGCTAGAATCATAGTAAAGACATCAAAACTATGACAGAGTTCCTCTGTCCAGTGTCTGTGTTCTTTTGCCCATCATCTTTTCTTTTTTATTGGCCAGTCTGAGATATGGCTTTTTCTTTGCAACTCTGCCTAGAAGGCCAGCATCCCGGAGTCGCCTCTTCAATGTTGACGTTGAGACTGGTGTATTGGGGGTACTATTTAATGAAGCTGCCAGTTGCGGACTTGTGAGGCATCTGCTTCTGAAACTAGACACTAGTTTGGGGTCACATTTCTAAGTGACCCCAAACTTTTGAATGGTAGTGTATAAAGTCGTGGCCAAAAGTTTATAGAATGACACAAATATTAATTTCCACAAAGTTTGCTGCTTCAGTGTCTTTAGATATTTTTGTCAGATGTTACTATGGAATACTCAAGTATAATTACAAGCATTTCAAAAGTGTCAAAGGTTTTTATTGACAATTATATGAAGTTGATGCAAAGAGTCAATATTTGCAGTGTTGATCCTTCTTTTTCAAGACCTCTGCAATCTGCCCTGGCATGCTGTCAATTAACTTCTGACTAACTTCTGACTGATGGCAGCCCATTCTTGCATAATCAATGCTTGGAGCTTGTCAGAATTTGTGGGGTTTTGTTTGTCCACCTGCCTCTTGAGGATTGACCACAAGTTCTCAATGGGATTAAGGTCTGGGGCGTTTCCTAGCCATGGACCCAAAATATCAATGTTTTGTTCCCCGAGCCACTTAGTTATCACTTTTGCCTTATGGCAAGGTGCTCCATCATGCTGGAAACGGCACTGTTCGTCACCAAACTGTTCCTGGATGGTTGGGAGAAGTTGCTCTCGGAGGATGTGTTGGTACCATTCTTTATTCATGGCTGTGTTCTTAGGCCAAATTGTGAGTGAGCCCCACTCCCTTGGCTGAGAAGGAACCCCACACATGAATGATCTCAGGATGCTTTAATGTTGGCATGACACAGGACTGATGGTAACGCTCACCTTGTCTTCTCCGGACAAGCTTTTTTCTGGATGCCCCAAACAATCGGAAATGGGATTCATCAGAGAAAATGACTTTACCCCAGTCCTCAGCAGTCCAATCCCTGTACCTTTTGCAGAATAGCAGTCTGTCTCTGATGTTTTTCCTGGAGAGAAGTGGCTTCTTTGCTTCCCTTCTTGACACCGGGCCATCCTCAAAAAGTCCTCGCCTGTGTGTGTAGATGAACTCACACCTGCCTGCTGCCATTCCTGAGAAAGCTCTGTACTGGTGGTGCCCCGATCCCGCAGCTGAATCAACTTTAGGAGAAGGTCCTGGTGCTTTCTGGACTTTCTTGGGCGCACTAAAGCCTTCTTCACAACAGTTGAACCGCTCTCCTTGCAGTTCTTGATGATCCGATAAATGGTTGATTTAGGTGAAATCTTACTGGCAGCAATATCCTTGCCTGTGAAGCCCTTTTTGTGCAAAGCAATGATGATGGCACGTGTTTCCTTGCAGGTAACCATGGTTGACAGAGGAAGGACAATGATTCCAAGCACCACCCTCCTTTTGAAGCTTCCAGTCTTTTATTTGAACTCAATCAGCATGACAGAGTGATCTCCAGCCTTGTCCTTGTCAACACTCACATCTGTGTTAACGAGAGAATCACCGACATGATGTCAGCTGGTCCCTTTGTGGCAAAGCTGAAATGCAGTGGAAATGTTTTGGGGGGATTCAGTTCATTTGCATGGCAAAGAGGGACTTTGCAATTCATCTGATCTTCATAACATTCTGGAGTATATGCAAATTGCCATCATACAAAGGCAGCAGACTTTGAAAATTAATATTTGTGTCATTCTCAAAACTTTTGGCCACGACTTAATACAGTAGAAGGCTGGTCCAGTTGGATAAATTAAAGAGCGAGTTCACCCAAATTCCAAAATGACAATGGTTTCCTTAACCTGTAACAGTCTATGGACAAGGTATGATGGCATTACACAACTAATGAGCCACCCATATTCAAGATAGATTGTTCCTTTGTTAGTGAATGTAATGGACCCCAAACTGTATCAGAAAGCAGGCAAAACTAAGTTGGTTGCAGCTAAACTCAGCAAAAAAAGAAACGTCCCTTTTTCAGGACCCTGTCTTACAAAGATATTTCATAAAAATCCAAATAACTTCACAAATCTTCATTGTAGTGGGTTTAAACACTGTTTATCATGCTTGTTCAATGAAACATAAACAATTAATGAACATGCACCTGTGGAACAGTCATTAAGATACTAACAGCTTACAGATGGTAGGCAATTAAAACCACCGTTATGAAAACTTAGGACACTAAAGAGGCCTTTTCTACTGACTTTGAAAAACACCAAAAGCAACATGCCCAGGGTCCCTGCTCATCTGCGTGAACGTGCCTTACGCATGCTGCAAGGAGGCAGATATGGCAATAAATTGCAATGTCAGTACGAAGACAGGACGGACAGCCGATCGTCCTCGCAGTGGCAGACCACGTAACAACACCTGCACAGGATCGGTACATCCGAACATCAACTGCCCGAGTTACACCAGGAACGCACAATCCCTCCATCAGTGCTCAGACTGTCCGCAATAGGCTGAGGGAGGCAGGACTGAGGGCTTGTAGGCCTGATGTCAGGCAGGTCCTCACCAGACATCACCGGCAACAATGTCGCCTATGGGCACAAACCCACCGTCACTGGACCAGACAGGACTGGCAAAAAGTGCTATTTTCTTGGTCGGATTTGCCTTTATTGTCGAAGGAATGAGCGTTACACTGAGGTCTGTACTCTGGAGCGGGATCGATTTGGAGGTGGATAATCTGTCATGGTCTGGGGTGGAGTGTCACAGCATCATCCATCTGAGCTTGTCATTGCAGGCGATCTCAAACTCTGTGTTACAGGTGAGACATCCTCCTCCTTAATGTGGTACCCTTCCTGCAGCCTCGCATGACATGACATGATAATTGCCACCAGCCATACTGCTTGTTCTGTGCGTGATTTCCTGCAAGACAGGAACGTCAGTGTTCTGCCATGGTCAGTGAAGAGCCCGGATCTCAATCTTATTGAGCACGTCTGGGACCTGTTGGATTGGAGGGTGAGGGCTAGGGCCATTCCCCCCCAGAAATGTCTGGGAACTTCCAGGTGCCTTGGGGGAAGAGTGGGGTAACATCTCACAGTGAGAACTGGCAAATCTGGTGCAGTTCATGAGGAGGAGATGCACTGCAGTACTTAACGCAGCTGGTGGCCACACCAGATACTGACTGTTACTTTTGAGTTTGACCCCCACTTTGTTTAGGGACACATTATTCAATTTCTGTTAGTCACATGTCTGTGGAACGTGTTCAGTTTATGGCTCAGTTGTTGAATCTTATGTTCATACAAATATTTACACATGTTAAGTTTGCTGAAAATAAAATAGTTGACAGTGAGAGAACGTTTATTTTACATAACTTGTTTATCTATCTTAACCAATGTTGTACCTGGTCTGATATTGTTGTACCTGTCCTTTTAGGAATAGATTCAATCCGGACCGTGGAAAATCTCCGTTCAGGGTTGGGTAGGTTACTTTCTAAATGTAATCAGTTACAGTTACTAGATACCTGTCCAAATTTTTAACCAGTAAAATAACTTTTGGATTACCCAAATTTAGTAACGTAATCTGATTACATTCAGTTATTTTTCGATTATTTTCCCTTTAAGAGGTAAAATACAAAAATATATGTTACCAATTGTACAACATCTATTGCAGGATAAATCAATGTTAAAGTTTAAATTTCTGGCTATATATATAGATGTAAAGTTTTACTTTATGGGTTGGTTATGTAAGCTTCTTCTAACCTATTGCTTTCTACTATGTTAAATTATCTTTACATTAATATATATAGTTTATACATTACAAAATAGATAGACTTAAAAGGGGCAATCTGTAGTTGCTATCAAAAGTGTGCGAGTTTGAGCATGTGTCCATTAGGCCTATGGATGAAAAACATTTTTTTTTTATCTTCATGAATTAGATTGAGCAATAAAAGCCCCACTTTTATTCAGTAGGCTGGGATACACACTATGCAGATGTTGCAAGAGCGCATTTTTCACTAGCTTTCCACTGGTTTCAAAAACGATGAAGAAAATGTTATCAATCTACAAGCAATATCCCATAATGACAAAGCAAAAACAGGTTTTAATTTTAATGAATTAATTCATTGGAAAGGAACACACCTGTCTATATAAGGTCCCACAGTTGACAGTGCATGACAGAGCAAAAACCAAGACATGAGGTCGAAGGACTTGTCCGATACAGGATTGTGTCGAGGCGCAGATCTGGGGAAGGGTATCAAAAAATGTCTACAGCTTTGAAGAGCCCCAAGAACACAGTGGCCTCCATCATTCTTAAATGGAAGAAGTTAGCAACCACCAAAACTCTTCCAAGAGCTGGCCGCCCGACCAAACGGAGCAATCGGGGAGAAAAGCCTTGATCAGGGATGTGACCAAGAACTCGATGGTCACTCTGACAGAGCTCCAGAGTTCATCTGTGGGTATGGGAGAACCTTCCAGAAGGACAACCATCTCTGCAGCACTCCACCAATCAGGTCTATATGGTAGAGTGGCCAGAAGGAAGCCACTCCTAAATAAAAGGCACCTGACAGCCCGCTTGGAGTTTGCCAAAAGGCACCAAGAGGACTCAGACCATGAGAAACAAGATTCTCTGGTCTGATGAAACCAAGATTGAACTCCTTGGCCTGAATGCCAAGTGTCACGTCTGGAGGCAACCTGGCACCATCCCCACGGTGAGACATGGTCAAAGCATCATGCTTTGGGGATGTTTTTCAGCAGCAGGTAATGGGAGACCAGTCAGGATCGAGGGAATGATGAACGGAGCAAAGTACAGAGATATCCTTGATGAAAACTTGCTCCAGAGCGATCAGGACCTCAGACTGGGGCGAAGGTTCACCTTGGACCAGTCTCTGAATGTCCTTGAGTTGCCCAGCCAGAACCCGGACTTAAACCCAATCTGTAACAATTGTCTACTTCTTCAGACGAGGAATAGGAAAGATCGGACCAAAATGCAGCGAGGTACATGTCCATGCTACATTTATTACAACTGAACACTGAATACAAAATAACAAAAGTGAAACAACGAAAATCGAAACAGTCCTGCAAGGTTACACAACACAAAACAGGAAACAACTACCCACAAAACCCATGTGGGCAAGAGCTACCCAAGTATGGTTCTCAGAGACAACGATAGACAGCTGCCTCTGATTGGGAACCATACCAGGCCAAACACAGAAATACAAAACATATAACAAAACTGAATGCTCACGCCCTGACCAAACCAAAAGAGAGACCTAAAAAATGAACTAAGGTCAGGACGTGACACAATCAAACATCTCTGAAGAGACCTGAAAATAGCTGTGCAGCGACGCTCCCCATCCAACCTGACAGAGCTTGAGGGGGTCTGCAGAGAAGAATGGGAGAAACTCCCCAAATACAGGAGTGCCAACGGTGCTTAAACAAAGTACTGAGCAAAGGGTCTGAATACTTATGTAAATGTGATATTTCCATTTTTTATTTGTAAATCATTTGCAAAATGTACTAAAAACCTGTTTTTTCTTTGTCATTATGGGGTATTGTGTGCAGATTGATGAGGGGAAAAAAACGATTTTAATCCATTTTAAAATAAGGCTGTGAAGTAACAAAATGTGGAAAAGTAAAGGGGTCTGAATTCTTTCCGAATGCATTGTAGGTATTACAGACTGGGTCAGGGAGAGGTTGAAAATGTTGGTTAATACATCTGGTAATCCATCTGGCCCTGTGGGCTTGTGAATGTTAACCTGTTTAAAGGTATTACACACATCGGCTACGGAGAGAGTGATCACACAGTCGTCTGGAACAGCTGGTGCTCTCATGTGCATAGTTCAGTGTTGCTTGCATAAAAGCGTGCATAGCTCGTGGGTGGGTTCCCTTTGTAATCTGTGATAGTTTGCAAGCCCTGCCACATCCGACGAGCATCAGAGCCAGTGTAGCGTCCAGATTACGGATTCGATATTGGGCCTGTATTGACGCTTTGCCTGTTTGATGGTTCGTCGGAGGGTGTGACGGGATTTCTTATAAGCGTCTGGATTAGTGTCTCGCTTCTTGAAAGTGGCAGCTCTAGCCATTAGCTCATTGCAGATATTGCCTGTAATCCATGGCTTCTGGTTTGGATATGTACGTATGGTCACTGTGGGGACAACGGCAGCGATGCACTTACCAACGAAGCAGGAGACTGATGTGGTAAACTCCTCAATGCCATCGGATGAATCCCAGAACATATTCCATTCTTTGTTACCAAAACAGTCCTGTATTGAGTGCGTCCCTAGAACTTTCTGTTTGAGTTTTTGCATGTAAGCAAGAGTTATGGTCAGATTTGCCAAATAGAGGATGAGGGAAAGCTTTTTATGTGTCTCTGTGTGTGGAGTAACGGTGATGTAGACTTTTCTTTCCCTCTGGTGGCACATGTGAGATGCTGGTGGAAATGAGGTAAAACAGGTTTCAGTTTTCTTGCATTAAAGTCAATGCCAGGAGCACCGCCTCTGGGTGAGCATTTTGTTTTTGCTTATGACCCCATGCATCTCGTTGAGAGTGGTCTTAGTGCCAGCATCAGTTTGTGATGGTAAATAGACAGTTACTAAAAATATAGATAAACTCTCTTGGTAAATAGTGCGGTCTACAGTTTCTCATGAGGTATTCTTGCTCGGGCGAGCAGAACTTCGAGTCTTCCTTAATTTTAGAGATTAAGCAAACAGTTGTTGTTAACAAAGAGACACACACTCGCTTCTGAGCTTTCCCGACGCAGCCGTTCTGTCCTGTATAGATTTGTATTTACCATGTCCTTGTTCAGCCTCGACTCTGAGAAACAGGATATTACAGGTCTTCAGATCAAGTTCATACAGTAGTCTTGAAGGGAGCTCATCCAGTTTATTCTTCAGCACATTCACCAATAGATTGGAGGGTAGAGGCATTTATTCACTCTCCGACGTAGTCTGGTCAGTTATCCTGCACACCGGCCTCTATAGCGCCGTCTCCTCCTCCGAGTGTCGGGGATTTAGGCCTGGTCCGACTCATTCTTATTCTGATGTCCAGAAGCTCTTTTCGGTCAAACATTATTTTCAAAAAAGTTAAGTGAAGTTAAGCCCCCCAAAAATACACAAAATAGTAAAATTGGTCAGGTGCCCATAAAACGTCCATCATTTCCTCTGGTCGCCATCCTATTATAAATCTTAGTAAAATAGCCAGTGGTGAATAGTCAAGGTCATATACAACCAAAATAAACTTTATTTCAATTCACAAGATAGAATGAATGCGTTAGCTTGGACACTGGCCATTGGACGTGACGCTACGCAAGCTCTACACGGGCAGTGAAGCAGCTTTCACGGATTTCAATGGGAGCATTTCCACAATGGCTGATGGCAATAACGGACGTCCCATGGCTATAGTGTAGCAGGGCCGTTAGGGGCATATTCTCATTTCACTGCGCACCACATCATCTGGTTCTGCACTACAAGTGTGTGCGTATCTCCAAAGTCACCCCAGTCCGTGCCATTGAGCAATCAGTATCTTCATAGGTGGTGATTATTGCAATGTGATACCTTAATATTCCGCAAATTATAACAGTATAAAACACATTAAATAATGTAAGGACCATTGTTGAACATTGAACTTGTGGACCTTAATACAGTATCAAACTCATGAGAAGCCTGAAAGTTGGTGGAGAAAATATGCTTTAAAACCGTGTAATTTCTGAACTATGCCACATAGGTGTTTACACAGGCAGCCCAATTCTGATAATTTCTCACTTATTGGTCTGAAAAAGAGCTGCTGTGATTGGTGGAAAAGGACTTGGGACTCTAAGGTTCGATCTGCAAAAATATGAGTCTGTGATAATTGGCTTCAATGTTACGAACCCTAAGTGGTTTGAATGGTGTCAGCAATTTACATAGTATTCTTTTGAATTTAAAATTAATTGTGCTATATAGGTAGATAATTGAACAGAACAAGGCTGTCAATAATTTTGACAAAAATGCAGATAGAACCTTATTTCCCAAGTTCTTGAGTAGTTTTCCATTTGCCCAACATCACCAAATATACATTGCACTGTCAAACAAGATACCATTTTCAAATAAAATGTTTAATCAAAGTTATACATCTTTATAATAAATATTTTCTGTGCTGTTGTGCCCTCTCAAAGCATCTCAACAATGAATGAAAGAATCCGCAAAATAAACAAAGTTGAAATTCTTATTCAAATTTAAAATGTCCAACAAATCTGGATTCACAACATAATAAAATGAATACAAAATAACAATGTAAAAATAGCAGGAGTATGATGAACTGTGTCCAAGGGCCATGTGAGTGCATAGATGCCAGTCACACAAAATGTCAACTATTGATGTGAGGTGAGCGTCAGAGGACACAAAGTGCTAGCTGTTGGGTGGAGAAAAGCAAAAGAAGCTGATATTATTTCCTTCCCCTCCTTTGTTGGTGTGGCAATGACTTGTATCTGCCATCTTCTAAAATTCATTTGAAATTCCACGCAGTCGAGGTGAACACATGCCCATGTTTATTTAATTTCCTTAACATTTTCTTAAAAATAAAAATCATTAAATATACAAACAGTAACATTTTTTAGGCCAAAAATGTTTTTTTGAACTTTGTGGTGTACATTCAGGAACATTCATATTGAAAGTGAAAAAAATAATAAACAATAAACAAAAAAATCATATTAATTGGCTAGAATTAGGAACAATATAAATTGCCATTACAATTGATCATAAGTTACAAAGTATTTTGTTTCTAGCAGTCCAATCTCCCTGCCAAAGTGGTGTGTTCTCATAATTTCTCCTTTGACGGGATCCAAATGTAGGGTCCTGAATGCTCCTCTACCACCATTTTGCAGTGGTTATACATTTCCTCTAAGGTGTCCCCTTGAACAAGGGCTGCAAAACATAGGGAGACATTCAGTACAGACAGACCTAGAAATGATTTTCTTACAGAATAAAATTGCTCATTGTCCACTGAGAAGGACATTATTTTTTAGTAATGTACATACTGTTCGGGAGAACAATACATCGCACCCATATAACATATTGTGGTGACATTTACTACCACAGGTTAGGTTGAAATAGTCAATTCAAAAGACAAACATTCTGCTGACGCTTAAAAAAAAATCCTAAATGTAGTTTATCAAATGTACTAGTGGCTTAGTTCCAATTGTTCCTTGTCATACAGCAAATAAGGGTGTTATTTGTCACCATAAAAGTTGAATAAAGGGCATTATCCAGGCAGGGTTGTAATGCTCGTTCACATGCGCAGAATTACAGTATGGATCTGCTTTATAATTTGGGGCGTACAGTATGCAATGTTCCCACTAATTGTAGGATCTCGATGTGCACCAAAATTGTGTGAAATCTATAGAAGGTTAAGAAATGAGGCCTCATAACTGTAAACATCGGCACGGGTGGCACTGAAATCGACACGACTACAACTCTTTTGTCTAAAAAGAGCAACAACGTTCATCTTTAACTCATGGATACTGTACCTGTGAAAAACTCGGCAAACTCCTGCTCCAGTTTCATGGCCCGGTCAAATGTCTTCCTGGCCTGCTCTTCCGTTAGCCTCTTATTCATCTCCCTGGGGACAGATGTTTGTTGTGAGGCATCAGACTCCATGGGGAGGTTTCCCAGACACAGATTAAGCCTAGTCCTGGACTATAAAGCAAGCTCAATGGAGAATCTCCATTGAAAGTGCCTTTTAGTCCAGGAATAGGTTTAGGGCTGGATTTAATCCGTAGTGCTGAAGAGCTGCGCTACAGGGCGATATCAATTTAAAGGCAATGTTCGGTCATTAGCAGAGACTGCATCCATTCTAATCGCTTGTATATGTCGGCTAAATCGGAAATGACCTTATTTAAATCGCTGATCTTCAGCCCTTAATCTGTGTCTGGGAAACCGGAACCATAAATTCTACTGTCTGCAGCTGTTGTATTTGTCAATTCAACTCCCATGTTCACTTAATTGCCTGATTTGCCCCCTGCCCACTTAAAATACATTCTGCACTCACTTGATGTCAGCGCCTTCTACTGTATTGCATATCCGTTAAACACATTTGCTATGTAATAATATGTTCATGAGTTGGGAGATGAGAACTCACATTAATGAATCGATGGATCTGGGCTTTATAAAGATGGCAATGGGATAGAGTTGTGCTACTTGTAGTCGTTTAATGGCATTCCCCGACACATCAAGTATGCAGTGTTTACCCTGCTGAAAGAAGAAAGAAACAGTTTATGTACAGTGCCTTCAGAAAGTATTCATTCCCCTTGACTTATTCCACATGTTGTTGGGTTACATAAAAGCGAAAACATGTTTTTAGAAAATGCTGCAATATATTTTGCAATATTTCTCATTTAAATAAGTATTCACACCCCTGAGTCGATACATGTTAGAGTCACCTCTGGCAGTGATGCTGTGTCTTTCTGGGTAAGTCTCTAAGCGCTTTGCACACCTGGATTATAACATATTTGAACATTATTCTCATTTTAATTCTTCAAGCTCTGTCAAGTTGGTTGCTGATCATTGCTAGACAGCTATTTTCATGTCTTGCCATTGATTATCAAGCCAATTTAAGTCAAAACTGTAACTAGGCAAACTCAGGAACATTTAATGTTGTCTTGGTAAGCAACTCCAGTGTATATTTGGCCTTGTGCTTTAGGTTACTGTCCTGCTGAAAAGTGAATTTGTCTCCCAATGTCTGTTGGAAAGCAGACTGAACCAGGTTTTCCTCTAGGATTTTGCCTGTGCTTAGCTCTATTCTGTTTCTTTTAACAAAAAAATACTTTCTTGTCGATGACATGCATACCCATAACATGATGCAGCCACCACTATGCTTGAAAATATGAAGAGTGGTACTCAGTGATGTGTTTAATTGGATTTGCCCCAATCATAATGCTTTGTATTCAGGACATTGCTTTTCCACATTTTTGGCAGTGTTACTTTAGTGCCTTATTGTAAACAGGATGCATATTTTGGAATATTTGTATTCTGTACAGGCTCTCTTCTTTTCACTCTATCACTTAGGTTAGTATTGTGAAGTAACTACAATGTTGATGATCCATCCTCATTTTTCTCCAATCACAGCCATTCAACTCTAACAGTTTTAAAGTCATCATGAAATCCCTGAGCAGTTTCCTTCCTCTCCGGCAACTGAGTTAGGAAGGAAACCTGTATCTTTGCAGTGACTGGGTGTATTGATATACCATCCAAAGTGTAATTTATAGCTTCACCATGCTCAAAGGGATATTCAATGTCTGCTTTAAAAAAAAGTTTTACATTTACATTACATTTACATTACATTTAAGTCATTTAGCAGACGCTCTTATCCAGAGCAACTTACAAATTGGTGCATTCACCTTATGACATCCAGTGGAACAGTCACTTTACAATAGTGCATCTAAATCTTAAAGGGGGGGGGAATACTTATCCTATCCTAGGTATTCCTTAAAGAGGTGGGGTTTCAGGTGTCTCCGGAAGGAGACCAATAGGAGGAGACCATCTACCAATAGGTGCCCTTTTGTGCGAGGCATTGGAAAACCTCCATGGTCTTTGTGGTTACATAGTGTGTGATGAGGTAGTCATTCAAAAATTATGTTAACACTATTATTGCACACAGACTGAGTCCATGCAACTTGTTAAGCACATTTTTACTCCTGAACTTATTTAGGCTTGCCATAACAAAGGGGTTGAAACTTATTGACTCAAAACAATTCTGCTTTTCATTTTTTATTAATTTGTAAAAATGTTTAAAAACACAATTCCACTTTGACATTATGGGGTATTATGTGTAGGCCAGTGACACAAAATCTCTTACTCAGGCTGTAACAACAAATCACAAGGCACTGTACATGATCATTGAATTCACATGATGTTCTTGATTCAGTGAAATTACTGTTTCTGACAAAGAATCTGGTAATACTTTACTAGAAGGGGTAAACAGTACAAACTGTATAAAGGGATAATTATGCTTGAAGACAAATAACAGACTTTAAAAAATAAAACATCTTTGTGTGGTTGCAACATACAGGAAACTACATTTTGTATTTCTCAGCCAATTAAAATCGTTGACGTAGTTGCACGTGATTAAAGGCGACATGTTAGCTATACTAATTACATAACCTGCAACATTTAGCCATATGCTAACCTTAACAGGTGGCTGTGATTATATCCTGTTCAAATTCATGATTATATCCGGTTCCTAACAGCCAATTAAAATCGTCAACATAGTTGGACGTGATCCAACACTTGTTCATGGAAGTGTCCTTAACAGAAGTCTAACGGTTCTGATAATTAAAGCAACTACATCAAATGTAGTTGACTGACTGGTAAAATATCTCTCTGTGTAGTGCCTTGCTCCACGTAATTGTCAGATTTTGGCATGGGTTAGAATTTCACGAGTCCCCCCCCCATTTTTAAATGTAGAATACCATTTACTGTGTTAGTGTGTTGAGAAGGGGACAGTGTTGAAAAGTAGTGAACTACATGTATTTCAACTATTAATATAATTACATTTTGCAGTAGCTTTGTGGTAGTTGAACTAAATTAAAATCTTGGTAGTTCAGAAGTTAATAACTTTTTCCCCATGTAGTGGTGTAGCTAACTACTTGAACGCCACACAGTGGTGTAAAGTAATTAAGTAAAAAATACTTTAAATTACTACACAAGTATTTTTTGTGGGGTATCTATACCTCACTATTTACATTTTTTGACAACTTTTACTTCACTACATTTCTTAGGAAAATAATGTACTTTTTTTACCCCATACATACAAAAGTACTCATTACATTTTGAATGCTTAGCAGGACAGGAAAATGGTCCAATTAATTCACTTATCTTTGGTCATCCCTTCTGCCTCTGATCTGCCGGACTTATTAATAAACACACATGCTTCGTTTGTAATGATGTCCGAGTGTTGGAGTGTGCCCCTGGCTATCCATAAATTAACCCCCCAAAAAATGGTGCAGTCTGGTTTGCTTAATATAAGGAATTAGAAATTATTTATACTTTTTTTACTTTTGATACTTAAGTATATTTAAAACCAAATATTTTTTATTCAATTTTACTGGGTGACTTTCACTTGAGTCATTTTCAATTAAGGTACTGAATCTTTACTTTTACACAAGTATGACAAATTTTACCACCACTGACTACACACAATTATTGCAAAAAAAAAAAAAAAAAAAAAAATATATATATATATATATATATATATATATAGGTGAAGTAGGCAAGAATGTCCTTTTTCAGAAATAGACCTGACTAATTATCACATGAAACATATTGTGTGTTTAATGGGCCAAAATTACACATTCTGTTAACATCTGACTCGAGTAATATGTTCTTGCAATTTGTAACAAAATACTATAAAATAAATACAAATACTAAGCTATATTATATGCTCAAAGAAATTGGAAAATTATATTTGTTTATACTAATACAATTGCTCAGAGAAAGAGATTTTGTTTAAAAAGTCATACAAATCTACGCACACCATTGGGCCAAAGAGCGCTAATTTCCAGGTTGTGTGACCACAGCACTACCTGGAATTCACTAAATGGCATTGACACTTGGATCGGAACCGGTGCTATGGTCATATGACACGAAATTAGAGGTCTTTGACCATGCACACCAGCGGTGGGTTCGGCCTTCAAAATAACAATGCGTATGCAGGAAATACCTCGTCCCTACTGTAAAATATGGTGGTGGATCTTTGATGTTATAGGGCTATTTTGCTTCCACTGGTCCTGGGGACTTTACCAAGTGGCAGGATATTTTAGCCAAAAACCTGGTTGCCTTTGCCAGGCTGAAACTAGCCCTCAAGAGGATCTTCCAGCAAGACATTAACCCCAAGGCCACATCAAAATCCACAAATAAATTGTTAATTGACCACAACATTTAAATTATCCACCCTTGAACCCCATTTAAAACCTGTGATTTGAATTGAAAAGGGCAGTCTAAGCAAAGGATATCAAGGATCTGGAAATAATCTGAATGGATGAATGGTCTATGATCCCTCCCAATGTGTTGTCCAATCGCTTTATCTGAGCAATTGTGTTAGTATAAAATAATACAACCTTTTTAAAGTATTTATTTTAGTCTTTTTTGCTCATCTTTATCAAGGGTACCAATAATTATGGACCCCACTGTTTGCGTTATTTGACTCGAGGATGAGCATTACAAAGTGTAATAGAGTACGGGTTTGGCTGTCATTGTAAATAAGAAAAAATAAAGGTTAAATAAAATAAAAATGCATTACAGGTTGCACTCTCATTGTCATCCATCAGATGGCAGTATTACAGTAATTTTAAATGTGTTTATAGCGAGTCCAGACACAATCCCACACTTAGCCTACTCCATGTAAAAGATTCCAAATCAACAGTCTTAAATGTATGAAGACACTTGGCTGTATCTGTATCAGATGGAGAATGACTTCCATTTGACAAAGTCATCCAACTCTCCGATTGGCCTTTTCTGTACTATAGGAACTCCGATCAACAATATAGCCTACATTCATTCACATCAGATTGTGTCCTATAACCTACCGCTATAACCTATTACTGCATATGGGACTTTGTATGATACACTTCAATTCACTTCGACAATGTGCAAGATAGGCTATAGGCCTACAGAAATAGAAATGAATCACTCCTGGAACCCTCTCGTGAAATCCATGAATTCAACGTAAAAATGCAAACCTACACATAGGCTACTGCCACATACATAATCGTTGCTACTATAGTATAGGATATATTACATAGACGTGTAGGCCTATGTACAACGTTTTATATGCATTATTATATTCATCCACTTTGTCCCATATATGTGGACGAGCAGTGGACAGTGTTTCCCTTAACAAAAATGCTTGAAGGGAGGGGGGCTCGAACTCACGGTTAATGAACACTGTTGTTACGAGTAACTCGCTTTAGTGGTGTTTGCCACGAGGAAAGCAATGATGGTTATCGTACCTGACAGCTATTTGACAAGTCCATGAGGCTCTTTGACTTTTTTTTTTTTACAGTGTACGATAAAACTTGTGTACAGAACTCCTTCATATTTTCTCTGTAAAAGTACATGGGTGGATGTGAAACGGATAAGCAAAAAAGTGGGACTTTGTTATCTACCAAGTCAAGGATGCAATGATCATGCAATGTTGTCACTCTACACTTGAGACAGACCAAGTGAAGGGGAACAAAAGTAAACCTTGGCTGCATTCCAAACACATAAAAAGACACCCTCTCCCCTCAGCCCTCAATTTTAGGGAACACTTCTTTTGACGTATCATGGCGTATGATGCGGGTGGAATAAATTCATTTGAAATGGATCGCCCTTGCCCGGAAATATGACACTTTCGTTCATCCAACGGTTGTGTTCCCAGTTATCATGGAACCACCGCTAGCTGTTGTGTGTGGTTTATAAGCGCTACAGTCAATTGTGATAGCATGTCATATCTTGGCTGGAAGACGAAGCATCTGCAGACATTGAAGCTAGCCATCCGATGATATCAGGTAAATCGAACATTACAATGTGTGATGTCAGGGAAAGTTGTATGAGCTAGCTAACGTTTCCAAAAGCTAACCAAACAAAAACATCATGACTTTTACGATCCGTGTTTGGGGCGTCATGTACATTAGTACCACAATTTCTAACTTATTTACATTTGTTTTTACTTACACTTGAATGTTGACTTCTCCATATTGATGTTGGTTTTAAGTATTGGCAGACTTTTCTTAGAGGATGTACAATCATCGCGATTTGAATGATGTGGAGTGTCAGGCCCCAGAGTGAACAAAATTGTACACTCGCAAACTTGATCACAAACACGGGCCGAGGGAATTACGTTGTCAACTTCCCTTGCTTGGCTAATCGTTTGAACCGATAGCAAAGATGGCCACGGGGATTCCCCCAAGGACATAAGGCGAGGGTAAGTGGAGGAGGGTGTGTCTTGCAGGTGTTTGAAGTTTAAATATACCTCTCCTCTCGGGTGTCCAAGTTGACCTATTTCAAGAAATGCTATTGGTTTGTGTATAAAAAGTTAAGGATCTTTGATAAGCGGATGCAGAATTTGTTACAGGAAACAATCACTCCCACCTGGTTAGGTTAGCATAGGACTAAATGTGTGAGGTTATATAATGGGAAGTGCATACACATAGTCAACATTGGGTTTGTGTACTGCTGTCTGTCACCATTCATTTTCTGCCTGTGGAATATATATATATATATAAATCTCAATTGCAACAACATTGACACTTACCCTCTCAGCCACATATTTGACTGACTGAACACTGGTTCCGTATAGATTGTCGTTGTATTGGCCCGCCTCAATGAACTTGTGCTCTTGGATGTCCTGCTCCATCTGCTCTCTGGACATTACAAAATGGTAGTCCCGCCCATCGACCTCGTAGTCCCTCCTTGATCGAGTGGTATCTTTGGTACAAGAGAAGGAGGCAAAGAGGTAAAAGAGAGTGCAATGTAAAAGGAGGAAATTGTTTAACTGAATGTGCAAATTATTGAAGGGGGAGTTAGAGGGGGCAGTGTTTAGAGTGATTGGTTTAACAACATAAGTGTAATTGTGTCCTTGAAACAAATTCAATATGATTCTAGATAAACGTCAAGGACATATTTAATCCCAAATTATAGGGAGATGTGTCTTAAAATCAGACGACATCTACAGCCGTCCATTGGATGACATTTATTTTAAATACATTGTCATTTAGCAGATGCTCTTATCCAGAGCGACTTACCGGAGCAATTGGGGTTGAGTGCTTTGCTTAAGGGAACATCGACAGATAATTCTCCGAGTCGAAACCGCGACCTTTCAAATGTTTTATTTGTATCAAACGTTATCTATTTGTTAGTGTTACGGATACCAGTATCCTGTGTGTGTGTGTGTGTGTATCCTGTGTTCTTTTCTCTCCTTCTCCCCTCACAGGTGAAAATCATCACTCCCCAATCAGTCACCAATCATCAATCAGAAGACACACCTCCTCCTGTTTCCTACCCTATGACAGGTCCTTTCCCTTGGTTTAAAAACCCTGTCAGTTGTTTGCTCTAGAGCTCAATCTCTCTGTAAATGCCATGTCTGTAGGTCTCTGTGTTTCACTCTCTCTTTGTGTATTAACTTCTCTTGTTTGAGCACCTCCATAGCACTTTGTCCTCACCTGTGAGTATTGTTTTGGTTATGGTGTTTGTTTGTTTGCTGGTGGGAAAGGGGAAACCAAGACAAGTCGCCCATGGGCATACACTACCCGTAGGTAGACTTTGTTAAATACACTAGGCCCACTGTATTTTTGGTTAGTTAGTTAGCTGTTGTTAAAGTAGGTTAGTCTAGCTTAGGGGTGTTTTTGAATACGTATTGTTTCTTTCCTTGGATCCAGCTCAGCCCCTTTGCCTGCTCCCCCCCTCCCCCCATTACCGTGTGTTTTCAAATAAACCTTGAGTTTGACGGTAGATTTAGGTTGTCGTGGTTATTTCGTTCACACTTTTACTTTGTCACTATTATAATTTGCCTGAGTTATGTTACGGGTCTCATTACCATCCCCCCTAGACTGTTGGGCCAAAAGGGATTCGTAACAGTTAGAAAAAGACAAACTTTTTCCAACCACTTTGAAATCAAGGTCTTTCAACAATCAGGGGAAAAAAGGTTGTTCGCAAGACAACATTTAAAGATAGAGTCCTTAATTGAAACAATAAAGCGGTCCCCCGCCTCGGTTTTGGTAGAAAGCTGAGGGATGGGCCTGGAGAAATGTAACCCCTCTCAAATTCACAGACAGAGCTAAGGATGCAAGGACTGACCATCCATTATATAAAAAATATTGTTTTAAGGCTATATACGATTTGTTTAAACATTGCAGTGAAATAAGCTTATATTAAGGGGTTCTGATGTGGTACGACAGGTGAACTAAGCATATGAGCCATTTATAAAGTTATATTCTTCAACAATCAATGAGTATTGATATTTAGTTTTCAGTCCACAAATGGCTGTAGCAACTAAAGATTCTAGCCTTAATGTCATTTGTTAGTATGGTCCCACTTTACAATAAGTGACTGATACATTTTTATTTACAATATAGTTACAAAAGGCAGGCACAGTGGGATCACAGTGCAGATACACAAACAACTGCCTGTTTGTGTGTGTAAACAAACTAATTCATTGTTCACTGTTATAACATGATCGTTTTGAACCGATTATAACTAGTACACCTAAGCGGAAATCTGGAGGGTGTAGGGTTTTCAGTGTGATAGAATGTAAACCCAGTGTAAGTGTTATGATACTCTAAGGGCTCGATTCAATCTGTTTGGCTGAAGTTCAGTGCAATAACACAGTTGAAATTTAAATTAAAGGCATTGTCCGCGCTTTCGCAGAGACTACATTCACGATAAACGCTGCAGATGTCAGCTCAATTGGAAATTACTTTACACTTGAAATTGCCCTGGAGCACTGAACTTCTGCGATAGGGATAGAAATCAGGCCCTGTATGTGTTTTTTGTTCAATCTGAATTTTTGGTATATGTGTTAATGTAAATGTGTATAATAGGGAAATCTATAGATTCTCTATCGCATTGGTTAAAAAAAATTCGGTTTTTCCGGGGAATATATAGATTTACCAGTGAGAACAGAAATCTACACATTCCCCACGGTGAATCTATAGATCTCCTGGTAACTGTGCATAGAGGCATTTTTGTATCTTTACATTTCAATACCTCTACAAACACATTTTGAATCAAATACTTACAACAGAGTGGAACCTATTCTACTACCTTTCACTACATTGACTTTACCAACAACTTTGTTATACTACATATATTCTGTATACCAGCAACGACATGGCTTACTTACCTCGATGCCCTGAACTGTTAGCTGCTTTATTTGGTTTTAAAGATAGAAAGATAAGTAAATGAAAACAAACAAAATGAAAACAAAAAATATGACATCAAGTACACAGTGATGGGAAATATACAATAGTATTTAATACTCATTTAGTTTAGTCCAATTTTGATAGTCCCAAAAATGCAAGTTTTCATGATCACCTTCATTACATGACTTTGTCTCCTGATTCTCAAAATCAAATAGGAGCAAAAAAGTTCCAAAACTTTTCTCCGGGCCTACTATTAAGACAACCATGAGGCGTGTATGTGAAAAATAATTGGATTGTGAGACCACATTCGTTTTGTACAGACAAGAAATGTGTGAAAAATGATTTGAGTAAAATGCTCCTTTAAGCCAGAAACACTACTGTCCACAAACCTCTGAACTTAGTAGTATAGCCTCACTATCTTTCATACTGGTCTACAACAGTCATAAAGCTTTTAAACAAAAAATTACCAAAACACACAATCCTGTTGTCCGTAAATCTATATCCAAATCTATATACAAAAATAGTTTGTTTCAAGAAAAACCTAACCATGGATTTCAGTGTCTCCTGGCCCATAGACTACATTCAGTGTGAGGAACCATTTAACATCAAGTTCTAAAACCCTGAACGTCCCTTTAATGGTTCAATTAAATTGCACATGTGAATAGAAGGGAATAATAAGATCCTACATTATTATTGTCGTCAAGAAATCATCTCTGGATAATTTAACCAAGTATGTAATATACAAAACAAAGAACCCCAAAAAACATGTAAGGGGAAAAAATGAAATGCCTTTTGATGACAAATTAGGAAAAATAATGAATCAAACACTATAATGACATAACAAATGAAAGAGATGGATATACCCACTACCACAATGGTGTATTGGCAGCACAGTGGAATTTATAAGGGCAATGGTGTTATATATTGTTTATAGGGGGAGCTAATCACAAGGGCACATGATCACACAATTCATTTGTGATGCAGCAACAAACACCCTAAGACGGCGTGGAAGACTGACTCCTGGGTCCGTATGTATCAAGCATCTCGGCGTAGGAGTTCTGCTCTAGGATCAGGTCCTCTCTGTCCATGAAACATTATCCATTTTGATATAAGTGGCAAAACTGATCCTAAAATCAGCGCTCCTACTCCGAGATGCTTGATACCCAAGGCCCCTGGTTTCCTTGCGAATGTACAGGTACTTACGCGGCACGCAGGAGCCAAATTTGTCCGGGTATTCTGATATCAGGTCGTCGTTGATTCTGTCCTTCATCGGTCCAAGGATTATGACGGGTCTGGTGTAATTAACTGAAAGATCAAATGGTGTCGATTGACTAATTTACAGACGTTTGAGGCTATAACTCTCCCCCTAGCGTTACTCTCTGCAGTAATTTTGGGCATGCAATTCTACTACAATAGCCACTTACCCATTGTCAAGCTATACCCGAGCAAGACAATGCATGCTAGTGCCAGAACGGGCTTGATGTCTCGACTCAACAAGTGATTACTTCCTGTAAATAACTAGTATGGAAGAACTTGTTGAATCTTGCTTGAGTCTTCCTGCAGGAGTTAACAGGAAGTCATCAATTGTTTTATATCTGGATTTTAAAACCTTGTGGCACTAGTACACATTGGCTTGCATGGATATAGCCTGACAATGTGTAAGTGGCTAATGTTTCACTGACTGAAAAAGTGCTGAGGCATTAGCAAGGAGCGCTTTGATGAAAGATTGGAGTACTCACTCTCATGTCGAATGACAGGCTCATAAGAGAGAATCATGTCCTCTTGACTCCCTGGTGACATGAAACAATAAGAAAACGGTTACTAAAATAGCTACTATGAAACAGAAAACGGTTACTAAAACAAACATGACATACACGTTCATGCTTATTCTCATGATCAAGTGTCTCACGACAGGAGAAATGTCAATCTGGATGAGTAAAGAAGTGATTAGACACTTGCAATGAAAAGACTCTTGGTGTAAATTGTGACTTCGCCACACTACAAATAGGGATTGAGAGAGTTTATAATGCTTTCGAAGTGAATTGTGACTGTTGCCAAGGGAGTTCAACTCCTCTGCTGCACTATGCAAACAGGCTTTTCAAGTATACATTTTACAACAAACAAACAAACTCGGAGGTTCTTTTCTCTCGTCTGAAATTACGACCAGTGGATGTGTTTTGATTTACAGCTTTGGCCCCAAATGAGTGTACTGAGTGGATAATCAAACTACAGCTGGTAGGGACTGCCATATGGACCTCAAAAGGAACCCTTGACCACGGGTCAAGTTATGACTATGGTGATATATTGGTCGCTTCATTGCATTACTTGTCCATACACTTAAATAATATGACATCAAATCAGTTTCTTTTGTCAATATAGGCCTAATTTAATTTAGGTCACGACTATAGCTCTCAGGAGGATGATCACATTGTGCGCTTGTTTCAAAACCTATAAAAAAAAACTCTTTGCCACGATTGATTTAACCTTCTACTATTACACACCCAAGTGCCCTGCTTCACTTTGAAGGCTTCAGCATAACACCTAGAAAACCTATATGAACTGTTATCTGGCAACTCACAGTTGTATTTAATTGGTGCTTCTCGGAGATGGCAAGTTAAGTTATTTAGTTAGTATGCGCAAAACACAGCCACATCAAACCCCCCCCCCCCCCCATACTAGCCATAGTTCTGCTGTAATTATAAAGTGTCAATCTACTTCACATAATTTTTGCTTTTTTATTTAATTCATATGAAACTCAAGACAGTACCAACATGATTTTGTTCTGCATCTATTTGTACTCTGATCCCGGGATATGGACTCAACATAACATCAATAATACTATATAAGAGAAAGCAAACGTTAAAGCAAATGGGTGGGTGTCCATCATTGTCGCAGTAAAATAAAATGTTGTGACAGAAAAAGAAATGGGAGACAAGAACACCTTTCTTTTTCATGGGATTCAACAATGTGTCAAACTCATTCCATGGAGAAACATTCAAAATGGACTATAAGTGAGATAATTAAAAAGCACAAATATACATAGCATTGACAGTAAGAACCCCTTAGCATGCCAGCCTAAAAAGAGCTGATCCCATTCAGATGATCTGTGTATATCCAAACAGACAACACCTGTCTGTTATAGAAAGAGACAGAGATTTACTATAAACAGAATAGCTGCATTCAAAAAAAGTACATTTATTTCCAGACTTAAACACTCCGTTTCCGTCTTTCTTTTTTTGTGGCATGCAAACAATCTTAATGTTAGGAGGTGACAGAAATCAAGACAATCAGGTCCCAAAGTGAGTCGTGATACTACAGCATGCAAACAGGCTATCAATAAGAGTTAATAAGGTAGCCAAAAACAAAGACGGGGGGAAACGAGCCCAAACTCAAAAGGGAAATGTTTTTGGGGGGGATGGGAATTTTGTTTGACTGAACAGACGGGACCATTCCTAAACCAACTTACTCAGCGTCTTTGTCCCATACCCGTCATCACCTATTCCTGGGATGTCCTACATGGCCGTCCCAAGAGCGCAAAGACAAGGAGAGAAGGCAAGGAAAGCCGGAAAGGAGGAAGGAAGATGGTAAGTGGCATTAAAGAGGTGAAACGGTGAAATCCTGAAAGGCAAGATTGGTTAGTCCAGCTCAGATCATCGGTCTCAGTTCAGACACTGTGCAGACACCAGACGACCAGCCTAAACCGGTCCTAACTAGCTCAGCACCAGTACAGTTTCAGTTCTCTTATATCACCCCTTTCAGTAATCCTCACATGCTGTAATTAAAAATACATTATTTATTTATTTTTTAGGTCATACATGATAGATGAGCCCTGGGGGGAAGTTGAGGAACCACTGGTGACTGCTCAGTGCTTGACACAGGCAGATCCTGACTTGAGCTCCCAGATGCCATCACTCCACCAGAGCCAAAAGAGAGAGAGAAAAAAGGAGGGAGACCGGCGCACGTTTCGACAGCGCACCTATGTATCACCTATATGTACCTGTGTCAGTGTTTGTACCTGTATGTGTGAGCATGTTCGAGCCTACAGTACTTACGTTCGGAATCACTGCCATCCTGCTCACCCAGCTCGTTCTTGTAGAATGGGAACTTTCGTGTAAAGATGATGTTCTTTTTACGCTTGTCATTGAATGACTGTGGAGGAAAGAAAGCATGGGGTGGGGCAAACAGGGAGCTCTAATTGTTGCCACATTCATGCTGACAAACCAACTAGCTGCAATATGTGGGACATGAAGAATTGATGGCGTGGTCACCAGAAATGTTACACATGACGGACTGTACTGACGCTACACTAGCGGATTCATCCCTCAAAGCAGGGTTGAACTATAATAGCCTAATCATTTTGAATGTTGCTGATTTTGCAAAGAAAATATTCAATGAATGAATCAAGACATTTGACAAAACTCTCATTTTGTTTTACAAATTCGAATTGCAACAACAAAGATGCGGTTTGACAAAGACACCGTCAAAATGACTCAGTTTGTGATGGAGAAGAATTACACAGCAACATCTGCCATCAGTTACTTCATGTGCCATAATTGCACCCGAAACATTCTGAAAACACTTGAGAATGAAACCAAAACTAAAACAGAACAGGTGTTGAAAAGGAAACACACATAATTGCCGATATGTGGTATGCCATGCAGCAAACACGTTACCAGGATCATGCTATGAAATAAGGAACATGGCTGAGACACAAATGACTGTCCAACAATCATGCAGGTTCGAACTTCGGGAGGTGGAGGGATGAGATCCCATGCCATGGCGGTTGGGAGTTCTAGGAGCTAAAATGTGAGTAGCGCTGTTTGAGAAGCTTGGAGGAGACTGAAGGAATAGCAGTTGTCGTGTTTATCTGCGGCAGACACTCATTTGCAGACATGTACTTCGTGAACCCATTCTAAAAGGTATATTCTTTGAACCAGCAGTGACCACCGCAACTGGCTCAATAGCAACCTCAAACTGCATGTGTTTGATACATTTGGCTCTAACTGTCAGCTGAAATAAGTGTGTCCAATGGGTGGATTACAGTGTGCATAAAAGTTGAGAATTGTATCAAGTAGTGCGAGTAGTAAGCTGTATCATGTATCACAGTGGTTGTGATTCTTACACAGGGGTATCAGAAGGTTTGACATACTGGCATATTTGTTAACGTAGGTAACATCTGTGACAGACTAAGTATCGTGGTCATTTTCAATTGAGAAGGATACAGCAACGCTACTACTGCAATGTGTACATATATTACACACGTAGGGCTCTGGTCAAAAGTAGTGCGGTTATATATGGAATATGATGTCTTTTGGGATGCATACTTAGTGTCCTATTGCTATTAATCACAGCTGTAAAGGACATGCTGTAAACGATGCATACAGTCCTTCCCACACCTTCAGGGATTTAAACCTGATCAGTTATGCAAGTCACTGACTGTAAAATTATTCTTGTATTGACACAACTGCTTGAAAAATCCTGCTTCTTAGCCCATTCGTGCTGAAAGTTTGGCCCAGAGCCACATCAAAATACAGGGACCATTTCATGTTTCAAAAGTCTGCTTTACAAGAAACACATTCAGAGCTAGTTATGACATTGCCATGGATACTTGCCCAGCAGACAAGCTTATTCAGATGAAAAGGGTTCTGGGTAGACCCTAAGGCCATACAAATGTAATAAAATATTAAACATATCTTCTTTTTGAGGCATGCAAGCAAATAAAATAAATACAAAAGTGGACCTTCTTGTTCAAATACTATATTGACCTTAGTTCAACACCTAGTGACCAAATCAAGAGATTGTTGCCTCTTTGGGAGGCTAAAAGAGGCATACTTCAGCCATAAGAGGATGTTGTATCTCCTTACTGGAAGCTTGAGGACATTATTTTTTGCAATTTGTCAATAAAACTTTTACATTATTTTTTTTTTAAATAAAGAAGAGGGGCATCTGTTAAACATTTAAATGCATTTGTATCGCCTAACCCTCCAAAACCTATTGGAGCCCTTTTAAATAAGAGTGCAGCAAATACAAACAAAAATCTTCTCTTTACTTGTAACATAGGTAGGCAAAAACATTGATGAACATGGCTGAATGTCCTGCTGTTATGTCCAACATTGAATAAGAGTATAACGTATGGTAATTTGGCTTCTGCTTTTGCAGAGGCTGGGAGTTTCATGAAATTAAAAGAATATCCTCTAATGCTTCATTAAAACAAATCTAATTATCTAATGTGCAATGTTTATTTAGGGTCAGGGCTGTGAGGGAAAGCTGTCAGGGAGAGGGGACAGCCAGTAGAGATGTGTTGATGTCTTTTCCACTCAGGCAGAGAGACCTTAGGCTAATACTAGAGATGGCCATAAATGACTATCACAACCTCTCCTAATGTGAGGGTATTCTAATTAATTTCACATTAATTCAGATAAAAACTACGTTTAGAGGCTACTTTTTCTACTTAAATGAATTTATTTGATATACAGTATGTGGGTTTACAAGCGTTTCCAAGATGTAAAACGTCTTCAAAAGTTAAGTTGACTTGCCAGTCCTTAGTATAAGATCTTAGCACTTACCCCTTTTGAATCCATTCCAGGTTTGGCATTGAACTTCACTGTCTTTAGACGTGCTCGTTCTTTCCTCTCAACCCTGCCGGTGCAAGGAAAGACACACAAAAGAAGAAAAAAAGAAGTCATATTAGAGTGGATTTTCCATTTCTCCAATGCTCTCTCTGCTGCAATCGATTTGCTTGTCATTTTGTGGGGCTTCACACAGTCAACAATACGCCGTGTCACTGTTCGTCTTGCCAGGGAACATTTTCAAACAGCTCTTTCTTGTCGGGGCAAAGTATTGCTGCAGAGTCAATTAAACATTCTTTAAATTAAAATCGCACTCAGCGAATGGCTTTGCTATGTTTAGCAATTTTGTGGGACAGTACATACGGTAGCTAACGTTGGCTCTCGCAATTCCGTCGTTTGCTGAATGCCGTTTCGTGAAAAGTCCTTGCTGCTTTTGCAACTGAGAAAGCAACTCTGTCGATGCTCTTGCCTTCTGCTCAGAATACATATTCCTAATATTTCTCTGCATGCTTCGTCTGGAAGTGTCGGGACAAGTTGTAGTCTTTCAAGACTGCGACGCTTTCCACACTAAGCACACAGCTTTCCCTGATGCCTCAAATAAGGAGAGCATTTCGCTACACCTTGCACGAACATCTACTAATCACGTGCATGTGACAAATAAGATTTGAGAAGTAGTTCGATGTCCACCCTTGCTGGAACACCCTACATTCATTGTCTCCTTTCCTTTTCTTTTAAAAATTCATTTTTGCGCAATTTCTAGCTAGCTACTAATTGTAACTGTGAAGTGTGTCAGCCACTGTCTGTCCTCGTGTAGTTGTTATTTATACGTGCATTCAAAATAAATGTCCCACAGCGGTGGTAGTTAAACCATTACACAAAGGCGAGTATTCGTTGGGCTTTTCATTTGAATTAGAACGTATACGTTTTTACAAACTTTACTATCGCAAATTCTTCATGTGATTTGAGCATGATTCTGCGGGCCGTACTAAATCAGGTCACGGGCCGCATACGGCCCCCAGGTCGGCCTTTACCCAGGCCTGAACCAGCCAGTCACTTTTGCTGATGTGTGTGTGTCTGGTAGCGGGATCTATCCTACTATTTTCCTTTCGGTTGGGTTAATACCTGCCAGTCACCTGAACAAAAAGCTTTCTTTTGTTGAGTTTGAGTTTATATTTTTGTTCAGTATAGCTTGTGTAGAATGAAGTATTTATTGCAGTAAAATGATACACCCAATGTTATTTTTGTTGGGGAACATGTTTTTATTATAGCATCTCTCAAGCAAATGTGCGAACAGGTAGGGACGTAAAAAGTCCCCCCGGATCAGAAGCTAGCCTTTTGGTCAACCACGTTACGGTTTTGTTTAGCACATCCAACACTCACCTCCTCTTGCTGGGGATGACCCCCATCTCCTCGCTGTCCCCATCGGGGGTCACCCTTCGGGCCTGCCACCATTCATCGTCTGAGGCATTGATGACGTGGAGGATGTCCCCGTATCTAAAGCTGAGGCCTTGGCTAGGGAGGCCACTGTCTTTGGCCTTCTCATAGTCAAACTGTGCTCTGTGATGGTAACAGAAGGAGACATACTATTATATAATTATTAAGGTAAATGCTATCTATTTGGGATGACAGTCCAAAAGAGACCCACCTGACGTAAAGGGAGCGTTTCTGATTGGTTCGGAGGGATCCGGACCCAGAGCTCATGCTGTGGTTCATCATCTGTTCCCGCAGATCATGGATTTTGGCCTCGAAGCGCCCGTACTCTGCAAGGGAAAGACAACACCCAGGAGTACAATAACGTTCCGTTTTACACTCAATGTATACTGCCCTACACTGCAATGGAAAGAAGGGGGGAATCTGTTCAGAACAGTAACCTAGGTTGGCCCTGGTCAAAAGTAGTGCACTGTGTAGGGAATAGGGTGCCATTTGAGATGCATCCCTAAAGGATTGTTGTGACGTTTAGTGTAAAAACAAAGATATATATTTGTTTAAATGCTTACATTTCAATGGACAGAACCAATGTTTTCAACTGATTTATATTGATTGATGTATGTACAGTATTACTGTATACAAATATCACTGATATTGGCATGTATTTTTATGCATTTTTTGTTGTTGTAATGGCTGATTTTGTTTCCCCGATATATATTTGTGTCCAAAAGTTTTAAAACATTTTTTTTTGTTTCTTTAATGTAATAAGTTGAATGAAGATGTCAATATGCTTATCATAATTTTTTAATAATATTATATATCATATATCATAATATTTAAATGATTTGGTCAATATTAACGATCCTTGACTGTTGCTTAGAAAGTGCATTCCCAGTGATTTGCCTTGTCGAATTTGTCTCGTTTCAAAATACTAGGTTGCAAAGGCTGGTCATGAAGGTGGCTGTGGGACAGGACAGAGAACAGGTTCGATAATGGCAGTCCTATTGGCTCAGGGGGTAGAAATCCCCTACGTACAGATGAAGGATCAACTTATCCTCCCCCAATCCTAGCCATAGTGGAAAAAATGTCAAACTGACCCAAGATCAGCGTCTTGGGAAACTTCACCTTACACTGTCCTATTGAGTGAATTCTCTGTTTACAGATCTGAGAGTCTGCAAACTCCCCCTCCCTCCACCATACCCTACGCAAGGTAACATTCTCGACATACTGTGCAGAAAGCAGTCAATGTTAGAGACAGTGTCTGAAGGGCACATGCAGTACAGAAAGCTCAGATAGTCCTTTAAAATGTTGCTCTCAGGATAGTCGAAGCCCCATGCTTCTTCGCATCCAAACCAAACATCCACAAAAACCTAAAATCTTATTTAAATCAAATTTGATGTCACATGCTTCATAAAACAGGTGTAGACTAAGAGTGAAATGCTTACTTATGGGCCCCTTTTCAACAATGCAGAAAGAAAAATATAGAAATGCTCAGAAAAGCAGTAATGATATCTTCCAAGAAGAAATGGCAAACTGTGTTTCCATTGAACTCCATGCCACTTTGCTCCATCAATTTGAAAGTTGTCATGACACCACCTCGATATAAAGTTTGGGGATGATATATATATAAAAAACTTTGAAGTCAGCGGTTTAATTACATTTTGACCACAATATGCTAACATAATGCTAATACTATCTCATGAAACCTACTGTGATGACATTTGGGAGAAAGGTTCAAAGCCCCCGACCAGACCAAAAAAATAAATAATAATAATAATAAAAAATAATAATCACAAGGTCTCTGAAAGGGATTGTGTAGCTTTGAAGTTACTTAAATTATTTGGATGTGAGTCAGCGGTTGGTGACCGTGGCCAGGTAAACCAGCTCAAAAAGTATATATTTTTTTCCATAGACCGATTTGATTGTGAGGAAACTGAATGTGTAATTAAATGTGAGATAATATAGTGCTTGAACTATCCTTGTAATAAAACGCTGCTGCAGAAGTCGTATCTGAAGCCCTGGGCAGCCATTCAGCTAATGAGGCAGAAAGACTCACTTCAGCCTAAAGCCCACAACATACCTCGGTATAGCAGTCAGCTAAAGCAGGACTGAGAACGCATGACCCAGTCAATCAGACTAACGTTTGGACGGAGAGAGTTCATTATTCCGATTGGACAAAAAACATCTGGAACAGTTTACATCAGTAAGGTTCCATACAAAATACACGGACACAAACACAACAAGTCATCCAAAGAGGGAATCCGCGAGTCTTAAAGCCAATTTCTTCCCAGACACATGTAAAGTGCTTCCCCCTGAGAATGCAGTTTTGGGGAGAATAAGAACAGATTTGCCCAGGCTGTGCCTTCAATGAGAGAGATGAGGATGCGCATTACAACCAGCAGAAAGACCGTTCTCAGCGTTGACAAATTCTGGCATTGCAATACTGAGATGCAGAGAGAGAGAAAGAAAAAGAGAGAAAGATATTCAGTGATCTAACGAGATGTGAGGTCCTAAAACAGGTCTTGTAATGTGTCCGAGGAAAATCATGTCATCTGAAGAAAAGCCTTTTGAGTGTCGAAAGAGCCATTCCTTAATCTTTGTTTCGTTTGACAAAGATGTCAGGTCTACCGTTTTAATTTGAGATTTGTCTAATCTTGTTTTGCCCCACTTATAATATATAATAATAATTATGCCATATAGCATATCCTTTTCTCCAAAGCAACTTACATGCATATGTTTTAACTATGGGTGGTCCCAGGAATCAAAACCACCACCCTGGCAATAAAAGCACCATGCTCTACCAACTGAGCTACTAAGAAGCATAATGAAAAACAGTCGCATCTGCAAACCTGAGCAGTAATGCAGCTACAGTGCATTCGGAAAGCATTCAGACCCCTTATTATAAAATTGATTAAATTGTTTCCCCCCCTCCTCATCAATCTACACATAATACCTCATAATGACAAAGCAAAAACAAGTGTTTTTATTTTTATATTTTCAAATTTATTTAAAAAATTTTTAAATACAATATATACTTAAGTATTCAGACCCTCTACTCAGTACTTAGTTGAAGCACCTGTGGCAGCGATTACATCCTCGAGTCTTCTTGGGTGAGACGCAACAAGCTTGGCACACCTGTATTTGGGGAGTTTCTCCCATTTTTCTCTGCTGGTCTTCTCAAACTCTGTCAGGTTGGATGGGGAGTCTCGCAGCACAGCTATTTTCAGGTCTCTCCAGAGATGTTCAATTGGGTTCAAGTCCGGGCTCTGGTTGGGCCACTCAAGGACAGACTTGTCCTGAAGCCACTCCTGCGTTGTCTTTGTGTGTGCTTAGGATTGATGTCCTGTTGGAGAGTGAACCTCAACAACCTCAAGTTGTAGAAACATCTCAAGGATGATCAATGGAAACAGGATGCACCGGAGCTCAATTTCGAGTCTCATAGCAAAGGTCTGAATACTTAAGTAAATCTTTTTTACATTTTATTATACATTTGCTAAAATTTTGAAAAACCTGCTTTCACTTTGTCATTATGGGTTATTGTGTGTAGATCGATGAGGAAAATATAAATTTAATCAATTTCAGAATAAGGTTGTTATCTAACAAAATGTGGAAAAAGGGAAGGGGTTTGAATACTTCCCGAGTGCACTGTATTGGTTTCCTTACCCTTACCCATGCTTTCAGTGGTGTGCAGTTTCATAGCAACATTTCTGTAATTCTTTAACATTTTTTCCATGGCTTATGACATGTCTGTATGCTATTCACAATGCAAGTGAATATCCGTGATTTTCTATTTTCTATTGTGTTTTATGGGTAAATCATATTGTTACAACTTTATTGAGCTACACAATCAATTTTAGACACTTTGGGATAATTTGGACATGAAACTTAGCAATCAGAAAAATATATTTTTAAATAGTGTATTAACATATATTTTTTGATAGGAAACATTAATAGTATGTGCTACCTAAAAAAGAAATCCTCTCTGCATGTACTTGAATGTGTCATGAACCATGATTACTTTTTCTCTGTTACCAATATACTAAGTTTTTGCACCAATGCAATGTTGGTCTGTAATTTTTAGAAGGAATAAAACCAAACACAAAAAAGTATAAATAAATGAAGAATTGAACAGACAATTAAATGTTGGCCTTAAATGTATTTTCTTTTTTTCTCTCTCTCCGAACAAAGGTTTAGTACATCTGGTCATTATCAAGCACAATTTAGGAAGAAGAGTGACATATTTTGGTGGTAAGAAAATTCAGAAAGGAAACTGCATTCAGTGAGAAAAGGATGTGTGGATGGATGGAATAGGATGTGTGAATGGATGGAATAGGATGTGTTGATGGATGGAATAGGATGTGTTGATGGATGGAATAGGATGTGTTGATGGATGGAATAGGATGTGTGGATGGATGGAATAGGATGTGTGGATGGATGGAATAGGATGTGTGGATGGATGGAATAGGATGTGTTGATGGATGGAATAGGATGTGTGGATGGATGGAATAGGATGTGTGGATGGATGGAATGGATGTGTGGATGGATGGAATAGGATGTGTGGATGGAATAGGATGGATGGATGGAATAGGATGTGTGGATGGATGGAATAGGATGTGTTGATGGATGGAATAGGATGTGTGGATGGATGGAATAGGATGTGTGGATGGAATAGATGGATGGATGAATAGGATGTGTTGATGGATGGAATAGGATGTGTGGATGGATGGACTAGGATGTGTGGATGGATGGAATAGGATGTGTTGATGGATGGAATAGGATGTGTGGATGGATGGAAATAGGATGTGGATGGATGGTGGATGGATGGAATAGGATGTGTGGATGGATGGAATAGGATGTGTGGATGGATGTGTGATGAATAGGATGTGTTGATGGATGGAATAGGATGTGTGGATGGATGGAATAGGATGTGTGGATAGATGGAATAGGATGTGTGGATGGATGGAATAGGATGTGTGGATGGATGGAATAGGATGTGTTGATGGATGGAATAGGATGTGTGGATGGATGGAATAGGATGTGTGGATGGATGGAATAGGATGTGTTGATGGATGGAATAGGATGTGTGGATGGATTGAATAGGATGTGTTGATGGATGATGTGAGATCATGTCTTATACCAGGATAAAAAGCACAGTGGGCATTGGTTTAGGGCTCTGAGCTGGGGTATAGTAGCAAGACCTGAAAGACAGGCTGTGACTGAATTCTTGTCTCTATATTTACGACAGTTGATGCATTACAAAGAAACTAAGGAACACACAACTTTTGTTTTTATACAATATATTACATATTTTTTCTAACTATCTGCATTTAAAATAATCGTTTGATCTCTAAATCCCCAAAACATGTCATGACAACTCAACACATCATTACTGGGACAAGCCAATTTGCCTGCTCTAAACATTGCAAAGTTTGGCAGTATAAAGAACTTTATATATGATGTTTTATTATTTATAAACAGCTCAACATAAACAAAATAATACAAAAAAACATGTATGATGTGAAACTATATGTCGTGTTTTTCATCGTTGCAAAGGCAAGGCACACAAATGCCACGCAAATTCAAAAATGACCCAGGACATAATATAAGAATTCAGTCACAGCCATATAGGAAGGGGGTGAATGGAAATGAGGTATGCATCTGTGCATGCAGAGTGAAATACGTAATACAGTGTTCACCGCAGGCTGTGGAAGGGTAACGTGGTGGTGTGGAAGGAAGGATTCAAATGTTGTAAAGTGTGGATTGGGATTTGAGGTTCTGTTTACACTTCCATATCCAGCGATTCATCTTGCATCTTGATTTATTAGTTAGGCGGTTCTGAATTATCAAAAGCGGTATTTCAACTTTCAGTTAAATCTTCACTAAGTTTTGAGGTTTGATACACTGCCAAAAACTCTCAAATAGACATGCAATTACTCAGCAACAATTTATTTTATGGCACTGTACTGGTATTTCCTTTACATTTCCTGCAGTGAAGGTGACCTGCCATAATATGGAAGCAAGAGCAATTGCAAAGCTTGATGATTGTATTCAAGCAGTTATGTACCAACATCACAATATAGGCTAAAATGAAAGGATTGCTGTCAAATACTCCCACGTTTCTTCTTTGACCTGCTATTGCCAAAATCCTATGGAAAACAGAACTGACAGCTTTTAATTTGATTGTCATCAATTATATTGGCAGACAGTTCAGTGTGCTAGTGAAGGCAACAAGTACTTATCCGATAATACATTTCTATGAGCAAATGTGAGTTTGTATTGTTATTCACAATTACTTCAGGGGTGGGAAATATTTTTGTTGAGGGCCACATCAGGATTTAGAATTTCTCTATGATTTTAGACATTCAGGTGTAGACTGAAGTCGTTTATCCAAAATAATAATTGTATCATATTCGGGATACTGGATACTGCCCACCCCGATCTGCAGTATGTGTACTGTATGTGTTGGTGTGTGTGGGTGTGTAGGAGAGGGGGTGAGGTAAGATCTTGCAAGATGGGAAGATGAGGGACAAAAAGGGGGAGGAGGGGCTGTCTGATACAAGGAATAAGCCTGTGAATGAGCAGGGGTAAGTGGACTGCCCGTGACTGGCCACACTCCAGTAATCCTCCCCCCCAAGCCCCCCGTGAGGAACGTCCATGTTCAGAGCTGCCACTGGGGCCAGATTGCTCAACTTTGACCCTGGGCGCTGATCACATGGCACAAACCTGGTGCTGGCGAAGGGGCCCGGCTTGGGGAGCACAAAGCAAGTTCTGACGGGTGAGAAAAGAGAGCAGTCGTCAGTTTGGGGAGTGATCGTCAGCAGGGAGTCCTGTGTGCCAGTCTGTTTTATGGTCAAATCTCAACCACATGATTCAAGCAGGCACTCACATCCCCAGTGTCAAAACAGTCTCAAACTTCATACCCTTTACTGTTTCTGAGGACAACCTTCAGACAAACCAATTCAGAACATAACAATCTTCCCAGAATGCACCTTTACACAGTGATTCTGAAAGTCCAGGCCCATGACTCACTGTTACTGCAGTCATCCCCTGAAGTATCGCCAAATGCAATTGCTGACTTTAATCCAATATGGCATGTCTTGGCACACCAATCAAAGCAACCCAGTGTGAAATTATGTCAATATTTGTACACAGGATGTGGTCATCCTAGGGCAGTGATCATTCACTTCTTCTGAGCCAATTGCAACATTAAAAACAGTGCTGTATGAATGAGGGTTGGGTAGTGAAACATTTTTTATTTGATTTCACTGGACTCGCAGTGCCTGCATCTGAAGGTCAGTCTCTCAGCGAATGGAGGGAGAGAGCAACAGAGCGTCCACCTCTCACCACCCAGGTAGCTGAATTTGCACATTCAGACTAATGACATTTTTCAAAATGGGACCACTTCGCCTGCCCGGTGTACAAGGAAAGTTAATCAAGTATAAGTAGCCTTGCACTAGCCTTGGCTTGTGTGAGATGGAACGGCTCAGAGGAGTAGGTTTCTGTTTCTGTTGCTTGAGGCAGCTTGATGTACAAGTACACCACTGGGCAGGACGTTAGTCTATCGCAGGGCCTTACCCAGAATCTATCTCCTTAATGCGGAGTGCCAAGCTGAGATGCATTGGGTCTAATTTTACCAGTATTTGGTATGACTCGGCCTGGGATCGAACTTCCAACCTTCCAATCTCAGAGCGGGAACAAGGCCACTGAGTTGATCTTGTTAATCAAGTGTACCTATCGCTAATAGCGTGAAAGGAATTTAATAAACGGGAGTGCACTGCTTTATCGTTGGCTATTCAACAGAAAAGTTTGCTGATCGACTAGGAATGCCTTAAGATTGACCAGTCGATTTGCAATTGACGGGATGGCGACCACTGTTCTAGAGTGTGTGTTGTCATGTGCCTTTCGCCTTGATCATGAAGCTCAGTGATTGACCGTCACAGCTGATACTCACCCTCGGGACGGTACTGGGCAATGATGGTGACCGTTTGGCCCGCCCCCTTTAGTGCTGCAGCCGCTTGCTCGTGGGTGGCCCCGCGTAGGTCGATGCCATTAACCTGCATTGACAAAGACACATTGATCTGTACATACATTTTCCACTTTGTACAACTGCAAACAAAAAATAACAAGTCAAACAGGTCCCTCCCTCCTTCCCTCTCAACCCATTAATCTCAACCCCTGTGTGTGTGTGCCTGTGTGCTTACTATTCAATGCCTGTCTGACAGTGTGACGTGAAGAGACTGGGAAGTGGGAGGGAAAGTGAGAGACTGAGGGAAAGACTACGTGCCTGAGAGTACATGCCTGAGAGAAAGAGGGAACAAGTTATTCTTAGACATGTAAACCAGGCCAGAGCTGAAATGCACCTTAACTGCCTACTCTGATCAAGTTGCCAAGGCAGGGGCGTCAGAAAGGCTATTGTAGGGTATGTCTCAAGTTTTGAGGGAGCGTTCAATTGGCATGCTGACTGCAGGAATGTCCACCAGAGCTTTTGCCAGAGTTTCATTTTCATTTCTCTATTATACTACTACTACTTCATTTTTGAGAATTTGTCAGTACGTCCAACCGGCCTCACAACCGTAGGCCAGTGCATTGCGTCATGTGGGTGAGCAGTTTGCTGATGTCAACGTTGTGAACAGAGTGCCCCAGGGTGGCAGTGGGGTTATGATATGGGCAGGTATAAGCTACAGACAATGAACACAATTGCATTTTATTGATGACAATTTGAATGCACGGCGATGCCGTGACGAGATCCTGAAGCCCATTGTCGTGCCATTCATCCGTCACCATCACCTCATGTTTCAGCATGATAATGCACAGCCCCATGTCGCAAGCACCTGTACACAATTACTGGAAGCTGAAAATGTCCCAGTTCTTCCATGGCCTGCATACTCACCAGACATGTCACCCATTGAGCACGTTCGGGATGCTCTGGATCGATGTGTACGACATTGTGTTCCAGTTCCCGCCAATATCCAGACACTTCGCACAGCCATTGAAGAGGAGTGGGACAACATTCCACAGGCCACAATCAACAGCCTGATTAACTCTATGCGAAGGAGATGTGTCAAACTGCACGAGGCAAATAGTGGTCACATTGTCTGATACACGCCCTTTTTTTAAGGTATCGGTGACCAACAGATACATATCTGTCTTCTCAGTCACGTTAAATCCATAGATTAGGGGTTTAATGAATTGATATAAATTGACTGCTTTCCTTATTTGAGGTGTAACAGTAAAATCTTTGAAATTGTTGCATGTTGCATTTATATTTTTGTTCAGTATAAATGTATTTGAGTGTTTACCAGCTTTTGTAACTCGAGTCAGATAATTATCTGTACAAAAAAAGTGAATCTGATATTACTTGTGGACTATAAAAAAATACTCGCTTTACGTATATCTTCCAGTTTCTTGAAATACCTTGCAAATGAAACCTATTTCGTACTGGTCCCCCGTGGGAATCGAACCCACAACCATAGCATTGCAAGCACCATGCTCTACCAACTGAGCCACATCATCACCAACCACGTTATGTCTCAATGTACTCAATTACCGTATTGTGTCTTGTTTTTCTTCATGGTGATGGTAAGTCTACAGGTACAAACCAAGATGACCAGCCTATGTACAATACAGTAATGTACCTTTACATTAAGAGGTTTGTAAGAATGGCAAATTAATACTGCACAAAAAGTGGTTGTTTCCGTGTTATTTGACCAAGAAAAATATAAAATATGATGTGGATGTTTTATGTCTTTGCCCATAACTCTGCACCATGTGATGTAAAGTGGACAGGTTAAGGACAGGTTTTGTTCTATCTGGATTCTATTCGAATGACATCACAGAGAAAGGGACAGGGCAACACTGTTACAATTCCAACTATTGATTCTTGCAAGAGCAAAGCTGAGATGGTGAATTCCTTTTTTCCTTTTTTTTATACTAGTAAAGGCCCAGTACACTGCATTTGTGAAAAAATATCTATTTCAAAAAAGGGTGTCAAGAACTGCAACGTTTTTCAAAACATTAGGAACACCTTCCTAAAATTTAGTTGCAACCCCTTTTGCCCTCAGAACAGCCTCAATTTGTCAGGGCAGAGAATCTACAAGGTATTGAAAGTGTTTCCACAGGGATGCTGGCACATGTTGACTCCAATGTTTCCCACAGTTGTGTCAAGTTGGCTGGATATCATTTGGGTGTTGGACCATTCTTGATACACAAAGGAAACTGTTGAGTGTGAAAAACCCAGCAGCGTTGCAGTTCTTGACACACTCAAACTAGTGCGCCTGGCACCTATAACCAAACCCCGTTCAAATGTAATTATCTTTAGTCCTGCCCATTCACCCTCTGAATGGCACACATAAGCCATGTCGCAATTGTCTCAAGGCTGAACAATCCTTCTTCAACCTGTCTCCTCCCCTTCATCTACACTGATTTGAAGTGGATTTAACAAGTGACATCAATAAGGGATCATAGCTTTCAACTGGATTCACCTGGTCAGTTAGTCATGAAAAGAACAGATGTTCCTAATGTTTTGTACAATCAGTGAAAATAATCCAAAAATAGTGAAATTATCAAGGTAAAATAAATAAATAATGATGTTCTTTTTTTATACGTATGAGTAATGAGACAAACATTGGAATAGTTGATCAACATGTTGTTCATTTATAGCCTCAAAGGCTCCAGACATACGATGCCAGCATGTGTTTGCACCCACATATACTATACTGTACGTTTGTCCATAAAGTGCCTTCGGAAAGTATTCAGACTCTGACGTTTTCTACATTTTGTTACGTTATTATTCTAAAATGGATTAAATACAACATTTTCCTCATCAATCTACACACAATTGGCCATTTTTGCACATGTGCACAATCAACAAGTAGGCTATACGTTAATGACAGTAGGCCAAAAAGGTGTTAGAAGAGTTTAACGTTCGATTACAAGCATTCGATTTTGCAATGGCATAGGCCTACATTATTTGGGATTTGTGTACCCATGAGAACTGTTTTCACGGTGAAACATAATGAAGTGTTACGTCAGCATAGTTACACTTTCAGTGCCTCTTCCGAGATCTCCAAGATCCATGATTCATTGCATTCTTGGGCACAGGGACTATAGCGGTTTGCTTAAAAACATCTACAGTACATTTGACTTTCCACATTTTGTTATGTTACAT
The DNA here is from genome assembly GCF_021184085.1 of Oncorhynchus gorbuscha. Classification (NCBI taxonomy): domain Eukaryota; kingdom Metazoa; phylum Chordata; class Actinopteri; order Salmoniformes; family Salmonidae; genus Oncorhynchus; species Oncorhynchus gorbuscha. The sequence continues at coordinate 44,228,505 of NC_060188.1, read as the reverse complement.
ACAGCCTTATTCGAAAATGAATTAAATCATTTTTTCCCACATCAATATTCAAGCACTGTCCGCTAACGACAAAGCGAAAACATTTTTACATTTTTGTTGGTGCAAATGTATTAAAAATAAAAAAGATACCTTACTTATATAAGTATTCAGACCCTTTGCTATGAGACTCGAAATTGAGCTCCGGTCTATCCTGTTTCGATTGATCATCCTTGAGATGTTTCAACAACTTGGAGTCCACCTGTGGTAAATTCAATTGATTGGACAGTTGACAGTGGATGTCAGAGCAAAAACCAAGCCATGAGGTCGAAGGAATTGTCCGTAGAGCTCCGAGACAGGATTGAAGGTCCCCAAGAACACAGTGGCCTCCATCATTCTTAAATGGAAGAAGTTTGGAACCACCAAGACTCTTCCAAGAGCTTGCCACCCGGCCAAACGGAGAAATTGAGGGAGCCTTGGTCAGGGAGGTAACCAAGAACCTGATGGTCATTGTGACACAGCTCTAGAGTTCCTCAGTGGATATGGTAGAACCTTCCAGAAGGACAACCATCTCTGCAGCACTTCACCAACCAGGCCTTTATGGTAGAGTGGCCAGACGGAAGCCTCTTCTCAGTTAAAGACACATGACAGCCCCCTTGGAGTTTGCCAAAAGACACCTAAAGGACTCTCAGACCATGAGAAACAAGATTATCTGGTCTGATAAAAGCAAGATTTAACTCTTTGGCCTGAATGCCAAGCGTCATGTCTGGAGGAAACCTGGCACCATCCCTATGGTGAAGCATGTTGGTGGCAGCATCATGCTGTGGGGATGTTTTTTCAGCAGCAGGGACTGGGAGACTAGTCAGGACTGAAGGAAAGCTGAACAGTGCAAAATACAGAGAGCCTTGATGAGAACCTGCTCCAAAGCGCTCAGGACCTCAGACTGAGACGAAGGTTCACCTTCCAATAGTACAATGACCCCAAGCACACAGCCAAGACAACGCAGGAGTGGCTTAGGGACCAGATCAAACATCTCTGGAGAGACCTGAAAATAGCCGTGCTGCGACACTCATCCACCCTGACAGAGCTTGAGAGGATCAGCAGAGAAGAATGGGAGAAACTCCCCAAACAAAGGTGTGCAAAGCTTGTAGCATCATATCCAAGAAGACTCAAAAATGTAATCGCTGCCAAAGGTGCTTCAACAAAGTACTGAGTAAAGCATCTGAATACTTATGTAAATGTAATATTTCAGTTTTTCGAATTTGCAAAAATGTCTAAAAACCTGTTTTGGTTTGTCATTATAGGGTATTGTGTGTAGATTGATGAGGGGGAAAAAAACTATTTAATAACATTTATAATAAGGTTGTAACGTAACAAAATGTGGAAAAAGTCAAGGGTTCTGAATACTTTCCGAATGCACCGTAAGTGTGTCAACAACAGTACTTCCGGCGCCGACAGAGATGGCCGCCTCGCTTCGCGTTCCTAGGAAACTATGCAGTATTTTACTTGCCAATGTCCAGTCTCTTGACAGCAAGGTTGATGAAATCCGAGCAAGGGTAGCATTCCAGAGGGACATCAGAGACTGTAACGTTCTTTGCTTCACGGAAACATGGCTCACTCAAGAGACGCTAACGGAATCGGTGCAGCCAGCTGGTTTCTTCACACATTTCGCCGACAGAAACAAACATCTTTCTGGTAAGAAGAGGGGCGGGGGCATATGCCTTATGATTAATGAGACGTGGTGTGGCCACAACAACATTCAGGAACTCAAGTCCTTCTGTTCACCTGACTTAGAATTCCTCACAATCAAATGTTGTCTGCATTATCTACCAAGGGAATTCTCTTCGATTATAATCACAGCCATATATATTCCCCCCCCAAGCAGACACATCGATGGCCCTAAACAAACTTTATTAGACTCTTTGCAAACTGGACACCACACATCCTGAGGATGCATTCATTGTAGCTGGGGATTTTAACAAGGCTAATCTGAAAACAAGACTCCCTAAATTGTATCAGCATATCGATTGCGCAACCAGGGCTGGTAAAACCTTGGATCATTGCTATTCTAACTTCCGCGAGCATATAAGGCCCTCCCCCGCCCTCCTTTCGGAAAAGCTGACCACGACTCCATTTTGTTGCTTCCTGCCTACAGACAGAAACTAAAACAAGAAGCTCCCACGCTCAGGTCTATTCAACGCTGGTCCGACCAATCTGATTCCACGTTTCAAGACTGCTTCGATCACGTGGATTGGGATATGTTCCGCATTGCGTCCAAAAACAACATTGACGAATACGCTGACATTGACGAATACGCTGACTCGATCGAACCGCTTCCGGCGCCGACTGAGATGGCCGCCTCGCTTCGCGTTCCTAGGAAACTATGCAGTTTTTTGTTTTTTTACGTGTTATTTCTTACATTAGTACCCCAGGTCATCTTAGGTTTCATTACATACAGTCGAGAAGAACTACTGAATATAAGATCAGCGTCAACTCACCATCAGTACGACCAAGAATATGTTTTCCGCGACGCGGATCCTGTGTTCTGCCTTACAAACAGGACAACGGAATGGATCGCATGCAGCGACCCAAGGAAACGACTCCGAAAAAGAGGGAAACGCGGCGGTGTTCTGGTCAGACTCCGAAAAAGGGCACATCGCGCACCACTTCCCAGTATTCTTCTTGCCAATGTCCAGTCTCTCGACAACAAGGTTGATGAAATCCGAGCAAGGGTGGCATTCCAGAGGGACATCAGAGACTGCAACGTTCTTTGCTTTACGGAGACATGGCTTACTGGGAAAACGCTATCCAGGGCGGTGCAGCCAACGGGTTTCTCCACGCATCGCGCCGACAGAAACAAACATCTCTCTGGTAAGAAGAGTGGCGGGGGCGTATGCCTCATGACTAACGGGACATGGTGTGATGAAGGAAACATACAGGAACTCAAATCCTTCTGTTCACCTGATTTAGAATTCCTCACAATCAAATGTAGACCGCATTATCTTCCAAGAGAATTCTCTTCGATTATAATCACAGCCGTATATATCCCCCCCCAAGCAGACACATCGATGGCTCTGAACGAACTTTATTTAACTCTTTGCAAACTGGAAAACATTTATCCGGAGGCTGCATTCATTGTAGCTGGGGATTTTAACAAATCAAATTTTATCAGCATATCGATTGCGCAACCAGGGGTGGTAAAACCTTGGATCATTGTTACTCTAACTTCCGCGACGCATATAAGGCCCTGCCCCGCCCCCCTTTCGGAAAAGCTGACCACGACTCCATTTTGCTGATCCCTGCCTACAGGCAGAAATTAAAACAAGAGGCTCCCACGCTGAGGTCTGTCCAACGCTGGTCAGACCAAGCTGACTCCACACTCCAAGACTGCTTCCATCACGTGGACTGGGATATGTTTCGTATTGCGTCAGATGGGAATATTGACGAATACGCTGATTCGGTGTGCGAGTTCATTAGAACGTGCGTCGAAGATGTCGTTCCCATAGCAACGATAAAAACATTCCCTAACCAGAAACCGTGGATTGATGGCAGCATTCGCGTGAAACTGAAAGCGCGAACCACTGCTTTTAATCAGGGCAAGGTGTCTGGCAACATGACTGAATACAAACAGTGCAGCTATTCCCTCCGTAAGGCTATCAAACAAGCTAAGCGTCAGTACAGAGACAAAGTGGAATCTCAATTCAATGGCTCAGACACAAGAGGCATGTGGCAGGGTCTACAGTCAATCACGGACTACAAGATGAAATCCAGCCCAGTCACGGACCAGGATGTCTTGCTCCCAGGCAGACTAAATAACTTTTTTGCCCGCTTTGAGGACAATACAGTGCCACTGACACGGCCTGCAACGGAAACATGCGGTCTCTCCTTCACTGCAGCCGAGGTGAGTAAGACATTTAAACGTGTTAACCCTCGCAAGGCTGCAGGCCCAGACGGCATCCCCAGCCGCGCCCTCAGAGCATGCGCAGACCAGCTGGCCGGTGTGTTTACGGACATATTCAATCAATCCCTATACCAGTCTGCTGTTCCCACATGCTTCAAGAGGGCCACCATTGTTCCTGTTCCCAAGAAAGCTAAGGTAACTGAGCTAAACGACTACCGCCCGTAGCACTCACTTCCGTCATCATGAAGTGCTTTGAGAGACTAGTCAAGGACCATATCACCTCCACCCTACCTGACACCCTAGACCCACTCCAATTTGCTTACCGCCCAAATAGGTCCACAGACGATGCAATCTCAACCACACTGCACACTGCCCTAACCCACCTGGACAAGAGGAATACCTATGTGAGAATGCTGTTCATCGACTACAGCTCGGCATTCAACACCATAGTACCCTCCAAGCTCGTCATCAAGCTCGAGACCCTGGGTCTCGACCCCGCCCTGTGCAACTGGGTACTGGACTTCCTGACGGGCCGCCCCCAGGTGGTGAGGGTAGGCAACAACATCTCCTCCCCGCTGATCCTCAACACGGGGCCCCACAAGGGTGCGTTCTGAGCCCTCTCCTGTACTCCCTGTTCACCCACGACTGCGTGGCCACGCACGCCTCCAACTCAATCATCAAGTTTGCGGACGACACAACAGTGGTAGGCTTGATTACCAACAACGACGAGACGGCCTACAGGGAGGAGGTGAGGGCCCTCGGAGTGTGGTGTCAGGAAAATAACCTCACACTCAACGTCAACAAAACTAAGGAGATGATTGTGGACTTCAGGAAACAGCAGAGGGAACACCCCCTATCCACATCGATGGAACAGTAGTGGAGAGGGTAGCTAGTTTTAAGTTCCTCGGCATACACATCACAGACAAACTGAATTGGTCCACTCACACTGACGGCGTCGTGAAGAAGGCGCAGCAGCGCCTATTCAACCTCAGGAGGCTGAAGAAATTCGGCTTGTCACCAAAAGCACTCACAAACTTCTACAGATGCACAATCGAGAGCATCCTGGCTGGCTGTATCACCGCCTGGTACGGCAACTGCTCCGCCCTCAACCGTAAGGCTCTCCAGAGGGTAGTGAGGACTGCACAACGCATCACTGGGGGCAAACTACCTGCCCTCCAGGACACCTACACCACCCGTTGTTACAGGAAGGCCATAAAGATCATCAAGGACATCAACCACCCGAACCACTGCCTGTTCACCCCGCTATCATCCAGAAGGCGAGGTCAGTACAGGTGCATCAAAGCTGGGACCGAGAGACTGAAAAACAGCTTCTATCTCAAGGCCATCAGACTGTTAAACAGCCACCACTAACACTGAGTGGCTGCTGCCAACACACTGTCATTGACACTGACCCAACTCCAGCCATTTTAATAATGGGAATTGATGGGAAATGATGTAAATATATCACTAGCCACTTTAAACAATGCTACCTTATGCTAAATGACTTAAATGTAAATGTAATGTAATAATGTTACTTACCCTACATTATTCATCTCATATGCATATGTATATACTGTACTCTACATCATCGACTGCATCCTTATGTAACACATGTATCACTAGCCACTTTAACTATGCCACTTTGTTTACTTTGTCTACACACTCATCTCATATGTATATACTGTACTCGATACCATCTACTGTATGCTGCTCTGTACCATCACTCATTCATATATCCTTATGTACATGTTCCTTATCCCCTTACACTGTGTATAAGACAGTAGTTTTGGAATTGTTAGTTAGATTACTTGTTGGTTATCACTGCATTGTCGGAACTAGAAGCACAAGCATTTCGCTACACTCGCATTAACATCTGCTAACCATGTGTATGTGACAAATAAAATTTGATTTGATTTGATTTGTTCATTAGAAAGTGCATTGATGATGTCGTTCCCATAGCAACGATTAAAACATTCCCAAACCAGAAACTGTGGATTGATGGCAGCATTCGCGTGAAACTGAGAGCCGAACCACTGCTTTTAACCAGAGAAATGTGACCGGAAACATGACCGAATACAAACAGTGTAGCTATTCCCTCCGCAAGGCAATCAAACAAGCTTAGCCTCAGTATAGAGACAAAGTAGAGTCACAATTCAACGGCTCAGACACAAGAGGTATGTGGTAGGATCTACAGTCAATCACGGATTACAAAAATAAAACCAGCCCTGTCACGGACCAGGATGTCTTGCTCCCAGGCAGACTAAATCACTTTTCTACCCGCTTTGAGGACAATACAGTGCCACTGACACGACCCGCAACCAAAACCTGCAGACTCTCCTTCACTGCAGCCCATGTGAGGAAAACATTTAAACGTGTTAACCTTTTGTAACTAGGGGGCAGTATTTTCATTTTTGGAACGGGATATATTGTCACGACAAGATGCTCGACTATGCATATAATTGACAGCTTTGGATAGAAAACACTCTAACGTTTCCAAAACTGCAAAGATATTGTCTGTGAGTGCAACAAAACTGATGTTACAGGCGAAACCCAGATAAAAATCCAATCAGGAAGTGCCCCATATTTTGAAAGCACTGCATGCCAATGACTCCTTATATGGCTGTGAATGGGCTACGAATGAGATTACGTTTTCTACGTATTCCCCAAGGTGTCTACAGCATTGTGACGTCTTTTTGCGCATTTATGTTGAAGAATAGCCGTAAGGGACCACATTGAGCGAGTGGTCACATGATGGCTCCTGCAGAAAATCTTGCGTAAAGTACTGGGGTAGCCATTATTCCAATCGCTTCTAATGAGAAACCAATTGTCCCGACGGATATATTATTGAATAGATATGTGAAAAACACCTTGAGGATTGATTCTAAACAACGTTTGCCATGTTTCTGTCGATATTATGAAGCTAATTTTGAAAACAGTTTGGCGTTGTAGTGACCATTTTCCGGCCGATTTCTCAGCCAAACGTGAAGAACAAACGGGAGCTATTTCGCCTACAAAAATGATCTTTTTGGAAAAAAGGAACATTTGCTATCTAACTGGGAGTCTCCTGAGTGAAAACATCCGAAGTTCTTCAAAGGTAAATTATTTAATTTGATTGCTTTTCTTATTTTCGTGAAAATGTTGCCTGCTGTTAGCAGGGCATAATGCTATGCTAGGCTATGATAAACTTACACAAATGCTTGTCTAGCGTTGGCTGTAAAGCATATTTTGAAAATCTGAGATGACAGTGTGATTAACAAAAGGCTAAGCTGTATCTCAATATATTTCATTTGTGATTTACATGAATAGGAACATTTTTCTAGGGATATTTATGTCCGCTGCGTTATGCTAATTAGTTTGAGGCGATGATTACGCTCCCGCATGCGGGATGGGTAGTATCAAGCAAGGCTGCAGGCCCAGACGGCATCCCCAGCCACGTCCTCAGAGCATGCACAGACCAGCTGGCTGGTGTGTTTACGGACATAATCAATCAATCCTTATCCCAGTCTGCTGTTCCCACATGCTTCAAGAGGGCCTGTTCCCAAGAAAGCTAAGGTAACTGAGCTAAACGACTACCGTCCCGTTGCACTCACTTCCGTCATCATGAAGTACTTTGAGAGACTAGTCAAGGACCATATCACCTCCCCCCTACCTGACACCCTAGACCCACTCCAATTTGCTTACCGCCCAAATAGGTCCACAGACGATGCAATCTCAACCACACTGGACACTGCCCTAACCCATCTGGACAAGAGGAATACCTATGTGAGAATGCTGTTCATCAACTACAGCTCAGCATTTAACACCATAGTACCCTCCAAACTCGTCATAAAGCTCGAGACCCTGGGTCTCGACCCCGCCCTGTGCAACTGGGTACTGGACTTCCTGACGGGTCGCCCCCAGGTGGTGAGGGTAGGTAACAACATCTCCACCCCGCTGATCCTCAACACTGGGGCCCCACAAGGGTGCGTTCTGAGCCCTCTCCTGTACTCCCTGTTCACCCATGACTGCGTGGCCATGCACGCCTCCAACTCAATCATCAAGTTTGCGGACAACACTACAGTGGTAGGCTTGATTACCAACAACGATGAGACGGCCTACAGGGAGGAGTTGAGGGCCCTCGGAGTGTGGTGTCAGGAAAATAACCTCACACTCAACGTCAACAAAACAAAGGAGATGATTGTGGACTTCAGGAAACAGCACCTCCGTACATTTTAAGTTCCTCTGCGTACACATCACGGACAAACTGAATTGGTCCACCCACACAGACAGCGTCATGAAGAAGGCGTAGAAGCGCCTCTTCAACCTCAGGAGGCTGAAGAAATTTGGCTCGTCACCAAAAGCACTCACAAACTTCTACAGATGCACAATCGAGAGCATCCTGTTGGGCTGTATCACCTCCTGGTACGGCAACTGCTCTGCACACACCCGTAATGCTCTCCAGAGGGTAATGAGGTCTGCACAACGCATCACCGGCGGCAAACTACCTGCCCTCCATGACACCTACACCACCCGATGTCACAGGAAGGCCATAAAGATCATCAAGGACAACAACCACCTGAGCCACTGCCTGTTCACCCTGCTATCATCCAGAAGGCGAGGTCAGTACAGGTGCATCAAAGCAGGGACCGAGAGACTGAAAAACATCTTCTATCTCAAGGCCATCAGACTATTAAAACAGCCACCACTAACATTGAGTGGCTGCTGCCAACACACCGACTCAACTCCAGCCACTTTAATAATGGGAATGGATGGAAATTGATGTAAAATATATCACTAGCCACTTTAAAGAATGCTACTTAATATAATGTTTATATACCCTACATTACTCATCTCATATGTATATGTATATACTGTACCCTATATCATCTACTGCATCTACTCTTTATGTAATACATGTATCACTCGCCACTTTAAAATATGCCACTTTGTTTACATACCCTACATTACTCATCTCATATGTATATACTGTACTTGATACCATCTACTGCATCTTGCCTATGCCGTTCTGTACCATCACTCATTCATATATCTTTATGTACATATTCTTTATCCCTTTACACTTGTGTGTATAAGGTAGTCGTTTTGGAATTGTATTGTAACTGTTTAACTATAACTGTTTCTCAGGACATTCTTGAAAATGGGACATCTCAGGAGTATAATCTTGTTCTCAAACCTTGTAGTACACTGCCAATTACAGTACATGTGCATATCTGTGTGTGTGTGTATATATGTAGAAACATTATCAGTATAAATATCATTATGTGCGTCTGTGGGGGTAAACTCACCGACAGGATCTGGTCTCCCCTCCGCAGCTCTCCGCTTAGGTCGGCGGGCCCTCCCGCCAGGATGAAGGAGACAAAGATGCCCTCTCCATCCTCCCCGCCCACGATGTTGAATCCCAGGCCTGTGGAGCCCTTGTGGAGGACCATCCTCCTGGGATCCCTGTACAAACAGGTCAGATAGTACATCAGCTCAGCATCCGAGTCCGAGGGGCTTAGCATCTTGACTGTCCGTCCGGCAGAGAAGAAAGAGAATCACACACACAAGCAGATAGAAGCGGGGGCACGTAGAGCGCGCCTAGGCACAGTACAGAGATGGCAGAGGCCCAAAGGAGCATTGTGCTCTACTTAAATCATTGTCCCATTTCTGACTGGTTTCCTGGAGACGAGGAGCCTGCACATGAGCGTGAGGTCACAAGTGTGCATGTATGCACGCACACACGCAGGCACACACACATAGCCATGTATGAAGACCGAGAGCTAGCATCTGCCACCAGCTCCCACTGGGCTAAAGTCAAATAGCAATCAGGACATTGAGGACACCTTCCTCAAGGACTCTTTGGAGAGATGAGACTTATTTTCCCTGTAGTGCCACCAATCTACTCTGAAGGGAGCGCTGTCACTGTCAAACCAATAAAATGATATAGTTAATAATGTATGTAAAGTAAGGCTAGAAGGTTCGGAGTCCCTTGCCATGTGTCTTTTTGAGTTGCTTGAGAACAGTAGGAGACTATGTCTAAAGACAGATGAAGTCTGGAAATCATGTTATAGGGATCGATAGCAATGAGTCTCAGAGTGAGAGCACTGATCTAGGACAAGGTCCCATGTAATCTTATGCATTGTGCTCTAATGGTTCAAACGGATCCTATATCAGCACTCCTATGCTGAGATGCTTGATACTGTACATATACATTGTCACTGACCTGGTTGCAAAGTGCTGCGCTGTGGGTTGTAAGATCCCACTTCGACAGACTGTTGTGACAGGCCTAACACTTGTTACATAACAATAGATTGCCATCTACTGGGGGGTTAAAGGAACACTTCACAGATTTAAAACATCATTCAGCACCATACCACACTATGTGTGAAAATGTCACCTTTGAATATGAAGTAAAAAAAATCTGTGAAATACTGCTTTAAAGTAATTGGGTAAAGCAGTGATAAAAACATTTAAGGTGTGTCTCAAACCATTTGTGAAATAAGGTTAGGGTACGACATTGTCCGAGCATAGTGATTAGTAAGTTTTCCTATAATACAAGGGGAGAGAAGTATGCTATTCTACTGATATCCATTGGCAAGTTCACACAAGAGTATTCTCCCACCTGCTAGCACGGAAGTGTTTTGAAATCTTTTGATGTCTCCTCGATTACGTTTGACCATTTTCAAAAGCAGGCGAGGAGAGTACGGAGGAGAGGACGCAAGTAGTCGAGCAAAACCAATTGATTCTCTCATTGCCTACCACAAATCTGAACTGTGAATAGAGCAGATACATTCTAATCTGGACCATTTTCATTCTTTCAATCTAATTAGGGCTGGCATGATAATTGGATAATCGATTAAGGATGAAGATAGTCATGAAATTCAAATAACCGTCAAAAACGCAAAAAAAAACACATATATATATATATATATATATATATATATATATATATATATATATATACAGTGGGGAGAACAAGTATTTGATACACTGCCGATTTTGCCGATTTTCCTACTTAAAGCACGTAGAGGTCTGTCATTTTTATCATAGGTACACTTCAACTGTGAGAGACGGAATCTAAAACAAAAATTCTGAAAATCACATTGTATGATTTTTAAGTAATTAATTTGCATTTTATTGCATGACATAAGTATTTGATCACCTACCAACCAGTAAAAATTCCAGCTCTCACAGACCTGTTAGTTTTTCTTTAAGAAGCCCTCCTGTTCTCCACTCATTACCTGTATTAACTGCAACTGTTTGAACTCGTTACCTGTATAAAAGACACCTGTCCACACACTCAATCAAACAGACTCCAACCTCTCCACAATGGCCAAGATCAGAGAGCTGTGTAAGGACATCAGAAATAAAATTGTAGACCTGCATAAGGCTGGGATGGGCTACAGGACAGTAGGCAAGCAGCTTGGTGAGAAGGCAACAACTGTTGGCGCAATTATTAGAAAATGAAAGAAGTTCAAGATGACGGTCAATCACCCTCGGTCTGGGGCTCCATGCAAGATCTCACCTCGTGGGGCATCAATGATCATGAGGAAGGTGAGGGATCAGCCCAGAACTACACGGCAGGACCTGGTCAATGACCTGAAGAGAGCTGGGACCACAGTCTCAAAGAAAACCATTAGTAACACACTACGCCATCATGGATTAAAATCCTGCAGCGCACGCAAGGTCCCCCTGCTCAAGCCAGCGCATATCCAGGCCCGTCTGAAGTTTGCCAATGACCATCTGGATGATCCAGAGGAGGAATGGGAGAAGGTCATGTGGTCTGATGAGACAAAAATAGAGCTTTTTGGTCTAAACTCCACTCGCCATGTTTGGTGGAAGAAGAAGAATGAGTCCAACCCCAAGAACACCATCCCAACCGTGAAGCATGGAGGTGGAAACATTATTCTTTGGGGATGCTTTTCTGCAAAGGGGACAGGACGACTGCAACGTATTGAGGGGAGGATGGATGGGGCCATGTATCGTGAGATCTTTGCCAACAACCTCCTTCCCTCAGTAAGAGCATTGAAGATGGGTTGTGGCTGGGTCTTCCAGCATGACAATGACCCGAAACACACAGCCAGGGCAACTAAGGAGTGGCTCCGTAAGAAGCATCTTAACGTCCTGGAGTGGCCTAGCCAGTCTCCAGACCTGAACCCAATAGAAAATATTTGGAGGGAGCTGAAAGTCATATTGCCCAGCGACAGCCCCGAAACCTGAAGGATCTGGAGAATGTCTGTATGGAGGAGTGGGACAAAATCCCTGCTGCAGTGTGTGCAAACAAAGGTTTCTGTACCAAATATTAAGTTCTGCTTTTCTGATGTATCAAATACTTATGTCATGCAATAAAATGCAAATGAATTACTTAAAATTCATACAATGTGATTTTCTGGATTTCTGTTTTAGATTCCGTCTCTCACAGTTGAAGTGTAACTATGATAAAAATGACAGACCTCTACATGCTTTGTAAGTTGAAAACCTGCAAAATTGGCAGTGTATCAAATACTTGTTCTCCCTACTGTATATATCATTATTTTTAGTTTAAAATTGTATTTATTTCAAAAAATGTCCTTCATCTTTATGTCAGAAACTTTACCCAAAAGCAGAAAAGTAAAAGTAAGCCTGATTTACATCCCACAAGGAGGAGGAGAGGAGACAAAAGTAGAGCCAGTTTTAGAATGTTGTGTCATGGAATAATCAGCTGACTGAAAAAGGGAAATCCAGGCATTCAAAAAGATGACGTGCGACTGAGTCGGTTTCTGTGGTAACGTGATGGAACTGTGTTGCTCCTTGCTGTAGCCAACTCAAACGATTAGAACGGCGACCGCTGTCATTTGGCTGGCAAATAACCTTGACCGTCACAGCCCTACCTCTAATCGGGGACTGCAGTACCAGCAGTAATCCGGACCCTCAGGCTCGGATTTGGAAACCCCTGCAATAGCGCATCTATAAAACAAAATACAGCACGTAAAGTAAAAGAACAAAGCGCGGTCTCCGCCACTTGTTTTGGTATACAGCTGAGGGCAGGACCAACCTGCATGGCGTATCCTGTGTCTGCATGGCGTATCCTGCCAGCACCCAACAGTGTAACACTAGATGGCAACCAAACTCCAGATGGCATCTGAATGTCCTTAATGTAGTACAAAAGCTTGAACTGAACTTGAAATGCAGCCATGTATTTGAAATCTTCTTAATGTAGCTAATAATATTGATTGGGATGTAATTATATCCATGGAAATGGGGATATATACATGTTCTGTGCTTAGACCAGCTTTGAGAATACGCTGAGTGGGAAAAACATTAATAACTAATATTAGGTTACATGGACTCTCCACGATGTTGAAAGCTTTCCACAAGGTTGCTGGCCCATGTTGATTCCAATCTTTCGCACAAGTTGGTTGGATATCCTTTTGGTGGTGGACCATTCTTGATACACACGGAAAATTGTTGACCGTGGAAAACCCTGGCAGCATTGCAGTTCTTGACACAAACCGGTGCGCCTGGCATCTACTACGCTACCCTGTTCAAAGGCACTTAAATATTTTGTATTTTCCCTTCACCCTCTGAATGGCACATGTACACAATCCATGTCTCTTAAATATCCTCCTTTAACCTTAACGTGTAGACGCACCCTTTTAAAAGGCGATTGAGATGCATTCAAATCAGAGATTGTCATTGGACAATTTCAGGTAGTCCTTCCTTTTTTCGGCTGTTTTCTTCCCATTTGGTTTCTAGTGAACACGACTCTGATTACATTATGCTTCTGTGAGAATACACATGGTACTTAAGCCAGGGTTGTTAATAAATCATTTGAGTGGGCCCTTGCCCTCCCAGTGTCCCCAAAGGCCCCCCTGTGACAACAACACAGACAGCTGAAAGACATTGATATGGAGAGAGGAACGGTCAGGTAGCTGGAAGCCCACCAGAGGCCATTCTAGGCTAGGACACGGGGAGGTGGCCCACAGTCAAAATGCTAATGCTAACATGGTTCTGTAAAATCTATTCAGCACACCAGCAATAGCTAATTTTGTGTTTGCGGCACCAAGGCAACCACAGGCATCTCACCGTAATCATGTGGGCGAATGAGAAAACAGAAAATTCGTTGTGAATTCCACCTCTCTCTGGGTAAGCTCAGACAACCAATTCCGCCTATGCATTAAGCATGCTCCATGAAATGCCTCTCTCTTCTTGCCTCATTATTTCATGTCACCTTTCGTTAGGCTCTCCCAGAATCTTTGTACTCATGCATCCCTTTGATATTTAAGTGTTAAAATCTGAAAATGTCGTAAGGAGAATGCTATGAAAGTGAGAAGCAAACCGCCATTTTGGATAGACTGCTGGGTAGGTTACAGAGCATATCTACTGCATATGTGCTTTGCTTCAACATTTCATATGTCCAGAAAACGTTTATATTCAACCTTCCTGCAAAAGTTAACGAATGTTAATTGGTCTGATATTCTGTATAACCTTTGTGCAACAAGTGAAAATAGAAATACGGACAGATATATAACTCAACTTACAGCAATCGCATAATGAGTGTGCACAACACAGTTTAGAAATTGAAATATTGCTATTGACTGTGGGTGGGCTTCCTCTATCAGCATCCACCCACAGCCACTCAATTTCTGTGAGCGAGAGTGCGAGAGAGCGAGAAATGGAAATACAACCCATGTTTATTTATTTTCCCTTTTGTACTTCTACTATTTGCATATTGTTATAAACACTGTAAACAGCCATAATATAGCGTTTGAAGTGTCTCTATTTTTTAGAAACTTTTGTGAGTGTAACGTTTACTGTTAATTTCTGATTGGTTATTTCACCTTTGTGTATTATGTATTTCACTTGCTTTGGCAATACAATACATTTCCCATGCCAATAATTCCCATTGAATTGAGAGAGTGAGAGCCACAGTCAGTAAGCATTAGGTAGTAATCAGTTATATTGTGGAGCAAGCTAGCACAAGGCATGAGGGGTTCAACTAGAATTTCGTTTTTTTATGTGGAGGTCCAAGAATCTGTTCAATGGTAATTTCAATTCTTCATATTTACACATTGTTTCTTGAAGAATATAACAAATTATGACCACGAGTGCCTTCCTGCTCTGCATAAGTGTGACTACTTTATACTGCAAAGCGATGTCAACGCTGGTCAAAACAACGCTGCGTGATTTCCATTCGAGTTGTTATAGCAAAAACAACACTGTACACAAAACATGACCATGTCCAGATGCTCTAAGTACTTGTGTTTTCTCACTCAACTTACTCAATTTACAGCAGAATGAGTGACGAAAACAAAATCCTTTGAGAAATGCTTGGGAACTGCACACACCCTTGCATTCTAGAGTAGGTTTTAAAGAGACAGTTTGATTATTCTCTGCTCCCTCTGAGAAGTCGCCTCACAATACCACAGCGTTCTTAGGTTGGAACTGGATTACGGGAATGGAAGAGGCAGTGCACTCGGCTCACAACAGAGGGAATGCAAATTGAAACGGAGATGAGGCAATCCGAAACGCAGCGTGCGTCGCAAACGCGCACCTTCTTTCCTACATAGGGTATTACTTTTGACCAGCGCCCTATAGGCCCTTGTCAAAAGTAGTGCACTGTATAGGGAATAGGGTGCGATTTGGGACTTAACCACTGGAAACACACTGCCTTCTAGTTAATTAGGGTCCAGACAAAGAAGTATTCATGCCTACCAATGAGTAATTAGACAAAACGTTCCCCTTTAACAAAATAAATTATTAAATACTAATATGGTCTAATATTCTAAGTCTTTGTAAAAGGAGACGGTAGCTAAGTTCCTTATTAAAACATAAAAATATCTCATAAAAACATTATTATTAAGGTCAAATGGACTAATAAATTCTGGGCTCCGGGGTGAAGTTTCCCCTAGTTAGAGATCTAGAATCAGGTTCCCTTCCCCTAACCCAAACTATATCTATTAGTGAGGAAAATGCTAAACTGACCCAAGGTCAGCATCTAAGGGCAGCTTCACCCTACAGTACATCGATACATTATGTCAGCTACACTTGAGCAATCAATAAAGGCTTATTGAATGCCACATTCAATGGCTCTCTAATGCATCTCAGTAACCAGTGTTTGACATGTCAGACACATCAAGCATAGGGAAAGTCATCGAAATGTATTCCATTTCAGTCGGCACATCCAGAGCGAATCTATGAAGATCATTCCATCCATATTTGTCATTTCAGGCCAAAAGCATTTGTGTGGTATGATACAAATGGCACAGACTGAAACCAAGTGAAGCAATATCCTGACAAATAGTTGAAAAAAAAACAATCACCCGATTTATAAAATCATATCTTTGTTTTATCCACATAACCAGACAGTGGTAAAGTCCTGCGGTAGTGTGCTTCAACTGGAAGACTCTCCAACAACAAATAAAACAGCAGACTACTCCATTTGAATTTAAACCATTGTCAAATAACTACATTGATTGTCTTCATAATTGTCAGCGCAGTTTGAAAGGTCCCTTGTAAGTTTGATTTTGCCCTAATACAAAACAAACCCTCCTCCACCTGTCCTTTGTGAAACTTCCCAGCATTGCTGCCACATGCACACAACACCATTTCCTTCATCCTGATCGAACAAGCTCTGCAATGACCTGCATAGTTAACAGCAGGCCAATTCATTCAAATATGAAAGTAGTCAAGGGACTCCACGTAATGATGCTGGAAGGCAGGGTTTGCCAAGTGCCCAGTCTCATGGCTGGTGCTGACCCACTCGCCAGAGCAACTTTGTCTGCCTTTCCTCTGTTAAGGAGCAACACGGCATCCCAAATGTAGCATCAGACTTAAATGATCACTTGACTCAAAAACATATATTTTTTTGTATTTTGTTCATTAATCCACTGTTGATATGGTCTCACAAATGTATTCTCGTCAGCAGTTACGTTTTTAAAACTTTCAGTAAAAAGCTACAAATGATGATGATGATGATAAATGCATTATATGATGCAAAACACATCACACTTGTTTACTAAAAGTGCTCTCTCTTAACTTTATTGCTGTGATGCACCATTTTTGGAGACCGTATCAACAGTGGACTAATGAACAAAATACTAAAGACGTTTTTTTGTTGTTGTTGAGCAAAGTGATCCTTTTAAATGCCTTATAATGTTCAACAGTTGAACTGATCTGGTCCGACTAGCACTTTAACACCTTCATGCCTTATTCATGGTTACCATCACACCCCAGCTCTGTTGATTGTATGCCCAGATACGTTGCTCATGCAGAAATGATAAACAAGCGGAAATAATAAATAAGCCCCGCACAAACGAGATAAAGATGGCAAAGTGCTGTTACTAGGAAAAAGAGCAAACAATCAATGAAAGACAAACTATTGTATGCTTACCACTAACGGAATCTTGATCGTTATCATATAAAATAGCACCTCAATACTTATTTTTCAATTGATGCAAAAAGAGTCTACTGCTGTTCTTGTTGATGTAATATCTATATTATTTTTTGTATTATTATTATTTGTATAATAACTCCCACGGAGGCCAATTAGGAACTACTTTAGTATTCATAACATAATGCAGATCATTGACATTCTAAACAAACAAGCAGAACTTAACGAAGGTGGAGGCCATCCTGATCCAGAAGGGAAATAGTGCTTGAGGGTTCAACTACAATGTGTTCAGGGAGAGCTAAGAAAGAGATATATTGTCAAGCAGTCTGAGATTTTGTGTATCTAATATATATGACCAGTGAAATCACATCTGGCCCCTTAACGTTGCGATCACACCGACCACCGGCTTCACAAAAAGTGTAAAAGCATCCGGTGCGTTAAGTGCGCTTGATTGTGTTTGAGTGTGTCTGAGTAGCTGCTATAGGCTTCAACATACCACTTTTAAAACCACATTTACCGAATACCCTGACGCTTTTAGAGAAAGCGGGGGGGGGGTCCAAATGTGTTTGCGAAAGATAAGGCCAGCAGGTTTGGACTAGATCAGACCCCCTGGAGTGAGAGGGAGCCAAAGGGAGGAGAGGCATGCAGGTTAAGAAGAGCGATACCCTCTGGAAACGAGTGAGAAAGTGAGGATAGGAAGAGAGTAGGGGGCATGGATAGAGAGGTAGGAGAGGCATGCAAGGCTTAGAAGAGTGAGATTCTTTTGGGAACGAGTGAGTGTGTGTGAGGATATTAAGAGAGTAGCGGGCATGGATAGACAGGTAGAAGAGGCATGCAAGGCTTAGAAGAGTGAGATCCTTTGGGAACGAGTGTGTGAGTGTGAGGATATGAAGAGAGTAGGGGGCATGGATAGACAGGTAGAAGAGGCATGCAAGGCTTAGAAGAGTGAGATCCTTTGGGAACGAGTGAGTGTGTGTGAGGATATGAAGAGAGTAAGGGGCATGCCATGCCGTGCAATGCAATGCAAAGCTATGCCATGCAGCGGGTAGAATACCTGGTGATCTCGGAGTCAGGGAGCAGGCCTAAGTGATAGTGAGGGAAGGGTATGGAGTGGAGGAGGCTTTTGTCACACTCCATGGGGGAATAGCAGCGGGGAGAAGGTGTTTTGTCACACAGTTTGTTCACAGTGCTGTAAACTGGCTCAGGAGGCCTGGGGGTAGGAGAATAGAGCAGAGAGAGTGGTTAGTACAGAGAGTAGGAGGAGACAGAGACAGAACAGAACAGAGGGACAGAGATAAACAGAACAGAATAAACAAATAACACCTATGTTATGGGAGTGGAAAAGGAAGAATTAAACCTTGGTTTATAAAGCATTTACATGTGCACTCAGGCTTTTGTTGTTTTACATGCAAAGCACCTACTGTTACATGTCTTTTTTATTTTTAGAATTTGGATTCCACAAAAATATCAGCACTCAATCACCCCCCTCCATGCTGTCGGCACAGAGAGCCCTCCTGCAGACTTCCACTTCACTAGTTTCAAGTTTAAACTTCACCACACGCCAAGCTAACATTACCGCTCCAGTGAGGTTTCCATCGCTTTATCTTTGACTATAAGCAAAAAAAGGTCAAACTTGTTTTTTAGTATGAAACAAAGTGATTTGCACCATGTACGTACCAGTAAAGGAAAGCCTACTACCATCAGTATGGGGTGGTAGCCGGTGACAACATATGCGGGAACTAAAATCTATATTCATTACTGAACAATCTGAAAATCTTTAAGCTTAATCAATTAATTAATTTTTATCAGCAATTTTGTCAATGTGCATTCCGAGTATGCACATCACTAAAGTGGCCTTGTGGTTAGTGTCCGCCCTGAGATTGGAAGGTTGGGAGTTCGATCCCCGGCCGAGTCATACCAAAGACAAAAAAATGGGACCCAAAGCATCTCTGCTTGGCACTCAGCATTAAGGATATAGGTTGAGGGAAAGGCCCTGCAATAGACTAGCGTCCTGTTCAGGGGGTATACCTATACATAAAGCTGCTACAGGAACAGGAGATGGGTGCAGGAGCCTATGAGCCACTCCGGCTCGCACAAGGCTACTTACTTACATCACTAAAACCCGCTCAGGGCAAAAAGAGGCCGCTTTGAAAGGAAACTGATATGAGAACTGTAACAGGGATCCATATTCAGACAGCACACATAAATTACTTTTTTTAAATATATCTGAGCTTAGGAAACTGAGCAAAACATAAATAATGCCTCTTAATGCTATAATCCCTATTTTTTAACTCAAATTAAATCACACTGACAGATTACAGTGAAGTTTATTGGTCATTTTTGCACTTTGCACAATTCTTTTGCACACGTATATGTATGTTACCCACTGCACACTCTGTCTTGCATTAGAGGATAAAATGAGGACAAAGATGTGTCACAGATGGAATGGGAGGACAAACATGAGGGTCAAACATGAGGGTCAGCGGTCATTTTGAAATGTCTCACCTCAACTGGAAGTGCTGCGAATCAAACCTGTGACCCTCTCCGTCATCTATTGAGGCATTTCTGATTGGGGAAGAGATGAGACCAACAAAGGAAGTGCAATAACAGAGTCAGAATCAGGGTGGCAATACGAAGGAAAACTGCAAAAAGGATCAGAATAGACATGGTTTTATTCATTAGAATTACGAATACTAATAGCTTTATATCTACAATATACTTTGTATGCATTCAGCACAAAAGCCAAACGAAGACAGAGCATGCATATGTGTTCTTTGTCTTTGACACAACAAACAGTTGGACGCATGCTACAGAGGATGACACAAAGTGTTTGATCAGGGAGAAATGTTTGATAATCAAATATATTCCTTCCAATAGAGACTACAAACGGGACCACCATAATGCATTTCTAAAATGACAAAGTCCTCATTGCCAAAGGTTCATTATTGATATGGTTCAATTACCCAACCTTGGGACAGACTAGGTTTGTTCCCACACTCGGGACTCGCTACATAGCTAGCTACATAGCCGTCTTTGTATCAAAGATAATTGTGTAGTCTAGAGCGATTTTCTAGGTTAGCTAGCCAGCTATTGTCGTTCTTTTAACGCAACGTAACTTAATCAACACTGCTAGCTAGCCAGCTAGCCCCCGAATAGCAGCACTGTCGAAACTATTACACTCGACGGAACGACTTGATTAGTGTAGTGTCAACAACGCACCCACTGCCAGCTAGCCTACTTCAGCAGTACTGTATCATTTTAATCATTTTAGTCAATAAGATTCTTGCTACGTAAGCTTAACTTTCTGAACATTCGAGACGTGTAGTCCACTTGTCATTCCAATCTCCTTTGCATTAGCGTAGCCTCATCTGTAGCCTGTCAACTATGTGTCTGTCTATCCCTGTTCTCTCCTCTCTGCACAGACCATACAAACGCTCCACACCGCGTGGCCGCGGCCACCCTAATCTGGTGGTCTCAGCGCGCACGACCCACGTGGAGTTCCAGGTCTCCGGTAGCCTCTGGAACTGCCGATCTGCGGCCAACAAGGCAGAGTTCATCTCAGCCTATGCCTCCCTCCAGTCCCTCGACTTCTTGGCACTGACGGAAACATGGATCACCACAGACAACACTGCTACTCCTACTGCTCTCTCTTCGTCCGCCCACGTGTTCTCGCACACCCCGAGAGTTTCTGGTCAGCGGGGTGGTGGCACCGGGATCCTCATCTCTCCCAAGTGGTCATTCTCTCTTTCTCCCCTTACCCATCTGTCTATCGCCTCCTTTGAATTCCATGCTGTCACAGTTACCAGCCCTTTCAAGCTTAACATCCTTATCATTTATCGCCCTCCAGGTCCCCTCGGAGAGTTCATCAATGAGCTTGATGCCTTGATAAGCTCCTTTCCTGAGGACGGCTCACCTCTCACAGTTCTGGGCGACTTTAACCTCCCCACGTCTACCTTTGACTCATTCCTCTCTGCCTCCTCCTTTCCACTCCTCTCCTCTTTTGACCTCACCCTGTCACCTTCCCCCCCTACTCACAAGGCAGGCAATACGCTCGACCTCATCTTTACTAGATGCTGTTCTTCCACTAACCTCATTGCAACTCCCCTCCAAGTCTCCGACCACTACCTTGTATCCTTTTCCCTCTCGCTCTCATCCAACACCTCCCACACTGCCCCTACTCGGATGGTATCGCGCCGTCCCAAACTTCGCTCTCTCTCCCCCGCTACTCTCTCCTCTTCCATCCTATCATCTCTTCCCTCTGCTCAAACCTTCTCCAACCTATCTCCTGATTCTGCCTCCTCAACCCTCCTCTCCTCCCTTTCTGCATCCTTTGACTCTCTATGTCCCCTATCCTCCAGGCCGGCTCGGTCCTCCCCTCCCGCTCCGTGGCTCGACAACTCATTGCGAGCTCACAGAACAGGGCTCCGGGCAGCCGAGCGGAAATGTAGGAAAACTCGCCTCCCTGCGGACCTGGCATCCTTTCACTCCCTCCTCTCTACATTTTCCTCCTCTGTCTCTGCTGCTAAAGCCACTTTCTACCACTCTAAATTCCAAGCATCTGCCTCTAACCCTAGGAAGCTCTTTGCCACCTTCTCCTCCCTCCTGAATCCTCCTCCCCCTCACCCCCCTCCTCCCTCTCTGCAGATGACTTCGTCAACCATTTTGAAAAGAAGGTCGACGACATCCGATCCTCGTTTGCTAAGTCAAACGACACCGCTGGTTCTGCTCACACTGCCCTACCCTGTGCTCTGACCTCTTTCTCCCCTCTCTCTCCAGATGAAATCTCGCGTCTTGTGACGGCCGGCCGCCCAACAACCTGCCCGCTTGACCCTATCCCCTCCTCTCTTCTCCAGACCATTTGCGGAGACCTTCTCCCTTACCTCACCTCGCTCATCAACTCATCCCTGACCGCTGGCTACGTCCCTTCCATCTTCAAGAGAGCGAGAGTTGCACCCCTTCTGAAAAAACCTACACTCGATCCCTCCGATGTCAACAACTACAGACCAGTATCCCTTCTTTATTTTCTCTCCAAAACTCTTGAACGTGCCGTCCTTGGCCAGCTTTCCCACTATCTCTCTCTGAATGACCTTCTTGATCCAAATCAGTCAGGTTTCAAGACCAGTCATTCAACTGAGACTGCTCTTCTCTGTATCACGGAGGCGCTCCGCACTGCTAAAGCTAACTCTCTCTCCTCTGCTCTCATCCTTCTAGACCTATCGGCTGCCTTCGATACTGTGAACCATCAGATCCTCCTCTCCACCCTCTCCGAGTTGGGCATCTCCGGCGCGGCCCACGCTTGGATTGCGTCCTACCTGACAGGTCGCTCCTACCAGGTGGCGTGGCGAGAATCTGTCTCCTCACCACGCGCTCTCACCACTGGTGTCCCCCAGGGCTCTGTTCTAGGCCCTCTCCTATTCTCGCTATACACCAAGTCACTTGGCTCTGTCATAACCTCACATGGTCTCTCCTATCATTGCTATGCAGACGACACACAATTAATCTTCTCCTTTCCCCCTTCTGATGACCAGGTGGCGAATCGCATCTCTGCATGTCTGGCAGACATATCAGTGTGGATGACGGATCACCACCTCAAGCTGAACCTTGGCAAGACGGAGCTGCTCTTCCTCCCGGGGAAGGACTGCCCGTTCCATGATCTCGCCATCACGGTTGACAACTCCATTGTGTCCTCCTCCCAGAGCGCTAAGAACCTTGGCGTGATCCTGGACAACACCCTGTCGTTCTCAACTAACATCAAGGCGGTGGCCCGTTCCTGTAGGTTCATGCTCTACAACATCCGCAGAGTACGACCCTGCCTCACACAGGAAGCGGAGCAGGTCCTAATCCAGGCACTTGTCATCTCCCGTCTGGATTACTGCAACTCGCTGTTGGCTGGGCTCCCTGCCTGTGCCATTAAACCCCTACAACTCATCCAGAACGCCGCAGCCCGACTGGTGTTCAACCTTCCCAAGTTCTCTCACGTCACCCCACTCCTCCGCTCTCTCCACTGGCTTCCAGTTGAAGCTCGCATCCGCTACAAGACCATGGTGCTTGCCTACGGAGCTGTGAGGGGAACGGCACCTCAGTACCTCCAGGCTCTGATCAGGCCCTACACCCAAACAAGGGCACTGCGTTCATCCACCTCTGGCCTGCTCGCCTCCCTACCACTGAGGAAGTACAGTTCCCGCTCAGCCCAGTCAAAACTGTTCGCTGCTCTGGCCCCCCAATGGCGGAACAAACTCCCTCACGACGCCAGGACAGCGGAGTCAATCACCACCTTCCGGAGACACCTGAAACCCCACCTCTTTAAGGAATACCTAGGATAGGATAAGTAATCCTTCTCACCCCCCTTTAAGATTTAGATGCACTATTGTAAAGTGACTGTTCCACTGGATGCCATAAGGTGAATGCACCAATTTGTAAGTCGCTCTGGATAAGAGCGAAACTAAATCCATGCTCTTCAACCGATCGCTACCTGCACCTACCCGCCTGTCCAACATCACTACTCTGGACGGCTCTGACTTAGAATACGTGGACAACTACAAATACTTAGGTGTCTGGTTAGACTGTAAACTCTCCTTCCAGACCCATATCAAACATCTCCTATCCAAAGTTAAATCTAGAATTGGCTTCCTATTTCGCAACAAAGCATCCTTCACTCATGCTGCCAAACATACCCTTGTAAAACTGACCATCCTACCAATCCTCGACTTTGGCGATGTCATTTACAAAATAGCCTCCAATACCCTACTCAACAAATTGGATGCAGTCTATCACAGTGCAATCCGTTTTGTCACCAAAGCCCCATATACTACCCACCATTGCGACCTGTACGCTCTCGTTGGCTGGCCCTCGCTTCATACTCGTCGCCAAACCCACTGGCTCCATGTCATCTACAAGACCCTGCTAGGTAAAGTCCCCCCTTATCTCAGCTCGCTGGTCACCATAGCATCTCCCACCTGTAACACACGCTCCAGCAGGTATATCTCTCTGGTTACCCCCAAAACCAATTCTGTCTTTGGCCGCCTCTCCTTCCAGTTCTCTGCTGCCAGTGACTGGAACGAACTGCAAAAATCTCTGAAACTGGAAACACTTATCTCCCTCACTAGCTTTAAGCACCAACTGTCAGAGCATCTTACAGATTACTGCACCTGTACATAGTCCACCTATAATTTAGCCCAAACAAACTACCTCTTTCCCAATTGTATTTAATTTATTTATTTATTTTGCTCCTTTGCACCCCATTATTTTTATGTCTACTTTGCACATTCTTCCATTGCAAAACTACCATTCCAGTGTTTTACTTGCTATATTGTATTTACTTTGCCACCATGGCCTTTTTTGCCTTTACCTCCCTTCTCACCTCATTTGCTCACATTGTATATAGACTTGTTTATACTGTATTATTGACTGTATGTTTGTTTTACTCCATGTGTAACTCTGTGTCGTTGTATCTGTCGAACTGCTTTGCTTTATCTTGGCCAGGTCGCAATTCTAAATGAGAACTTGTTCTCAACTTGCCTACCTGGTTAAATAAAGGTGAAATAAATAAATTAAATAAAGAGCGTCTGCTAAATGACTTAAATGTAAATGTAAATGTGGTAGGCCATCATTGTAAATAAGAATGTTCTTAACCGATTTGTCTAGTTAAATAAAGGTAAAATATTATTATTTTTTAAAAGCACCTTAAGTTGAAATAATGAACGATTTGTGCGCAGTATTTGTCCATTATGTGAGCATTTATATAATGGACAAATGTGTGTGCCGTTTATATTTTCTAATACACTTTATGTGCAGTACAATTAAGAAAGTTGTTGTGGAGTGTACAGACGTGCACGTATCATTCACAGTGTATAAGTGTGAACGTGTGTGATGCTCCATTGGTTGCAGGGCTGCATTAGCCATTCTTTTTGCTCCTGCCGATGAAACCAGTGTGGTTGGATATAAGCCATGTCCTGCTCAGTGGCCCACTTTCTATCTCTCCCCGTACTACGCTCCCTCACCACCCCACCCCCCTACTACCCCCACTTCGTGTCGCATGGCCCAGGCTCGTGATGCCTCTACTTGGCCACAGCTCTGAGTATGCCGCAGTACAGCACAGACCCAGATCTCACTCTCCTCCTGCTGCTACGCTCCTGCACTCTCTAAGCTCACTTCTCTGAGTCTAATTGATGAAATACGATCCGATCACAGCTCCCAGCTAGCTTCTTCTTGTATAATTCCTATCAAGACACTCAAGACACAATGAAGGGTGCCTTGATGGGAAAAGTAAGCCCCACTATAAACATTTTTTTTACATTTTCCATTTAGCGAATGGTGGCCATAATCCCCTTTTTTTTCAGTCCATAGACTACCCCTCTTATTAAAGAGCACCTTTATACCAAGTCTCCACAGCCTTATGGTTTTTACCC
Organism: Oncorhynchus gorbuscha; assembly: GCF_021184085.1. NCBI lineage: Eukaryota > Metazoa > Chordata > Actinopteri > Salmoniformes > Salmonidae > Oncorhynchus > Oncorhynchus gorbuscha. Next base: position 44,202,869 of record NC_060188.1, on the reverse strand, counting down.
ATTCAAGTGCAGCAGCTCATTGTTTTTAATTGCCTCATGTGTCATGAGTTCATATCCCCGAGCTGACAAGGTACAAATCTGTCGTTCTGCCCCTGAACAGGCAGTTAACCCACTGTTCCTAGGCCGTCATTGAAAATAAGAATTTGTTCTTAACTGACTTGCCTAGTTAAATAAAGCTTTAAAAAAATAGTAAGGTGCCTTAAAGTCACAGTTAAACTGACTACGACCACTCTTCAGCTGCTTCTGTAGCCAGCTTTAGTGAAATATTGAAATCAAACATCAACTTAAATGTCTAATGTATCACAGACCCATACATTTGAGGCCCATTCACCGTTTTTGTAGGCCACAAGTAGATTGCATGTTGTGCTTTACATTAACAAACTTTGATTTCAAGTATTGTTTGTCTAATCTAATTTAAACAGAGCAGAGATAGTGACACTGTCACGATCGTCTGAATGAATAGACCAAGGCGCAGCGTACTTAGAGTCCCACATGTTTAATAAATATGAAACTCACCAAAAACAATACAGGAGAAAATGAAACGTGACGTTCTGGGCTGCTCACAAGCAGCTACACAAAAACAAGATCCCACAAAAACCCAGTGGGAAAAGGCTGCCTAAATATGATCCCCAATCAGAGACAACTGCTGCATCTGATTGGGAACCATACCAGGCCAACATAGAAATGAAAAAACTAGACTACCCACCCATGTCACATCCTGACCTAACCAAAATAGAGAATAAAAAGGATCTCTAGGGTCAGGGAGTGACAGACACTGACTGTAGATGCAGTTGAGATCCGCTATCCCATGGCTGAGCCTGGTCTTGCGGGAATCTCCGCAGCCTGCAGCAAATACAGTAAGCTCCAAAAGTATTGGGACAAATGTTCTTGTTGCTTTGGCTCTGTATTCCACGTCTTTAGATTTCGAAATGATACAATGACTATGAGGTTAAACCCAGAGACCACCAAAGAAAACCATTATTTCCAATACAAACTGAAGAGATTAAATCAGAAGATCATACAAATGATTGTAAAATGAAATAGAAGAAAGAAAAAAGAAAAAATATATATATATTAATGTGTATATATATATATATATATATATATATATATATATATATATATATATATATATATATATATATATATATATATATATATATATATCCTTATGCTTTCATTGAAGGCCCAGAAGGCCCTCACACTTCCCCACAGCATATACAGTAAGTTAATTTGTTCCAATACTTTTAGTCCCTTAAAATGGGAGGGACTATGAAAAAAACTGGTGTAATTTCTAAATGGTTCACCTGATACGGATGAAATTACCCTCAATTTAAAGTTGACAGTCTGCACTTTAACATCATAGCAATTGTACTATTTCAAATGCAAAGTGCTGTAGTACAGAGCCAAAACATTTGTTACTGTCCTAATACTTTTGGAGCTCTCTGTATACACCACCCCAGCATGGCTATGAATCACAGCCCCAATGCTATTCTACATCTCCCTCTCTGTCTCCCCACTCATTTCATGCTATTCCTGTCTGAATAGATAGTCTGCCCTGAGGGGTGCTTTCTCCTGCTGGGGGCTCATTTAATTACGGCTGCATCCCACATCCCAAATGGCACCCTATTCCCGGGCTCTGGTCAAAAGTAGTGCCCTATGTAAGGAATAAGGTGCCATTTGGGACGCAGCCTACATTTGTTGAGCCGTGTCACAGTATCAAAGCCAGCCAAGCATGCTGTCAGCTGCAGAGGCACACAGACTGGCAGCCATTCAGGGCCAAACGCGTGCTCAGTTTCTGTCAGCTACACATCTCCCCAATTGGTCTGACAGAAACACAGAAGGATTTGGCAGACAGCAGGCGTGACCTGTCGTTACTATTTGCAGTGACTGAATCAGCAAGTCCTTGTGCGTCTACCTTACAGAGCGCCTACCTGGGCATTGGGGACAAACTTATAATAATAATAATAATACATCCCATTTAGCCAACGAGGCAATTTAGAGATTTATACTGCGATAACTTTGTCTGTGAGGTGTAAATGGACTTATTTGGATATTTTATAACACCTTTGTACAGTATGTGATGGTTAGTGCTGAGCTATTTTATCGAATTGTAGGCAGTGGTGGAAAAGGACTCAATGAAAGATACCTTAATAGAAAATGACTCAAGTAAAAGTGCAAGTCACCCAGTAAAATACTACCTGAGTAAAAGTTTTAAAAAATTGGTGTTACATATTCTTAAGTATAAAAAGTGAATGTAATTGCTAAAATATATCAAAAGTAAAAGTACGAATAATAAAACATTCCTTATATTAAGCAATTTTCTTGTTTTAGTTTTATTTACGGATAGCCAGGGTCACACTTCAACACACAGAAATCATTTAAAAACAAAGCATTTGTGTTTAGTGAGTCCGCCAGATGAGAGGCAGTAAGGATGACCAGGGATGTTCTCTTGATAAGTGTGCGACTTGGACCATTTTCTGTCCTGCTAAGCATTCAAAATGTAATGAGTACTTTTGGGTGTCAGGGAAAATGTATGGAGTAAAAAGTGCATAATTTTCTTTAGGAATGTAGTGAAGTAAAACATGTTAAAAATTTAAATGGTAAAGTACAGATACCCCCAAAAAATACTTAAGTTGTACTTTAATGTATTTTATTTTTCATTTTATTAAACAACTAATTGACAACTATTTCATTGCGCACATTACACAGTTTCTCTAGGTAAATTAGATCAAGCCCAAACTGTGCAATGTAGTAAGGAGTTGCAGTTTCCAACAGGCCAAAATTCTACATAACGCAGAAAGTGGTAATTGACTACAAAGACCACAATCCATTGCGCATCTACTTGTCCAGTCTGTGTGTTTTTTTCACCTGCTACATTAGGCTGATACAGAGAAGGTGACAGAAGAATGTGTGATTGAGTGGGAGAGAGCAGTTACTTTGCGAGATATCTCTACCTGAAAATTCATGATCTAAGTGATTGATAGCTGGTATTCAACAGGCATAAAAGTATGCCTTATTTACTCCGAAGAACTACTAAAATAGAGATTTTGTAATAAAATAAAACAAATACAATACACAACTGAAAAATGTTTTTAAAGTAAAGTAATGTGAATAAATGATGGTTGATAAGTGATAAGCACTACCATTCACTTTCATTGTTTTATTCTGTGTTCCAGCATTCAAACCACATAATGCATAGTGCTTTTAACGTAAAATAAATAAACCGAAATTGAAAACCGTGATTATTTTTTAAATGATCGAACTAAAACAAAACTAATTTCAAAAAGCACTAATCACTCACAACTAGTGATGGCACTACACGTGTCAGCAATGGAGGTTATCAAAATTGTTGTTGAATTAATTTCGCATTAATTTACAGATTCTGGTAATGCTATATTTCCCATGAACCTGTCAACAATTTTGGTGTTTAAAAAAGGTGTTCAAAACTCTGAACAAAAGATGACTTCATACACAAACAAAAAAAGTGGAGAAAAGCACTGCATTAGGCCCTTTATAGTACCAAGATCAATGAATCCCCAAGGGAGAGATCTCAAACATGAACCAAAACTGAAAATTGTGATTTCTTAATATGTTTTTAAATCTTAATTTCATCTAAGACAAAAACTATTTGGATGTTCCATATAGCTGAATTCTAGCTTGAATATATACTTATTCATGCTACTATACTAGAACTACTTTACATGTATAATGTTATTGTCAAATCTCATGGATCTTATGGAGTGGGCCAAAGGGTACCAGTCTGATTTCAGTCACTGATAAAGTTAGATTGCAGTGGATCAGGGAGGAGTGAGGAATGTGGGCCGAGGTCACGTCAGACGAAGTGACAAGGAGCAGTTATATTACACACTGTTGGATTCTGGGTTAAACTTTGAACGTTGCTACACTAGAGACACGATCGATCAGAAGTAATACTATAGTGTCTGAGGGGTGGTAGAGAATGGAGGTCACATCAGAAGTGAATGGTTATCTGTAGGAGACAGATGGTTTTGGAATGTGCTGGGTGGACGGGAGGAAGTCACAGGAGCGCTGTAAGTGAAACGGGTGGAGTGCTTTGGATTAGACATCAAGGGGGTTGAGGTCAGGTCAGGTCACCTGAAGGGAGACAGAACGGTTTAATACTGTATCACTTCGTCTTCCTGTCGAACAATAAGATGTAAGGAGAGAAGGAGGAGTGTCTAAAGTGGAGTATATATATATATGTATATACTCGTGGTGGTGGGAACATGTCTTTATCTGAATACAGCTGTGTTCTCTAGTGTCCGTGCGTTATTTACTCTGAAAATTAGAACCTAACAACACACACCGCCTGAGTTCCTGCCTAGCAACAGAGATGTATTGGCCGTCTAGATGTGGAAGGAGGACACGCCGACTAATAGAAGGGTATAAATACTTGTGCTGGTGGGAACATGTCTTTGTCTTTTCAGCTGTTTGACCCAGTGGGTGAATAAACTTGGTTTGAGCTTTGACTAGTCTGTTCGAAGCACAAAATGGCAAAGTTGGGTTTAAGCTTGCAAGAAGGCAGCCATTTCCAATGTTTAGCTAGTAAATTTGACTTCAATTAAAACTAACCCTGTAAATTCAGGAATTAAACTGAAATACCTATTCAATCATTTAAAAAAGGCTTAATTCAAATCACTTCCTGAATTGACTGACTTCAATTTTAATTGACCCCAACCCTGTTAACTATCAGGGCCACCCTCTGAATTAAAGAGCCACTGAACATGCTGATTGACACGTGGGTTTATCTGTTGCTCATTAGAAAAAATAGATTTCAGTCTTGGAGGTGTTTCTCCTGACCTATTCTTCACGTTTGGATAGTGTTTGCCCCCCATGAGACACTGTAGTTCCCACGCCCCAAGAAGTCTCGACCATTGTTACCCTCCCTTCCAGGATGGCTACAAGACACTCCCCCACCCTCCCTTCAACAAATCAGATCACAACTCTGCTCTGCATTCTGCTCCTCGCAGAAACTCAAATAGGAAGTACCCGTGCTAAGGTCTATTCAACGCTGATCTGACCAATCAGAATCCATGCTTCAAGATTGTTTTGATCACGTGGACAAGGAAATGCTCCGGGTAGCCTCTGAGAATGGCATTGACGTATACACGGACAGTAACTGAGTTCTGTGACTATACACGGACAGTGACTGAGACTGTGACTATTAAAACCTACCCAAACCAAAAAACGTGGATAGATGGCAGCATTCGCACAAAACTGAAAGTGTGAACCACCACATTTAACCACGGCAAAGTGACTGGGAATATGGTCAATACAAACAGTATAATTATTTATTCCATCTGTAAGGCAATCAAACAGGCAAAAGTTCAGTACAGAAACAGAGTGGAGTAGCAATTTAACGGCTCAGACATGAGAAGCATGTGGCAGGGTCTATAGACAATCCCGGATTGCAAAGGAAAAACCAGAAACGTCGTAGACACCGACGTCTTGCTCCCGGACAAGCTAAACACCTTCTTCGCCCACTTTGAGGATAACAGTGCCACCGACGTGGTCCGCTCCCAAGGACCGTTCTCTGTGGCCGACATGAGTAAGACATTTAAGCTTGTTAACCCTCGCAAGGCTACCGGTCAAGACAGTATCCCTAGCCGCGTCCTCAGAGCATGCGCAGACCAGCTGGCTGGAGTGTTTACGGACATATTCAATCTCTCCCTATCCCAGTCTCCACTTGCTTCAAGATGTCCAGCATTGTTCCTGTATTTAAATTATTTGGCACTCTAGTACTGATCTATTATGCATTCTGTTTCAGTTACGGAACACATCAAGACAAATTCGATTGATGTGGTCGGATACATTTGAATAAAGTGGCTTGCAGTTGGTCTTAGTTTCTCTTGTCGTGATGATCGTCTAGACTTTCTTGTCTTGGAAAGCTGATTACAGGTTTGAAACATCTCTTCTCCACATGGTCGGCTAAGTCATTTCTTGTTGCTCTGAATTTGCCTGGACATTGAGCCAATCAACTCGCAGCCCATGTAGGATATTGCTTGGAGTAACACGTATGCCATGTGTCAGAGTAAATGCAAATTCACTATATCAAACACTCTACTTCTCTCCTTTAGTAGAAGCTTTATTGGAAACTCCATCACCCCCCCCCACGTCGTAACAGCACTTGTCCTTCCACTCTGGGAGTTATAGAATATAGACAGTGGTTCAGTGCTACGACAAACTCCTCTTGAAGGGAGGCTCCTTCCTTTGGAAAGGGAGCGCCGGTTTAATGTGGATGTTAAGTGTGTGAGTGTGTGAGTGTGTGAGTGAGTGAGTGAGTGAGTGAGTGAGTGAGTGAGTGAGTGAGTGAGTGAGTGAGTGAGTGAGACAGAGATTTTCAGGTTAAGCACCCACTCAGAAAAATCAACTGCCTTGCAGAAAACATCTCACTGAAAAAACCCAGAATGAAAACCATCTGCAACCACTACTGATGTAAAACCACAGAAGGGATAGACCAACTTCCAAAATTAAAATAACTAGATCAAAGAATAAACCATTTTGTGAAACCCTGAAATAGCTAGTTTGTTGTCTTACGCTGAATTGATTGTTCAGAGCCGCGATAGTCTGGTCCATGAATTACATACATATAAGATTAAAGGACGAAGCGGAAAAACTACAAAGGTCGTAAAGGTACAAAACCTGACTATGCCATCCTTCAGTATATCTTCACATGCATCTCAAATATACCGCCAGATCAAACATAGTGCTTCAACACAACACAGTTGAAAGAATGGACTTGAGTGGAGGACAGAATTGGACCAAAACAGCTGGGTCAAAGGAATTAGGAAGGGAGGTGCAGGAGGGGGGGGGGCTTGTAATCCTCAAAGCAATCAATTCCATCAACTTGTAACGTCGTCTAGAAATGCTTTTGAGTTTCAATACAAAACGGGGTGGATTGAAGTGACGAGACTCTACTTGTAATACTACTGGCGTCTAGTAGGAAGGGATGTAATTACCGTAAGAAGGAAAAACCATCCAACCTGTTTATGTCCTCTTCCCCGAGTAGTTGGTTTGGGAGGGGGGAGTACCTTCCGGGGGAGATGGGCATGGGGGAAAGACTGCACTTGTATTCCAGAGTGCCGTTGTTTCCCACGGAAGAGATATGATTTTCCATTGCTGGAGAGAAAGCTTGAAAGAAACAAAAAGGGTGTACACAACACTTCAGACTTCAGCTTTCTGACATTAATAACCTATCAATCAATAAAATGAATGTCGTTTCGAGGCCCACACACTAATGCTTTGGAATTTAAGTTTACATGGCAAGGGAGAAAGGTAAGTACTACGTAGCAAACACAATGCACTCTAAAACAATCCCAACTCACATAACGTTCTTGTGAAGCCTCTGTATCTAAACTCAGGGATAGTGAACAAGCATACCGCATCAGTGTGAATGAAACATATTTGTTTGCGAAGTGAAAGAAGACTGTCCAGGTCTACAACAGCAGAGGTTGCTCACATCATTTGTAACTCAAATGCTGCCCTGTTGTACACAACTCGGACGACAGACTAAAGTTACGTCTCTGTAAGGCGGTTTCACAGACACAGACTAAGCCTAGTGCTGGACTAAGAACTTTTATTGAAGAACCTCCATTGAGCATGCATTTTAGTCCAGGTCTAAACGTCATCTGTGTCTGGGAAACTGGCCAAACGGGTGGGTAGAGGGGTGAAAAAGAGGTGACAAACTCACAGTGCGTGATATCAGGTGGCCCATAGGGATCTGATAAGTAAACACTGGTGGGCTTGCCCACCTTCAGGTAGACAACGTCAGACGTGTTCTTCAGTATGGCTACTGCCTCCTCGTGGGAGACCTCTTCCAGAGTGTAGTTGTTCACCTGTGTGCATGGAGAAAATCTCAGGCATAACGTAAGAAAGTTAAAGGGTGACTGCACTTCCCGATTTGGCCTCCTTTTAAGATTTGGTTCATTAAATCATCCACTTTTACAAAGTAATTCACTTAAAAAGGCCCAAATACATTAAATACCCTATCCATAACAGATTTAAATAGAACTTGAATCAAACAAATGAACACAATCTTATCCAATCCAACAGGGTGCTATTTTTATTGGACCAATATTAGTCCTGGCAGCTACTGTTTATTTGATCTGTACTGTGCTTGAGAGAGATTTCGGCCATGACTGAATTCAAAAGTGAGTTTGTTTTTGGGTGTGGTTTGATGTGAGAGTCCCTTGTGTCTGTTCGCAGGTGGGAAGATTTACCTAAATTATTTAGCCAATTAGCTACATCCGGCTGGTGTGCAACCCTGGCAAAGTTGTATACACTTTCGATAGACAATCTCAGGGACTAGTTAGGGACCGTCAATAAATTGCAGAGTGTAAATGGGACAATATTTTCATGTTGCATATCTTTTAGTTATCTCATTAAAGGCTTTCAATATTTGTAAATTCATATCTACAATTTATAGTTGGTTTGAAGTTAAGTCATTGAAATGTGGAGCTATTGACCTTTTAAAATATTGTCATATGTACATTGTAGTCAATCTATGTAGTCAATTATTTTTGTGACTCACAGCGATGCCACATAAGCCATTCTCAAAGCGAGAAGTTGCTTTTAAGGGGCAGTCGCTCTTTAAACCTTACGTTCCACTCCTTTAATGCCAGACTGACATGGTGCTGCCAAGTGCAGCCTGCCAAATGTAGATTATGATAGCCCAGGATCCTCCAGAGCTGGAGGCAGCAGGAAGGTAGCTAGTTGAATTTAACTGTGTTTAAGCAACTCACTTGCTACAACACTATAACAACACTACACAACAGATTTCTGTTGGCTTTTACCTCGTACACATCAAAAAGGTTTCATGAAGACAGGAACAATTTTACAAAACATTTTGAATTTATTTGAATAAATAGATAGATACAACAACAGGTTAAAATCAGACGAAGAGCTAACAGGCTAAAACTAGGATTAAAAGAAAAAAAAACAGGTAAAAGCATAACATCTAGAAAACATGCTCTCCTCTATCCTTGCTTCCAACTAAAAATACATTTATGCTTGATCCATAAATGCGTTCCAAAAGGTCCGTACGGAGGGTGTGATCCAATTGCGGAGGCCAAATCAAGCTTTATACTGCATCGCTGTGCACTTCCCAAATTGCGTAACAATGCAGAGTGCTCCGTATGGCTACGTATATCTCTTCATTGACATGATTGTTTGACGGTAGGTGGGGGCGGTACGTCCCCTATAAACATAAACTCACTTCCTTGACAACAGCTCTGCCGGGCGCTAGATGTAAGAATGCCCTGACTTAGAAAGATGCTGCATCGCAGTAAATGCTGTACGGCGAATGCAGACGCCGGGATGAGCATAAATCGTCTTTAACACGGCCACTCTCCTATTCACCTTAGTACACCTGAATGTAATCAACTCAAATTGGTGAGAAGGGCCTACAATTAAACTATCAGCCAGTCCTGAATTAACATACATATTCTTCACACATTCAATTGGCACACTTAACTATGGCAGGATATGCTATTACTGAAAACAGGGCCCTTTAACAAATAAACATTTACACATTCATACACACAATGGGCAATATATGGGTCTCTGTTTATACACTAAATTAGTGTGTGACTGTAAAATAATTATACCGCATAACCTTCATAACACATATATTTAACATCCTTCATAAGGAGTTTTCAAAATAAAAGTCCCATTGAATAGATTTATTTACAACATAAATCTATATTTTACTGTCACAGTACCCAACCTTCTTACACACTACTCACTATTTCGTTGCACAATGGATAAATAAAGCTACATTTTATTTTCAAAACTCCTTATGAATGATGTTTAATAAATGTGTTATGAAGATTGTTACGCAGTATAACACTTTGACAGTACAGTATGGTCCACCTATGGGGGATGAGGACAGGGCAAGGTATGGGTAGTGAAGCTGCAGTAACTTACCATAAGCAGCCTGTCTCCAACCTGCAAGCGCTGGTCCTTCTGTGCTGCACCGCCATCTATGATCTTAGTTACATAGATGCTGTTGTCCCCCGGGATGTGCTGGTTGCCCACCCCTCCTGCGATGCTAAAGCCCAGCCCTGAGGAGAAATAGATGTGGGGTGGAGGTTAAAAAAAAGGTATTGTGGCCTAGTGTGGTCTAGAAGTCTGGGCTGCGGCCTCTGGATCACAAGCACAAGCCACTTACACTCAGTAACAGTTTATTAGGTACAACACCACATTCACGAAAATGGATTGCTCCTACAGACAGTGAGTCACATGGCCGTGGCTTGTTAAATAAAGCAGGCAGACAGGCATTCAGATACTGTTCGACTGAACGTTGGAATGGGCAACACGAGGGACCTAAGCAACTTCGAATGCTGTATGGTCGTCGGTACCAGGCGCAACAGATCCCTCCTGGGCTTTTCATGACGACAGTGTCTAGTGTTTACCGAGAATGGTGTGGCAAACAAAAACATCCAGTCAGCGGTAGGACTGTGGGCGAAAACAGCTCGTTGATGAGGTCCAAGGAGAATGGCAAGAATCGTGCAAGCTACCAGGCGGACCAGAAACGGCATCTCAGAACGGCATCTCCAACACTGGACAATGACATCGAGTTCAGTTTACTTGAGTGGCCTGCCCAGTTCCCAGACCTCAACCCAATAGAGCATCTTTGAGATGAGATGGAACGGGCTGTTCACAGCATGAATATACTGCCGCCCAATCTGCAGCAACTGCATGATGCCATCACGTCAGCATGGACCAACATCCATGTGGAATGTATCCGACACAGATTTCAGACCGTTCTGGAGGCAAAGAGGGGTCCGACCTGGTACTAGATGGGTGTACCTAATAAACTGTCCAGTGAGTGTATATTAGTACACTTCACAGACACCTGAAGCACTGGAAAATAGACTTGAAGGATAGAAAGATCATTCAGCAAAGAGAGCCTTGTGTTTTTGCTGCTTCACGGATATGCTGCTTCTGCGGCAAGTATAGCATGTTTCATTGATTACAGTGGGTTTGTCTCAACTCCGGCCAACTGACATGTGAAAAACACATGGGACGCTTATAGTCAGGGTAAGAAAATAGCAGCATCAATTATAGACCACACAATGTCGCTTTCCAAATCTCCTCTCCTCCCTCATTAATCTCCCAATCTGGGGTATTCACTAGGAGACAAAAGTGCTCAAAATGGGGAGGGACTAACCTGAACTTAAGATTCCACATTTTTTGTTGGAAAACGTTTTCATTTGCAAAACGCTTTGCCACAGTGTGCCCTAATGAATACACCCATGGATTCACTGCAGCTTTTCCCCAGTGATGACTCATCTCTTTGATATAAATAATGCATCAAAGTTATTTCTTAGTGTGGGGGCTGGGGGGGTGGTACAACCCCCCACTGATAAAATACTAAATAAAACAAAGGATACTGGATGTGCATGGTTATCCGGTTTACCCTTAAAAATCACTGATACTTACTGAGCAAAAGAGAAAGAAATGAAGACAAGGCGAAAGGAAGTGAGTTGTAGATACAGACAGAGGGATATATTGAGAAAGTAATGATGATGATGGGGGGGATTGAGACATGGAGAGATGAAAATTGAGACAGAGAGAGATGAAAATTGAGACAGAGAGAGATGAAAATTGAGACAGAGAGAGATGAAAATTGAGAAAAGAGAGAGACGAAAATTGAGACGGAAAGGGAAAGGGAATGGGAAGTTGTCCAACATGGTGTAATGTAAAAACCTTTCACATTTTACCTGAGGGTTCAATCCCCAAAATATGAGATAGATAGAAAGATGAGAGGGAGTGTAAAACAACCTTTTGGTCCTTTGATGAGTTTGATCTCAATGACAGTTTCCAGCATGGGTCTCCTCCGGCGAACGTAGAGGCTGACGATGGAGCCGGCCACCTTCAGTGCCTCCACAGCCTTACTGTGGGACACCTCGGACACGTCGGCATCATTCACCCGCAGGATGCAGTCATTCACTCTGCAAGGGAAAAAAGAGGATGGGAACATGAGCCTTAACCTGGATAGTATTTGTGCGTGCATGTACGTGTACGTGTGGCAGGGGGAGTAGAAGGCCCCTGCTGCAGTGTGACCCTTTAACCCCTTCAGGAGCCCCACAAACATCCATGCCCCCACGTTCAAGAACAGAACTCTCCTGAGGCGCATTGTAAGGGACCAGCTGGGACCCCATGCACACACACACTCAAGCAGAGCGAGAGATTCTGCCTATTTACACACATAAAAGCTGTGTTTCTATGCTTGTGCTCAGCATGATGCCTTGGTCTGCAGTGAGTTCTGTTCATTTGTTGTACACTATATACATTTACAGCACAACGTCCAAAGTTGAATGGATACTGCAAATTGGCCAGTGTTGATTTATCAGAGTTATATTTCTAGTGTTGATTGAGGTTGAGTCAGTGGTGTCAAATATCCCAAATTGTTGGTGTTAATAACCAGAGCTATTGTTTTACACTGTGGAGAGCCCATCATTAACGTATTTTCCAGCATGCTCTACTGCAGGTAGCTTTTTTAGGATTGTTTTTAGTCTGTGTTTTTGCATGTTCATTGATTGATTGATTAAACTTGTGCTACACAAAGATAAATAACATATAGTTTTCTTAACTAATCCGATCAGTTAGTTAGATGTATTGCACCTTTACTGAAATGGTTGTTCCAGGTTAAATGGTTAAGGTAGTCTCCTTTACCCATTTCCATTATCCTGACAGTCATTCTGAATATCGGTTACAGGTGAAGAGTGTCTGCTAAATGACTTAAATGTAAATGTAATAAAAACTACAACTGCTTGATATCCTAACTCTGTCTGGATTCCAATAGGAATTACACATCACGTTGCAAGCCCTCATAATGTGACTTGCATGAGGAGTTTCCTTACACCGAGTTAAGTTCAAACTAGGCCATCAAAGTAAAGCCTTATGATATATGTAATGGAAATTGTCATAGTTTAATTTGAATACTTTTAATGATAATTCCACAACCATGTCTGGGTTACTAAAAAATACATGGTAACTCTACAAATCACTCAAAAAGAAAAGGCACCCTGGGAAATATACAAATTAGTCATTACACCATATACCATTTCATTATATTTCACTCCACTGTAAAATTAAATACTAATTAGTTCACTCCAATGTAGAGTGAAATGCCTATGAGTTAACTCTAGTAGTGTATAGTGTAATGCCTATTAGTTCACACTTTTGAAAGTGTGAAATTCATTCTGTTGAGTGTGGATGCATATACACCAGATTATGTGAGCGGAGTTGAGCAGTTAGAAATCCCACTCATCACTCAAATCCCACGCAATGTCCTTTCCTACCACTCTGACATTAAACATTCCACGCTCACAAAAAAATTAACTGCAGCTCCAAATTCGCTGTGTTCCAATGGCATGTTGTGTTAGCCAATCCAAGTTTAGAATTTTAAAAGGCTAATTGATCATTAGAAAACCCTTTTGCAGCAGCTGAAAACTGTTGTTCTGATTAAAGAAGCAATAGACTAGTTGAGCATCTGGAGCACCAGCATTTGTGGGATTGATTACAGGCTCAAAATGGCCAGAAACAAATACATTTCTTCTGAAACTCGTCAGTCTATTCTTGTTCTGAGAAATTAAGGCTATTCCATGCGAGAAATTGCCAAGAAACTGAAGGACAAAACACACATCACGACAAGAGAGACGACACTGCATAAAGAGAGACCTAAGACAACAACATAGTAAGGCGGCAAATTAGGCATGCTCCGCTCCGATACTCTGATATACCGTAAAAGTGTTCAAATTAACACTACAATGAGTTTAACACTTCTGATTTAGCTGGGTTGGTCTGATTTATGATTTACAGCTGGGTTGTATTCATTAGCGCACACCAAAACGTTTACACCATAAAAAGGGATTTTATGCTGAACTTAAAATATCATTGTCACTTTCATCGCCAAATCAACTGAAATCAACTCCATATGTGTTTTGATGATACTTCAAGGTGATTTGTCCATTAAAAAAGAGAGTGATTGCATCTACCACTTCCATTGATTGTTAGCTGGATGTGGCTAGTCACTCAATCAGTCTTGTTTATTTTAAAAAGCCCATTTTACATTAGCAGTTGTCACTAAGTGCTTTACAGATACCCAGCCTAAACCCCCGAAGAGAAAGCAATGCAATGCAGAAGCTAGCTGAAAAGTGGCTGTTTAAAGAAAACCAAACCTACTTTCAGGGTGAGGAACCATCTAACATCAAGTTGTAAAATCCTGAACTTCCCCTTTAATTTACCCTGTCATCCTACTAACTATGTGGTACTCTAAGCATCCCAAAAGCCCTGTGTTATGTAGAGTGCTCCCAGAGCAAAGCCTTAGAGTATTTCCTATTTACATTCAGCTAAAACGCAAGAGCAAGAAGATGCTTAGAATAAGTAATGTTAAGCTACAATCCCCCAGACGGTGAAGTGAATAAGTAACCACAAGAGGAGTGTGCCTAACTATAATACTTAAACGATGTCAAAACCCATCATGTCTTCTAGAGTAGGCCTTTTCCACTAATCTCTGTGCACATCTTAAAAACATAGCTCAGTTGGTAGAGCATGGCGCTTGTAACGCCAGGGTAGTGGGTTCGATCCCCGGGACCACCCATACGTAGAATGTATGCACACATGACTGTAAGTCGCTTTGGATAAAAGCGTCTGCTAAATGGCATATATTATATTATTATTATTATAATAATAAATTGTATTATGCAAATGAGAAAGTATGTGGAATTCTGGGAAAATATGCTCCTGCAAGAGAATCTCTAAATGTATTTTAAACGTAGAGTCAGTGGTGGACTTAACATCTAAGTGTGTGAAGGTAAACAGAAATTGTATATTTATGTTGGATGTAATTTTGGTTATATTGCTTAATTAACTCAGGAACCACACGTGTGGAAGCACCTGCTTTCAATATACTTTGTATCCCTCATTTACTGACTTTATTTTGCCAGTTACCTGTAGTCTGCTGTATGTAGTACCACATGTGAGATTTATATAGAGGTGTTTCGGGGTAGTTTCTGGAATGAATGCAATCCCATGGAGAGTTACCGTTGAACAAAGACAATGCGAACAGAGATCTCTGTAACAAATTGTCAAAGAACAGCCCTCGAAGTAAGATAACATTTCGGGAAAAATCTGAAAACAACCTTTCCAGCTTTTCTGTTATAGGATAAAGCCTTCAAAACATGGCACAAATATACTTAGATCCAATGATAGATGAGAGTCCTCGAGCCATCCATTCTGACAGCATTTATACCAGAGCATTTTGCCAACTCAATGTCTTCAGTGAAGATTTCAGTTGTAAAAGGGCTCGATCTATAGCACTCACCTTAACCTGCCATCCTCTGCTGCCGCGCCACCAGAGATGATCTTGGTGATGAAGATCCCTGGGTCATCGCCGACATGGGGGTTATCTGTCCCTCCAGCTATGCTGAAGCCCAACCCCGAGTTCCCCTGTAGAGCATGAGGAACAATGAATAATACATCTCGCAGTAATGTTACACTTCTATTCCTTATAAATGCTAACCTGTAAACTATCCTAAATTACATCCAACATAAAAAATACAATATCTGTTCAGCTTCGTGGGTCACACACTTAAAATGTTAAGTTCATAACTAACTCTACGTTTAAAAATTCCTTCGACAATTTAGCGATTGTCTTGCAGGAGCATGTTTTCCCAGAATTCAACAAACTATCTAATTTGCATAATACATTTCGTACGGATTAATTCGTATGGAATAATTTTCAAGTTTGTGCTTGACCGCAATGGAGTCCCCAGAAAATGACTTCATAACTATAATACAGAGGCGAAAGCAGAATTCTCAAAGACAATGTTTCTGTGTACAACAACAAAGCTCTATCATTTTTATGACCATATCCCCCTCGACGCGTTTACAAAATGAATGTGGATGCTTTGATTCAATTGCTAGTTGATGGGAGTAGGGTCTACGGTTGCAAAATTCCGGGAACTTTCAAGAAATTCACAGTTTCTTCCCAAATCCCAGTTGGCCGGAATTCGGTGGGAATAAGCAGGAAACCAAGATTAACCAGGATTTCTGGAAAATCAAGGAATTTATTGAAAGTTCATGGAATTCTGCAACCCTAGTAGGGGCATCTCTTGACTAAACATTCACCCTGTAGGCTGAGCTGACGGACACAGCTCAACCAGGCTGCGATGGAAGTAATGATAGCTAGCTCACTCAAGTGCACACATAATCAAAGCCCATTGGCTAGATAGGGCAATGGAAGTGGAGTGCATAGATAAAGGGTCCTGTGAGGTGAAGCCTGAATACACAGATGCAGAGTCAGCATGAGCCACTCTAAAGCCACCCTGTTTATTTCTGCTCTTGCCTGTCAAAGGGTGAGCTGTGCAGTGAAGCACCAAATGCTTCAGCCTCCGCTGTTGGATGAATTATCACTTCCTTTGGCTGAACGGACCTTTTCCTATTGTAGTTTATTGTTTCAGGTCACAAGGATCCTTTTTTTCTAGCTGTCAAAATGTAATTCAGCAGCCAAGCTAAGCCTCTTATTGGCCACTGAGCCTTGGGGATGTTAGCCCTGGCTTTTGTCATGCAAATGCTATGTCCCAATTAAGGGCTGGCCTGCTCAAAATACCCGCAGGACTTGGATGTTTGTGCTACTCTAGCTTGTCTGGCTAAGATCAATTAGCTTTAGTGGAAAGTAAAACGGGTTCCGGTTTAAGTTTGTCAAAGGCACAGTAACCCCAGGCTTTCCTCTTCATGCATCAATTTGAAATAAAAATGGTGACGCAATCACAGTTTGTTATTCTGTTATTCAGTTTGTGGAGTCATCTAGCTTCTCCAGCAGCTTCAAAATAGTATCAGTTAGCTTCTTGTTTTTCTATTCCTCCCGTAACAGGTGTATGGGGTCAATATCATTTGAAACATATTGGCCTATTAACTTATCCTGCCTGTCACATTCAACGATTACACTTCCTAGTTTATGAAGCCCTTTATGGGACATGTCTGAGATGAGCATGAGACAGGATATGGCATCCCTCGTTCAATTTAAATGACTGTAATGTCCTCTCCCAGTAATTTTAAATAGAGTATTTTCTGATCGTGTGTTTATCAACTCACCCGCTCTAGCGTGATTTCTTCAAACTCATATTCAATTTCTGTCCCGTTCACCTGTGGGAAAACAAAATCTAAAATCAATTATGTATACCCAGTACATTACTTAGTTTCCTATTTACAGACGTGTGAGCATAGTCAGGGTTGGGTAGTTTCTAAATGTAATCTGTTAGTTGCTCGTTACCTGTCCAAAATGTATCAGTAACGTATCTTTGGGATTACCCAAACTCAGTAATGTAATTTGATTGATTTTAGTTACTTTTAGATTACTTTGATCTTAAGAGGTATTACGAAAATAAATATTCCCAATTGATGGACATCTATAGCAGGATAAATCAATGTTAGAGTTTGCATAGCTGGCCATAAATGGATGTTGCATTTGACTTTATGGGTTATGTGGGCTTCTTCTAACCCATTGCTTTCTACTTCAAATAAAATTAAAATACAATTTGGCTATATCTTTACAAAACTAAGTCTGTCAGATCTCCAGTTATTCCCATTAATTGAATACCCCTTGGTCTTCAAGAATATGAATGCCACCTGCTGTATTATAAGCCTAATGGACACTTTGATATCTAGATCATTTGCAGCTGTTTAAGAGTTTTAAAAGTGTATGAGTTTGAGCATGTGTCCGTTAGTACTATGGACAATATTTTTGTATCCACGCAAATTCGATTGAGAAATAAAACCACCACTCATGGTCTTTTTAAAATGAAACTCGTTTTTGACAGTATGTGGAGCACAATCCCACAGAGGAGTTGAGAAGGGACGAATTCCCTCAAAATGTATTCCATACGCTGGGATCCACACTATGCACTGGCTGTGTCCACAGGTCGAAAATCAATGATTTACAGGCAGTTCAAAACTTCTTCAATTCAACCATTATTGGGTTAAAATACACCAGCCTGGTCTCTAGACTAGACGTAACATAGTAAACGGAAATCCGGGAGACTCAAATTAGTATAATAAGTTACGTTGGGTACGGTTGCATAAGACAGAAGGTTACTTGCGGTTGTTTTGGGGTGATGGATGGGTGGGTGGGTGTTAAACTTAACCTGAATCTCCAACCCAACCCCTAGCCTAGTTAACGTTAGCCACCTAGCTAGCGTTAGCCAACTAGCCACATTAGTGGCACATTTAACGTTAGTAAATTGTAATTCGTAACATATAATACGAAATGGATGATGGACATCCACAAATTAACACATACCATACCAAAAGTAACATATCATACTAATTTGAGTATCCAGGGTTTTAGTTTACTATGTTACATCTACCCCTATTTAGATATCAATAATACGTGATCCATATCGCCCGTAGGCTACACCACTGCTGTCGTCCTTACCTCCAAGCGTATATTCAAATTGAATGTATAATCTTTGGATGCCGACAGCAGTCGCACCATTGGAAGACATAGCTATAGCCTACAAAAGCCTATTCCTGCATTTGGTGTGTCATCATAGTGGTCTCTGATTTGTGGTCAGACTCTCTCGGGTGGAACAAACTTAAACTCATGCCTTTTTTCAATGCTGATTTGAATGTCATTGAGAGAAAAAAATCTGCATAATCTTTCTGAATTTCTGATCACTATAAGTGATCATTTATAATCTGATTACAATCTTTTTGCTGGTAATTTAACGGATTACAGTCACAGTTTTTTTGTAATCAGTTACATGTAGCTTGTTACTCCCTAACCTTTGTCATGGTAGTCTTGTATTAGTGTCTTCCATTCCTTTATAATAATAATCACCCCCAACGTCTGTCTGGAACATAGGATATGAGGCTTACAAGACAATTCTTCTGACGAGCTGGTCTCTGCATCACTGATTATTTGGACAAATCGATTTCACAGGGACTATTCAAGTTTTAAGTTGATCCCGAACATACTGTATCTGCTTTCTTCAGCAGTGTAAATATGTAAAAACATCATGTAACAATTTACATAACACATGAACATACCCATAGGACTTGATTCATTTCTAGATCATAGGTCAATCTTATCCTGTCTTGTCCTAGAAAATTAAAGTCCAAGAATTTGCTCAAAGTCCAAGCCACAACATCAACTTCAATTTCCCCAAATCAAATTTCAAGTCAAGTTTTATTTGTCACATGTGCCGAATACAACACCTTACCGTGGAATGTTTACTTACAAGCCCTTAACAAACAATGCAGTTCAAGGTGAAGCTGTATACATTTTTGAGGATCTGGGGCCCCATGCCGAATCTTTTCAGTTTCCTGAAGAGGAAAAGGTGTTGTCGTGGCCTCTTCATGATTGTCTTGGTGTGTTTGGAACATGATAGTTTGTTAGTGATGTGGACACCAAGGAACTTGAAACTCTCGACCCACTCCACTAAAGCCCCGTTGATGTTAATGGGGGCCTGTTCGGCACACCTTTTCCTGTAGTCCACGATCAGCTCCTTTGTCTTGTACACGTTGAGGGAGAAGTTGTTGTCCTGGCATCTCTGAACTCCTCCCTATAGGCTGTCTCATCGTTGTTGGTGATCAGGCCAACCACTGTTGTGTCATTAGCAAACTTAATGATCGTGTTGGAGTTGTGCTTTGCCACGCAGTTGTGGGTGAACAAGAAGTACAGGAGGGGACTAAGCACGCACCCCTGTGTGACCCCATGTTGAGGATTAGCGTGGCAGATGTGTTATTGCCTACCCTTACCACCTGGGGGCAGCCCGTCAGGAAGTCCAGGATCCAGTTGCAGAGGGAGGTGTTTAGTCCCAGGGTCCTTAGCTTAGTGATGAGCTTTGTGGGCATTATGATGTTGAATGCTGAGCTGAAGTCAATGAACAGCATTCTAACATAGGTGTTTCTATTGTCCAGGTGGGAAAGGGCAGTGTGGAGTGTGATTGAATCATTTGTGGATCTGCTGGAGCGGTATGCGAATTGGAGTGGGTCTAGGGTTTTGGGATGATGGTGTTGATGTGAGCCATGACCAGCCTTTCAAAGCCCTTCATGGCTACCAGCATAAGTGCTACGAGTCGGTAGTCATTTAGGAATGTTACTTTAGCATTCTTGGGCATAGGGACTATGGTGGTCTATTTGAAACATGTAGGTATTACAGACTCGGTCAAGGAGAGGTTGAAAATGTCAGTGAAGACACTTGCCAGTTGGTCAGCGCATGCTGGTAATCCGTCTGGCCCTGCGGCCTTGTGAATGTTGACCCGTTAAAATGTCTTACTCACATCGGCTACGGAGGGAGTGACCACACAGTCGTCCAGAACAGCTGGTGCTCTCATGCATGCTTCAGTGTTGCTTGCCTTGAAGCGAGCATAGAAGTCATTTAGCTCATATGGTAGGCTTGTGTCACTGGGCAGCTCGCGGATGGGCTTCCGTAATCTGTAATAGTTTGCAAGTCCTGCCACATCCGATGAGCATCAGAGGAGCTGTAATATGATTCAATCTTAGTCCTGTACTGACCCTTGGCTTGTTTGATGGTTCGTCAGAGGGCATAGTGGGATTTCTTAAAAGCGTCCGGATTAGTGTCCAGCTCCTTGAAAGGGGCAGCTCTAGCCTTTAGCTCAGTGCGAATGTTGCCTGTTATCTATGGCTTCTTTTTATGTATTTTATTTTACCTTTATTTAACCAGGTAGGCAAGTTGAGAACAAGTTCTCATTTACAATTGCGACCTGGCCAAGATAAAGCAAAGCAGTTCGACACAGACAATAACACAGAGTTACACATGGAGTAAAACAAATATATAGTCAATAATACAGTAGAAAAATAAGTCTATATACAATGTGAGCAAATGAGGTGAGAAGGGAGGTAAAGGCAAAAAAAAGGCCATGGTGGCGAAGTAAATACAATATAGCAAGTAAAACACTGGAATGGTAGATTTGCAGTGGAAGAATGTGCAAAGTAGAGAATAGAAATAATGGGGTGCAAAGGAGCAAAATAAATACAGTAGGGGGAGAGGTAGTTGTTTGGGCTAAATTATAGATGGGCTATGTACAGGTGCAGTAATCAGTAATATTCTAGTTGGAATACTTTATTTTCACCCTAACTCTTACTCATTAATTTAGCATCTCACTCCAAATTGTGTCCAAATGGCTTTTTGAAGGACTTTTTGAGTCCCAGTGCCAACAAATAAAAACCATCAATAATAAATATCTGTTAAGAGAAATGTTCTGATGCCAAACCAAAATGCTGGCTTTTGGGCTGTACAAATCAGTGGTCCTGTGTAGGTGTTTTATTTATAACAACTATCAATAATTCACAATAGTGGCCTTATTTGTTTTTACCCATACACTGTATGTTGTGTTCCAGATAAATATTTAAGAATATAACGTTCAGCCATTGACAACCAGTGCTGAAAAGTCTTACCTGTAAATGCTACTTAAAGTGGGTATAGGGTTGCATGAAGTTGCATCTTGCACTCAAATCAATCCACATGGAAATATATGCCGTTCGTACTTAAACATAATAAAATCAATTGCCGAAAATTGAAAAAGGAACTCACGTAAGGTACAGACTCCAGAGTATCCGTGTTGACAATTATTGGGGCGGGACTCGCCTGAAAAAGAGAGAAAAGGGGGGAGAGAAAGATAAGAAAAAGCAAGAGAAGCCTGGACCCACCAGTGTCCTACTTTCTATAAATGGATCCAAAGGACAGCTTCTGGATCATGTGGTGACTTCACCCTGTATCATGAAGAATTCCAGAGCCTTCCTCTAGACGCTAGTGCCGTCGGAATGTATTCAGACCCCTTGAGTTTTTCCAAATGTTGTTACGTTACAGTTAAAATTGTACCCCCATTTTCTCCTCAATTTTGTTATTACGAACTTGTCTCATCGCTCCAATTCCCCAACGGGCTCAGAAGAGGCGTCCCCCGAAACATGACCCCCCCCCCAAACCGCGCTTCTTAACACCTGCTCGCTTAACCCGTAAGCCAGCCGCACCAAAGTGTCGGAGAATACACCGTTCAATTGACGACCCATGTCAGCCTGCAGGCACCCGGCCTGCCACAAGTAGTCGCTAGACCACGATGAGCCAAGTCAAGCCCCCCGGCCAAACCCTTACCTAACCCGGATGACGCTGGGCCAATTGTGCGCCGCCCTATGGGACTCCCGGGCAAGGACAGGCTGGGATCGAACTCCAAGCTGTAGTGAAGCCGCAACACTGCGATGTCGTGCCTTAGAACGCTGCGCAACTCTGGAGGCCGATTACAGCCTTATTCTAAAATGGATTTAATATATCGTTTTTTTTTACAAATCTACGCACAATACCCCATAATAACAAAATGAAAACAGGTTTTAGAAATGTTTGCAAATGTATTAAAATTAACAAACATAAATACCTTATTTACATACAGTGCCTTGCGAAAGTATTCGGCCCCCTTGAACATTGCGACCTTTTGCCACATTTCAGGCTTCAATCATAAAGATATAAAAGCCAAGAGGCCCATGATCACTCTGGATGAACTGCAGAGATCTACAGCTGAGGTGGGACACTCTGTCCATAGGACAACAATCAGTCGTATATTGCACAAATCTGGCCTTTATGGAAGAGTGGCAAGAAGAAGCCATTTCTTAAAGATATCCATAAAAAGTGTCGTTTAAAGTTTGCCACAAGCCACCTGGGAGACACACCAAACATGTGGAAGAAGGTGCTCTGGTCAGATGAAACCAAAATGTAACTTTTTGGCAACAATGCAAAACGTTATGTTTGGCGTAAAAGCAACAGAGCTCATCACCCTGAACACACCATCCCCACTGTCAAACATGGTGGTGGCAGCATCATGGTTTGGGCCTGCTTTTCTTCAGCAGGGACAGGGAAGATGGTTCAAATTGATGGGAAGATGGATGGAGCCAAATACAGGACCATTCTGGAAGAAAACCTGATGGAGTCTGCAAAAGACCTGAGACTGGGATGGAGATTTGTCTTCCAACAAGACAATGATCCAAAACATAAAGCAAAATCTACAATGGAATGGTTCAAAAATAAACATATCCAGGTGTTAGAATGGCCAAGTCAAAGTCCAGACCTGAATCCAATCGAGAATCTGTGGAAAGAACTGAAAACTGCTGTTCACAAATGCTCTCCATCCAACCTCACTGAGCTCGAGCTGTTTTGCAAGGAGGAATGGGAAAAAAATTCAGTCTCTCGATGTGCAAAACTGATAGAGACATACCCCAAGCAACTTACAGCTGTAATCGCAGCAAAAGGTGGCGCTACAAAGTATTAACTTAAGGGGGCTGAATAATTTTGCACGCCCAATTTTTCAGTTTTTGATTTGTTAAAAAAGTTTGAAATATCCAATAAATGTCGTTCCACTTCATGATTGTGTCCCACTTGTTGTTGATTCTTTACAAAAAAATACAGTTTTATATCTTTATGATTGAAGCCTGAAATGTGGCAAAAGGTCGCAAAGTTCAAGGGGGCCGAATACTTTCGCAAGGCACTGTAAGTATTCAGACCCTATACTATGAGACTCGAACTTGAGCTCAGGTGCATCCTGTTTCCATTAATCATCAATCAGATATTTCTACAACTTGATTGGAGTACACTTGTGGTAAATTTAATTGATTGGACATGATTTGGAAAGGCACACACCTGTTTATATAAAGGTCCCACAGTTGACAGTGCATGCCAGAGCAACACTGTGCCTTTCCAAATCACTCCAATCAAGTTGTAGAAATAGCTCAAAGATGATCAATGGAAACAGGACAAATCTTAGCTCAATTTCAAGTCTCAAAGCAAAGGGTCAGAATAGTTATGTAAACAAGGTATCTGTTTTTTATTTGTAATAAATTTGCAAAAAAAATCTAAAAACCTGTTTTTGCTTTGTCATTATGGGGATGAATGCTTGTAGATGAATGAGGAAAGCTTTTATTGAATTAATTTTAGTGAAGTGAAGGGGTCTGAATACTTTCTGAATGCACTGTATTTGCAGGTGTTTGACAGCCAGATACTTCTAAGCAATAAGATGACTCCACATTATCTTCCAATAGCCTTTCTGGTGCTCACTCTTACAGAATGCCCTGAAAGGGAAAGGCTGGCTCAGGCAAGTGATTCCAGTGTCTTTCAGCCTTTTCTACTAAACCTTTCGATGTTTCCATCAAACAAAGCTCCTTCATATTTTTTACAAATTGTTTGGAGCAGGTAGACTGATGTGTGTGTGTATGTTTGAGGCAGAATGGTGTTTGTTGGTAAATCAATATCTCTGATTGAGACACTTTCTGCTTACAATGCACTGCTGCTAATTGACTGCATAGATTCTCAACCACATAATCTCTCTCAATCAGGGAGAGGAAGGACGAGAGAGAGAGAGCATGTGTGTATGTGTGCATGCACGTGTGCAAAGAGAAAGGGAGAGGGGAAGATTGATTTGAGTGCATTTAAATGAGCAGCACTCAAAGAAATCAATTGAGGGGCTATTCAGGATTATGATTATTATTCAAAGGCAGTTTATATTTAACCCGCAGAAAATGAATGTAAACCTTTATGCCTTACCAGGAATACTAGACTCAATGTATGTTGTTAATTAGTTCACTGTTAATACAATCCCCCCCAAAATTGTGCAAGTCAGTCAAGCATTCACTGCAGACAACGAACTTATGATGCAGAATGCCTCATATGATGCAAAACACATGCATCATCGTAAGAGTTTTTGCTTTGTACTGCAAGTGCTCCATGTTGTAAACTTGAATGCTGACAATTTTTGGGGACTCCATAAAACCACACTGGTCTAGTTTACACTATGTGTAAGGGAGGAGTGAGGAGCTAGATTTTCCCCATGCAATATTCATCGTAATGACACACACACACACACACACACACACACACACACACACACGCACGCACACACACACACACTAGCTTGGTACTCAGCATGTGTGCAAGTATAAGTCATGTGCACACAGCTGAATACATGCAGTACATACCGGGTACAGACACTGTACTATTGCGTGACTGCATTTCCAACCAATTTTTGTCTTCCTCTCTTGACAATGGTGCATACTGACATCAGTTCTTTCAGAGAAGCATATTAAGTCTGAGGCCCTATCTAAATTTCCTGTGATTCCTTGCATCTCCTCACCTCCTCGTCAACCGTATTGGAGGATATGATCCAAAGTCCCTCCCTCCAATGTGTTTTGAGAAGGACACAAGGAGAGATGATGCGAGGAACAGAGGACAGACAAATTCAAAAAGAGCCTGAACCTGCAAGAAAGGGGACTGATCGGGATTCACTGTGGGGAGCCTGGTCTGATCTACATCTGGGGTTAATTAGGTGTTAATAACTACAATACACAGAGCATTGTTAATTACAAGTCTAATACCACGTCCCAAATGGCACCCTATTCCCTTTAAAGTGCACATATTATGAACAGGTTCCATCCGGGTCTATTTAAAAGTACTGCACTACATAGAGAATAGGGTACAATTTGTATTGCATAAGAACCCTTTTAGCTATCGGAATTCCACCTCAAATGTATAAAACATGCAATAACTTGGCAATGTCACCAAGCTACTGTCTGTGGATTACTGACGATTAGTTGGGGATGAAATGTGAAAATGTTTCTGCTGAAGATGGCTGCATCCCAAATGGCTCCCATAGGGCTCTGGTCAAAAGTTGTGCACTATATGGAATATGGTGCCATTTGGGATGCAGGCAACTTCTTATATTTGACTGCACAATGTAGCAGAATATATCAACAACTATTTCAACCACTTATGCTGCCAATGATTTAGCCTTTCACTCCTCGGCAAATAACGTACATGAACATTTACAATGCCTTCAGAAAGTACTCATACCTCTTGTAACACACATTTTGTTGTGTTACAGCATGAATTCCAAATGGCTTAAATTCTCACTCATCCACACACAATACCCCATAATGACAAAGTGAAAACACGTTTTTAGAAATGGGAGCGCATTTATTGTAAAAGAAAAACAGAAATATCTCATTTACATAAGTATTCACACCCCTGAGTCAATACTTTGTAGAAGCACCTTTGGCAGCAATTACAGTTCTGTCTTTCTGGGTAAGTCTCTAAGAGCTTTCCACAGCTGGATTGTGTAAATGTTCCATTATTCTATTCAAAGTTCTTCATGCTCCGTCAAGTTGGTTGTTGATCATTGCTAGACAACCATTTTCAGGTCTTGCCATAGATTTTCATGTCGATTTAAGTCAAAACTGTAACTCGACCACTCAATAACATTCACCGTCTTCTTGATAAGCAACTCCAGTGTAGATTTGGCCTTGTGCTTTAGGTTATTGTCATGCTAAAAGGTGAATTAATCTCCCAGTGTCTGGTGGAAAGCAGACTGAACCAGGTTTTCCTCTAGCATTTTGCCTGTGCTTAGCTCCATTCTGTTAATTTTTTTATCCTGAAAACTCCCCAGTCCTTAATAATTATACCCATAACATGATGCAGCCACCACTATGCTGATACATATGGAGAGTGGTACTCAGTAATGTGTTGTATTGGATTTGCCCCAAACATAGCGCATTGTATTCAGGACAAAAAGTGAATTGGTTTGTCACATTTCTTGCAGTATTACTTTAGAACCTTGTTGCAAACAGGATGCATGTTTTGGAATATTTTTTATTCTGTAAAGGCTTCCTTCTATTCTCTCTGTCAATTTAGGTTAGTATTGTGGAGTAACTACAATGTTGTTGATCCATCCTCAGTTTTCTCCTATCACAGCCATTGAACTCTGTAACTGTTTTACAGTCAGCATTGGCCTGGTGAAATCCCTAAGAGGTTTCCTTCCTCTCCAGCAACTGAGTTAGGAAGGACACCAATATCTTTGTAGCGAATGGGTGCATTGATACCCCATCCAAAGTGTAATTAATAACCACCATACTCAAAGGGATATTAAATGTCAGCTTTCTTTATTTGTACCCGTCTACCAATAAGTTCCCTTCTTTGCGAAGCATTAGAAAACCTCCCTGGTCTTTGTGGTTGAATCTGTGTTTGAAATTCACTGCTGGACTAAGGGACCTTACAGATAATTGTATGTGTGGGGTATAGAGATGAGGTAGTCATTCAAAAATCATGTTAAACACTATTACTCCTGAACTTATTTAGGCCATAACAAAGTTGTTCAACACTTATTGACTCAAGAAATGTCAGCTTTTCATTTTTAATTAATTTGTCAAAAATTCAGAAGACATAATTCCACGTTGACATTAGGCCAGTGACAAAATAAATCAAAATGGTATCTATTTTACATTTAGGCTGTAACACAACAAGATGTGTAAAAAGCCAAGTGATGTGAATACTTTCTGAAGGCACTGTAGCACCACTGGTGCTGATCAAAACATAACAAAGGGGAAACTTTTATCCTGTCAGACACATCTTAAGCTGTTACTTTAGTATGGGATGTTGAGAACCCTGTACTCCAATTTCTCAGTGCAGCCATCGTGCTCTAGTTCATTTTGCTCAATAATTTAAGGGCGAATCTATGTGTAGTGCACCATGCGTAGAAATAACACATCTATCATTTACAAGAATTTGTTCACATGTAAAAACAGTCAACAACAAAAGCAGATCAAGAGAAGGAGAACAAGAGAGAGATTATTAAGAGTGGGGGAAACATCAAGGTTGCGGCAAAGGAAAGAAAGTTGCGGTCGGTCTTGGAGAATGGTTTAAATGATGGTGGGAGGTAGATGAGGGGGAGAGAAAGGTAGTCCCAAATCAATGTAGTCCCTCCTGGATTTGACTTTTTTTCATGTTTTATTTAACTAAAGTCAGTTAAGAACGAATTCTTATTTACTATGACGGCCTAGGAGCAGAACGACAAATGTTTACCGTGTCAGCTTGGGGATTCGATCTAGCAACCTTTAGGTTACTGGCCCAACGCTCTATCCACTAGGCTACCTGCTGCCCCCCTGGATAGGGGTAAGCCCATCAGAAGACAAGGTGAAATAAGTACTATGTTGCTTACACCTATCCAATCCCTTCAGGAGTGCCCGGGGAGGAGAGTCTACCCAGCAAACAGGGAACCTTCCCAGAACATTAGCTAAGATTCCCAAGTTCTAGTTAGGGTTTTCTTACATTAGGATGGTAAACATCCCCAAAACATTCAAATAATGTTTTTGATGATTTTTTGTTGTTGTAGAAACTGATTTTAATGAAATATCCTTAGAATGTTCTTCTAACGTTCACAAACAATTTGTGCACAAAATGTGTAACAACCACCACAGAACATTCTCATTAGGTTTCCAGGTAAAGTAATAACACAATTTAACAGTAATGTTTTTAGGACACTGCCGCAACAAAATGTTGCCAAAATACAGCACACAAAAAGCCAAAATACAGCACACAAAAAGCCAAAATACAGCACACAAAAAGCCAAAATACAGCACACAAAGTTGTAGACACATTTACAACATAAAACACAAAGCACTACAGTTTAAAAAAAGACATACATTTACACATTGAACAGCAAGATGATTTGGGAACGTGTGGCGCCACTAGGGTTCAAAACATTGACAGGCCCCCCCACTTAATTTTCCATCATAGTGTTTAGGCTAGCTTTCAACTAATTTAAAGGGACAAGCCTGTGTCATTTCAGGACCTTTTGAAGCGCATTCCAACCAGAGAACTGGAAAGCTTTTTTCCCTAGCTTTGAACCGGCCTCAACAAAACACAATCATGTGAGCGGAGGCAATAGTTTTAATTGGAGCTGTCTCAATATGGCCTTGTAAATAAAAACGTACCACTGATTTAATCTCCGATGAACTAAGGAAGGCCAACCCACTCTCGGGTACAGTGATGTGTGAGCGCTTTGGAGTTAGTAACAACCCTCAGCGACCCAAACCTCAATCCCTGTACACAGGCATTTTCCCCACTGCACTAAAAACTGATATGGTGAATCCCCTTCTGGAGAAAAGTAATCTAGAATCTTCAGCTCTTAGCAATTTTCGGGCCAATCTCCAACCTATTCTTAAACAAAATTCTGGAGAAATTGGTTTTCAAACAGCTAAATAATTTAAGTGCCAACTGTATTTCTGTATTCCAATCTGGTTTTCGGGCCCACCACAGCAGAGACAGCTGGTGGTAAATTATCTTAGAGCCAACACAGATGCCAAATAGCATCCCAGAGTCGCCTCTTCACTGTTTATGTTGAGACTGGTGATTTGTGGGTACTATTTAATGAAGCTGCCAGTTGAGGACTTGTGAGGCATCTGTTTCTCAAACTAGATACTCTAATGTACTTGTCCTCTTGCTCAGTTGTTGCCCCGGGGCCTCCCACTCCTCTTTCTATTCTGGTTAGAGCCAGTTTGCGCTGTTCTGTGAAGGGAGTAGTACACGACGTTGTTCGAGATCTTCAGTTTCTTGGAAATTTCTCACATGGAATAGCCTCCATGTCTCAGAACAAGAATAGACTGACGAGTTTCAGTAGAAAGTCTTTGTTTCAAGCCATTTTGAGCCTGTAATCAAACCCACAAATGCTGATGCTCCAGATACTCAACTAGTCTAAAGGCCAGTTTCATTGCTTCTTTAATCAGCACTACAGTTTTAAGCTGTGCTAACAATTGCAAATGGGTTTTCTAATGATCAATTAGTCTTTTAAAATGATAAACTTGGATTAGCTAACACAATGTGCCATTGGAACACAGCAGTGATGGTTGCTGATAATGGGCCTCTGTACACCTATGTAGATATTCCATAAAAAATGCAGTTTCCAGCTACAATTTCCTTTACAACATAAACAATGTTTACATTGTATTTCTGATCAATTTGAGGTTATTTTAATGGATTAATTTTTTTAAATTTTCTTTCAAAAACAAGGACATTTCTAAGTGACCCCACTACTTTTGAACAGTAGTGTATGTACAATAAATGTCTAATACATTGTGATGTGATTGCAAATATTTGCCATAATGTCTTTCTACATGGATTGTTGTTACATTAAAGAAACATTAATGGGCTGTTCAACATGTAATTTTGTCATTCTGGGAGCATAGGAATAACATAGGAAGAAGAACTGGACAGATCTCGTGTCATATCTCCACAATGTTCCCACAACCTACAGAAATATTTTCGGAACTTTTAAATAACGTAAAATAGTGTGTTCTGGGAACGTTCTTACAACATCAGGTGTATGTTTTTTTCCAACCTAATAGAAACATTGTAATTATCAGCACAACTGGACAGGTTTGTGTTTTGGGAACAAACCGTATCTCGTCATATCACCACAAAGTTACTCCAACCTGAAGAAATGTGTCATAAAAAATATGGATGTCCCCACAATTTTCCCACCAGACTGTACCCACAACCTAATGAAATATTCTGGGTACCTTTCGAAAACTGACAGAATGTGTTCTGGAACGTTCCTGCAATGTCAGGCGAATGCTTTAAACATTGTATAATCATCAGCACAGCGAGACAGTTTTTGTGCTATGAGAACATTTGCCCGTAACCTAAGAAATGTTCTGGGAGCTTTCACAGAATCCATTTTTAGTTTGCTGGGTAGGGGGTGATTTGGGATTCAGGGGTAGAGAGAGGAGTAGAGATGAAATGAGAGTGGAGCACAGTAAAAGAGGAGAGGACGATATAGCAAATGAGACAGAAGTGATACAGAGAAAAAAAGGTCCCATTTGGGATGCAACTATTCTCTGTTCAGCCCCATGTATCAACGGGAAACTCTAGTGAAACCAGAGTGCTGCATTGCCTCATTGAAATCCTGTAGCCCTGTTGATGGATGTTCCAACATTATTTGCTCTTGGCACACATCCCCATGGCAATTTCAGTCGTGCTACGGTTGCACAAACATTATTCATCGGACCAATAAGCATGCATTGCATAACGGTTTAAAGCAAACCTTTACTAGACGTCACACATGATCCCATTGTAATTGCCAAGATTGGTTATGTATTTGGAATTGGGAAGTCATATTTTTTGATTATGGTCTGAATTTTTATGTTATGGCATAGTGCCTTATCTGTCAATGACAGATAGACAACCAAACAACCCAAAAACTGACTGTCAGATCTGACACTGTTTAAGGACAGATTTTTCCCATAGGCAACTCCAGCATTGACACTTTACTATACTGAACAAAAACATAAACACAACATGTAAAGTGTTGGTCCCATGTTTCATGAGCCAAAATCAAAGATCCCAGAAAAGTTCAATTTGCACAAAAATATCTCAAATTGAGCGTACATTTTCTTTTATTTATGTCAATGTCGCCAACAAAACAAAGAATGAGGGCACGACCGTGAAGCTTACTAGGGCTATAGTGCCACTAACAAAGTCAACTAACCACAAAATACAAAGGAAAAAAGGCTGCCTAAGTATGATTCCCAATCAGAGACAACGATAGACAGCTGTCCCTGATTGAGAACTATACCCGGCCAAACCATAAAAACAGAAAACATAGAAATAAAGAAGCTAGTATGCCCACCCTAGTCACACCCTGGCCTACCCAAAAAAGAGAATAAAAGCTTCTCTATGGCCAAGGCGTGACACTGTTAGTGAGCATTTCTCCTTTGCCAAGGCAATCCATCCACCTGACAGGTGTGGCATATCAATAAGCTCATTAAACAGCATGATCATTAAACAGGTGTACCTTGTGTTGGGGACAATAAAAGGCTACTCTGTAAAATGTGGAGTTTTATCACACAACACAATGCTACAGATGTCTCAAGTTTTGAGGGAGCGTGCAATTTGCATGCTGACTGCAAGAATGTCCAACAGAGCTGTTGCCAAATAATTCTATGTTAATTTCTCTACCATAAGCCGCCTCCAACGTCATTTTAGAGAATTTGGCAATATGCCCAAATGGCCACACCACCGCAGATCATTAGTAACCATGCCAGCCCAGGACCTCCACATCCAGCTTCTTCACCTGTGGGATCTTCTGAAACCAGCCACCCGGACAGCTGATGAAACTGAGTAGTATGAAAATAACAAGATTACAACAACTGAGACATAAACTGAACAAGTTCCACAGACATGTGACTAACAGAAATGGAATAATGTGTCCCTGAACGAAGGGGGGTTAAAATCAAAAGCAACAGTCAGTATCTGGTGTGGCCACCAGCTGCATTAAATACTGCAGTGCATCTCCTCCTCATGGACTGCACCAGATTTGCCAGTTCTTGCTGTGTGATATTACCCCACACTTCCACCAAGGCACCTGCAAGTTCCTGGACATATCTGGGGGGAATGGTCCTAGCCCTCACCCTCCAATCTAACAGGTCCCAGACGTGCTCAATGGGATTGAGATCCGGGCTCCATGCAGGCCATGACAGAACACTGACATTCCTCTCTTGCAGGAAATCACACACAGAACAAGCAGTATGGCTGGTGGCATTGTCATGCTGGAGGGTCATGTCAGGATGAGCCTGCAGGAAGGGTATCACATGAGGGAGGAGGATGTCTTCCCTGTAACGCACAGCGTTGAGATTGCCTGCAATGACAACAAGCTCAGTCCGTTGATGCTGTGACACACCGCCCCAGGCCATGACGGACCCTCCACCTCCAAACGATCCAGCTCCAGAGTACAGGCCTCGTTGTAACACTCATTCCTTCAACGATAAACCTTGACTCTTCAGAGAAGAGCACTTTTTGCCAGTGCTGTCTGGTCCAGCGACGGTGGGTTTGTGCCCATGTTGCCCGGTGATGTCTGGTGAGGACCTGCCTTACAACAGGCCTACAAGCCCTCAGTCCAGCCTCTCTCAGCCTATTGCGGACAGTCTGAGCACTGATGGAGGGATTGTGTGTTCCTGGTGTAACTCGGGCAGTTGTTGTTGCCATCCTGTACCTGTCCCGCAGGTGTGATGTCCAGATGTACCGATCCTGTTCAGGTGTGGTTACACATGGTCTGCCACTGCGAGGACAATCAGCTGTCAGTCCTGTCTCCCTGTAGCGCTGTCTTCGGCATCTCACAGTACGGACATTGCAATTTATTGCCCTGGCCACATCTGCAGTCCTCATGCCTCCTTGCAGCATGCCTAAGGCACGTTCATGCAGATGAGCAGGGACCCCGGGCATCTTTCTTTTGGTGTTTTTCAGAGTCAGTAGAAAGGCCTCTTGTGTCCTAAGTTTTCATAACTGTGACCTTAATTGCCTACCGTCTGTAAGCTTTTAGTGTCTTAATGACCGTTCCACAGGTGCATGTTCATTAATTGTTTAGGGTTCATTGAACAAGCATGGGAAGATCTGTGAAGCTATTTGCATTTTTACGAATTATCTTTGAAAGACAGGATCCTGAAAAGGGGACATTTCTTTTTTTGCTGAGTACAGCTATTCACTTTAACATCACCAAGCTAATGGACTGGGAGGAGAAAGCATTGCTACATTCACATATTATGCAAGAGTGCATCTTTTGAACAGCGCATCCTCAACTCACACATCATTTTAGATGTGACGCCTACTGGGTATCTGCCTGCTCTGGGGTGAAGTTTCCTCTAGGTACAGATCTAGGATCAGCTTCCCCTCCCCAAACTCTAGCCATTAGTGGGGAGAAACTAAACTGAACCAAGCTCAAGGTCAGCGACTTCACCCATCTATCTGCCTACAGCTTGTGTCACTCTCTGAGGCAAATCTCACAGAAGTCTCGTTTTTAGAAAACACAGTAAAACAGAGTAATGATTCAGATGAATGTCTGAATTAAAATGCATCCTAGCTGCATTTAGTTTAGGCTTTGTCCTCTTGTTAAGACAATGCCTGTTGGCATATTGGCATAGCTACTTAATATTGTAAAGTTCTCCAGCTCTATGCAGCTCCCAGCCGTCAACAAAGAACCCTGAAGATTACACACGAAAGCTATAATCCAAATTCAGCACCTCGGCTTTAGCCCGTGAGTGGGTTTGCTGAGACGGCAACTCATTCCCTCCCATACGGCGCCAAGTGGAACACAAACTCTTACACACATACGCGCGCGCGCACACACACACACACACACACACACACACACACACACACACACACACACACACACACACACACACACACACACACACACACACACACACACACACACACACACACACACACACACACACACACACACACACACACACACACACACACTAACCTAACCCTTGGTCCTATACAGCTATATAACAAAATCCCTTCTCAATCCTGTTACCCTAATGGTCCCCTTAGAGCTGCTCTGATCTGGACCAAAATGCATGAATGGTTGGTTACCTGGTAGTGGTCCTGCCAGCTCTGACTCTGCGGACAGCCGCATTCGGACCACAGGTCACAGCTGCCTCCTTTGGCGCGGACCACAGAGCGTCCTGGGCTTCTCCAAGAGCTTTCAGAGTGGGTAGCCATAAGACGGCCCCTCTGCCGGGGCAGAGTAGCACCCCCCGAGGCTGAGCCATAGTGGTATCCCTGGGGCGGTTGCTGCTGCCATCCACAATAGCACGGCACCTCTCCACAACCCCTTCGGTCCATCTCCACAAAGCAGCTCTGCTGTTTGTTCAGGTAGGCAGCAGTTATCCTGCCCCGTGCAATCCCTTGCTCCCTCTCTCTTTAAGGTTTCTTGTCTTCCGTGCTCTGTGAACAAGGGAGGTGATGCTCGACTCCTCTAACGATAAATTAACAAACGACACTGTTAAGTTGGCAGTGTGTGCGTGTGTGTGTTTCCCTGCTCTGAGAGAGAGTGCGTGTGCATGTGTGTGAGTGAGTGGTGACAGAGAGCCTATACTTCTGTTAGAGACCAGGCATGATAGGAAACTGAGAGGCAACAACAGCAGCAGCAGCCAAGCAGCAGCTGTGTGTGTGAGAGAGATATAGAAAGAGAGAGATAAGGGGTGGTCAGGGGCAGAGAGAGAAGGTGGAAGAATAACAAAGAGCAGAGATGAAACAGAGAGAGAGAGAGAGAGAGAGAGAGAGAGAGAGAGAGAGAGAGAGAGAGAGAGAGAGAGAGAGAGAGAGAGAGAGAGAGAGAGAGAGAGAGAGAGAGAGAGAGAGAAAAGCTGAATTAGAGAGAGAGAGAGAAAAGCTGAATTAGAGAGAGAAAAAGAGAGAGAGACAAGCAGAGATGAGCAAAGAGAAGGGGCTGGCCAGGATCTTTTGCGTTGCTGGCCATGGGCTGGCTGGTAGCTCTTTGTCAATAGATGACTCAACCTGCAGCACAACATGAGGGCATCCACGAATCCAGGCAGAAGCAATCTATGCTCCGCACAGCTGGGAATTTGAGACCAGAGCCTGCACTACAAATTGGTTCAGGTGGAGACAGCCTCTCTGTTTTCAATTACAGATGCTTCGGTCTTTCTCGCCACTTGAGTTTCTAACTGGGTTTGATAACATTCTTACCTCTAAACCGCCTCCACCAAGAAACACATGGACCGAATCAAACCCAGATTGAATCATTGTCACTTGTAGTTTTAATGATACATATTTCTCTGTGTATAACTGTAATTCATACGGTAGACAGCATTTGAAAATCCTACAATGCCATGCAATCTCATAAAATGGTAATAAAGAAAAATGTGTTCTTGTCATTGTGGAGATTGAAATGCGTCTCAGCACAAGGCATGTGGCCT
This sequence comes from Oncorhynchus gorbuscha, assembly GCF_021184085.1. Lineage (NCBI taxonomy): Eukaryota > Metazoa > Chordata > Actinopteri > Salmoniformes > Salmonidae > Oncorhynchus > Oncorhynchus gorbuscha. The sequence goes on along the minus strand of NC_060188.1, from coordinate 44,167,286 downwards.
ATTAATCAATGACCAACCACAATACACACTCCATGATTGATAGAATTTAAGTAGGTGGCCAAATGATTCATGCATTGGCAAGAATAAGGTCACTGGCACTTTCTTATTCAATGAAATGTCTGTTTTTTAGTCCAGCGTCAGATTTAATCACAAGTGAAGGGCTTAGATGGAGTAATTGATGCTAAACCGCTCAGGCTAAAATATCCAGCTGCTTTTCGATAAGATTAATGCCTCACACTGACATCTACTACTGCACAACTGTTGAAAACCAGCCGACCACAAAAACCCTACTAGAAATTTCACAACAGATTAAAGATAGACTCCGCGATATGATGTAGATACAGAAAATAAACACATTGTGGGTCAATTTCCACAACAGCTAAGAGCATTGAAGTATGAGGCTCAACTTCCCAACTGTTTTGGTGCCCTGGCTACAACGCTGAAACAGAGTGACCCGAACCTGAGCACATCCACAGATACTGTGTGTGACTGTGATAGCAAAGTCATGCGAGACACATTTAGTATGATATGTTATGTTTCGTATGGAATGTATTAATTTGTGGCTGTCCATCACCCAATTCGTATTACATGTTACGAATTTGCAAACGTACAATATGTTACGAATGAGTAAAACGTACAATACGTTACGGTTTCCTTTTGTCCAGGTTTGAGATTGCGTCATCTGTGGCGCTGTTGGGGTGGTATGCGAAATGGAGTGGGTCTAGGGTTTCCGGCATGATGGTGTTGATGTGAGCCATGACCAGCCTTTCAAAGCATTTCATGGCTACCGACGTGAGTGCTATGGGCTGTAATCATTTAGGCAGGTTACCATCACTTTCTTGGGCAAAGGGACTATGGTGGTCTGTTTGAAACAGACTGGCTTCTGGCTTCTGGTTGGGATATGTACGTATGGCCACTGTGGGGACAACACCGTTGATGCACTTCTTGATGAAGCTGGTGACTGAGGTGGTACAGTATACTCCTCAATGCCATTGGATGAATCACAGAACATATTCCAGTCTGTAATACCAAAACTGTAGCGTAGCAACCGCGTCATCTGACCACTTCCATATTGAGCGAGTCACTGTACCTCCTGCTTTAGTTTTAGCTTGTAAGCAGGAATCAGGAAGATATAATTATGGGCTAACATGCTAAGTAGTTACAAAGTAGTTAAAAGTAATAATTAGTTGAACAGTTGCTAATCAGCTAAAATGCTGAAGTTGTCCCTGATGAGATTTTGAACTTACAACCTATACGCCCGACCGACCTCCCTGCTTTTGTTTTTGCCTTAAGTAACCATACCAACATATCATACTAATTTCTAGGGTTCCGGATTTACATTTACTATGTTGGTCTAGTCTATGAGACCAGGCTGTAATCAGACCCGGTGTCATTGGTGACATGCTTCTTTCCAGGCAGCCTTTGAGGCTCCGGAAATCCTAACCTTGCCCATTAGTAGTGAAAATGCTAACCTGACCCAAGATCAGTGTCTAAAGGCCACTTCACCATACTATTTGAGAGATAAGCACTACAATGAAGTACCCAGAGCCTACAGAATACTTGATAACAACACAGGACAGAAATACTTCCCCATGACAGAGGATACTCTGAATCCTGGATTTCATTGAGAGGTATCAGATATTCTGTTTCTACATTGATAGGATATTACGGATATCAGTATAACATACTGGTCTCAGACTACAATTATAAGGCAATCAAAGTGGCCAAGATTAGGTTTGGTGAATTACATGAACTACAGAGATGCCTTGATGGTATAACACTTCCATGGACCACCACATAATGAATGCATTTATAGTGTCTTCCCAATACAGGTCACCTACCACTCAACATACATGCATGCACATACACACACTTACTCACGCATGCATGCATGCACATACACACACTTACTCATGCATACATGCATGCACATACACACACTTACTCACGCATGCACATACACACACTTACTCACGCATGCATGCATGCACATACACACACTTACTCACGCATGCATGCATGCACATACACACACACTCACGCATGCATGCATGCACATACACACACTTACTCACGCATGCATGCATGCACATACACACACTTACTCACGCATACATGCATGCACATACACACACTCACGCATACATGCATGCACATACACACACTTACTCACGCATGCATGCATGCACATACACACACTTACTCACGCATACATGCATGCACACACACACGCACACATTTTTGCAGACCAACTCTAATCTCAATCTGCTGTTTACACTACTAATCCTTTGCACTCCGGATCTATGTCAGCTCGATTTCATCAGATATCCAGGGGCCTCCCACCAGTGACCTCTCCACCTTCTCTTGAAATGTAAACTCGTTCACTATTTCCCACAAATCTAAAATCCTTGGGCTGGTGGGAGATTTCACCATATTTCTTATACCAATCATTTACTTTCAAATCAGTGAAGGGATGTGAACAAGTGCACATTTATGAAGTAGTGATAAATAGGACATAGGACATTTTATATGTGCAAGACAAATTTACCTCTCAAGGGCAAAAAAAGTTCTGTCTAACTATAGATTTAGAAATAAAACTGAATGGACACATAATGGACCTTATCCACAAAGCAGCCGTTATGTTCTGAATCTAGGCTTGAAGGGTAAGAAGAAAAAGTGCTCCAGAAAATAGTGCAGAAATGTTCCTCATGTTCAACCTTTAATTCTGTTATGAAACTGTTATCTACCATATTACACTTTTTTTTCTTATGCTGAACAGTCCCAGCAATGTCAAGAAAACGTGACTTCACAATGTGACACATGGCAATGCCAAGGGTGAAAAAGTCAGCTTCCATAGCTGAGAAGCTTCTTTGGTTGCAGTTGACCATTAAAGATGTGGGAGTTACATCATTTCTGCAGGCATTGGTGTCGGTCTCTGCTAGTTCAATGTTTGTGGGGGCTTAATTACATTGCGGAAGGCATCCTCTCCCACTCTGAGGCTGACAGGAGTGTGAATGGATACTGACTGTGTCTGACAGCATCAGTACTGGGGAAGATCCTGTGGGGTTGACAGAAACGCAAGTCTCAAAACCGGGCCAGAGCTCAGCAATGCCCCCTGCAGGCCTTGTGGAGAATTTGTTTCACAGAGTAGAGTCACTGTTTTGGCAAGCCAACTTGTTGTGTGAAGAGTGACTAGGAGTGGGGTTAAGTTGCTCCTAGACAATGATCTTGGATCAGTTTCACATTCTCCCCATTAATGGTTAAGGCCCGGATTGGGGGAAGGGGATGCTGGTGCTCGATACACTACATGACCAAAGCATGTGGACACCTGCTCGTCGAACATCTCATTCCAAAATCATAGAATGAGATGTTTGACAGCCTCCACTTTTCTGGGAAGACTTTCCAGTAGATGCCACACAAACATTAGTGAGGTTGGGCACTGATGTTGGGCGATTAGGCCTGACTCGCAGTTGTCATTCCAATTCATCTCAAAGGTGTTCGATGTGGTTGAGGTCAGGGCTCTGTGCAGGCCAGTCACCTATCTTGACAATTTCTGTATGGACCTAGCTTTTGTGCATGAGGGCATTGTCATGTACAGAATTGTCTAGAATGCCTAGTATGCTAGTATGCTGTAGAGATAAGACTTCCTTTCACTTGAACCAAGAGGCCTAGCCCGAACCACGAAAAACAGCCCCAGACCATTATTCCTTCTCCACCAAACTTTACAGTTGCCACTATGCATTTGGCAGGTAGCGTTCTCCTGGCATCCGCCAAACCCAGATGCATCACTCCAGAGAACGCTTTTCCACTGCTCCAGAGTCCAATGTCGGCAAGGTTTACACCACTCCAGCAGACTCTTGGCATTGTGCATGGTGATCTTAGGCTTGTGTGTGGCTGCTCGGCCATGGAAACCCATTTCATCAAGCTCCCGACAAACAGTTATTGTGCTGACGTTGCTTCCAGTGGCAGTTCGGAACCCGGTAGTGAGTGTTGCAACCGAGAACATATATATATATTTGTTTTTATATGCTACACGCTTCAGCACTCGGCCGTTCTGTGAGCTTGTGTGGCCTATCACTTCGCGGATGAGCCATTATTGCTCCTAGAAGTGTCCACTTCACAATAACAGCACTTACAGTTGACCGGGGAAGCTCTAGCAGGGAATACATTTGACGAACGGACTTGTTGGAAAGGTGGCATCCTATGACAATGCCACGTTGAAAATCACTGAGCTCTTCAGTAAGGTCATTCTACTGCCAATGTTTGTCTATGGAGATTGCATGAATGTGTGCTTGATTCTATACACCTGTCAACAACAGGTGTGGCTGAAATAGCCAAATCCACTCATTTGAAGGGGTTTCCACAAACTTCTGTATATATAGTTTAAGTACCTAGGGAAAAGTTGGGATCAATTGACTAAGCTACATTGAGGTTCCTGTCTAGACTCCTAGAGTGCTTCAAAATGTAAGCCTGTCAGACCTGTCACTGTTCCATTAATGGCACAATCTATCATTTCCCACAGCCTGACTCTCAACTTTGTTTTGGAAGGTCTAAACTGAAGGATGGGGCTGGGGCGATGTAAACACTTATTCATAGATAGAGCTATGGATGCAATGATTGATAGTCTATGAGATTGGCACAATAGTTTTGAAGCTATACATAGTTTGTGAAAGACAAAAAAAAAAAAAAAAACATTGGACTAATACAGCCAGAATTTTGGGGTTGTCACAAGACTGTTCCCACATTTCACTTGTTGACTCATTGATCAGTAGCTGGTGTTGAATTATTTACAGATGATGCAATTGTATTTGACTTGCACAGTAGAGTCTACCCAATCGCCGTTGACATTATTAATGGAATTCCATTTAGAATAAAGATGAACAAAGGAGATGATAAAACAAGAAACAAAAGGTTTCAAAAGGTCTTCCATACAGCTTTCACCTCTCAGGTCCTTTTTATCACATGTAGGGCTGTTATGATGACCGCCACAATAGCAGTCATGAGTCATGACCGCTGTAAAATTCCACGTGACTGTTGAATCATGGTAACGAGGCTTCTCCAAAATTGCACCCTGATGTCGCCGATGGTCATTAGTAGCCTACCAAACTTGTTAATGGACAGTCGCTAATGGCCTGGTACTCAGCGCTCTATTGTCCCACTAATCATTCTGACATCAATGCAAATGCCATCGAAAAATCAAATGCCCTGGCATTCAGAGTTTGCGCTAATAGGATCACCAGCGAGAGCTAATATAAAGCAGAGTTTTGATGACCTCTATTAAAAAGAGAGACCCCCCCATCAGCTTTATATAGGCTAGGCCTACTATATTTATTTCTCAACTTACCTAATATTAAGCACATTGCTTCACGGAACTGGAGTAGCCAACCTGGTTGGCATGAAAAGGAACAGGAAACACGTCCTGTTTACTCCATGTGTAACTCTGTGTTGTTGTCTGTTCACACTGCTATGCTTTATCTTGGCCAGGTCGCAGTTGTAAATGAGAACTTGTTCTCAACTAGCCTACCTGGTTAAATACATGTCTAAAGACCCGATTACATTGAGAAGTGCTTGTCAAATTGTGAATGAGAGACTGATGAAGTGTGTGCATGCAGCCTGTGCAAGAAACAAAGCAGTGCCCTGCATTTCATGCAACTTATTTTCAACATCATCATTAGTTGCATCATGCAGCCTCAGAATGTAGGCCTATTAGATATCAAAACATACAGCCTAATGTTTGTATCACAACTAAAGTGTACAAATAACTCTAAATGAAGCATATAGGAGGACCTGTTTCAAAGGATCACTTTGTTAACCACTCAACACAGAATAGCCCTATGAAATATTCTGGGAAAAATATCCTTTCTATTTATTTCAGCTCTGTTCAATGGTATTCTTCTTACTATAAAATAATGTCACGGAATTTATAAGCAAATCTTGTCTGCTAAATGAACTAGTGTAGCCCACGGCCATTTGGCATAGTCAGATCAGGGCCGAACATAAAGACAACTCAGAATATGCTATTCTGTTCTTCTGAAATAGGCTACATTTTCTTCATATCATGTTTCTTTAGACCTGCCTACAATAAATAATGGATTTATTGTGCTGGTGTAGGCTATGGATGTATTAGACTTTAAAAAGTAAAATGTTCCAAAGGTCCACATCAGTGGCTTGTAGGCTTGTAGAGGCTCGTAGAGATGCTAAATGTGTTTATGTTAATTAGCGGTCAACTAGTCTACCACATGACAGTTTTCGTCTTGACAAAATTTCATGAGCACCACAGCCCTAATCGTTTTCCATTAGATCATGCGTTTCATTTATTAATTTATATAAATGTGCAAATTCATCTTGGACAGTATCATCCTGTTGAATATCTGGCGACTCACTCCACCCTTCCTTGGGTACTTTAGTACGTTTTTCCTTATACCATGCAGTAAAAGGCAATTATGAGCAGATCCCTAGTTCCATCTGCCTCAATGCCACTCCTTTCAAAAATAATTTGACCCCCTCTACAGTCACCCAGGTGTAAGAGCCTGTCAAATACTGACAGGTCATTTACTGAGGCCGTTCCATTCTGTTGAACAGTGCTGGGCCACTCGAACTGCAGTCACACGGAAGCAGAGCCTTGTCCTTAAGCCTCTGGACAAAGGGAGCATGTTAAGAGAAAGAAATTGAGATTAGATCTGAACAACTAAATGGCTGAATCTTTCTCTGCATTCCCTTCAAAGAGTATAATGTTCACAATAGATGCACAGAAGGAAACAGATATCGAGCTTAAGGTAGTATGATATCTGAGAAATTATATAAAAAAAAAAATCTTTGGCAGTACACTAAGCTTTAGTATGACACAGGGGACCCAGCGGCAGTCTGGCAGATCAAGCATGTCTTTATAGACCTATTGCTGCTATTTCTGTTAAGCAGAGCGTTGAGGGAGAAAGACACTTGTACTTCATTAGATGTCCACATGGAGGCACTGGTAGCTCAGTTTTTATGTTTTATAGACAAGTGATCACATTGAGTACTCCAGTTTAGAACCATCTTAAAGGGGCAATCCGCAATTAACAAAGGCCACTCCCCTGCCACTGTTTCGGTAAAAATTTGAGTGATGGGGTTGCAGAAAAGTAACCATTCTCAAATCAGAGCTATGGATACAAGGACCGACCACAAACGATATCCATATTATAGTTTTAACCATGTTTTGAGGCTATACAGTGTTTGTTTACATTTACTCTGTTTATAAACATTGGAGTAAAGCTCATATTTTAGGTTCTGATGAGGTATGACAGTTGAACTAAGCGCATGAGGCATTTATAAGTTATATTCTTCAAGAATCAGTGTGTATATATAATCAATTGAAAAGTTTTTAAAAAGAAGGTAGCAATCACAGATCTCCCCTTTAAAATGCTGCTATTTTCTCAATATGACTTTCGAGGTGAACAAAGTAAACGACACTTCCTATAGAGCTGAGAAAAATACAAATGTACTGCTGGGGATGGTAGAAGGACACAGCAACAGGACCTTTTGTGTGCATGATGATTAACTCTGAGATATCTGAATAGCTTGACCACATGTGAAGTAAATGGAGTGGAAATGTCATCCCAATCACAACCCTCTGCACACCAATACAACACAAGTAGTACTGTCAACACTTCTGCATTTCCTGGGTCCGTGATGACAGTACTCAGAGAGGGTGGCATCACTGTACAATGGCAGCTGCTACTAGTTTACACAAAGCTGACTAACTATCGATTCCACACATGAATGCACATACATAAAACCTCACACTTTCCCGAACAGGATACAAAGAGGGCAGTGGAGAATAATCATTCATTGAACCACACACGCATGCACACTCACATGCACACGCGCATGCACACTCGCATGCACACAGCGCCACTTAGCCAATTTAATGCAGCAAAAGCAGCCATTCCAGCTCCATTCCAGCTCTACGATTTGAAAGACCTTTCAGGGAGATATCAGAAGCTGTTGCAGAGGGTATACATAAAGAGCTACATGCAAAATGAAAAGCTGATGATTATTTAATGGCGGAAGGCAAGGGTGAGGTGCTGAGATATTCTAGATTATTCTACCGAGATGTGGCTGCGACTGATTAGAGACTTACCAGCGGGAGATACAGAGGAGGATGCTGACGCGGACCCCATAGTGGGTTTTCTTTTTCAAATTTTGGTTTAACTTTATTTAAAGGTCTAATATAGATTATCAGCTTAGTGCATATATTCCTGATGCAAAGATACAGTTTGGTCATGGCTAAGGTTGCAAAATCTTGGCAACTTTCCCAAAATTCTCTGGTTTTACAGAATTCCATGCTTGGAGGATTCTGGATTTCCTGCTTATTCCCTGTTAATTCCAGGAATCTTCCAACCAGGATTTGTGGAAAACCAGGGAATTTTGAGAATGTTAACAGAATTTTGTAACCCTAGCCATACCCACACATACAGTATATTTGCATCAGGCATATATGCACTAAACTGATAGTCACGGCATATAAGCGATATATCAACTGAATTATCAATATTGAATCTGGGGAGCGGTAGGTTGCCTGGCTAAAGCAACAGAATCTGGCTGAAACCAGAGGTCTCAAACCCCCAGGTGGAAAACAGTTTGGGATAACCAGTCAGAGCGACCCTAAAAAACACAGTTAACAAGGGACTCAATGAGAGTAAATAAAAACAGAATATCCTGACCAATGTGTGTTAACAGCTCGTGGTCTTTCAGCAACATGCAATGGCAACTAGCAGCTGCAGACACTGCCAGCAGAACTGTCATCAAGGCACCCGGGTAACCTTTTACCTGTCTGTGACATGCCATCCTTCCCAATGGGCAAAAACTGCTTGAATCAACGTGGAAAACGGATTGGATTTCAAAACATAAAGCCAGCTTTTTACCCAACTTTGAACCTAAATCCAATGACATGGTGAAATGTTTAGTTGATTTTTACATGTAATTCATGTTAGTTGACAGGGTTTAGCCGGCCATTTTCCTCTGTCACTTGCGAGATAATCATGTTTCTGTTATAATGTATGGTGTCCATAGAAGAACAGTTGCGCTGAGACTGAGGGTGTCCTAAAATGGACACTGTAGGCATGTGACAAGCAACCCATGCAACACACACAAATGCAGAAACTAATTAAGTGGAACATTGTATAAGGTTTTCCATTTTTTTACCGTTTGTAGCATGTGCTGCCAGTTGTCTAAAATATTTGAAATATCCACTTCATAAACATATTGACACATGTCAATGTCCTGTTAAATGGAGCAGCATGCTTCATTCCACCAAATATAAGACAAAAAAAAGCAAAAGAAAATGTTTTTTTTTCAAGCAGAATGAACAGTATTTCTTTAGCATGACCATGACGCAAATATTCTGCTCTACAATACTGCTGTCTCAAGGCCAGATACCCAAACCTTTCGTTGAATAATGAAACATGCTCGATAGGTCAATACAACAAAGAAAAGGGCACCGCTCCCTCTGAAAGGCCATAATAACACTGCTGTGACTGCATCCGATGTTGCACTATACGCAATGAGAGGAAAACTCCATTAGAAGGTCAAAGTGCACACTATCAATTAACCAAAATAAATAAATAAAGTATAAAAGTATAAAGTAATCCTTCTCACCCCCCCCCCCCCTTAAAAGATTTAGATGCACTATTGTAAAGTGGCTGTTCCACTGGATGTCATAAGGTGAATGCACCAATTTGTAAGTCGCTCTGGATAAGAGCGTCTGCTAAATGACTTAAATGTAAATGTAAACCAACGTACATTATGAGTTTGTAGGCAAAAAAATGTTTGTTGTTAAACTAACTGGTCACTGTGTCTCTCTACTGTACATTCCTCATTCATAAATATCACCTCATCAATTGTATTTACAGACACCATTTGCCTAGATGCACATCCATACATTGAGACATTTCTGCTTGTCATTTAATTTGGAAATACCAAGGGATATTATCACCACAAGCCATTTTCACCTCTATAAGTAATTTGGGTGATAAGTGGCCTGCTCTGTACATACTGAGCTCCGGTGTGATATTTCCCCTGGGAACCGATCTATGATCAGCTTCCGCTCACCCTATCATTACCTATACCATGAATGGGGAAAATGCTAAACTGACCCAAGATCTATGTCTACAGGCTTCTTCACCCTACTCAATATCCTGAAGGCTGACCTGAAGGTAGCTGACACTGCTGCGATGTCTCTTCAGTAGCCTCTCGGTCAGGGTCTGCTTCCACTTGCAGATGGTTACCAGCGAAGGCCACTTAAGGTCGGGCGTGCGGCAGGTCCTCAACAAATCTATAGACAGACGCTTCTGCAGGAGCCGGGGCCGCAGGCCGTCCATAGGAGGAGGCAGTAAGATAGGAACGCTGCACCTGTGGGTGTCTCCAAGGGGCACATTGTTCACCACCATATAGCTCATCTCGCCTCACTGGTTGTTCCACTTCCAACAGGCAATCCACGTTTACCAGAAAATAAAAATCAGCACACTGGTATGCTGCTCCCAAAGTGTTAAATTAAAAAATGAGGGTCTTCGTACAAACAAGTATTTCACCAAGTGCAATTCAGTATATACGTTTTGCTTCCTTGTTCCCACAACTCACGTTTACCAACCACACCACCTCTTCCGAAATCACAATAAGAAGAGGGGGAGCTGAAATCCCACACCTTAGGTCCTTCCTGGGAGGGAAACAACTTGGTCCGTGCTCCCCAGCTCGCCAGGATCTCTACTAATCTGTCAATCAAATGGAAAACCTCCTTATGGATGGCTGATAAAAGACAACATTCACTGCATCTTTATGAGCACTCATCTCACTTTGAAAGACAGTGTCTTTCCTTCCATCAGCTTTCCAACAGCACGTAGAGCAGAGAGGGAATCAGTGCAGGTCAGAGGGGTTGGCTAAGCTTCGCTAGGTGATCCTGCCTCTCTCTCTTGTACCCTGGCATTGGGTGGGCCTATACTGGGATCTTTGCATTCTGGACAGTTGGGCAAAACAGGGCAGGGAAAGCTGCCTGGACACAACTCTTGTGACACATACTCAATATATCTGATTGGGTGAGAGCAGCACACAGGCCACAGAAGTGGATCTGATTGGATTAGTCAAGGGAGGAGCTGAACGGGCCAATGATGTATGTCACAGATAAACATAATTAATGCCAGAGGGAGGCCAAACTAGATTAGAGGCGATCAATGGAGCATGAGAGAGGAGGAGCGCTCCACTCATACCACACACACACACACACACACACATAAAGTTCTCAACACAACACAGCTGCTAACAAGTAAAAACACAACAAAAGGGTAAAACAACAAAGCCTGCCTGGACCGCCAGAAGGCAAATCAAATCTAATTGGAAATTCTTAGAATAGACTGCCATTAACCTTTTCCCTCCATGTGATTGGTGAAATCAGAGGAACCAAGCATACCAGACCCATGGTGCTCTGGTCAAAAGTAGTGCATTAAATAGGGAATAGGGTGCCATTTGGGATGCAGCTGAAATCACTGAGGCTGAGAAAAAATGAGATGAGCAGTAGGAAGCAACTTCATTAATGTGCCCATAATTTCCTTCTGTTCCTCCTGTTCCAAAATGCACACTTGTGTTCTGCATTATCCCGTTCATTCAAGGCTGATCTTCCAAGAACACCTGAGAGAGCATACAGTCTCGTATGAGAGATTGCAGAGTGCTTAAAATCCGCTATATTTTTTCATGTAACTCGACGTGACCTCTAACCTAAACAGTACACTGCCTCCTCACACAGCATGCGTCAACAAAGCTAGCTTTCATGCTAGCTAGCTACATCTGTTCCCATTGTAGCCAATGTAGCAGCATGAGCAACTAGTGCTAGCAATCCAGTGAACAACTATCCCAGAATGGAAATATTTAACTTGAATAACAAGTAAACAACATAATCGATTTTCTCAGTCCCTGTTAGTGTTAGTGAATTAAGCTGACACCAACTCATGGCAAATTGCTTGGTCTGCTGCTACATGGTCATGGATGATTAACAGGCAAGCTTTCATGCACCTTGTGTATTGATACCTAATATTGATAGGCGATATGATGCAATACAATTAGAAGGCCACGATCACTTCATCCTAATGTAAGCTAAATGCATTGGAAACAACACAAACACTGACATATTACAAAGGTGGACATGTTCAATGTAATTATATGCATGCATATCAAACAGGAATATATATATATATATCTATATATTACATTAAATGAATACACCATTGTAATATTTTTAATTAATGCCTTTCTCTCTCCTTGCAGGGGATTAGACAGATGAACTGCAGCCCCCAGATGCCCAAGCCTCAAAACCAGCACAGTGGGGAGATAATACCGTGGGGAGAAAGACAATACAGCATAAAGTCAATAGCTAGAATGAACATTCAACATTCAGAAGCTTGTCCAATACACAAGGGCACATTTTGTCATGACAGCCGCAGGTTTTTATACACAGGACAGGAGTTTACAGGTTTTTGTTCCATCTCTTCACTTACACCTCATTCAACTAATTGTGGTCTAAATTGAAAACCATTAATATTTGAACATGGTGTTTGTGCTGGGCAGGAATCAAAACTGGGTTTTGTACCCTGGGGTAGAAATCACCCACGTCTGTATTTAAGAATGAGCTTAATATGTTACAATGAGCCGACCGTTCTGCGTGATTGAGAATAACGTGTGGATCTACTTCTAACGGTGATGTTGCACACTATTGACTAAACTCCTGGGATAATGTGATTTTACTGGTGGACGGGAGGTTCCCAAGTTCTTTAAATCTGTCTGGGAGATGGTGGGATGTGGTCCAACCTGAGGAGGACAGAGCAGAAACATACGGCTAAGGGGGGAGAAATTAACATTTCTGCTCAAATTTCAGTGCTGGTTCAAGTTGCTGAGAACCACGACAACCTTTGTTGATGTGCAATGGTTTTGTAAACAGTTTTAAATATTCATAGCCTTGAATTTTTTCAGTTAAGAACAAATTCTTATTTTCACTGACGGCCTAGGAACAGTGGGTCAACTGCCTTGTTCAGGGGCAGAACGACAGATTTGTACCTTGTCAGCTCGGGGATTCGATCTTACAACCTTTCGGGTTACAAATCCAATGCTCTAACCACTAGGCTACGATTTACTTTAAATTGATCATTGTATTTTTCAAAACATTTTCTTTATATGCAATGGTGAAACAAGGGGGGAAGGGAAAAAGTGACAAGAAGAAAGTTCGCAAACACTAAGGGAAATAGACACTGCATGCATGTATTGACTGATAATGTAAGCATGCACAAAATAACTTGGCTGGCTGGCAAGCCTAGATTGAACAGAACACAGCTAGCTGCATTTCCTACGTTTTAAATCAGATGCTAACATGTTTTGTCCTGACAAGTCAATGCCATGGACTGAAGTGAACGCACCAGTTACCCCTGTCTGTGAAAACAAATAGGAAAGAACTATTTGCTACATTTGTCATTAGCTGACTAGCAAGGTCACCAATTCAGGATTTTAAAGAACAACCAATTGAGATTTCTGATTTTACAATTAGTTTGTTTAACTGTTCATCCCTAAACAGCTGATAACCAGGACGAGATCGCCTGCTAGCTAGCCATCGGATCCAACGAGCTAACGGCCGGTGTTCACTAGCATGCGGTAAATTGCCGCATGTCACTTCGGCCGCTCAGAGTTGCTTGCTGGTGGGTGTGCTGGCAGCATACAACAGCAGTTTGGTTGTGCATCAACAATTCAGCATAGCAAGTTTGTATAAAGGTCTGGTTATCAAACGGTAAATCCATTTTCCATTTCATGAATTTTTTTCACAGGTAAATAGTAATATGCTCTAAACTGCTCTGGTGACAAACAAACTTTGCTGCCTTGTTTCCATTCGTCCACAAGGCTGGGAGAACCTATTCAAGTAGGTAAATATATTTAGAAAATGTTTTTTTTAAACGATGAATCATTAGCTATAGTTAGCTAACGCACTTTTGTACATCGCGCTGTAATGTACAATTGACATTATTTTAGCGCCCAAGAAAGCGCAATACTTCCAGGTCAACTGTAATATGATAACCATTGTAAAGCACAATTTCTCCCCTTTCCGGCAAAATCAATGACGTGGGGACACCCGATCTGTCCAACTTATCACCTCTAAAATGTCAATAAAAAACCATAAAGAGTTTATATAATGTGTCATTATACACCTATTTGAAGGTTTGTGTCGAATTTGAATCGGGTTTTTAGGGCAGCGCTAAAGTTATCATCAGAATTAAACAGCGGATGTCGTGGCTTTTGAGAGTCATGACGGCTTGCAGTGATGACGCAAAAAATGAATGCATTCAGTTGTACAATTGACTAGGTATCCCCCCTTACCCTGTCCCTGTCCCTTTCTTGTTTTTAATCTGCGAGAGAAGTGCTACACCTGGTGACACGTCACAATATAACGTACAGCGTCAGAGGGGTCCGTTTTTTAAACTTTTCTTCAATACTATCGGGCCATTACCATGTCAATCAACACGTGAATAGAAATGTAGTTCACACCCCAGATTTTGATGCCAACACAGTCACTACAGTCCCATTCGTTTTCATTGCAGTTTGAATGCAGTGGTTGCGCAAATCTGTACAGAATGGGGTTAGTCAACAGTAACTAGCTACAGTGCAAGCTGACTAAAATGAGCTGCTAACGTAGCTAGCAAGCTATCTGGCCAACTTCACATACTGTATAGCTAGCTAGCTAACTCAATTAAATATCACCAGCTACCTAACTTCATATTAGCTACAGTAGCTATCTTGATGTATTTATCATTGTAAAAAAACAAACTCCAAATGTATTTGTAGGTAGCTAGCTAGCTAACAGCCATGGAGGAGGGTGAAAGGATAGCAGCTCCAGCTGTCAAAGGGAGCGCGAATGCCATTCTGGATAGGGCAGATGCTTTTGTGCAGTTCCAGTCCCTAGAAGTGAGGACAGAGATAATAGTAACATAATATTCCGTGCTGTCTAATTTGAGTATAATGAAGTCTGTTTCTTGTGATGTTTTCTGTCCTTGGTTACAGAAAGCAATGAAAGCCTGTCTGCAAATGAAGAGCAGTGGTTGTCAAACCTGGCCCCGGGGACTCAAAGGGGTGCATATTTTTGTGTTTACCTTGGCACTACACAAATGATCAACTCATCATCCAGCTTCAAGTGGTATTTATGTATTCATTTGTGATGCTATCCTTGATATGATCCTGCTGTTGTCACATGCTACACATGCACATGTGTGTGCACATGCATTTATCTATCAGATGTTATCATTATTTGTTATAAGAGATATTATACTTTAATAATCCACAGTGACCTGGTGACCTAAAAGTGTAATACATGACATTATCTTCCATATTTCTACCTTCCAACTGGAGATTCCTTCAAAACGATTGTCTACAATTGGGTGACCATTGCCATCTGGGACTGCCTCGTGGGGGAATTTGGGCGTGTGGAGGCTACCTGTGTACCTGCATAACTTCATGAGGATGGACACAAGGACCAGGAGGGGATCTGCAGCTCGCCGCAGAGTGCCAGAGGAGAGGTCTGCTGCTCTGCAGGATGTTGCCAGGATGAGGGCTAACAACACAACACGGGAAGCAATCCGTGTGCGGGAGATCTTCACCTCCTACTTCTTTCGAAGAGGGTGCTCTTCCCTGGCAACACCATAGACTACAGCATGCACAACCAAAGAGTCATTCACATTGCAATAAGAGTATTTTTCCATTTACTTTGCCACTGTATGTCAACTGAAGTTATTCAATTCCCAGTTTCTCTCCCTTTGATTTCTACTTCTCAGGTGAGGGTGCTGTTCAGGTAAGGGTGATGTCTATACAAAAACAAAATAGGCTATATTGAACAATTAGGCACCCTATAACCCACATCTACACACTCGTATCAATCTGATTGATGGATTGTGTTTTGCAGTAAGCAAGCTCAAATGTATAACTGTGGCTCCTTCCAACTTCAAAGAATAGACAAGAGGACCAATCATGGAGAATAGTAAGACACTTCATTATTTCTATTTATATAACTATGCTATATTGTTTGTCATGTGTCTGTGCATGTTTTTCACCTGGACACCAGGTGAGGCCACACACACCGATTCCTGATGATTATGATGACTGACAGTGTAAGCATGATTAAGCCGTGTTTTTTTCACACTTTTATCTCTCTCTCCATCTGTCTCTGGTCTGCAGGTATGTTTTGATGTGAGAGAGAACGCCAACCCCCAGTCGTCATCGCCAAATCACCCGCTCTTAAGATAAACTTCGGGCCAACTGGGGGCCCAAGGCTGGTTAGGAGACACTGCTAGAGACAATATTATGCAATTGTGATGACCTGAGAGAATATGAAGTTTAGTAGCACTGTAATTCATGAATCATATGTTGTCTTCCCTGCTCCTCTGTTCTTACCTCTTTCCCTTTCTGTCTTACACTCTTTGTCACACCTCCCCACCACTTGTTTCCTCTATTTTTACAAGGCACACCAGATATGCATTTGAAAAACAAATGTATTTATAATATAATATTACAATTATAATATTTATAATGCATGTATTATGTATTTATAACACTTGGATAATGAACTTTCAATAAAGTGTTTCACATTCTCTACTGGTTGAAATTCTCCAAGTCATTAAGGTCATGTTTTGCAGAGGGGTCAAATACTTATTTCCCTCATTAAAATGCAAATCAATTTATAACATTTTTGACATGCGTTTTTCTATGTTGTTATTCTGTCTCACTGTTCAAATAAACCTACCATTCAAATTATAGACTGATCATGTCTTTGTCAGTGGACAAATGTACAAAATCAGCAGGGGATCAAATACTTTTTTCCCCTCACTGTATATACTACTTGCATACAAGGCACAATAAAGTTATATTATATTCTACTGAATCCAAAGGCTTCATTGATGCCATTCAGACTGTTTTGAAGTCGAAAAAAACGGCTATAATAGCTGAGGTTCATAGCTAGGTTAATAGCTAACTAGCTAATATTGACATGTAACAGTCATTTTCTGCAATTTCCTGGGGATTAATGATTAACTGGTGAACCAATTAAAACCCCTGTTCTGAACTAACATTTATACCAAATATTTTAGGGTCCATACACAGATCGGCTACATAGCTAGTTACACATCCATAGGCATACAGGTATTTTTATACTCCACTACGTAATAAGCAAGAAAATAGTTAGTTAGCTGCGTTACTTCAGCTGCACTGTATGGCAAATATCAGCAAGGTAAGCTTACAAAACTGTACGTTCAATTTGCAGTAGATGCTTTAGCGAGCTCGATACTTTACATCCACTGTTTCACATTACGACAGCCTGGATTGCTGTTTTTCTTAGGAGTGCCTAAAACATTAAACAACACAAACTATAATGTAATCCTCATGTCATTAACGCCCATAAAAATAGCTAGCTCGCTGGCTGATGTTAGCTCGTCAGCTAGCTTTATAAATAGCGATTTTCATACATTTACTTTATGACCAAAAAAAGGCATACATGTTTTTCTCTTTATTAACTAACATATTCCTCTCAAATGTACGTTGTTTTGGATGATTCATTCTGGTGTTATAATTACTTACATGCAGTGCTTTGTAAAAGTATTCATCCCCCTTGGCGTTTTCCTATTTTGATTCATTAAAATCTGTCATTTCTATTTGGATTTCATGTAATGGACACAACCAAAAAAATTGGTGAAGTGAAATGAAAAAAATAACTTGTATCAACAAAAAAAATATAAATTAAAAATGGAAAAGTGGTGAGTGCATTTGTATTCACCCCCTTTGCTATGAAGCCCCTAAAAAAGATATGGTGCAACCAATTACCTTCAGAAGTCACATAATTAGTTCAATAAGTCCACCTGTGTGCAATCTAAGTGCCACATGATCAGACACATGAGCTCAGTATATATACACCTGTTCTGAATTGTCCCAGAGTTTGCAACACCACTAAGCAAGGGGCACCACCAAGCAAGCTGTCACACCTTGGTCTTAGTATTTTGTGTTTTCTTTATTTATTTGGTCAGGCCAGGGTGTGACATGGGTTTATTTTGTGGTGTGTTTTTGTATTGGGGTTTTAGTAGGTATTGGGATTGTGGCTGAGTATGGTTGTCTAGGAAAGTCTATGGTTGCCTGAGGTGGTTCTTAATCAGAGGCAGGTGATTATCGTTGTCTCTGATTGGGAACCATATTTAGGCAGCCATATTCTTTGAGTGTTTTGTGGGTGATTGTTCCTGTCTTTGTGTTTGCACCAGATAGGGCCGTTTCGGTTTTCACATTTCATTATTTTGTAGTTTCTTCATGTATAGTTTTTTCCTTCATTAAAATATCATGAATCATCATCACGCTGCATTTTGGTCCGCTTCTCCTTCTACAGACGAACGCCGTTACACAAGCGGCACCATGAAGACCAAGGAGTTTTCCAAACACATCAGGGAGAAGTACAGATCAGGGTTGGTTTACAAAAAAATAACAGAATCTTTGAACATCCCACAGAGCACATTCAAATCCATTATTAAGATATGGAAAGAATGATGGCACCACAACAAACCTGCCAAGAGGGGACCGCCCACCAAAACTCACGGACCAGGCAAGGAGGGCATTAATCAAAGCTCCACAGCGGAGATTGGAGTATCTGTCCATAGGACCACTTTAAGCCATACACTGGGCTGGGCTGGGCTTTACAGAAGAGTGGCCAGAAAAAAGCCATTGATTAAAGAAAAAAAATAAGCAAACACATTTGGTGTTTGCCAAAAGGCATGTGGTAGAACATATAGAAGAAGGTACTCTGGTCAGATGACTAAAATTGAGCTTCTTGGCCATCAAGGAAAGCTCAATGTCTGGCGCAAACCCAACACCTCTCATCACCCCGAGAGCACCATGTTTTTCATAGGCAGGCACTGGGATTCTGGTCAGAATTGAAGGAATGATGGATGGTGCTAAATACAGGGAAATTCTTGAGGGAAACCTGTTTCAGTCTTCCAGAGATTTGAGACTGGGACGGAGGTTCACCTTCCAGCAGGACAATGACCCTAAGCATACTGCTAAAGCAACACTTGAGTGGTTTAAAGGGAAACATTTACATGTCTTGGATTGGCCTAGTCAAAGCCCAGACCTCAATCCAATTGAGAATCTTTGGTATGACTTAAATATTGCTGTACACAAGCAGAACCCATCCAACTTGAAGGAGCTGGAGCAGTTTTGCCTTGAAGAATGGACAAAAACCTTAGTGGGTAGATATGCCTTCAAGTTAAACTGTTAACTTCAGGTTAAACTGTTGTGAAGAAGGCTTTAGTGCGCCCAAGAAAGTCCAGCAAGCACCAGGACTGTTTCCTAAAGTTGATTCAGCAGCGGGATTGGGGCATCACCAGTACAGAGCTTGCTCAGGAATGGCAGCAGGCAGGTGTGAGTGCATCTGAACGCACAGTGACGCAAAGACTTTTGGAGGATGGCCTGGTGTCAACTAACACAGAACAAGGACATCAGGACAATCACCCACAACACAACCAAAGAATATGGCTGCCTAAATATGGTTCCCAATCAGAGACAACGATAAACACCTGACTCTGATTGAGAACCACTCCAGACAGCCATAGACTCTGCTAGACCACCCCACTAGCTACAATCCCACTATATACCAAAACCCCAAGACAAAACACACCACAATACAAAAACCCCATGCCACACCCTGGCCTGACCCAATACATAAAGATAAACACAAAATACTTCGACCAGGGCGTGACATTCTTCCAACCATCCAGGAACAGTTTGGTGACGAACAATGCCTTTTCCAGCATGATGGAGCACCTTGGCAAAAGTGATAACTTAGTGGCTTGGGGAACAAAACATCGATATTTTGGGTCCATGGCCAGGAAACTCCCCAGACCTTAAGAACTTGAACCATTGAGAACCATTGAAAACTTGTGGTCAATCCTCAAGAGGCGGGTGGACAAACAAAAACCCACAAATTCTGACAAACTCCAAGCTTTGATTATGCAAGAATGGGCTGCCATCAGTCAGGATGTGGCCCAGAAGTTAAATTGACAGCATGCCAGGGCAGATTGCAGAGGTCTTGAAAAAGAAGGATCAACATTGCAAATATTGACTCTTTGCATCAACTTCATGTAATTGTCGATAAAAGCCTTTGACACTTATGAAGTGCTTGTAATTATACTTCAGTATTCGAGTAACGTCTGACAAAAATATCTAAAGACACTGAAGCAACAAACTTTGTGGAAATTAATATTTGTGTCATTCTCAAAACTTCCGGCCACGACTGTACTTTGGAACATATTCATTGTCTCTCTTTTATTATCGCTAAGTCCCTCTCCCAAATTCTTTCTCCACTCCCATCCCTCACACTCAATTCCCTCAATCTAGATTTCACCTCATTATTCAAACATGCTCTTTCTCTCCCTCTCATGTCTGGGTATTTGTTGATGTTTTTTATTGATATGTCCCTTTATCGCTGTGGGCTGAGAGAAGCGTGTAGCTCGGAGATTCAGACGAGAGTTCTGATTGTCTGGAAGCTGCCATGCTCTCTCCCTCTCCGCCTCATTGTGGTGGGAGGATTATCAGACTCTGGCCCGGCACCGATAACACAGCCCCCCACATCTACCAACAACCCTGCCCACATCTGAGCACAGTGCAGCAGAGAGTAAGGGTGAGGATGAGAACCTCAGCATGCTTGGAATACAGAGCAGAGGAGGCTGGCGGGTGGAGATATTGGAGGGCGGGCTCATTATAATGGCTGAAATAGAATAAATGGCACGGTGTCAAACACATGGAAACCATGTCTTTGATACGAGTTCATCCATTACAATGAGCCTGTTCTCCTATATCTCCCAGCCATATATATAGATATAGATATAGATATAGAGAGAGAGAGAAAAATGAAAATTGAGACAGAAAGGGAAAGGGATGTTGTCTAATATGATGTAATGCCATAACTTTCTTAAAGCCCCCATGCAGTCTTTGTAATTGTATTTTTTTAATCATCATTGTATGTCTAATAAATCACTGTGTGTTTATTTAATGAAAATAACTCCAAAATATATGTTTAATCATTTATTTCTCTGAACTTCCTTTGGCCTTTGACATGCTCAGTCTGATTGTGTCGGAGTTATGAAACAGATTTGAAGAGATTTACATTCACAGCCCTGATTGGCTGAAAGGATGGTATAGAGCCCACCCCCTTACCCAGATGAACAGTCATTGGTCAGATCGCATTGTGATGTCATGATGTTGACACTAAGTTCCATCCCACCTGAACAGGCAGAAATTCCATGCATTTTTTTCAACCAACTTACACAAAAAGAGCATTATCATAATGTGTTATTTCGACCTCAGTTTGAAAATATCATAAAGAAACAGGTAAATCACATTTTTAACTGCACTGCCCCTTAAAAAAACTTTGCTTTGAGCTTTTTCATAAATTAATGTCTGAAAAACAACAGCACAATTACAGCCGCAATCACCATTCAGGCTCAATTCGGAATATAATGGAACCTAATCATATGGCCAACAACAGAGAGAGCTCTTGTGGTGTTCGAGTGGGCTCCGCTAATAAACAAAGTGATCTCGATGAGATGTTCAAAGCATTGCACCGCCCAGACGTATCCACATCAGTGCCAGCTGCCTCGGCAGAGGTGGGCCAATGAAACAAAAATTACATTCAGTAACAGTCTGAATGAACCAAATAAGGGCTCTGCAGTAGCTTTCTCTTTCCCTTAAGTAGCTTTCTGATGCCTCTTATGCCCATGTTGTTCTACCATTCGGCAGCTGTCTGCTAAATTGATCCTCGCAAAGCCCTTTGAAATAAAGAAAAGTTTGCAGAGCACAGCTGTGGAGACGTTTGATAATGTGGCCTTTGGAGGGACCGCCTGCCAGCCTGCCTTTTGAAGTGGAGAGTGCAGATAGCCCCTGATGGCTGCTGAAGGTAGGAGCCACCTTCCTCTTCCCATATAAATGTAAACAGACATGTTAACAAGTACTGCAGTGTGGCCTAGGCTTGGTGTAGGGCCGTACCCTCAGACAGATATATCTACACGGTCAGCATGAGTTTGAATCTGGCCTACTGCTCTTTGACACAACATCTCACTATCTTTCCCACGTATTATCTTCTAGAATTTCAAGAAAATCTTTAAAGAACTTACAATATTTTTTAAAGAGTTAACAGTGCCTGTGTCTCCCTACGTTGATGTAATAGCAATGCCTTGTTCGACAGCTGACAGTGAACAGTAATTCAAATCGTAATTGTCTCTATTAAGGCCATAATACCCATAATCAAAGCCCTTCATATTTTTATTTTAACAGACGCTCTTATACAGAGCAACTAGGGTCAAGTGCCTTGCTCATGGGCATATTAACATATTTCCCCCTACTCAACTCGGGGGATTCGAACCAGCAACCTTTTGATTACTGGTCCAATGCTCTTAACCGCTGGGCTACCTGCCACCCCAAAAATGACATCAGTTTGAAGTACTGTACAAACAAACCATTGAGCAGACCAATTCTCTGGACACTTAGCAGATTTCTTGGTATTCACTGTGCATGTCAAGAAGAATACGCCCCAAACACAGAATAGAATAAAATAGCTGATGTTATGCGCATCTACAAATGCATTTGGATCTTACGGACAGTTCATGAGCTATGAAAACACAACCAACCAATATATCATCCAGTGACAAGATTAAACCATTTCCCCTTGTTTTGACTTTGGACTTGCTCATTATGCTGTGCTCTATCCATTATAGTTAAAACTCAAATTACTGCTACGGAAGATACCCAGTGGTCTCAGTGCACAGTATCAACTATTAGGCTTATCTGTAACACCCATTTTCCTCACTCTCCAAGCCTGGGTTAATCTGTGTTAATCTCCAGGAACCCTTGAGATTCAAATCCTAACAGTAGAGCAAGGATAATAATGTTTGTTATACAGCCAATTTACACAATAGCATTACCGCTAATGCCAAGGACCAATTCAGTGTAAATCAGCTTATGGGACTGAACAGTGCTTACAGCTGCTTTCATTAAAACGATATAACTGCTCGTTTAAGTTGCCATGCCTAGGCATAAAGGTCAAAAGCCAACGGAGATATCATTAAATATTGATTGGTGCCAGGCAATCAGAAATGCAGTTTTGTCTAGTACTTTGTCTCTAGTTGGGTGCTCTTTCTCTTTGGTATGCTGGCAGTCTTCCAGGGTCCTGAATCTATTGGCTCTCTGGCCTCACCTTGCTGGTACCTGTCAGGTAATAATTAATAATGCGGGTGTATGCTAATAAGATTGGTGACCAGGCCGGCAAGGCTTTTTATAAACTGACAACATGTCTCCTAAATGGGCCACACTCTGATGGAGAGATGAGGTCCCACGGGAATAGTTTGGCATTTGTCATTTCAGCCCGGGTGGCAGGTAGAAGGATTTCGCTGTCAAGAGGTGCCTAAAATCATGACGCCCCACAACTACTTCACCCGTCTCTCCCTCTCCAGGTTCACCATCTGGCAGTCCGACAAAAGTTTGGTGGAGGAGGAATAATGGTCTGGGACTGTTTTTCATGGTTCGGCCTTGGCCTCTTAGTTCCAGAGAAGGGAAATCGTAGCGCTACAGCATACAATGACATTCTATACAATTTTGTGCTTCTAACTTTGTGGCAAAAGTTTGGGGAAGGCCTTTTCCTGTTTCAGCATGACAATGCCCCCGTGCACAAAGCGAGGTCCATACAAAAATGGTTTGCCAAGATTGGTGTGTAAGGACTTGACTGGCCTGCACAGAGCCCTGACCTCTAACCCATCAAACACTTTTGGGATGAATTGGAATGCCAATTGCGAACAAGGCCTCATCAGCAAAGTGGGAGGCAAACTCTATATTAATAACCATGATTTTAGAATGAGATGTTCGATGAGCAGGCCTCCAAATACTTTTGGTCATGTATCTTTTCAATAACCAAAAATATAGTATTAGAAGCTGGTGTACTAAGCCCGAAAGTAAAAGACACAAAAACAAAACTTATGCACGAGAAAATAGAGCACATTGAACAGATTTACCACTTCTTAGACTTGCTTCAATGAGAATGACAGATCGATAATTCACATTTCTATGTAAATTTGGTCAGGTCGCCCAAAAATGTACACATTGCAGATTTAATTTTAAAAGCAATTGTCATTCTGCTAACAGATTTATGGTGGCGTATGTGGCATAGGTTTTCATTAAATGTTGAGCTCTAAAAGTCACATACAGTATGAAACCCTTTAGGCATTATGATAAACCATTCAAGTTAAGTGTCACCGCACATTCTAGTGTAAGTAGTACTCTTTCGTGCTATTGAGCTGCCACACTAAGTGATGTTACAGAGAACTGTACAAGAGCAATTTAAGTTTGTATGGTTTCAAGTATCTAAAAGTCAATATTAAAGTCTTTCTGGGACAGTTCATGCTCTCCTTCAATTGGAGGCATTGTCTGAGCCTCTCCAAAGTACATCAAAGGAAATGATTTACTTTGGCGCTAATGCCTTTCTTAAAGACTGTACAACCACATCGGAGCACAGGGAAATTAAGATTTCGAGACTTGTTTAAATAGCAAAGCTAAAGCTGAAATAGGCTCATGATGCAATGGGGATCTATTGAGACTAACCAGTGGGCAAAACCCCATTCTGTTAGAAATAGAGAATGGCTCCAGGGACACCATGGAGTAAAGTTCAATTAGTTGATTCCTTTCAAATGTCGACTTTGATGCACTACATGACCAAAAGTTTGTGGACGCCGAATATCAGCTCGCCGAATATCTCATTCCAAAATCATGGGCATTAATATAAAGTTGGTCCCCACTTTGCTGCTATAACAGCCTCCACTTTGGGAAGGCGTTCCACTTGATGTTGGAACATTGCTGCGGGGACTTGCTTCCATTCAGCCACAAGAACATTAGTGAGGTCGGGCACTGATTTTGGGCAATTAGGCGTGGCTCGCAGTCGGCCATTCAATTCATCCCAAAGGTGTTTGATTGGGTTGAGGTCAGGGCTCAATGCAGGCCAGCCAAGTTCTTCTCCACCGTTCTCGATAAACCATTTCTGTATGGACCTGTGCACAGGGGCATTGTCATGCTGAAACAAGAAAGGGACTTCCCTAAACTTTTGCCACAAAGTTGGAAGCACAGAATTGTCTTGAATGTCATTGTATGCTGTAGCGTTAAGATGTTCCTTCACTGGAACTAAGGGGTCTGGCCCAAACCGTGGAAAACAGCCCCAGTCCATTATTCCTCCTCCACCAAACTTTAGAGTTGGCACTATACACTCGGGCTTTCTTCTGGCATCCGTCAAACCCAGATTAGTCCGTCGGACTGCCAGATGGTGACTTACCGGTGCATATATAGTCTCGCTATTGTTATTTTATAGCTGCTCATTAATTAGTTGTTACTTTTATCTCTTATTCTTATACATATTTTTTACTTATTTTTTAAACTGCATTGATGGTTAGGGGCTCGTAAGTTAGGATTTCAACTGTTGTATTTGGCACATGTGACTAATAAAATGTGATTTGAAGCGTGATTCATCACTCCAGAGAATGCGTTTCCACTGCTACAGAGTCCAACGGCGGCGAGCTTTGGACTCGCCACTTGGTATTGCGCATGGTGATCTTAGGCTTGTGTGCGACAGCTCGGCCAAACAGTTCTTGTGCTGACGTTGCTTCCAGAGGCAGTTTGGAACTCGGTAGTGATTGTTGCAACCGAGGACAGACGATTTTTATGTGCTACGCGGTCCAGAAATCAGCGGTTCCATTCTGTGAGCTTGTGTGGCCTACCACTTCGCGGCTTAGCCGTTGTTGTTCCTAGAGATTTCCACTTCACAATATCATCACTTACAGTTGACTGGGGCAGTTCTAGCAGGGCAGAAATTTTACATACTGATTTGTTGGAAAGGTGGCATCCTATGGTGGTGCCACATTGAAAGTCACTGAACTCTTTAGTAAGGCCATTCTACTGTAAGGCCTTTCTAATGTTTGTCTATGGAGCTTGCATGGCTGTGTGCCTGATTTTGTACACCTTTCAACACACGGTGTGGCTGAAATAGCCGAACCCACTAATATGGAGGGATGTTCACATACTTTTGTATATATAGTGGATGTGATGAAAAAACACAGCTTTTTTAAACATAATTTTTGACCTGAAAATACTTGTTTACCCAACTCCGATAGAAAGCCACATTGTAGTGTTCTTATATGGATGGACAAGTCTATATATTTAAGATACAGAGCATTCAGAAAGTTTTCTGACCCATTTACAATTTTCAAAATGTTGTTACTTTACAGCCTTATTCTAAAATAGATACAATTATTTTTTTCTCTCATCAAATCTACACCCAATACCCCATAATGACAAAGTGAAAACCGCTTTTTTGAAAATGTTGCAAATTCATAAAAAATGAAAAACAGAAATACCTTATTTACATAAGTATTCAGACCCTTTGCTATGAGACTCGAAATTCAGCTCAGGTACATCCTGTTTCTATTGATCATCCTTGAGATGTTTCTACAACTTGACTGGAGTCCATCTGTGGTAAATTCAATTGATTGGACATAATTTGGAAAGGCACACACCTACCAATACAAGGTCCTACAGTTGACAGTGCATGTCAGAGCAAAAACCAAGCCGGAGGTCCAAGGAATTGACCGTAGATCTCCGAGACAGGATTGTGTCAAGGCACAGATCTGGGGAATCTGATCTGGGGAATGGTACCAAAAATGACTGCAGCATTGAAAGTCCCCAAGAACACAGTGGCATCCATGATTATTAAATGGAAGACGTTTGGAACCGCCGCCAGGTCAAACTGAGCAATCAGAGGAGAAGGGCCCTGGTCAAGGAGGTGACCAAGAACCCGATGGTCACTCTGACAGAGCTCCAGAGAGCTCCAGAGTTACTCTGTGGATATCGGAGAACCTTCCCGAAGGACAACCATCTCTGCAGCACTCCACCAATCAGGCCTTTATGGTAGAGTGGCCAGACGGAAGCCACACCTCAGTAAAAGGCACATGACAGCCCACTTGGAGTTTGCCAAAAGGCATCTAAAGACTCTCAGACCATGAGAAACAAGATTCTCTGGAATGATGTAACCAAGATTGAAATCTTTGGCCTGAATGCCAAGCGTAACGTCTGGAGGAAACCTGGCACCATCCCTACGGGGAAGCATGGTGGTGGCAGCATCATGCTATGGAGATGTTTTTCAGGGACAGGGACTGGGAGAGTAGTCAGGATCGAGCGTAAAATGAATGGAGCAAAGTACAGATAGATCCTTGATGAAAACCTGCCCCAGAGTGCTCAGGACCTCAGAATGGAGGGGAAGGTTCACCTTCCAACAGGACAACAACCCTAAGCACACGGCAAAGGCAACGCTGAAGTGGCTTCGGGACAATCTCTGAATGTCCTTGAGAGGCCCAGCCAGAGCCTGGACTTGTACCCAATCAAACATCTCTAGAGAGACCTGAATATAGCTGTGCAGCAACGCTCCCCATCCAATCTGACAGAGCTTGAGAGGATCTGCAGAGAGAATGGGAGAAAGTCCCCAAATACAGATGTGCCAAGCTTGTAGTGCCATACCCAAGAAGACTCAAAAATGTATAAAACTTGTTTTTGCTTTGTCATGATGGGGTGTAGATGTGTGTAGATTGTAATGTAACAATGTGGAAATAGTTAAAGGGTCTGAATACTTTCCGAATGCTCTGTAAACGAAAAACACAAAAAGCTGTCTTGACAAATGCTGTCTAAGAGTCCATCTGAACAATGGCTAAAATGATATGCCAGCTTTGCAATTAACTTCATCAGTCACAGACACTGAATATCCTGCTGTACCTCACACAAAAGACAGTCTTCACTCTGTAATAACAGCATCAGTAGCCAGATAAGTGAAAGCCTAATTGGCTACATTTCTGTCACATCTCCACTGTGCAATACAAATCATAAACCAAACTCAAAATTGTATGCAATACGGCATTCTGTATTGAATAAATCGAACAATCAGAGCAACTCATTGGTCAATGCAATAGTTTATTAATAGATACAAAATCTGAATTAAGAGATGCAGGACACAGCAGGAGGGTCAATCAACAAAGGAAAACCAAATCTAATACATTCATCACTTCTTGATGATGACAAATCCTTATGTGAGAGAGTCCAGTAATTCTTTCTTTTTCCACCCCCTATTTCCCATTTAGGGGAATATTATGAGGAGTACACCTATGGGACTCCTAATGACCTGTGTAGCTCAGTTGGTAGAGCATGGTGTCTGCAACGCCATGGATTGTGGGTTTGATTCGTGCAAGATTCCATACGAAATACTGTATGAATGCCAGCATGACTGTAAGTCACTTGGTATAAAAGTGTCTGCTAAATAGCATATATTATGTACACACACCAGCTCACGTTTAGAATGAAAACGGTCTATTCCTTCCCGTATCCAATTAAGGAAATCAATTGTGAAGGGATATTACAAATCCTGTGCAAGGAATGAAAATCCTGCACTATGCACTCCTGTAATACATCTAAAAACTTTTGGCTTTGACAGATGGCAGTATCTCTTCCACTACACTACTGACTCAGTGTGCAGCCCAAATGGCACCCAATTATTCCCTATTTAGTACACTATATAGGGAATAGGTTGCCATTTAGGATTCAGCCCCAGACTGCTGTAAATACAAAATGGAGGCCTTGCAGAAAATCACAAAGGAAGGCAATGTCCTAAAATGAATATAGTTTTTTTGTTGTTGGCAGAAGTCCGACTGATCAAATCCTTTTCCAGAAACGTAGCTAAAAAGTTATTGCAACGTGATAAACCTGATGGAGGAAATGAGAAAGAAAAGTGAGTAAGACATTCAACAGTGTGAGATTATAATGACGTTACGATGGTCTCGTCTGAGAAGCCCGACAACACGGGGCAAGTGTTTGGGATGACAAGATGGTGTGGTATGCCCTTTGTTAATAATATTTGGAATAATATCACATACTCCTGGATAGTAAGAACAACAATGTGTCTGGCCGCCTGCTAATCAATAAATTCCTAGTCATCAGAGGGTTTGAGTTGTTTTAATTCATGTTAAAGTCCAGGAGATTTGTGTGTATTGTTGTGAAATTGTTAGATCTTACTTAGATAGTACTGCACTGTTGGAGCTAGAAGCACAAGCATTTCGCAACACCCGCAATAACATCTGCTAAACACGTGTATGTGACCAATAATTAAACAACGGCAAAAATAATGAGGAACAGCAATTGACTCTTGATGGGGACATTATTTCAGATTTTTCAAATTGAGGTTATGGCAAGGAGCACTTCTGACATAACCTTCTGTTTGTGTTTGGCAAATAAACTTCATTACACAAGTGATGCTTTTCCCAAAAATCATTCAGGAGTGAGTGACTTGATATCAATGGATCTTTATCATGAACTAACACCATAACAACGGAGAAACACGATGTCCAAGTGCCTCGTCAAAATGATGACCTTAGCTAGGCAAAATTATGACTACCGTAATTGCTAAATCATCTAGGGTTAAGTTCAGGTGAAACCCCGACGGCTATATCTTAAACCCAGACTGATCTTAAGGGAAAAGTAAGCTCCCGAAGACCACACTCTGCAACCGGGACAAAACCTTAAACATGCAACGTTCCACTCTACAAGCAGGTTGTTATGCCCAACCTTCCCCATCAACCAACCTCAGACAACCTTCTGGTGGACGATTCACCAGGTCCCGACTGTAAGTATAACCCAATTGGACACAGTCAAATAATGTAGTCGAAAGGCTTGCAACCTGGCTGGCTGGAGCTTTTTCCAAAATACCTTATTGATCAAACTTGAGAACCACACTGAAAGTGTGTAGGCTGGAGAATAAAAGATGAAATATTTAAGTGTGTCAACTGTAAATCAAGGTCTCTCTCTTCCGACTTTGCTTGTTGATAATGCTTCTTCACTACATCAATGTTCAAATTATTCAATAGAAAACAAAGTAGCCACTAAAGAACCTAAACCCCGAAAGGAATATTACACAAAGAGCAGCCCTTTTCCAGACTTCATGTCAGGGCTGCTTAGCAAACACGAGCACAACTCTATTTCTTCAAGTGGAAAATACATATTTTATATAATTCAAAAGTGTGAAAATTAAATGGGCTATTCCTGCTACGATTATGCATATGAGTATATCTGGCAGCAGTGGCTGCTCTGGTAATCGAATAACAAAACCAGTCCGCTTTCAATTTGATTTTATCGCACCGCTGCTTGGATTTGTTCTTGTGTTTCAGGTAAAATCACTATTTAATCCAGGTGGAATATCAAGGATTTAGAGAATTGGCTTGTCGGCCTAATTTGACACATATAAGAAGAAAGGTTACTTTAGTTTAGAGGATTTTTGTTCTGGCTTTATATTCAATTTACCTTTCAAAAGTTACATTTGTTTAGATAACAAACCCAAAACTAGACTATAAATTCAAATAGACTTAGCCAGTACTTTCACTGAAGCTCATGATGCTCAAAACATATTTTCTTCAAGAAACAATGGGTATATTTCAAATAATCATTGAACAGTTTCCCAAATCCCAGACAGTAGTTTAGGGTAAAGAGCTTAGGAGAAAGAAAACCTGAAAAGTATATTCCCCCCCCAATAACTCTGTGGTTTATTCTGTACAAGAGCTGACACAGAGGACCAATTAGTTGCTTCCCAACTGTGCTGAGGCCCACTCTCTTCTCCACTCTCCCTGTTGCTCATTCACGCTCAGCTTCACAAGCACCATATTCCCTCAGCTACAACCACAACTTATTCAGTTACAGGGCCGCAATACACTCCCACGCACACGCATGAGTGTGTGGCTGCGGACCTGTGTGCCAATGCCAATGTTCATTTGGCTGTGTTTAAGAGTGCTTGTACAATGCAATAAATGGGGTGAAGGTTATGGCCAAGTCATTTTGCCCATAACATACTGTAAAGTTAATGGTGAGTACAGTGACCTGGTTGGTAAACCATTCATTTCAAAATATCACACACTAAAACAACTACTTTCTTACTGACAACAAGCTAAAAAATAATAATAATATGTATTTTTATTTCATCTTCACTTAACCAGGTGGGCCAGTTGAAAACAAGTTCTCATTCACAACCGCGACCTGGCCAAGATAAAGCAAAGCAGTGCGACAAAAACAACAACACAGAGTTACACATAAACAAATGTACAGTCAATAACACAATTGAACAATGTATGTACAGTGTGTGTAAATGTAGAAGAGTAGGGAGGTAAGGCAATAAATATGCCATGGAAGCAAAACAATTACAATTTAGCATTAAAACTGGAGTGATAGATGTGAAGATGATGTGCAAGTAGAGACACTGGGGTGCAAACGAGCAAGAGGATAAATAACAATATGGGGATGAGGAAGTTGGGTGTGCTATTTACAGATTGGCTGTGTACAGGTACAGTGATCGGTAAGCTGCTCTGACAACTGATGCTTAAAGTTAGAGAGGGAGATATAAGACTCCAGCTTCAGTGATTTTTGCCATTTTTGCAAATAACATAAGATACAAAAAATGATGCTACTAAAACTTTTCTTGTCAGATTTGGTCGGCAGCCAGCGCTTCCATTCCAACACAAAATTCTAAACTAAAAACCTCAAGACTTCCAATAGTCGAGTCAACAAGACTAAAATTGGCAGGTTGGTCCTGCGAGACTACCTTGTCACTGACTCCTCTAGTCTCCAATCTGGATCAATACGTCCCAGCCTAGATTCTCCACATCCCCATTGCAAATCAGCTCTATTGTTGCTAGACATCATGGTGTTTAAGTGAACAAATCCACATCACAATATAAGCCACAGAGGACAACACATTTTTTGGTTTACTGTACAGCTTGCTTAGATTCCACCACCAGAGGCTTGTGCAGCATAAAGGGGCTTGGGAGTGAGTGACTTAGCCCTAGAGCAGAAACATGTTAAAAGCCAATTGAAAAGAGCTCCAAAAAAATATTTTAAAAATTTCCTCAATAACCCCTATTTAAGTTTCAACATGTTCTGGTTTATAGAATTTAGGGTCTAACCTATTCAACGATATTAAAGCCCAGGGTTGAAATTCAGAATTTCCAGGATAAAAACAACAGGTGGAAACTCTAGTGATCTAAAACTCATAGAAATCTGTAAAAGCATAAAAGCAAACCGTTAATCAAATACTATCAAAAATAGACTACTTACTTTCTACTTCACGCAAGTCACATTAATCACACACTATCCCAGGTGCAGGTACAGGTGCAGGTACATAACGCATACAATCCCAAACACTCATACGGTGTCCATATTAGGACAACCTCGATCTCAGCAATATCGGTAGGACTTCATACAGGACCAAAACACACTTTCCTATCTGTTAAACAGCATCTACTGGCAATGTACTGTAAGCAACTGCCCCTGGACTAATCTAAAGCGATGCTGATTTATCTTAAGACTCTGTTTGGGGAGGAAATCTGCTAGTGCAACTGACACACTGTCAAACTTGTATCGGGGACTTCAGAGATGTTTGAGGAGAAATGTAACCGGGGGACAGCTGATAAGAGGACAGTGTGCAGTTAATGAGAAAGCTACAGCATGCTTTAAGGTCTCTTACACTCGCTCTCAAATGAGGTAGAACAGATGCTTTTACGGAACAGATTGCATAGCCCACAAAACTGAGCCTTTCAAAATGATAATCAAGAAAGCTGCTTCTTACATCCAGATGGACACTTTCACTTTGTATTCTTCTTAAACTATGCCACTATTTGTTGACCAAAATAAATCAGAAAACATCTCACACCTACCGTCTCTTTCTGCATTTTGGCTTTCCTCGCATTCTGTACAAGTCTTCTCCCTAGCTTCTTAGCATAGAAAATCGAGGCAAACATACTCAGAGAAAATAAATAAAGCAAATGTTTTGTTTGCACAGCCGTTTATGTGCCTGAGAGATTATTCCTTGTCAGTATATTCCACAGCAAGAGAGAGCAGGAGAGGGAATGATGAGAGTGGGAAAGCAGAAATGGGACTCTTTCGCTCGCTTACCCTCTCTGCATCTCAGCACAGCAGAGGCAGGTCTCTCTCTCTCTCACCCATACACACACTCACGGTGAAAGAGAGAGAGAGAGAAGTGGGGGGGACCGTCTGCAGGTCTATTTACATATCACAGACAGAAGGGACGGACAGAGAGCATGTATTAGCATCCTTAACACCAATCTAGCCCCGAAAACTGCCTATCTAGATCCCTAGCACCCAGGGGAGGTTTGATATCACCCAGCCCAGTGCTGTACATCATCCTGGGGCCAGCCTGCGTCTCTGTCTCTCCCCCCCTCCGCCTTAGGCAGGAGGGTTGAGAGTGGAAGGGGGAAAGCTGCTGCTAAATCAATGGTGCCTTCCAGCTTGGCAGGTTTTACACACACACTTTCACACACCGCCATGGTGAGGAGGACCCTATGGGGAACACACAGAGTCTGTTTCCATGAGTCACACTAGTGCAATGCAACGTGGGTACTAAACCTGTAATTTTCATGACAAAGAAAACAACCCAATTACTCACTACCTCGGATGGGGGTACTACTGCAAAACCTAATTTTTCAAAATGTTATTTAACCTTTTTTTTTTATACAGGTTTTTCCTGATTGAGATTCAATCTATTTTTCAGAAAACGAATATGTATCGTTTTTGTGTACATGTACCAGTCCCTTAAACAATAAAATGCATATGAAATATAATAAATGGATACTCCAATATTTCCCTGCTCATTTTCTTTTCTCTGCTCATTATAAGCTATTTTCATTCTATTTACTTCTATTACTCATTTTTAGAGTGATTCAATCAGTACTTATGTGCGAACAAGGACCATCACTACAAGTCCTTCTTGGAATTCCCGACCACAAGATATTGTATGTGTGACATTCACATCTTTTAAATTTAAGAACCTTTTTCCTCTTCATCCATCTAACGTT
The DNA here is from genome assembly GCF_021184085.1 of Oncorhynchus gorbuscha. Lineage (NCBI taxonomy): Eukaryota > Metazoa > Chordata > Actinopteri > Salmoniformes > Salmonidae > Oncorhynchus > Oncorhynchus gorbuscha. The sequence continues at coordinate 44,133,279 of NC_060188.1, read as the reverse complement.
AATCTATCAACGTATTCTGCCATATTAAGGTACAATAACTCAATGTTTTTTTGGTCTTTTCACTTTTTGCCATTCACTTTGTTTAACATGATGTACACTACAGTCCGACTCTAATGCAATCAGCCTTAGAACTACAAAATAAAGTGCATTTTACAGTTCGCATCATTGGGCAAAAATATCTTTGGATTCCCTCATAATTGTATTACACACTCTCCTTTCATCAGCTATCAAATGTTAAGCTCGTGATCATGTTCTGAATAGATATGTGGTTGTCTCCCCTACCTTGGTCGAATGCACTGACTAAGTGGCTCTGGAGAACAGCGGCTGCTGACCCAAATGTAAAATGTAATTCATTAAAAGCCTTAAGCATTACCCCCCATCTTATCGGATGGAAAATATGATGGCAGCAGTGAAGGATGTGCTTCATTAATGTAGTGTCGGCTCATGTCACACCTCACGGAGGGCTTATTAACACAACCACACCGTGCCTCGTTTTCACCCCCAATCAATAGCCCGACACACACATCAAACCGCTGGACCCCAGAGGAATACCATCCGCAGCTGAGGGAGGTTTAGACCTGATAACCCTCGAAACAGCGCCTGAACGTTACAATCACTTTAAGAGCACATTGTGAGCTGTAAAGAGTTCTCAGGGTCTTCAGTATTAAAGCAGACAACAAGATTTGTCTGGAAATTATAAGAACTAAGTATAGTAAAAAATACTATTGAATAGCTCAGTTTTGTTGTGACGATTTTAAGTGTCATTGCTTTGTGACAAAAACCAACACTCCTGCAGTTTACAGTGATGACAATGGATTTTTCTAGGTTAAATATATCACCTCAAAATGTCTGCCTAGTCCACACTATGAGATGCCATAATGTTGTAGCCCATTTAAAAACATTTGTCATCTGCTGGTTATCTGCTGGTGTGTTTTGCATATATTCATGTCCAAACCGTGAGAGGGAATTCCTGTTTTAGATTATGAGGGATATCTTGTCTGTAATAGACTAAATGGAGCTGCACGTGGAGGGAACAGAAGAAGAGGACTAAGGTGTTTTGGCACAACCACAGTGCAATTGCGTCCCAGAGGCAATCTATTCCCTATATATCCAGGCTGTATCCCAACCGGCCGTGATTAGTATTCCCGTAGGGCGGCCCAGCGTCATCCGGGTTTGACCAGGGTAGGCAGTCATTGTAAATAAGAATTTGTTCTTAACTGACTTGCCTAGTAAATTTTTATTTTTTTAAAGAAAATAAAATCAAGGGTTTTTCATTATTTTCTGTGGTAGCTCATAGGGCCATAGGGCTATGGTCAAAAGAAGTGCACTATGTAGGAAATGGGGTGCTATTTGGGAGACACTACAACTGCATCATGACTGTTAGTATAATGCCTTCAGAAAGTATTCACAAACCTTTTGTTAAGGCAAGCCTAAATAACTTAATTTGTAAAAATGTGCTTAACAAGTCACATAATAAGTTGCATGGTTTCACTCCGTGTGCAATAATAGTTAACATTATTTTTAAATAACCCATCTCGGTACCCCACACATATAATTATCAGTAAGGTTCCTAAGTCAAGCAGTGAATTTCAAGCACAGATACAACCACAAAGACCAGGAAGGTTTTCCTATGCCTCACAAAGAAGGGCACCTCTTGGTAGATGGGTAAAACAAAAGCAAACATCCCTTTGCGCATGGTGCAGTTATTATTTGTATGCTTCAGATGGTGTTTCAATACAGTCAGTCACTACAAAGATACAGGCTTCCTTCCTAACTCACTTGCCAGAGAGGAAGGAAACCGCTCAGGGATTTCACTGTGAGGTTACAGTGTTTAATGGCAGTGATAGGAGAAAACTGTGGATGGATCGATAACATTGTAGTTACTCCACAATACTAACCTAAATGACAGGGCGAACAGAAGGAAGCCTGAGCAGAATAAAATATTCCAAAACATGCATTCTGTTTGCAATAATGCACTAAAGTAATACTGCAAAAAATGTGCCTAAGAAATTAGCTTTTTTTCCTAAATACAAATCGTTATGTTTGGGGCAAATCCAGCATCACATCACTCTTCATATTTTGAAGAATGGTGGTGGCTGCATCATGTTATGGGTATGCTTGTGCTTATGGGTATGCTTGGAGTTTTTTTTTGCTAAAATGAAACATAATAGAGTTAAGCACCAGTAAAATCCAAGAGGAAAAACTGGTTTAGCCTAAAACAAGGCCAATTATTCACTGGAGTTGCTTACCAAGACGACATTGTATGTTCCTGAGTGCCCTATTTACCGTTTTAACTTAAATCAGCTTGAAAATCTATGGCAAGACTTAAAAATGGCTGTCTAGCAATGATCAATAACCAACTTGAAAGAGCTGGACAATTTTTTAAGAATAATTGGCAAATATTGTCCAATCCAAGTGTACAAAGCTCTTACAGACTTACCCAGAAAGACTCACAGCTGTAATCACTGTCAAAGGTAATTCTTACATGTATTTACTCAGGGGGTTGAGTACTTATCTAATCAAGATATATTAGTATTTTATTTTCCATTAATAAAAATAAAAATGTAATCTTCCACTGTGTATTTTGTGTAGATCATTGACAGAAAAAAATGACAAATCAATTTTAATCCCACTTTGTAACACAACACAATATGGAATAAATCAAGGAGTGTGTACGTCGCTCTGGATAAGAGCGTCTGCTAAATGACTTAAATGTAAATGTAAATGAATACTTTCTGAAGGCAGATCAGCCAAACTTCAATGATTGTTTTTGTTCATTATAGATAAGAGTGGGTCCAAGGGAATAACTTGCATTTGTAAATTCAGCAAATTAGGATTATGCAATAATAAGAATAGTTCGTATTAATGAACTTGTATAGCAATAATCAGATAAAGGCAAAATATGTCTGAACATCAGGAGGTGAACCGAAACCACATAATGCATGAGCGATGTCACACATTTACCACTGCAGGTACACATTTTTATGACACTATTTATCACTGAAAAAAAAATATTCAGCATTTCACCAACTGTATTCATGCTCATTCATATGCCATCATTCCCACTGCACTCTCATAACTGTGCTTTGCTTCTGTTACTTAAAAGTGGTCTATCATGCCTTTCATTTGTTGATTTCAATCTACCCGCCAAGGTAAACATTTCAATGTCCATATGAGTGATTGGGGGATTTTCAAACAGTGCTTTCAGACTTGACTCCGATTTTTCGGCTGGAGAGAGTTAATACTTGATTTAGAATTTGTATGTCTGGTTACATGCACTTAGTCAGGTTGCAGTTAGTCCTGAAAGGCTCACGACATAGGACTGCCGCTTTCTGAATATAGTTTCAACTCCCTTCATCTTGCATATGCCAGTGTGCATTTCAAACACACTTCTGAAAGTGCTATCCGGAAATCCACCATTGCCAATTGATTGAATATCAGCTTTAGATGCTGGTGAGGTTAAGAATGGCAGCAATGAAAAATACTTTCTGTAAATAATCTCCAAAAACAATTGCCTATTGCCTGCCGGAAAATATTAAACTTCGCATTCATGAAATCATTAATACAAAAGTGAACAACATGGCATTTTTTGGTGCTTATCTACTGGACTAATGCTACCTTTCAGTGGTGTAAAGTACTTAAGTAGTTTTGGGGGGTTTATGTACTTTACGTAACTACTGATATTTTAGTTTAGTTTTCTGCCCCTCCCAAAAGATAGAATTTGTAGATAATTGGCCCTCTTTCTGGGACTCACCCACAAACAGGACCAAGCCTGACCTCCTGAGGAGTGACAGCCTCCATCCTAGCTGGAAGGGTGATCTCATCTTATCTACCAACATAGACAGGGCTCTAACTCCTCTAGCTCCACAATGAAATAGGGTGCAGGCCAGGCAGCAGGCTGTTGGCCAGCCTGCCAGCATAGTGGAGTCTGCCACTAGCAGTGTCAGTGTAGTCAGCTCAGCTATCACCATTGAGACCGTGTCTGTGCCTCGACCGAGGTTGGGCAAAACTAAACATGGCGGTGTTTGCCTTAGCAATCTCACTAGGATAAAGACCTCCATTCCTGTCATTATTGAAATAGATCATGATACCTCACATCTCAAAATAGGGCTACTTAATGTTAGATCCCTTACTTCAAAGGTAATTATAGTCAATGAACTAATCACTGATCATAATCTTGATGTGATTGGCCTGACTGAAACATGGCTTAAGCCTGATTAATTTACTGTGTTAAATGAGGCCTCACCTCCTGGCTACACTAGTGACCATATCCCCCGTGCATCCCGCAAAGGCGGAAGTGTTGCTAACATTTACGATAGCAAATTTCAATTTACAAAAGAAAAATTATGTTTTCGTCTTTTGAGCTTCTAGTCATGAAATCTATGCAGCCTACTCAATCCCTTTTTATAGCTACCGTTTGCAGGCCTCCTGGGCCATATACAGCGTTCCTCATTGAGTTCCCTGAATTCCTATCGGACCTTGTAGTCATAGCAGATAATATTCTAATCTTTGGTGACTTTAATATTCACATGGAAAAGTCCACAGACCCACTCCAAAAGGCTTTCGGAGCCATCATCGACTCAGTGGGTTTTGTCCAACATGTCTCTGGACCCACTCACTGTCACAGTCATACTCTGGACCTAGTTTTGTCCCATGGAATAAATGTTGTGGATCTTAATGTTTTTCCTCATAATCCTGGACTATCGGACCACCATTTTATTACGTTTGCAATTGCAACAAATAATCTGCTCAGACCCCAACCAAGGAATATCAAAAGTCGTGCTATAAATTCACAGACAACACAAAGATTCCTTGATGTCCTTCCAGATTCCCTATGTCTACCCAAGGACGCCAGAGAACAAAAATCAGTTAACCACCTAACTGAGGAACTCAATTTAACCTTGCGCAATACCCTAGATGCAGTTGCACCCCTAAAAACGAAAAACATTTATCATAAGAAACTAGCTCCCTGGTACACAGAAAATACCCGAGCTCTGAAGCAAGCTTCCAGAAAATTGGAACGGAAATGGCGCCACACCAAACTGGAAGTCTTCCGACTAGCTTGGAAAGACAGTACCGTGCAGTACCGAAGAGCCCTTACTGCTGCTCGATCATCCTATTTTTCTAACTTAATTGAGGAAAATAAGAACAATCCAAAATTCCTTTTTGATACTGTCGCAAAGCTAACTAAAAAGCAGCATTCCCCAAGAGAGGATGGCTTTCACTTTAGCAGTGATAAATTCATGAACTTCTTTGAGGAAAAGATCATGATTTATTTTTAATTTTACCTTTATTTAACTAGGCAAGTCAGTTAAGAACAAATTCTTATTTTCAATGATGGCCTAGGAACAGTGGGTTAACTGCCTGTTCAGGGGCAGAACGACAGATTTGTACCTTGTCAGCTCGGGGGATTGAACTTGCAACCTTTCGGTTACTAGTCCAATGCTCTAACCACTAACTACCCTTTAAATCGGACTCCTCTTTAAATCTGCGTATTCCTTCAAAGCTCAGTTGTCCTGAGTCTGCACAACTCTGCCAGGACCTAGGATCAAGAGAGAAGCTCAAGTGTTTTAGTACTATATCTCTTGACACAATGATGAAAATAATCATGGCCTCTAAACCTTCAAGCTGCAAACTTGACCCTATTCCAACTAAACTACTGAAAGAGCTGCTTCCTGTGCTTGGCCCTCCTATGTTGAACATAATAAATGGCTCTCTATCCACCGGATGTGTACCAAACTCACTGAAAGTGGCAGTAATAAAGCCTCTCTTGAAAAATCCAAACCTTGACCCAGAAAATATAAAAAACTATTGGCCTATATCGAATCTTCCATTCCTCTAAAAACATTTTGAGAAGGTTGTTGCGCAGCAACTCACTAACTTCCTGAAGACAAACAATGTACACAAAATGCTTCAGTCTGGTTTTAGAACCCATCATAGCACTGAGACTGCATTTGTGAAGGTGGTAAATGACCTTTTAATGGCATCAGACGAAGGCTCTGCATCTGTCCTCATGCTCCTAGACCTTAGTGCTGCTTTTGATACCATCGATCACCACATTCTTTTGGAGAGATTGGAAACCCAAATTGGTCTACACGGACAAGTTCTGGCCTGGTTTAGATCTTATCTGTCGGAAAGATATCAGTTTGTCTCTGTGAATGGTTTGTCCTCTGACAAATCAACTGTAAATTTCGGTGTTCCTCAAGGTTCTGTTTTAGGACCACTATTGTTTTCACTATATATTTTACCTGGGGATGGGGATTGGGGATGTCATTTGAAAACATAATGTTAACTTTCCCTGCTATGCGGATGACACACAGCTGTACATTTCAATGAAACATGGTGAAGCCCCAAAACTGCCCTCGCTAGAAGCATGTGTTTCAGACATAAGGAAGTCGATGGCTTCAAACTTTCTACTTTTAAACTCGGACAAAACAGAGATGCTTAGACTAGAACCAAAACATTTGATCATATTACTCCAGTGCTAGCCTCCCTACACTGGCTTCCTGTCAAAGCAAGGGCTGATTTCAAGGTTTTACTGCTAACCTACAAAGCATTACATGGGCTTGCTCCTACCGATCTCTCTGATTTGGTCCTGCCGTACATACCTACACGAACGCTACGGTCACAAGACGCAGGCCTCCTAATTGTCCCTAGAATTTCTAAACAAACAGCTGGAGGCAGGGCTTCCTCCTATAGAGCTCAATTTTTATGGAACGGTCTGCCTACCCATGTCAGAGACGCAAACTCGGTCTCAACCTTTAAGTCTTTACTGAAGACTCATCTCTTCAGTGGGTCATATGATTGAGTGTAGTCTGGCCCAGGAGTGGGAAGGTGAACGGAAAGGCTCTGGAGCAACGAACCACCGTTGTTGTCTCTGCCTGGCCGGTTCCCCCCCGGGATTCTCTGCCTCTAACCCTATTACAGGGGCTGAGTCACTGGCTTACTGGGGCTCTCTCATACCGTCCCTGTGAGGGGTGCGTCACCTGAGTGGGTTGAGTCACTGATGTGATCATCCTGTCTGGGTTGGCGCCACCCCTTGGGTTGTGCCGTGGCGGAGATCTTTGCGGGCTATACTCAGTCTTGTCTCAGGATGGTAAGTTGGTGGTTGAAGATATCCCTCTAGTGGTGTGGGGGCTGTGCTTTGGCGAAGTGGGTGGGGTTATATCCTTCCTGTTTGGCCCTGTCCGGGGGTGTCCTCGGATGGGGCCACAGTGTCTCCTGACCCCTCCTGTCTCAGCCTCCAGTATTTATGCTGCAGTAGTTTATGTGTCGGGGGGCTAGGGTCAGTTTGTTATATCTGGAGTACTTCTCCTGTCCTATTCGGTGTCCTGTGTGAATTTAAGTGTGCTCCCTCTAATTCTCTTTCTTTCTCTCTCGGAGGACCTGAGCCCTAGGACCATGCCTCAGGACTACCTGACATGATGACTCCTTGCTGTCCCCAGTCCACCTGGCCGGGCTGCTGCTCCAGTTTCTGCCTTATTATTGGACCATGCTGGTCATTTATGAACATTTGAACATCTTGGCCATGTTCTGTTATAATCTCCACCCGGCACAGCCAGAAGAGGACTGGCCACCCCACATAGCCTGGTTCCTCTCTAGGTTTCTTCCTAGGTTTTGGCCTTTCTAGGGAGTTTTTCCTAGCCACCGTGCTTCTACACATGCATTGCGTGCTGTTTGGGGTTTTAGGCTGGGTTTCTGTACAGCACTTTGAGATATCAGCTGATGTACGAAGGGCTATATAAATACATTTGATTTGATATTTTCTACAACTTTTACTACATTCCTGAAGAAAATAGTGTACTTTTTACTCAATACATTTTCCCTGACATCCAAAAGTACTCGTTACATTTTGAATGCTTAGCAGTGCAGAAAAATTGTCCAATTCATGCACATCTCAAAAGAACATCTCTGGTCATCGCTACTGCCTCTGATCTGGCAGACTCAATAACACAAATGCTTCAATTGCAAATTATTACTGAGTGTTGGAGTGTGCCCTTGGCTATCCGTAAATAAATAACAATAAAAGAAATGGTGCCTGGTTTTCTTAATATAAGGAATGTGAAATGATTTATACTTTTTTGACACTTAAGTATATTTTAGCAATTACATTTACTTTTGATACTTATGTATATGTAAGAAAATAATAATAATAACTTTTACGCAAGTAGTATTTTACTGGGTGACTTTCACTTTTACTTGAGTAATTTTCCATTAAGGTATCTTTACTTTTGCTCAAGCATGACAATTGGGTACTTTTTCCACCATTGCTGCATTTGGTCAAATTTTTACAATGGCTACCACGGGCTAAAAGTCCCAGTCGGTGACTATAGCATGACAGTGAAAGTTTGAATCGTTACTTGTCATACAGGGTTGGATACAATGCCGTCTGCCATCTGGAGGGTCTGCCCTGGTCATGCCCGGGTTCTGTCTGGAGGACGTGCAGGTAAACAGTAAACAGCTCCAGAGGGGTCTGGGAGGGGGATGGGGCACTCAACATGGAGGACACAATGCGTCTTGTCATGCCACCCTTGGCCTTACCAAGAGGTTACCCTCCACATTTGCATAATCTGAAACACCCACTACTCTCCCGCCGTCCTTTAGTGCATTGTTCCCCTTTGACTGGATCTTAACTTGGGAGAATAAACTGGTAATATAATAATACAGTATGATAATAACTATAAAATAATGATAATATCTACACAACACACGGGCAAGACATGACACCTACACTACCGTTCAAAAGTTTGGGGTCACTTAGAGATGCCCTTGTTTTTGAAAGAAAAGCACATTTTTTTGTCCATTAAAATAACATCAAATTGATCAGAATTACAGTGTAGACATTGTTAATGTTGTAAATGGCTATTGTAGCTGGAAAGGGCAGATTTTGTTATGGAATATCTACATAGGTGTACAGCGGCCCATTATCAGCTACCATCACTCCTGTGTTCCAATGGCACGTTGTGTTAGCTAATCCAAAACACCAGTCTCAACGTCAACAGTGAAGAGGCGACTCCGGGATGCTGGTCTTCTAGGCAGAGTTGTAAAGAAAAAGCCATATCTCAGACTGGCCAATAAAAAGAAAAGATTAAGATGGGCAAAATAACACAGACAGAGGAACACTGCCCAGTAGGCCAGCATCCCGGAGTCGCCTCTGCACTGTGTTTTGCGGGTACTATTTAATGAAGCTGCCAGTTGAGGACCTGTGAGGCATCTGTTTCTCAAACTAGACACTGTCATGTACTTGTCCTCTTGCTCAGTTGTGCACCGGGGCCTCCCACTCCTATTTCTATTCTGGTTAGAGCCCGTCTGTACTGTTCTGTGAAGGGAGTAGTACACAGCGTTGTACGAGATCTTCAATTTCTTGGCAATTTCTCGCATGGAATAGCCTTCATTTCTCAGGACAAGAATAGACTGACGAGTTTCAGGAGAAAGTATTTTGTTTCTGGCCATTTTGAGTTTGTAATTGAACCCACAAATGCTGATGCTCCAGATACTCAACTTGTCTGAAGGAGGCCAGTTTTACTGCTTCTTTAACCAGAACAGCAGTTTCAGCTGTGCTAACATAATTGCTAAAGGGTTTTCTAACGATCAATTAGACTTTTAAAATTATAAATATGGATTAGCTAACACAACGTGCCATTGGAACACAGGAGTGATGGTTGCTGATAATGGGCCTCTGTATGCCTATGTAGATATTCCATTTAAAAAACAGCCATTTCCAGCTAGAATAGTCATTTACAACATTAACAATGTCTACACTGTATTTCTGATCAATTAGATGTAATTTTAATGGAAACAAAATGTGCTTTTCTTTCAAAAACAAGGACATTTCTAAGTAACCCCAAACTTTTGAATGATAGTGTATATGCTTATGTTTGGAACAGGTGTTTACCCTGACCAGGAAAAACTCTGGGCCTGAATTCGGAAAGAATTCAGACCTCTTGACTTTATCCACATTTTGTTATGTTACAGCCTTATTCTAAAATGGATTAAATTATCATTTTTCCTCATCGATCTACACACAATACCCCATAATGAAAAAGCAAAAACATATTTTCCGAAGAAAAGAAAGTGTATACAAAAATTAAAAACAGAAATACCTTATTTACATAAGTATTCAGACCCTTTGCTATGAGACTCGAAATTGAGCTCAGGTGTACCCTGTTTCAATTGATCATCCCACATCACGTCCTGTAAACTGCAATATCCACGCAGAGGGACCTAGGCAATAATCCTTTGCTAACGGATTGATTGTATCTATTTCCTACCCAGAGCAGAATCAACTATCTACAAATGATTGTGGATGAACAAGAACTTAGTTATAAATGTGATGTTTCATGTGTTATGTCCGACTGAGAGCGAAGTGACTATTACGCGATGATAGATTCAAATCGCAGCTGTTGTTACAGCACCTACATCATTCTCAGACAAACAATGGCCCTGTTTTGTGCTTTACCGCTTATAAGCTATGCTTTTTGAAATACATTTACATTTACATTTAAGTCATTTAGCAGACGCTCTTATCCAGAGCGACTTACAAATTGGATATAAATAAATAAGGCATGCATTTTCTGGGTGAAGCCTGTGTGTTATCTTTAATCGACATGTTGGTTAATGCTCCTGAATTGAAAACACATGTCTTGACCAACATTTGATCCACAGGGAATCTGTCAAAGATAATGCATACTGTACATAATACACAAAAATGCATTTAATCTTATAGTCTGTGTGATTCCCACCTGTAGTCACTACTTAGCTACGTTCTCCTGGGTCAGATCTTTAAAACAAGCCCTTGAGAATGCATCAACTCACAGATTTGACCCTTCTACACCAAAAAAGAAGCAGAGGACACCAATACAGGCACACGACTCATCAGAATGCTATGCCGTTAAATGCCTGTTGATGATGGCAAGATAGGCCATGATACTGTATCAGATAGTGTAGATAATTGGATAACATAGAATGCACATCAGTTAACATTGGACCCATTATTTTCAGTCATACCACATTAATGCTATTTCAGGTGATTCTTTTTTTGTTTAAGTAACATTTTAGCGGTTACACTGTTTCAACTTCGAAGGTAAACAGTTTACCTAATATTGTTTTGTTGTCTGAGGACAATCTGCAGGTTTTAATTGGCATAAATCATGTGCATATTGAGAGATCTTTACCAGGAAGTCCTAATATATCTGGTTAGTGTATTGTTTTCGTCCCTTCCTATAGAAATCATAATCCCAACAGTCAGATTTGGTATCTAGATTTGAAAGGTTGAAGTTGTCAGCATTGCAGTGATATACAGTGCCTTCAGAAAGTATTCACACCCCTTGACTTATTCCACATGTTGTGCTACAACCTGAATTTAAAATGGATTCAATTGAGATTTTGTATCACTGGCCTATACTTATTGAATTTTAAACACAGTTTCAACCACATGCACAGGTCAAATCCTAGAGGAAAACCTGGTTCAGTTTGCTTTCCAACGGATACCGGGAGACAAATTCACCTTTCAGCAGGACAATAACCTTAAACGCAAGGCCAAATATTCACTGGAATTGCTTACAAGATAACATTGAATGTTCATCAGTGGCCTAGTTACAGTTTTGACTTAAATCGTCTTGAAAACTTCAGAGTTTTAAGATTTAAAAAAAATAATAATGCAAATATTGTACAATCCAGGTATACAAAGCTCTTACAGACTTACCCAGAAAGACACTAATTGCTGCCAAATGTGATTTGAATGTGTGTTGACTCAGGGGCGGGAATACCTTTGTAGATTAGATATTTCTGTATTTTGTTTACAATACATTTCCAGCAATTTCTAAAAACATGTTCTCACTTGTCATTGTGGGGTATTGTGTGCAGATTGGGTGAGATTTAAAAAAATATATTATTAATTTAGAATTCAGGCTGTAACAACTAAATGTGGAATAAGTCAAGGGGTATGAATAATTTCTGAAGGTACTGTATAACATGTCTAACAAGACTCTATTATAAAACCATATTGAAACAAATTGAATCTTACACAGATTTTGGGATTCTTTTGGGTACCTGGTTGAGGGGTACTTTTGCGTTGTTTTGGGTTGTTTGGGGGTGATTAGTAGGACCCAAAATGAATCTTACCGTGACTTGCTTTTGTAGGCCAGCAGTGACAGCAGAATCCATAATAATCCATAGTTTACTTTTAGTAGTCAGCATGATTTAGCATCGTCCACAACAATTTATGTAATCCATGATGCTGAAGGGAAGACGGGTCGTTATGTCTGACATGGAGTGAATGGAATGGTATCAAACACATGGAAACCACGTATTTGATGTGTTCAATACCATTCCATTTAATCATCTCCAGCCATTACTATGAGCCTGTCCTCCACAATTAAGGTGCCACCAGTGATGTAATCTAATATCCCAATGTTAGGTAAGATAACTACAGGCTGTAACTTCATTAACAAAAAATACGTAGATTGGATGAACCGTGCCTTTTAACCTTTCGCTGCAGTGAGCTAAATCAGGGTAAAACAGTGTTTCTTTGTAGTCTGAAACAAATCTACAAATGTCAAAGTATATACTGTACCTCACACAATTTTAAGTTTGCAACCCAATATTACACTTTATATACATCACAGAAGACTGAAATATAAAAAGAAACATTTGACATAGAAACACCAGATTTCTGGCTGTTTTTTAAATGTTTATTCATGTTTTAATTATGAAAAATATGAATAACATTCCACCCATGAGGCCACTAGTCATTTGACTGCAGGAAAGGGTTACAGACAGTGGTAAAGCTTGGGTGTACGTACACGTGTTACATGACGCAGTTGCAGAGAGATGGGTTCACAGAGGTAACGTCCCTGGAGTGATCAACTAATACTTGTGTGTAATAGATATCCTGTTCAAGCTGTTACTCATACTCAGAAGTAGCTTGGTCTCTCTTAAACTAGAGATTAGATGTACCAGCAGAGTGAGGCACATTACACAACAGGTCAACCTGCATCCTCTCAAGCCAACCTGCATCCGCAAGCACAAGACAGATGAAGATTACCTTATGTCCAATTGTACACAAGATCCACTGGAAATTCGACATCCAGCACACGCACACACAGACAGACGCAAGTCTGGATTTAAAAGAGGGCGAGAAACTCCATTCTACCAACCCATGAGGAGGTAAAAACTCACACCAGGCTTGCCCTACGGCAACAACAACTGTCTGAACCCCTGCACACAGACAAAATAAACAACAATCATAAATAAGCGTATACTCACTCCATGGTTCACACACTGAGGCTGTCAAAATTGCAGGGCTGCCTATTGATTGAAGTGAAAAAAATATAGACCCGGCTGATGACCTTGACTTGTTGGTAGGGGGCACACAAACAAACACACACACACACATATCAGCGCCTGCCTTTAGTAGAGTAAAGGGGAAGGGCATAAATAAATACACAATTGACATATGATTAAATAGAATTACTGTAAAAGTACATGAATAAAAAGCTCATCAAAACACTTTTGTCTGCTTTTCGAGTGCCTTATTAACTGGAGAAAAAAACAGGTAGGAACCTAGAAAGTATTTGAAATATGAATTAAATATTATTTGAAGATTTACATGGGTAAATTAATTTTTCTTCCCTTACAAAGTTATGGACATTGGACTTCTAGTTGAATAATCAAGTACAAGGGAGGAGCGAAACCCAGCACTCAAGGAATACAGTTTGACATCCCTGCTCTAAAGCCTCATTTGGGACTCTTTGTAGCTCTCAGCTGTACGTACAGTTGTAACGGCTCTCGTGGGTTGAAGAAGGAGACCAAGGTGCAGCGTGGAAGGCGTTCATGATTTTTAATTAACTGAACACCGCAACAAAATAACAACGTAGAAAAAAACGAAAGAGCACATTTCTGTCAGACAACCAAAACAGCTAAACAGAAAATAACCCTCCACAAAACCCAAAATCACAACTTACAGTGGGGAGAACTTGATAGTATTTGTATTTGATACACTGCAGATTTTGCAGGTTTTCCTACTTACAAAGCATGTAGAGGTCTGTAATTTTTTATCATAGGTACACTTCAACTGTGAGAGACGGAATCTAAAACAAAAATCCAGAAAATCACATTGTATGATGAGAATAAATAAGGATCTCTAAGGTCAGGATGTGACAACAGTTGAAGTCAGAAGTTTACATACACCTTAGCCAAATATATTTAAACTCAGTTTTTCACAATTCCTGACATTTAATCCTAGTAAAAATGTCCTGTCTTAGGTCAGTGAAGATCCACACTTTATTTTAAGAATGTGAAATCTCAGAATAATAGTAGAGAGAATGATTCATTTAAACTTTTATCACATTCCCAGTGGGTCAGAAGTTTACATACACTCAATTAGTATTTAGTAGCATTGCCTTACAATTGTTTAACTTCGGTCAAACGTTTTGGGTAGCCTTCCACAAGCTTCCCACAATAAGTTGGGTCAATTTTGGCCCATTCCTCCTGACAGAGCGGGTTTAACTGAGTCAGGTTTCTCGGCCTCCTTGCTCGCACACACTTTTTCAGTTCTGCCCACACATTTTCTATTAGATTGAGGTCAGGGCTTTGTGATGGCCACTCCAATACCTTGACTTTGTTGTCCTTAAGCCATTTTGCCACAACTTTGGAAGTATGCTTGGGTTCATTGTCCATTCTGAGCGGTCTAAGGCACAGCGGTCTAAGGCACTGCATCGCAATGCAAGGGGCATCACTACAGTCCCTGGTTCGAATCCAGGCTGTATCACATCCGGCCGTGATTGGGAGTCCCATTCGGGTTTGGGTTTGGCCGGGGTAGGCTGTCATTGTAAATAAGAATTTGTTCTTAACTGACTTGCCTTGTTAAATAAGGGTTTTTCTTTATTTGCTGTGGTAGCCATGCTGGTTAAGTGTTCAATTCTAAATAAATCACCAGCACAGCACCCCTACACCACCTCCTCAATGCTTCATGGTGGGAACTACACATGCGGAGATCATCTGTTCACCTACTCTGCGTCTCACAAAGACACGGCGGTGGGACTCAGACATATTTTCACTGGTCTAATGTCCATGGCTCGTGTTTCTTGGCCAAAGCAAGTCTCTTCTTCTTATTGGTGTCCTTTAGTAGTGGTTTCTTTGCAGCAATTCGACCATGAAGGCCTGATTCACGCAGTCTCCCCTGAACAGTTGATGTTGAGATGTGTCTGCTATTTGAACTCTGTGAAGCATTTATTTGGGCTGCAATTTCTGAGGCGCTTGATGGTTTTTGCGACTGCACTTGAAGAAACTTTCAAAGATCTTGAAATGTTCCGGATTGACTGACCTTCATGTCTTAAAGTAATGATGGACTGTCGTTTCCCTTTGATTATTTGAGCTGTTCTTGCCATAATATGAACTTGGTCTTTTACCAAATAGGGCTATCTTCTGTATACCACCCTTACCTTGATACAACAGAACTGATCAATGCATTAAGAAGGAAATCAATTCCACAAATGTACTTTGAACACACCTGTTAATTGAAATGGATTCCAGGTGACTATCTCATGAAGCTGGTTGAGAGAATGCCGAGTGTATGCAAAGCTGTCATCAAGGCAAAGGTTGGCTACTTTGAAGAATCTCAAATATAAAACATATTTTGATTTGTTTAACACTTTTTTGGTTACTACATGATTTCATAAGTGTTATTTCATAGTTATTCCACAATGTACAAAATGTTAAAAATATAGAAAAACCCTGGAATGAGTAGGTGTTCTAAAACTTTTGCCTAGTACTGTACTATGTGTGAATAAGGTATTTCTGTATTGTGTGTAAATGGCTTTGTTTAAATTTAATCCATTTTAGAATAAGGTTGTAACGTAGCAATATTTGATAAAAGTCAAGGGGTCTGAATACTTTCCGTTTCCACCAATGGATTTCCATCAGAGGCAAACCAAAAAGTATTTTGAGTGAGTACTGGTAAAGCACAGAAAATTGACCACTTACAGGAGTGCTCCCCATCGCTACCGAGGCCAAGTACTTACCATCTAATAGCAAATCAATTTTGGCATATCCCTTCTTGTGTAAGGGCTTCAGACTGGGAGAGAAATTCTCAAATTCTCCAGTACCCTAGCACACAGTGGATGTTTCTGGGTGAAATCTACTTTGAAGGGGATGGAAAAGCAAGGGGGCATTAAATGAGAGGTCAGGGTTGCTTACTGTGGTGCTGATCTGCCAGTGTTGTACCACAGTTTTGCGAGCCCATTTCCTGCAATTCTACACATTTCACCATTGGTCAGCGAGAAAAATATGCAGCTTAAAAGCTAATCTTTTGCTATAATTATTGCCGTTTTAAAGCTAATTTCCTGTAATGCTAAACATTTTGCCTAAACAGTGCCTCTGTGGTGGAGAGCAAAAAACACCCATCGGGGTAGGGGCAATCCAAAACAATTTGCAGTCCCACTGTCATTGAATCATGCAGTCAATGCACACCTGCATGTATCCATCAACTGCCGGAAACTATTATAAAACCAAAAATACAGACTAAAGTACAACACAACTATTCATGCCAGGGATAATTATGATTTTGGAGTACCTTGTCTCCTCTATGGTCGTCCTCTGACATTCATTACATAAAACGGAGCCATTGATGGCGCTGGATGAATTCTCCAATTATACAGGTGTTTCCCGGGAGATAATGTCATTCTAGCGCTCAGAGACGCAAGTGCAAATCAGGAGACAGAAGAGCCTCCAGATAATAAGGCAGATTGATAAGAGCATCCTGGGCAAAATGGCTTACGATGGCGAGATGACATTTTTCCGTTCCCGCTTCCTAACCTGTGGTACAGAGCGAGGAGGCTAAACAGTTCTGTTCCAAATGGCACCATATTCCCTTTAAAGAGCACTACATTTTACCTATGGGCTCTGGTCAAAAGTACTGCAATATATAGGGAATAGGGTGCAAATTGGAATGCAACCAGTGAATCTTCAAAACTGTCAATCATACACAAAAGGCATACTCAGTAATCATCATCAGGAACTTCTGATTTAGCGATAACTACGTCCCCAAAGCTGTGCTTGCACAGTTCACCTCAAGAGGACTTTTTGGGGGGGGTTGATTAAGAATACTTTACTTTTCTACAGCAATGACCTTATCCATCCATCTGGGAAAATGCTACAGTATATAAAGGCCCTCCCTGTAGGCATAGAAGCAATAGCTCATGTTCAATGTGGCCACAGATACATTAGTGACAGACTGGTAACAAAGCCAGAGATAGAGGGAACCTCAGATCTGATTATCAAAATACTCTGGCTTGGTTCCAACTGTTACTAAGCAACTGCTGTCCAATGACATCTATTGTTTACAGTCTGATACTGGAGCATCGACAGATTTACAGGTATGAAGAGATTGTATTTAATTTCCACATCAATACAATCACAGTGCATCCCTACCGGAAATATACATGTTTAAAAAGTGTTGGAAATACAATAATTACACAATAATACATTTAATTTAAACACAAATGTAATTGTAACATGTTAAAATAACAGGCTAAAGCTTCTCAGCAAAATGTGCTTATCACTAATATCACTATTTGATTAATTGAACAGTAGCAGCTTACGTTTTCAGTTTTGTAATTATTATACAAAGTGACATGATGTTGAATCTGTGTAGAGGGATTAGAGAATGCTTCCAAGAGGTCTCCTGAGTGCTGCATTAGCAATACACTTGCCAAACTCGCTCACTCAAAATATTTATTTAGATTTGAAGACATTAGTGAGCTTCTGCCATTTCTGACACCGTCTTCTTGAGTCAACAAGTCTGGATGAGACAAATGTTCTCTCTTTCAGGCCTGACAGAGAACACATAATGCTTGGGCTTGCTTGATTGAGACAGATGCTACTTTGATAACAAATCTGTTGGCAAAAAGGAGTAGACAAACACATTTCAAAGAATCTCTATCGGATGATACCAACGAAGTCAGACATCACCCCCCCCACACACACACACACACACACACACACACACACACACACACACACACACACACACACACGCACACACACACACACACACTCTTATTAAAGCAACTAAAAGAAGGACTTGGGTGAAGGTGACCTTGAGAGCATATGGTGTTTAGAGAGATTTACTCTTAGAAAAAAAAGTCTCATAGAAGAAGCGTTTTTGGTTCCAACTAGAAAAGGTTCTGCATGGAACCCAAAACAATTCAACCTGGAATCAAAAAAAGGGGTTTTCAAAGGGGGACAGCCGAAGATCCCTTTTAGGTCCTAGATTGAAACTTGTGTAGTTACAGTGAATCATTTACTACTTCAAATGCTAACTTAAATGAATTTACAATATATCATATCTGCCATGAAACATACCGTATATTGATCATGCCTCTTCCACACATCACTCCAAATATGTTAATAGAGGGTTAAAGCTAATAAATAGGTCATACTTGCATGTACAGTGCCTTCAGAACATATTCACACCACTTGACTTGTTCCACATTTGTTGTTACAGCCTGAATATGAAATTGATTCAATTGAGATTTTGTGTCACTGGCGTGAACAATACCCCATAATGTCAACGTGGATTTATCTCTGTGAACATGGTGAAGATATTAAATACTTTGGATGGTGTATCAATACACCTCGTCACTACAAAGATACAGGTGTCCTTTATAACTCAGTTGCCGAAAAGGAAGGAAACCCTCAGGGATTTCACCATGAGGCCAATGGTGACTTTAAAACAGTGAAAATGGCTGTGATAGGAGAAAACTGAGAATATAGCAACAACATTGTAGTTACTCCACAATACTAACCTAAATGACAGAGTGAAAAGAAGGAAGCCTGTACAGAATGAAAATATTCAAAAACATACATCCTGTTTGCAATAAGGCCCTAACTTACACTACATGGCCAAAAGTATGTGGGCACCCTTTCAAATGAGTGGATTCAGCTATTTCAGACACACCTGCTGGTGACAGGTGTATACAATTGAGCACACAGCCATGCAATCTTCAGAGACAAACATTGGCAGTAGAATGGCCCATACTGAAGAGCTCAGTGACTTTCAACATGGCACCATCATAGGATGCCTTCTTTCCAACGAGTCAGTTCACCCTAATTTCTGCTCTGCTAGAGCTGCCCGGTCAACTTTAAATGCTGTTATTGTGAAGTGGAAACGTCTAGGAGCAATAACGGCTAAGCTGCGAAGTGGTAGGCACAGAGCCCTGACCTCATCCCCATCGAACACCTTTGGGATGAATTGGAACGCCGACTGCGAACCAGGCCTAATCGCCCAACATCAGTGCCCAACCTCACTTATGCTCTTGTGGCTGAATGGATCAAGTCCCCGCAGCAATGTTCCAACATCTAGTGGAAAACCTTCCCAGAGGAGTGGAAGCTATTATAGCAGCTAAGGGGAGACCAACTCCATATTAATGCCCATGATTTTGGAATGAGATGTTCGACAAGATAGAACTGCCAAATGGGGAGGAGTTGCAATCTACTCCAGAGATAGCCTGCAAAGTTCTGTCATTCTTTCCAGGTCTACGCCCAAACAGTTCAAGCTTCTAATTTTAAAAATGAATCTCCAGAAATAAGTCTCTCACTGTTTCCGGCAGTTATAGACCCCCCTCAGCTCCCTGCTGTGCCCTGGACACCCATCTTCAGAGTTCGTTCTGTTAGGTGACTTAAACTGGGATATGCTTAACACCCCGGCAGTCCTACAATCTAAGCTAGATGCCCTCAATCTCACACAAATCATCAAGGAACCCACCAGGTACAACCCTAAATCTGTAAACATGGGCACCCTCATAGATATTATCCTGACCAACTTGCCCTCCAAATACACCTCTGCTGTTTTCAATCAGGATTTTAGTGATCACTGCTTCATCGCCTGCATCCGCTATGGGTTCACGGTCAAACGACCACCCCTCATCACTGTCAAACGCTCCCTAAAACACTTCTGCAAGCAGGCCTTTCTAATCGACCTGGCCCGGGTATCCTGGAAGGATATTGACCTCATCCCGTCAATCGAGGATGCCTGGTTGTTCTTTAAAAGTAATTTCCTCACCATCTTAAATAAGCATGCCCCTTTCAAAAAAAATGTAGAACTAAGAACAGATATAGCCCTTGGATCGACCAGCACAAAAATATCCTGTGGCGGACTGCACTAGCATCGAATAGACCCCGCGATATGCATCTTTTCAGGGAAGTCAGGAACCAATACACGCAGTCAGCCAGGAAAGCAAAGGCTAGGCTTTTGAAACAGAAATTTGCATCCTGTAGTTCTCACGCCAAAAAGTTTTGGGACACTGTAAAGTCCATGGAGAATAAGAGCACCTCCTCCCAGCTGCCCACTGCGCTGAGGCTAGGTAACACTGTCAACACCGATAAATGTAAATAAATATTTCTCTACGGCTGGCCATGCTTTCCTCCTGGCTACCCCAACCAACAGCTCCGCACCCCCTGCAGCTACTTGCCCAAGCCTCCCCAACTTCTCCTTCACCCAAATCCAGATAGCAGATGTTCTGAAAGAGCTGCAAAACCTGGACCCATACAAATCAGCTAGGCTAGACAATCTGGACCCTATCTTTCTAAAATGATCTGCTGCCATTGTTGCAACCCCTATTTACCAGTCTGTTCAACCTCTCTCATATCGTCCGAGATCCCTAAAGATTGGAAAGCTGCCGCGGTCATTCCCCTCTTCAAAGGGGGTGACACTATAGACCCAAACTGTTATATACCTATATCCATCCTGCCCTGCCTTTCTAAAGTCATTGAAACAAAGTTAATAAACAGATCACTGACCATTTCGAATCCCACTGTAACCTTCTTCCCTGTGCAATACGGTTTTCGAGCTGGTCACGGGTGCACCTCAGCCACGCTCAAGGTACTAAACGATATCATAACCGCCATTGATAAAAGACAGTACTGTGCAGCCGTCTTCATCGACCTGGCCAAGGCTTTCGACTCTGTCAATCACCATATTCTTATCGGCAAACTCAACAGCCTTGGCTTCTCAAATGACTGCCTCGCCTGGTTCACCAACTACTTCTCAGACAGAGTTCAGTGTGTCAAATCGGAGGGCCTGTTGTCCGGACCTCTGACAGTCTCTAAGGGGGCCGACTCTTTTCTCTGTATATATCAACGATGTCGCTCTTGCTGTGGGTGATTCCCTGATACATTACATTTACATTTAAGTCATTTAGCAGACGCTCTTATCCAGAGCGACTTACAGATTGGTGCATTCACCTTATGACATCCAGTAGAACAGTCACTTTACAATAGTGCATCTAAATCTTAAAGGGGGGGGGGGGGGTGAGAATTACTTATCCTATCCTAGGTATTCCTTAAAGAGGTGGGGTTTCAGGTGTCTCCGGAAGGTGGTGATTGACTCCGCTGTCCTGGCGTCGTGAGGGAGTTTGTTCCACCATTGGGGGGCCAGAGCAGCGAACAGTTTTGACTGGGCTGAGCGGGAACTGTACTTCCTCAGTGGTAGGGAGGCGAGCAGGCCAGAGGTGGATGAACGCAGTGTCCTTGTTTGGGTGTAGGGCCTGATCAGAGCCTGGAGGTACTGAGGTGCCGTTCCCCTCACAGCTCCGTAGGCAAGCACCATGGTCTCTACGCAGACGACCATTCTGTATACATCTGGCTCTTCTTTGGACACTGTGTTAACTAAACTCCAAACGAGCTTCAATGCCATACAGCACTCCTTCCGTGGCCTCCAACTGCTCTTAAACGCTAGTAAAACCAAATGCATGCTTTTCAACCATTCGCTGCCCGCACCCGCCCACCCGACTAACATCACTACTTTGGACGGCTCCGACTTAGAATATGTGGACAACTACAAATACCTAGGTGTCTGGCTAGACTGTAAACTCTCCTTCCAGACTCATATCAAACATCTCCAATCCAAAAACAAATCTAGAATCGGCTTTCTATTTCGCAACCTCCTTCACTCACGCCAACCAACTTACCCTAGTGAAACTGATTATCCTACCGATCCTTGACTTCGGCGATGTCATTTACAAAATAGCTTCCAATACTCTACTCAGCAAACTGGATGCAGTCTATCACAGTGCCATCCGTTTTGTCACCAAAGCACCTTGTACCACCCACCAGTGCGACCTGTATGCTCTAGTCGGCTGGCCCTCGCTACATATTCGTCGCCAAATCCACTGGCTCCAGGTCATCTATAAGTCTATGCTAGGTAAAGCTCTGCCTTATCTCAGCTCACTGGTCACGATAACAACACCCACCCACGAGCTCCAGCAGGTATATCTCGCTGGTCGTCCCCAAAGCCAACACCTGCTTTGGCCGCCTTTCCTTCCAGTTCTCTGCTGCCAATGACTGGAACGAATTGCAAAAATCGCTGAAGCTGGAGACTTTCCCTCACTAACTTTAAACATCAACTATCTGAGTAGCTAACCGATCGCTGCAGCTGTACATAGCATATCTGTAAATAGCCCACCCAATACACCTACCTCATCCCCATACTGTTTTTATAACACTTTTCTGCTCTTTTGCACACCAGTATTTCTACTTGAACATCACCATTTGCTCATCTATCACTCCAGTGTGAATTTGCTAAATTGTAATTACTACACTACTACGGCCTATTTATTGCCTTACCTCCTCACGCCATTTTGCACACACTGTATATAGACTTTCTTTTTTTCTCTATTGTGTTATTAACAGTACGCTTGTTTATTCCATGTGTAACTCTGTGTTGTTGTTTGTGTTGCACTGCTTTGCTTTATCTTGGCCAGGTCGCAGCTGTAAAGGAGAAGTTGTTCTCAACTGCCCTACCTGGTTAAATAAAGGTGAAATAAAAATAATAATTTTAAAAAGCTGGTGTCCACATACTTTTGGTCAGATAGTGTAAAAATGCAAAAATAGTGGCAAAGAAATTAACTTTATGTCCAAAATATAAAGTGTTATGTTTGGGGCATATCCAACGCAATACATCGCTGAGTACCACTCTTCGTATTTTCAAGCATGGTTGGTGGTGGCTGCATCATGTTCTTAGTATGCTTGTCATCGGCAAGGACTATGGAGTTTTTAAGGATAAAAATAAACGGAATAGAACTAAGCACAGGCATAATCCTAGAGGAAAACCTGGTTCATTTTGCTTTCCAACAGACACAGACAAATGTACCTTTAAACAGGACAAAAACCTAAAACATAAGGCCAAATATACACTGTAGTTGCTTACCAAGACGACATTGAATGTTCCTGTGTGGCCTAGTTACAGTTTTGACATAAATCAGATTGAAAATCTATGGCAAGACTTGAAAATGTCTGTCTAGCAATGATCAACAATCAACTTGACAAAGCTTGAAGAATTTATATAATAATAAAGTGCAAATATTGTACAATCCATGTGTGTAAAGCTCTTAGAGACTTACCTAGAAAGACTCACAGCTGTAATCACTGACAAAGGTGATTCTAACATTGACTCAGGGCTGTGAATACCTATGTAAATGAGATACAGTATTTCTGTGTTTCATTTTCATTAAATTTGCTAATATTTCTAAAAACATGTTTTCACTTTGTCATTATGGGATATTGTGTGTAGATGTGTGATTAAAAAAAACGTATATTTAATCCATTTTGAATTCAGGCTGTAACACAACAAAATGTGGAATAGGTCAAGGGCTATGAATCCTTTCTGAAGGCACTGTAAATACTGTCTGTTTTCTGATTTAGCGCATATGAGCGTTGGAATTTGAGCATTGTGAGTACTTGTTATAAGAGCAATAAAACATTGACATTTCATATTAAATGTGATTTGTACACAAAGCAATTGTTGCTAAACCTCGCATAAAAATGTTTTAGACCACTCAATTATTTTCAAATCCTTCAAATTGTGTATCCTGCCACATACAGGTACAACATTAAGGAAAATACATGGTCGTCATTGGCACACATCTCAAGGGGAAACCATTGGTGCATCTATTTTTACTGTGGCAAGACGTGGAAACCAAAACACCTCTCCCCTCCCTTCAGGTTGTTTACTGTATGTGTCCTGAATGCACATGTGCCCTTGGCTTGTGTCCCAAATGACACCCTTTCCCCCAGATAGTGCACTACTTTTGACCAGAGCCCTATGATACCTGGTCAAAAGTAGTGCACTGTATAGGGAATAGGGTGCCATTTTGAGACATATCCTGGGTATGTTCACCATGACGTTTAAGACCCTTTCAAAAGACTCTGAATATATTAATGAGTTTATTTCCAAATACCCCACTCAGCCAATTCATTAAGCCTTCACTTCAATGATAAGAACTATGGTTGTATTTAAACCAATCTGAGGAGAAAAGAATGAGCATGCTAATGAAAAAATGAAAAGTCCTCCATTAGGGTTTGCAATGACTAATAGCAGCCTCGATATCTACTTGATGCTGTTAACCCTTGCTGACGGTAATACTTCAGAGGACCTTCTGTGGTACAATGTAAAACACTTGTGGTACTGTATGGCTCAAACGATAGAGCATGGCATTTGTACCACCAGGTTTGTGGGTTCGATTCCCGGGGCCACCCATGTGTAAAATGTATATACGCATGACGGTAAGTCGCTTTGGATAAAAGGTTCTGCTAAATGTGATACATTACTTGTGCATTGTGTTACGGTATGCTGGCATTAAGTATATGGAATGTTTCTTTATACAGTTCAAAAACACTATGCTCTGAGGTGCACAGTTTCAGCTGTGCTAACATAATTGTAAAAGGGTTTTCTAATGATCAATTAGCCTTTTAAAATGATAAACTTGGATTAGTTAACACAACGTGCCATTGGAACACAGGAGTGATGGTTGTTGATAATGGGCCTCTGTACACCTATATAGATATTCCATACAAAAATCTGACGTTTCCAGCTACAATAGTGATTTACAACATTAACAATGTCTACACTGTATTTCTGATCAATTGTATGTTATTTTAATGGACAGAAAATGTGCTTTTATTTCAAAAACAAGGACCTTTCTAAGTAACCCCAAACTTTTGAACGAGTGTAGTTTTTTTTTAGAAACTCAATCTCAATTTATAGAATACATAAGGTGCAATTTCGAAATTTGTTTGTGCATAAGCAGTCACTCAATTTGTCCATTTTTAGATTGGTAAGTCAGTATAGCGGCCAGCTATCTAAACGTGTAGGAAGCATTGCTGAATTACCAACCGGGATGGGGCATTGATCATCAGTTACCATATTAAAAACTGCACACATTTGCCTCCACCCTATGGCAACGTGTAGAATTGCTGGAAATTAGCTGTATAACTGCACATTTTTCTCTCTGCCCCACGGCAAAATTAGTAGAATTGCATGAAATGAGTAAAATAAATTGCTAAATATTGTTGCCAAACACTTGATCTACGCCGATTTCAGTGGTTTTAACAAGCGACATCAATAAGGGCTCATAGCTTTCACATGGTCAGACTGTGTCACAGAAAGAGCAGGTGTTCCTAATGTTTTGTACACTCAGTGTATATTCCTCTACCTATCCATCTCCCCCTCTCATTTATGACTTTCTATCTAAATAAAGAGAATTGACTCATAACTGTGGTCTAATAGCCAATCAGAGAAACCGCATGAGCCAATCAAGGCCTCCCATCCTGGGGATAACAAGTCTGTGGAGTAATTATGACAACAGGGAGTCAAAGATGGAGACCCAATCGGAGTGTGTTTCTTCCCCTGGAGGATCCACACACGTGCAAGAGCCTGCTACCTACCTACCAACCATTGACAGACACACACAGCAAGAGCCTGCTCTCTGAATTGGACTGATTACTCTGACAAACATCTGTCACCTACTGTGTCTGGGCATTCATTAAACCAACTTATTACTCTCAAAGTTCACACTGCTTGATTGACAGAGGGCTAATCGCTGCTGTAAGATTCATGCATTTTTACATGCAGATACCACGGAAAAAAGACTGAACAGTAGGTCGATAACGTGTCGGCATGAATCGATGAAGACATATTTTCCAAATCAGTCCATCCCGTACTAACGCCTTGCTCAGACAAACTCTTACACCCCTCTCTCTCCCTAGCCTAATGTCTCTGTCGTCGGCCGCTATAATCACCTTTGACAATCGTTGAGCAATTAAGCTGTGGTAGCATTTTATTTTGTAGTGCCCGACACTTTGAAAGTACCATTGAAAAACCATATTACTTAATTGCTGTTTTTTACTCAGTCATTTCATGTAATTAACGCACTAAATCGGTGTAATCCACATTTTTGTTTATCTAACCATCAAACACTTTGTTGATGGGGACAAATGATAGATTTTCATTTCATAATAGCCTTTTGATCATTCCTGTGACAATATCCCACTTTCCACACTGAGATGGACGTGCCAAATATGTCTTGAGCGTTTGCGAAAAACAAAGCATAAAAGACACTGAGGGGATATGCACCGAGTCATATTCATTAGTGTTAAGAAAAAAGGCCTAGAATTGTAGTACGCACAACAAACAATGATTGTTACTTTGCAACACTGATCAACCAAACTGAATGTCATATATGAATGACTGGCGGCACAAAAATATTCCTCTATACAATATTCCTCGAAATATTCCTATGAATGACTGGCGGCACATGGTATTCCTCAGGTAATTTATGGCGTTCAACCGCACAGCAATCCAGTGGAATCGCACAGAAATATGATCATTTAATCCAATTCTGCATGTTACCTTTCAAGTACAAAGAAAACATTTGAAAAGTGCCAAGTGAACTCCATGTGTGGCTCATCAACATTTGGGCACAGAAATGGAAACTGACCCCAAAAGCACAGGAAAGAAATAAAACAAAAAAACAAACTTTCAACAGCGATAAAAGGGGGAAAAAACTTGCCAGGTAGTTTGCTGCAGTCGGGTATGTAAGATCAAAACGGGTAACCAGTGCAGGCTGCAGGGTAAGATGTGAAAGACAACATCACTCGTAAGTCAGGAAGACAAAAGAGAGACGATTAATACATAAAGATAGAGAGCTGCAGGCTATTCTGGTACTTACAGTATACTGTCATACCTAGTCATACCCAGTCATACTGCATGCACCACAGAGGGCGAGAGAGAGAGAGAGAGAGAGAGAGAGAGAGAGAGAGAGAGAGAGAGAGAGAGAGAGAGAGAGAGAGAGAGAAAGAGAGAGAAAGAGAGAGAAAGAGAGAGCGAGGGCGAGGGCGAGAGAGAGAGAGAGCATGGCGCTTGTAGCGCCAGGGTAGTGGGTTCGATCCCCGGGACCACCCATACGTAGAATGTATGCACACATGACTGTAAGTCGCTTTGGATAAAAGCGTCTGCTAAATGGCATATATTTTTACATATATTTATATATTAGAGCGAGAGAGAGAGAGAGCGAGAGAGAGAGCGAGAGAGAGAGAGAGCGAGAGAGAGAGCGAGGGCGAGAGAGCGAGAGGGCGAGAGAGAGAGGGCGAGAGAGAGAGGGCGAGAGAGAGAGGGCGAGAGAGAGAGGGCGAGAGAGAGAGGGCGAGAGAGAGGGCGAGAGAGAGAGAGAGAGAGAGAGAGAGAGAGAGAGAGAGAGAGAGAGAGAGAGAGAGAAAAAAGAGGATGCAGGACAACAATGTTAGGTTTGAATGAGGATGAGAGGAAGTGATAGAGTCTTACTTCCTGCATATGAGCCAATAAGGAAGAGCCAAAAGGAAGCACCCTTTGGGGCCAGATATAGCCATGTCTAAAGTCTGCAAGTGTTTCATTCCCTTAATATTGTAACTGTTCCTAAGGGAATAGAAGACTGACAACAGATACAAACTTCTGGTTAACAAAATGCTCAGTAGACATTGCCTTCTGTTGCTATAGCACCAGTAGTGGTTGTCCTAATTTTAATTTGTATGTTGGTTTACAAAGTTATAATTTCCCAAAGAACACACAATAGAGTAATCCTAGACAACAACCCTAAACACCACCCAAATCAAGCTAGTGAGTTTTGTGCACTGCTAAAAGCTACTACTGTAAATCGTTGTAGCAACTTATCTTTCCTTGTCGGTGTCTGCAAAAATTGTATGATATTACCTGAATCAAAATTTGCTCAAAAAACACGGAGGTTTTCGTTCACAGCCTGTCAAAAAGATTCCATGCGGCTGTCATAGCAGCTACAGGGACGCTTGCGTTACAATGTTGTGTCGAATCCCAGACCTGCTGTGTCCATTAATATGTCGTTGCCATGTTTTGAGATCATTGGGCAGCATAAGACGGGCAGCATAAGACGGGCAGCATAAGACGGGCAGCATAAGACGGGCAGCATTTGCTGTCAGTATAGCTGTTAAGCTGTTATTATCCTGTTCTCACAAGGACACTGGGATGTCACATGTCGTTTTCAATAAAATAGATATAACTTTGCAAAAACATTGGTCAAATAACACCGCAGATTTCCAGCAACCCTAAGTTACGAAACTTGAATCGAATCCAGACTAAAATATTGAGTTTCTTTGTGAGCGTTGACTGCAACTGTTGAGGCAAAGGTATACACATACACACAGAGAACACAACAGTATGTGTGATTTCCCTTCCATCCCTCTCAGTTATGTGTCACAGTTTGGAAATTTGTGCCCCATGGGCCCTAGTCAAAAGTAGTACACAAAATTCACAGTGCACAAAGCATTAAGAACACGTTTCTAACATTGAGTTTTGCTTTGACTCCAATGGTTCCCACAGTTGTGTCAAGTCGACTGGATGTCCTTTGGTTGGTGGACCATTCTCGATACTCATGGGAAACTGTTGAACGTGAAAAATCCAGCAGAGTTGCAGTTCTTGACACAAACCGGTGCACCTGGCACTTACTACCACACCCCGTTCAAAGGCACTTAAATATGTTGTCTTTCCCATTCACCCTCTGAATGGTACACATACACAATCCTGCATCTCAGTGCTTGAGGCGCCACTGCAGACACCCTGGTCTGAATCCAGGCTGTATCACAACCGGCCTTGATTGGGAGTCCCATAGGACGGCGCAGAATTGGCACAGCATCGTCCGGGTTTGGCCGGTGTAGGCCGTCAATGTAAATAAGAATTTGTTCTTAACTGATTTGCCTAATTAAATGCAAAATGTAAATAACGTCTCAAGGCTCATCGACACTGATTGGAGTGGATTTAACAAGTTATGTCAATAAAGGATCATAGTGTTAGAATATTCTAAGATAAATACACAACGCAGGCGACTAAAGGTCAAGAGGGAATTTACGATCAATGGAAATAGTTGTTTTTCAGTTCAACATCTGTTTAGAATCCATGTTTGGGGTTCTCGTTGGAGCAAGTGGTCGACTGTGTTGGAGGCTCCTAACACCATCATACAACGTGGCACACCATGTAATCCAGCTACTCTGATGCTTCCTCCAGACACCACGTTACTTGAACACGACTGAGTTGGTTTCGGATCAGCTCTCTGATGGGTTTACTAAAGAGGCATCCGTTGGAAAACCCTGAGTTTATCTCATGAAACAGGTGGTTCAAGCATTGTGGAGGGGGGTGTGAGGAAGGCCGGCTGGGCAGTTACTACAATGGACAATGTGATAGTGACAGGCACGTTACCTGCAGGAACATCAGTACAGGTGGTGGAATTGGAGGCTTTGACAGAAGCATGCAAACAGGCTGAAGGAAAAACATCTAATATCTCCACAGACTCAAGGTATACTTTCGGCGTTAACCATGATTTTGAAAAAAATATGGAACAACAGAAGATTCATGACATCACTGGGAGCTCCTGTGAAGAATGGACCAGAGGTGATGGCTCCACTGAATGCTCTCCAGTTGCAATTTTGAAAATGAAAGCACATGGAAAAAAACCTTTACAGACGAGAGGAAAAGGTAATGACCTGGCTGACAGAGCTGCCAAGGCGGCTGCCAAGAGAAAACCTCTGTCACCTAAACTGATTAGGAAATACACTGTGGATACATTGCAACACAATAGACATGCAAAGCGATGCATCAAAAGATGAAGTGTGGGAACGGATGGCTGCAGGATGCAAACACATAAGGAAACCACAGGGTTGAGTCCGTTTGAGGTCGTCACAGGTCGACCCATTCACTACCAGGCCCGTTAGCTTTGACAAAGGCGACGTACACATTATGAGTGACACAATGTTTAACTATTGCATACAACTTGCTAATGCAGTAGGGGAAGCAGACAGATAAGTAAACTCCCGACGGGGGACATGCCAGGACGGGACATGCCAGGACAGGACATGCCAGGACATGCCAGGACGGAACATGCCAGGACGGGACATGCCAGGACAGGACATGCCAGGACAGGACATGCCAGGACAGTGGGTGATGGTAAAAATAAAATTAAATTAAAACTTAACACAAAGGAAGGTCCTTAAAGGAAGGTCCTTATCAAGTTTTGTTCATAACGAGGTCAGCGGTAAAAGTCCAGGGCAAATCACGATTGATACATGTTACTCATTGCAAAGTTGTCAGTTTAGTGTAGCCTGGAGAATAAAGAACTGATTGATTAGCAGTCGGGGGCCAATCTCAGGTGAAGAAGCATAGTAAGATGATCAGAACCTGATAAGCTTCTATGTTGTATACCGCAGTCGTCATATTAGGGATATCTAGATGAAATGTCCACTTTTTCCTGAAAATCGGGACATGCTTACATAGGGAAATCTAAGTGAAATATAAATTTATCTTCAAACCAGGACATGTTACTTTCACTTCTTGTTTCCTTCGTTACAGGTTATGAGAATCTACCGTCTGAAACTGCAGCAATATCCCCTGACCCAAGGTGAAATTATACAATGATACCTGAAATGATACAAGATCACTGGTAAGGTGTTCAATAGAGACGTCCTTATCAACCAGTGGAACGGAAGAACAATTCCTCACTACCAGCAGGCTGTCAGAACATACTCTCTAATAGCTATTTATGTGGGACTGATACCGGTGTGGAACAGCTGGTCACTTTTAAAGGACTCAGTGAATGATTACCTTGACAATAGGATGATTGAATATTATTGTTTTGAAGATGATCATTTTTTGGGTGAGTTTCATCCCAATACTGGATGAGGTAGGAATCGTAAGGGTCATCATCATCACACCGTCAATCTATTTCTTACTGCAACGGGAAATAAAATATACTCTTTGTGTTTTATAGAAATGCAAGGTGTTTACTGTGAATTATTTTATGATTACAGCTAATATTTTTTTCATACTGTCTATGTTTTCTAAAAATACAGTTTAAGTATATTTATTTTTTAAATGGTCTAGGGGGGAGTGTAAGAATATTGTAAGATAAATACACAACGCAGAGGACTAAAGGTCAAGAGGGAATTTACGATCAATGGAAATAGTTGTTTTTCAGTTCAACATCTGTATAGAATCTGTGTATGGGGTTCC
Source organism: Oncorhynchus gorbuscha (assembly GCF_021184085.1). Lineage (NCBI taxonomy): Eukaryota > Metazoa > Chordata > Actinopteri > Salmoniformes > Salmonidae > Oncorhynchus > Oncorhynchus gorbuscha. Next base: position 44,101,937 of record NC_060188.1, on the reverse strand, counting down.
AGTCCAGGACTACATGTGGCAAGATCTCATTGGTCCAAATTGTCTATACGTTGAGCCTGAAACGGGATACTTGGTATTTAGCCATTGGCCCAGTTTTACTGCAAGGAATTCTAATTGGTCAACCACAGGCTAGGCTTGGGTATTAACTACACCCCGTCTCTTTGTTCTGTGATGAAACATTGAGAACAGGGAAGAATAAACATCTACCATCTACTTTCTAGCATAACAACTATGATTTGTTCTCTTTGAATAAATATATTTTTCTCCCCCTGATTTGTTTGGGGTCTGTGTTATTGAAGATTAACATCAACTGCTAACAATAGATTTCACCTGGATTCACCTGGTCTGCCTATTTCATGGAAATAGCAGGTGTTCTTAATGTTTTGTACACTCAGTGTAGGTAATAGGGTGCCATTTCGGACGAAGCCACAGAGTTGATCTGTTGCCTTATCTCTTAACAATCCAACCCAAAGAAGGTTAATAAATGTCAGGGTGCTGCCAACTCTCATCAGATATTTCTTCATCTGAATTGGGGAAAGAGATGGGAAAAGCGAATACTAAAAAGTATTTCACAGTGAAATAATTCAATGTATGTGATACTATCCCACACAATCTCCAAATAATATTGAGGCATTTAAGCCCACAAAAGATTATATTACATCAGATACACAGGGTTCAAAAGTGCAGGCCTTAACAAGGAAAGTTACTATCTATCAGTCAGGCAAGTCTTCAATCACATAGTGTATACTACAGGCCGATGTGCTATTCAACGTCACCAAAGTACAGCACATTTAAGTTGAGTTTACAGGAAAAAGTATTTCTTTTTTTGGTACTATTTTATGGTAGGGGAGAGTTGGGTTAGTTGAACAGAAGGGGTAAGTTGAGCCACCCTTGTTTGTTGGAAACCATACACAAAATATATCATTTGGCCACATATTTAGGAAGAGGTCATCATTTCATGGAGTCTGTGAAGGAAGAAACCACATGGGAAAAAAAAGTGATAAGCAAGTTAGGTCCAAAAACAGATTTCCAACAAGTCTAATGAATGTATTGCGTTAGAGGTTTGATGATGCTTGTATCTAAACCAAATTCGATCATTTCAAGATTGTTCTATAGATCAGTTGAGTTCTCTATACAATTCCATTTAAGGTCCTAAACCTAACATGAAAGTGCATCCTTGTAGCTGTGTGGGCTAATATAGTCAAAATGGTTGCCTTTGGGTAAGTTGTGCCAATGGCTTCATGCAAGGCATTATCGCTGGGATACAAGGTAACAACAGGGCCTGGCCTATATAATTGTGTATTTCTTTATTAAGTACTAAGTGTTTGTTAGGTGTGTTAAAAGATGCTTAAAATTATTGAAAAATATATTTCAAAAATGATTGTGATTGTTTTGAATTGTGTTTGGGAAATAAATATTAACATGGTTTAAAAAAAGTTAGAGGTCATATTTAATTCAGAACAGAAATGTGTAGGAAGGCTAACTTACCCTGTCCTGTGGCTCAACTTATCCCAGAGAACCCTTTCTTTTGGACAAGATATGTTTTCAAAACTGTAATGTTAACATGAATTATGATTATTTCCAGCGATACACAGCATCCTGAAATATATGCAGATATACTGTAGTATCTTTGTTAGGAAGAATACTATATTTCCCTTGACAGAATGATGCTGAATGTAATAAATGGCTCAACTTACTCCACTCTCCCCTACCGTAATCTAGATAACTAAGTATAAATGTGAATCATATTAGTGGAATATGAATATTAGTTCTGAGCTGTTTTACCTTTGTTTCATTATTTTGTTAAACGAACAAGATTAGACTATTGCTAGAATCGGCCAATGAGAGTTTCCTATAAAAAAACATTTCATTATTCAATCACACTTTAAATGAACTACAATGAAATTACAGACAAATCCAAATATCTTGTCACTCAGCAATATAGCCCCTGCGATAGACTAACGTCCTGTCCAGGGGGTGTAACTTGTACATCAAGCTGCCTCATGCTACAGAAACAGGACATAGGTTTCTGCCCTATGGGCCGTTCTGGCTCAGACACGGCTGCCTACTTACAACAATCAAATTAGTCTGTGAATGCTGTCTTGTACTAATCAGTGTTGGTTACTATGTACACATTCTCCATTGATTCCAATTCTAGTCCCACATTGCCCCCAGCTGGCTTGTATTGTGTTCTGAGCTCAGGGGTGAAGTTTCCCCTAGGTACACATCAAGAATCAGCTTCTCCTCCCCCAATCCTAACCTTAACCACTAGGGGGGGGGAATTATAAATCGGACCCAAGACCAGCGTAGGGGAAACTTCACCCTGCAGTGTGTACTGAGCAACAATTGTTGTTTTAATTATGCTTATTTAAAACTGAACACTCAGCACCACCTGGTGTTCATTTACTTTATTACAGTCAGGAAACTGAATTCAAATGGTTGAGTAAAATCCAAGACAGTTGGCGTGCAAAGTATTCTCCTTGGTTGAGTGCCATAGCAACAACCCTATCAATTACTTTATTACATGAATCAATGAATGTGCAAATCCTGTTCCATGAAGTCAGACATTTATTCCCCTTCTTTTACATATAAGCAATGTTCTCCTGTATTTATGCTTATAAATGTTAAATACCTTTTTAAGTGCATTAACAAGAGCCTTATTTGGTATTAAATTCCTTAAAAAATGATTTCAATCATTAGCTTTCTCTAGAAAAGTTTCTCAAATAGTCAAATGCATCCAACACAGATATGAAACAGCCCGTGTCGCATTTAAGTAAAAACAGATTGCTTTCCATCCCGATCAGGACTTTTAGGCAGTGACCACATGGGCATGTAAGGGACAGATCGAAATTTACTGGGGGGAGGGGCTGGTCCAACTCTAGGTGTAATAAATAAAAATGCACTCCCTCGCCAAAGTAAAACATATTTTCACATGACCCTCCCCTTGCACTGTAAAATAAATTGAACACCCTCCCCCCCATATGATGAACTCAAAATAATAATAACAACTGGAGCGACCTTGTTTATAAACGTGGATACCGATTTTGCCACTTCAGCATGCTTTTTGTGGCACTGTCGATGCCACGGAGGGGTACGGGCCAGAATGTTGAGGGTTCACCGACCACCACAGACGCGCTCACTCTCCCTGCCTGTTTCACTACACTACAATCAGAGCCGGCTGCAGACAATGATCAGCTAGGGTAAAATCAGATTTTCTAATTATGTAAAACATATGCAAACTAATTTTCCACCAACAGGTGCTAATGCACCACACACACAACCAATAAACTAAGCATTTCCTGACTCCGGGCAGCTCAATATCACGGTTTGTGTTTTCAACACCACAATAAATAAACTAAGTCAATCTTGACAAACAGATAATGCATCCCTCTCTACCTTAGGCTTACCCAGTATCGAAGACTATCCGAATGTTATTCAACTTTTTGGTGTTTTGTAACAGATGTCTCTTTCCATTCATCAATTGGCCGCTGCACAATTTGGATTGAATGATTGATTGATTTGATTTGTCAGGTAAACAAATACAAAAATACTGTAAGTGACCAGGACTGCACAATAAAGTCAGAGCCTTGCCAGTCTTTAGGGTGTCTGTAGCTCGGTTTCAATCCAATTGGCAACATATTTTCATGTGAATATTCCCTCAACCTTCATAAAAACAATATGCATTTCAGAGTGTCAGTTAGGAACATGTGGCGCTGGACAACATGACAGGGAAGATTTTAATTTACCGGACATTAGAAATGTAACGGACATCTATTCGCATTCAGATTCAACCTGGTGCAGCCAGTACCATCAATAAACGAGGGATGTAGGCCAAATGAGACACATTTACATGTCCTTAAAAACAGTCCATTCCTTGTGTTTCAATGTGTGGCTTCTTTCCTAAAACAAGAATTGTCCACCTCACGGTTCAGCTATCAGAGATTTGAGCACTATCTGTATCTATAGGCAAAGGCCTATAGGCTTTGGTGTCCACTGTATGGTATTAATATTGAAATTAATAAACACACACACAGCCTTCAGAAAGTAATCAGAACCCTTGACTTTTTCCACATTTTGCTACGTTAAAGCCTTATTCTAAAATTGATTAAATAAAACATCTTCCCCAGCATTCTACGCACAAAATGGCATAATGATAAATCCAGGACAGGTTTTTTAAATTTTTTATTTACATAAGTATTCAGACCCTTTGCTGTAAGACTCCAAATTGAGCTCAGGTGCATCCTGTTTCCATTGATCATGTTTCTACAACTTGATTGGAGTCCACCTGTGGTAAATTCAATTAATTGGACATGATTTGGAAAACCACACACCTGTCTATATAAGGTCCCACAGTTGACAGTGCATGTCAGAGCAAAAACCAAGCCATGAGGTCGAAGGAATTGTCAGTAGAGCTCGACACAGGATTGTGTCAAGGCACAGATTTGGGAAAGGGTACCAAAACATTTCTGCATCATTAAATGGAAGATGTTTGGAACCACCAATTTCTCTTCCTAGAGTTGGCCACCCGGCCAAACTGAGCAATCGGGGGAGAAAGGCCTTTGTCAGGGAGGTGATCAAGAACCCGATGATTACTCTGACAGAGCTCTAGCGTTCCTCTGAGGAGATGGGAGAACCTTCCAGAAGGACAACCATCTCTGCAGCACTCCACCAATCAGGCCTTTATGGTAGATTGACCAGACGGAAGCCACTCCTCAGTAAAAGGGACATGACACCCGCTCTGAGTTTGACAGAAGGCACCTAAAGTCTTTCAAACCATGAGAAACAAGATTCTCTAGTCTGATGAAACCAAGATGGAACTCTTTGGCCTGAATGCCAAGTGTCACGTCTGAAGGAAACCTGGCACCATCAATAAGGTGAAGCATGGTGGTGGCAGCATCACAATGTGGGGATGTTTTTCAGCAGCAGGGACTGCAAAACAAGTCAGGATCGAAGCAAAGTACAGAGAGATACTTGATGAAAACCTGCTCAGGACCTCAGACTGGGGCGAAGGTCACCTTCCGACAGGACAACGACCCTAAGCACATAGCAAAGACAACGCAAGAATGGCTTCGGGAAAATACTTTGAATGTCCCTGAGTGGCCCAGCCAGACCCCGGACTTGAACCCGATCGAACATCTCTCGAGAGACCTGAAAAACGCTGTGCAGCAATCCTCCCCATCCAAACTGACAGATTTTGAGAGTATCTGCAGAGAAGAATGGCATTATGGCGCCGGAGGGGATGGCTGCCGTCTTATCGGCTCTTAACCAACCATGCTATTTTGTTAGTTTTTTCGCGTTGGTAACCTGTTTGTCCATAATGTTGCTGCTACGTTCTCTTATGACCGAAAAGAGCTTCTGGACATCAGTACTGCGATTACTCAACTCAGATTAGACGAAGAGTTTTTCTTCAATGAGTCAGACGAGAGGGATATACTACAGACACCCGACCAGGCCCGGATCCCCATGATTCGCTGGGAAAGGAAACGTAGGTTTCGTGGAAAAAGATCAGGGTGCCTTATGAGGATCAGGCGACGAGTGGCCAATATGCCTTTAACTTCAGTCCTGATAGCTAACGTTCAATCGCTGGAAAATAAATGAGACAAACTGAAAGCACGTACATCCTATCGACGGGACATTAAAAACTGTAATATCTTATGTTTCACAGAGTCATGGCTGAGCGACGACATTAAGAACATACAGCTGGCGGGTTATACACTCTATCGGCTGGATAGAACAGCAGCCTCTGGTAAGACACAGGTGGGGGCCTATGCATATTTGTAAACAATAGCTGGTGCACGATATCTAAAGAAGTCTCCCGAGTATCTCATGATAAACTGTAGACCACATTATCTACCAAGAGAGTTTATCTGTATTTTTCGTAGCTGTCTACATACCACCACAGACCGATGCTGGCAGAAAAACAACACTCAATGAGCTGTGTACCGCCATAAGAAAACAGGAAAACGCTCATCCAGATGTGGCGGTCCTAGTGGCCGGGGACATGAATGCAGCATGTTAAATGTGCAACCAGAGGGGGAAAAAAATTCTAGACCACCTTTACTCCACACACAGAGACGTGTACAAAGCTCTCCCTCACCCTCCATTTGGTGAATCTGACCATAATTCTATCCTCCTGATTCCTGCTTACAAGCAAAAATTAAAGCAGGAAAATCCATAAAATCTATAATAAAGTGGTTAGATGAAGCAGATGGTAAACTACAGGACTGTCTTGTGAGTACAGACTGGAACATGTTCCGGGATTCTTCCGATGGCATTGAGGAGTTCACTACATCAGCCACTGGCTTTATCAATAAGTGCCTTGAGGACGTCGTCCCCACAGTGACATCACGTACATACCCCAACCAGAAGCAATGGATCACAGGCAACATTCGCACTGAGCTAAAGGGTAGAGCTGCCACTTTCAAGGAGCAGGACTCTACACCGGAAGCTTAAAAGAAATCCCACTATGCCCTCGGACGAACCATCAAACAGGCAAACAGTCATTACAGGACTAAGATCGGATCATACTACACCGGCTCTGACGCTCATCAGATGTGGCAGGGCTTGCAAACTATTACAGACTACAAAGGGAAGCACAGCCGAGAGCTGCCCAGTGACACTAGCCTACTAGATGAGCTAAATAACTTCTATGCTTGCTTCAAGGCAAGTAACACTGAAACATGCATGGGAGCATCAGCTGTTCGGGACAACTGTGTGATCACGCTCTCCGTAGCAAAATGTGAGTAAGACCTTTAAACAGGCCGCAAGTCCAGAAGGATTACCAGAATGTGTACTGGCATGCGCTGACCAACTGACAAGTGTATTCACTGACATTTTCAACCTCTCCCTGTCTGAGTATGTAATAACAACATGCTTCAAGCAGACCACCATAGTCCCTGTGCTCAAGAACACTAAGGTAAACAGCCTAAATTACTACCGACACGTGGCACTCACGTCTGTAGCCATGAAATGCTTTGAAAGGCTGGTCATGGCTCACATCAACACCATTATCCAAGAAACCCTAGACCCACTCAAATTTGGCATCCCCATCACCAACAAACTAACATGGTCCAAGCACACCAAGACAGCTGTGAAGAGGGCATGACAAAACCTACTCCCCCTCAGGAGAGTGAAAAGATTTGGCATGGGTCCTCAGATTCTCAAAATGTTTTACAACTACACCATCGAGAGCATCCTGACGGGTTGCATCACTGCCTGGTATGGCAACTGCTCATCCTCCGATCGCAAGGCACTACAGAGGGAAATGCGTACGTCCCAGTACATCACCGGAGCCAAGCTTCCTGCCATCCAGGACCTCTATACCAAGCGGTGTCAGAGGAAGGCACTAAAAATTGTCAAAGACTCCAGCCACCCTAGTCATAGACTGTTCTATCTGCTCTGCTAACGCACGGCAAGCGGTATCGCAGCACCAAGTCTAGGTCCATAATGCTTCTAAACAGCTTCTTCCCCCAACCCATACGACTCCGGAACAGCAAATCAACTACTCCGGACTATTTGCATGTAAGAGAAGCTTAGGCCTAACCGAGAGATATGCCGATGGCATGCTACGACACCGGAATGCATTTCTTTATGTCAGATGGCTACTGCATCTGCTATACAGATAGACGTACAGAAGGTGTGTAATTCGTAAAAAAATGTTACCAAATATTTTGTATAAAGATAAGCATTACATTGTTAGATTATAGGAGTAACTCTGGTAGGCCTGAAAATGTCACCTCAAGTTCAACTGTTGGAGTCTGTTGGAGCGCCGGGGGCACTGCCTTCATATCAAAGGCCTGCAGTAGCTAAAGCTTAATAATAGCCACACCATACAAAACCTTCACAAACATTTCAAAAATGTATTAGGGTAATATCAAAAGTGTGTCAAGCCATTGTTTATAGGGAAAATGCAAGCAGAAGTGCAAATGTAAACCAGGGGGAAAAACGCACTACCCTCCCCTGTGCCCCTCCAAAATAACACAGAAAGTTTGACAACCCTCCCACATTTTGGACCACCCCTCCCCAGTACATTTTGATCTGTCCCTAATGGACAATTATTTAAAGGATCTCTTACTGGACAAGTTCAGGTAGTCCCTCCCTGTTTGTCAATTTTCCTACATTTGGTGCCTAATAAAATGACCACGGCGATGTTCTTGTGTTAGCTGTAGGGTACTGCACTTATGAGAGACTTATTGAAGACTCAGGGTAGGAATCACAATGGCTTTTGAATGACTCAAGAGATTAATAGAAGGAATGGCTAAGAGGAATGAGAGAAAGAGATGGTAAGAAATAAACAGAAAGAAACAGAAAGAACAAGAGAGAAAAGAAAGGAAACTTGAGGAGACAAAAGAAAGAGAGAGAGAGAGAGAGAGAGAGAGAGAGAGAGAGAGAGAGAGAGAGAGAGAGAGAGAGAGAGAGAGAGAGAGAGAGAGAGAGAGAGAGAGAGAGAGGGAGAGATAGGGAGAGAGATAGGGAGGAACATGGAGTCCACCATGTTGGCAGTCATGCATGGTGTGGTTTGGCGAGATCTCGCCAATGAGAAAAACACTGGTTGAAAATATGTAACTTTTGCAGTTGAAATTATGCATTTTCAGACAGTTTTGCTCACTGGATTGAGGGGTGCAGGAGAGGACGTTTGCTAACCTTGAGCGGGGAGATATGGGAGTGGGACACGTAGCCATGCACATTCTCAATCTCTGAGAGGTTCTTCTCCGACACGTGCACCAACTCAGGGGCGCGCACCTCGTTGGTCAGCCGCGGGAACCCGTGCTCAGGCGGAGAGTCTTCATCTTCATAACGATACTGCTTTAGAACGGAGGTAGAAGTGAAGGAGAAAAGGAGCACAGTGGAAAAGGGAAAAGAAACAGTAAAAAGTCAATCAGAACGACAACAATAATAGACAGACATATATTGAAGTTCCACTTTGTGAACCATGCTGTTTGTAGACACATGTTACAGAGTAACATAATACATTGACTAGGCTACACGTGTAGCCCAATTCTGTGGCCTAATGAAGTGAATGAGGAATCTTCTGTGATGGTTCATGTTACCCATATGATTTATACAGCACTTCACCACTACTAAACTCCCATTGGGGGCCTAGGGATAGAAGGGGAAGGGAGGTCTGAATCTATGACAGCGTATTTAAGTGTGAACATGTGGGCCCTACCAGATGATGTCAGAATGCAAAATGATGGGTGAACTGAAACATGGTAGCCTTGTTGAAATTGGAATGTAAAGTGAGAAAGTTGCACTTCTTTTCATAGGGCCTTTTTTGTGAAATAACTAGCGCTGGGATTCAATCAAAGCCGTGTTGTGGACAAATACATTTAAATACAATTTCACTCACCCTCGCGGATATGGCATTCACGGTAAAGCTGCAGGTGAGCTGCAGGCTCAAGCAATAATTACCTTTCAAATTCAAGTGCAGTGCGCTTGTCGACAACTCTCCTTGGATTCAATTCTGGCATAGGTGAACATTGCTACATTTAGTAGCAACAATACAAGAGACAATGGCGCTGCAATGGATAGCAGCTGTTTTACTGGCTCTTGTGATTTTGTGTGTTTTTTTTTGTACGTAATGTTTCCGCCATCTTTTCCTATGACCGAAAAGCGCTTCCGAACATCAGAACAGAACAGTGACCTCAATTTGGATTCTACTTTTCTACCAACAGGTCAGTAGCGGAGGACATACTTCTCACTCTGGACTAGGCCCTAATCCCGAGACTTGGAAAAGAAAGCGGCTGCGTATGAGGGGCCAACATGTGGGCACCCTGACAAAATTACGTTGGCTAGTACATAAACCATTTCTACCCTCTGTTCTATTGGTGAACGTACAATCTCTGGAGAACAAACTGGACTAGCTCCGTTCAAGACTATCCTATCAATGGGACCTGAAGAAATGTAATATCCTATGTTTCTCGAAGTCATGGCTGAAGAAGGACATAGATAATATACAGTGCCCTTGGAAAGTATTCAGACCCCTTGACTTATTCCACATTTTGTTAGTTTACAGACTTATAACATTAATTAAATTGTTTTTTCCTTTATCAATCTACAAACAATACCCTTTGACGACAAAGCAAAGGTATTTTTGCCAATTTATTACAAATAAAAAATGGAAATATCACAATTACAAAAATATTCAGACCCTTTACTCAGTACTTTGTTGAAGTACCTTTGGCAGCTACTACAGCCGTGAGTCTTCTTGGGTATGATGCTACAAGCTTGGCACACCTGTATTTGGGGAGTTTCTCAAATTCTTCTCTGCAGATCCTCTCAAGCTCTGTCAGGTAGGACGGGGAACATTGCTACACAGCTATTTTCAGGTCTCTCCAGAGATGTTCAATCTGGCTCATTTATTTATTTTTCTTGGCTGTGTGCTTAGGGCCATTGTCCTGTTGGAAGGTGAACCTTTGCCCCAGAGGTCCTGAGCATTCTGGAGCAGGTTTTCATTAAGGATCTCTTTGTACTTTGCTCATCTTTGCCTCGATCCTGACTAGTCTCACAGTCCCTGCCCTCTGAAAAGCATCCACATAGCATGATGCTGCCACCACCATGTTTCACCGTAGGGATGGTGCCAGGTTTCCTCCAGACTTCACACTTGGCATTCAGGCCAAAGAGTTCAGTCATGGTTCAACCTTTACTGAGGAGTGGCTTCTGTCTGGCCAATCTACCATAAAGGCCTGATTGGTGGAGTGCTGCAGAGATGGTTGTCCTTCTGGACAGTTCTCCCATCTCCACAGAGGAACTCTGGAGCTCTGTCAGAGTGACCATCGGGTTATTGGTTACCTTCCTGACCAAGGCCCTTCTCCCAGATTTCTCAGTTTGGCCAGGCGTCCAGCTCTAGGAAGTCTTGGTGGTTCTAACCCTCTTCCATTTAAGAATGAAGGAGGCCACTGTGTTCTTGTGGACCTTCAATGCTGCAGAAATGTTTTGGTACCCTTTCCCAGATCTGTGCCTCGACACAATCCTGTCTCGGAACTATGGACAATTCCTTTGACCTCATGGCTTGGTTTTTTCACTGACATACACTGTCAATGTGGAACCTTATGTAGACAGGTGTGTGTCTTTCCAAATCATGTCCAATCACTTGCATTTGCCACAGGTGGACTCCAATCAAGTTGTAGAAACATCAAGGATGATCAATAGAAAAAGGATGCACCTCAGCTCAATTTCTTGTCTCACAGCAAAGGGTCTGAATACTTATGTAAATAAGGTATTTCAGTTTTTATATATATACATTTGCAAACATTTCTAAAAAACCTTTTTTTTCTCGCTTTGTCATTATGGGGTATTGTGTTTTTTAAAATGTAATACATTTTATAATAAGGCTGTAAAGTAACAAAATGTGGAAAAAGTCAAGGGGTCTGAATACTTTCCAAAGGCACAGTATATCTAGCTGTTTTTTCTATGCATTAGCAGGACAGAATGGTAGCGGTGGGTAAGCTCTAAGGGGGAGGTGTGTGTCTCTTTGTTAACAACAGCTGATGCGCAATTTCTAATGTTAAGGAAGTCTCGAGGTTTGACTGAGTTAGAATACCTCATGATAAGCTGTAGACCATACTATTTACCAAGATAGTTTTCATCTATATTTTTTAGCTGTCTATTTACCACCACAAACCGAAAAATTAGCAAACCAAAAAATGCTCATCCAGATGCAGCGCTCCTAGTGGCCAGTGATTTTAATGCAGGGAAACTGACATCCATTTTACCTCATTTCTACCAGCATGTAACATTTAGAACTTGAGGTGAACAAACTCTAGATGACCTTTACTCCAAACACAAAAAAACACATAAAGCTCTCCCTCGACCTCCATTTGGCAAATCTGAACTCTATCATCCTAATTCCTGTTTACAAGCAAAAACTCAAATAGGAAGTACCAGTGACGTGCTCAATACAGAAGTGGTCAGATGAAGTGGATGCTAAGCTACAGGACTGTTTCGCTAACACAGACTGGAATATGTTCCGGGATTCATCTGATGGCATTGAGGAGTTTACCACATCAGTCTCCTGCTTCATTAATAAGTGCATCTACAATGTCGTCCCCACAGTGACCATACATACATATCCCAACTAGAAGCCATGGATTACAGGCAAAATCTGTACCGAACTAAAGGCTAGAGCTGCTGCTTTCAAGGAGCGGGACACCAATCCAGACGATTATAAGAAATCCAGCTACATCCTCTGACGAACCATCAAACAGGCAAATCATCAATACAGGGCTTAGATCGAATCCTACCACACCAGCTTGGACACTTGTCGGATGAGGCAGGGTTTGAAAACTATCATGGATTACAAAGGGAAACCCAGACGCTGAGCTGCCCAGTGATGTAAGTTTACCAGACATGCTAAATAGCTTCTATGTTCACTTCGAGGCAAGCAACACTGAACCATGCATGAGAGCACCAGCTATTCCGGACGACTCTATGATCACGTTCTCCATAGCCGATGTAAGACCTTTAAACAGGTTAACATTCACAAGGCCGCAGGGCCAGAAGGATTGCCAGGTAGCGTACTTAGAGCATGCGCTGACCAGCTGACGAGTGTCTTCACTGTCATTTTCAACCGCTCTTTGGCCCAGTCTGTAATAACTACATGTTTCAGACCACCATAGCCCTTTGCCCAAGAACACGAAGGTAATGTTTCTAACTATTGACCTGTAGCACTCACATCTGTAGCCATGAAATGCTTTGAAAGCCTGGTCATGGCTCACATCAAAAGCATCATCCCAGACACCCTGGACCCATTCCAATTCGCATACCGCCTCAACAGATCCAAAGAGGACACAATCTCAATCGCACTCCACACCGCCCTTTCTCACCTGGACAAAAGGAACACCTATGTGAGAATGCTGTTCTTTGACTACAACTCAGCTTTCAACACAATAGTGCCTTCCATGCTCATCACAAACTAAAGGTCCCTGGGAATAAACACCTCTCCACAGCTGGATCCTGGACTTCCAGATGGGCCATCCCACAGGTGGTGAGGGAATTAAACAACACATCCGCTATGCTGACCCTCAACAAAGGGCCCCTCAGGGTTGCGTGTCTAGTCCCCTCTTGTACGCCCTGTTCACCCATGACTGCAAGACTCAAACAACATCATTACATTTTCAGATGACACGGCGGTGGTAGGCCTGATCACAGACGACGATGAGACAGCCTATAAAGAGGTCAGAGAACTGGCAGTGTTGTACCACGACAACAACCTCTCCCTCAACGTCAGCAAGACAAAGAAGCTGATCGTGAACTACAGAAAACGGAGGGCCGAGCACACCCCCATTCACATCAACGAGGCTGTAGTGGAGCGGTTCGAGAGCTTCAAGTTTCTTGAAAACTGCTAAATAGTTAGTTAAATACTTCACCAATAGCTACCCAAACTATCTGCATGGACCCTTTTTTGACTCATCAGATACACTGCTGCTACTGTTAATTATCTGTCTCTTTATTCCTACTTATATGTACATATCTACCTCAATTTCCCCGTACCCCTGCACATCGACTAGGCACTCGTACCCTGTGTATATAGCCAAGTTATCGTTACTCATTGTGTATTTATTATTACGTGCTTTATTTTCTACAATTTCTCTATTTTCTTTCCCTCTGCATTGTTGGGAAGGGCCCGTAAGCATATTAATGTTATCTAAACCTGCTCTTAATTTTTTTACTTCACCTTTATTTAACCATGTAGGCCAGTTGAGAACAAGTTCTCATTTCCATCTGCGACCTGGCCAAGATCAAGCAAAGCAGTGTGACACAGACAACAACACAGAGTTACACATGGAATAAACAATAAAACAAGCCAATAACACAATAAACAAGTAAATGACACAGTAGAAAAAAATATATACAGTGTGTGCAAAAGGCATGAGGAGGTAGGCAATAAATAGGCCATAGGAGCGAATAATTACAATTTAGCAGAAAATACACTAAAATTAAATTACTGAAGCAGTGTCTTGTTTAACTGATCCTTTGAACTTGCCTTGGGATACAGTGGATACCATATATTTCTTGTCGCAGAAGTAGGCAATGCTTCAGATTACCTTTCTGAACGTCTTCCTTCCTGCCTTCACAGAAGTCATATCATGGCAAACAAATTCAGTTGATTTCTCGCATGAGGTGTTTGACAAATGACTTTTGCTTTTTGGATGTAACATTTTCTATATTCATACCTAGAGAAAGACAAGGCAAAGCTGTCTATTATAAGCCTGCTAAGATAACTCATCACTATATGCCCACATAACCCTAAAATGTTAAAACATATATATGCCCACAAAACAAATCAAATAAATACCTATATTTCCATCAAGCTAATCCTGTGTGTCCCTTAACCTATTTTATCCATGATAGAGTGAAAGGGGGCAATACCCCCAAGGCCTAAGTGCCTTATGATAGTGCCTTATGATATGAAAGCAGTGAAGTCCTCTCTGTGTACAGCACAAGAGTGGAAAGCGGGCATGAGAGTGGCATGGATGGGCAGTGCCCTGCCCGAAGCATGAGCAGAAGGATGGCATGAAGATGGGGCTCGGGGGACAGTGTAAAGTCCCCTCTCTCACCCAGGGAGCGTTCATCAAGTTGGGGTTCATGCATGCCGGGGGCTGGCCAGTGTGTGGGGACCCCTGCACCGCAGCCGGCCTGTTCTGTGGACAAGAGAGAGCAATCCAGCTTTGACCACAAGGGGGAAACCAAGAGAAGAGCAAAAGTCAAAATGTTCAGGGTAAAGTTTCTCATATGGGTACATATCTAAGATCAGCTTACCCTCCCTAAATCCTAACTGTGTGGTTAGGGGAGGGATGCAAAAAAAAGGCCTTAGATCAGAGTCTGGGAAACTTCATCCTGCTCAAAAGTAAACACTCATCCAAAAGCTCCAGTCGCCCGGGAAGAAGCTCGCCACACGCAAACACGCGTGTGAAACTCAAGACAAACACACCAGCCAGTGTAGCTGTGATAGGAACACATGGACAGGGTGACGAATGCCACCATGCTCTCCAACAATTAGACCCACCACACACACACAGTTTGGGCGGACGGTAATGGCTGGAAAATGACGGGTCAAAAGAACAAACATGATAATCAAGTTCCCATGTACCGCAGCAACATTGAATGGATACACTCAGATTCCATCCCAAATTACATTCTATTCCTTATACTTATACTACTATTAACCAGTGCCCATAATGCTCTGGTCAAAAGCAGTGCTCTATGGAGGGAATATGGTGTCATTTGGGATGTAACCGAAATAAGCAATTCACAACATTCAGCAGGCTCAGCATACAAAAATCCCAGTTCGTGATGAACCAAAACAATAGATGAGATATCTGCGACTGAGGGAACAGCATTATAAGTGGATCATGTCAGCTGCAATGCACCAGCAATCTTTGATAAGGGCCTCAAGGCAGGAAAATGGAAACTGAAGGCAACATTTTTAAGAGTTGAGGGAGAAGCCTATGTATAGGGCGGCAGGTAGCCTAGCGGTTAAGGGTGTTAGGCCAATAACCAAAAAGGTTGCTGGTTTGAATCCCAGAGCCGACTAGGTGAAAAATCTGCCGTTGTGCCCTTGAGCAAAGCCCTTAACCTTTATTGATCCTGTAAGTTTCTCTGGATATAATGTCAAATGTATCCTATAAACCTAATGGTATACCGCCCTGCCCCTCATCCTGTGCAAATAACATCAAAAGCAATAGGCCAGAGAGAACTATCCCAATATATATTAATCTGCAATAAGCTAGTTACACATATCAGATTTCCCTGATTCAAGCTGCAGTCATATTTTGAAGCACCTTTCCACACGTTCCTATGCAGAGGAACAATCTGATGCCTCAAACTCTCCAATTACCCCACATCCTGTGCTAATAATCTCGCTTTATGATTAGACACTAAGCACTGTGGCCGACTGTCTAATGCTTTATGATTAGACACTAAGCACTGTGGCCGACTGTCTAACGCTTTATGATTAGACACTAAGCACTGTGGCCGACTGTCTAACGCTTTATGATTAGACACTAAGCACTGTGGCCGACTGTCTAAGGCTTTATGATTAGACACTAAGCACTGTGGCCGACTGTCTAACGCTTTATGATTAGACACTAAGCACTGTGGCCGACTGTCTAAGGCTTTATGATTAGACACTAAGCACTGTGGCCGACTGTCTAAGGCTTTATGATTAGACACTAAGCACTGTGGCCGACTGTCTAAGGCTTTATGATTAGACACTAAGCACTGTGGCCGACTGTCTAAGGCTTTATGATTAGACACTAAGCACTGTGGCCGACTGTCTAACGCTTTATGATTAGACACTAAGCACTGTGGCCGACTGTCTAACGCTTTATGATTAGACACTAAGCACTGTGGCCGACTGTCTAACGCTTTATGATTAGACACTAAGCACTGTGGCCGACTGTCTAACGCTTTATGATTAGACACTAAGCACTGTGGCCGACTGTCTAATCCACTGTCCTATTTCCTCTTTTATCACTCCCTCGATCTTCCCTCAGTTTCTCTTTTTCCCTTTTCACACTACTAAGTCAAGCTAAGTTATACATCCACCATAGTTGCTGGAACCGTACTGGAAAGTCCAATTAAAAGGAAATATCAGACCCAGTACAGTTCGGGTTGACACACTAATCTGAAAGGTAATTACATTCTCAAACTATTGCATTCTAACTCTCTCTCTCTTTCGCTCTCCTCTAGTAGTCTGAGTAAGAACAGACAGACAGTGAACACTACAGCTGGTGCCCACAGGGCAAAGGTCATGCACTCTTCCTCTCTGACCACAATTCCCTTCCCAAACTAAGTGTATCTCAACCATCTGACCCCTATCAGACCACCACAGAGTTCTAACCCCAGTACTACACCAAATACAGAACACGGGTTTGATTCCCACGTCTGCCACACACTGAATATTAACACAACACACAAGTCGTTACGCCAAGAGATCCGATCCCCTTGACAAGGTCGCTAGGTTGTGGGTTAGGGTTGCTACAATATGCTTACTGTCTATTATGATTGGTTATTGAGGGACATACTGTAATTACTAACATTGGTCACTTAGGGAGTGGGATGTCACTGGCTTAAGGTAGAAATAATGGTGCTTGGCCTCTCGAGTGGCGCAGCGGTATATATGCTTGAGGCATCACTACAGACCCGGGTTCGAGCCCAGGCTGTTACACAGCCGGCAGTGACCGGGAGACCCATAAGGCGGCGCACAATTGGCCCAGCGTCTTCCGGGTTAGGGGAGGGTTTGGCCGGCCGGGATGTCCTTGTCCTATCGCGCTCTAGCAACCCCTTGTGACGGGACAGGCGCCTGCAAGCTGACTTCAGTCAGCAGCTGTACGGTGTTTCCTCCGACACATTGATGCGGGATAAGTCAGCAGTGCTGCTTGGCAGAGTCGTGTTTCGGGGAGAACCTTCGCCTCTCCCAAGTCAGTACGGGAGTCGCAGCGATGGTACAAGACGGGAGCTAACAATTGGATATCAATTGGGGAGAAAAAGGGGTAAAAGCACCAAGAAATATGAATATATGTTTATATAAGAAATGTAGAGCTGTAGAGTGATTTAGGCATAGATTTAATCAAATCAAGAGTTAACAAGCGATAGCCAACACCCGGATAGCTTGTGTTTTGGAGGGGTAACTGCGTTAGAACGGTCAAATCGGTGGGAAGTTGCTGGTGTGGTCATTGTCATGAAGCCACACCCATCCCACTCATGTCAGAAGTTCAGAATGAAAAAGTGTAGGCTATATACAGTAGATTTAATGGCACTCAAATTGAAAATAATTTAACTAAATAATGAGGATGTGTGTCAGCCAAATGGAGGTGTAGATTACATCTCACATTCCAGTGTTCCAACTTGTAAACAAGGCTGCATAGGATTTCTCTTGTGACTGTGTGTAGCCTTTATTTTCTCTATATAATTTATACAGTGCCTTGCGAAAGTATTCGGCCCCCTTGAACTTTGCGACCTTTTGCCACATTTCAGGCTTCAAACATAAAGATATAAAACTGTATTTTTTTGTGAAGAATCAACAAGTGGGACGCAATCATGAAGTGGAACGACATTTATTGGATATTTCAAACTTTTTTAACAAATCAAAAAGTGAAAAATTGGGCGAAAAATTCAGCCCCTTTACTTTCAGTGCAGCAAACTCTCTCCAGAAGTTCAGTGAGGATCTCTGAGTGATCCAATGTTGACCTAAATGACTAATGATGATAAATACAATCCACCTGTGTGTAATCAAGCCTCCGTATAAATGCACCTGCACTGTGATAGTCTCAGAGGTCTGTTAAAAGCGCAGAGAGCATCATGAAGAACAAGGAACACACCAGGCAGGTCCGAGATACTGTTGTGAAGAAGTTTAAAGCCGGATTTGCATACAAAAAGATTTCCCAAGCTTTAAACATCCCAAGGAGCACTGTGCAAGCGATAATATTGGAATGGAAGGAGTATCAGACCACTGCAAATATACCAAGATCAGGCCGTCCCTCTAAACTTTCAGCTCATACAAGGAAAAGACTGATCAGAGATGCAGCCAAGAGGCCCATGATCACTCTGGATGAACTGCAGAGATCTACAGCTGAGGTGGGAGACTCTGTCCATAGGACAACAATCAGTCGTATATTGCACAAATCTGACCTTTATGGAAGAGTGGCAAGAAGAAAGCCATTTCTTAAAGATATCCATAAAAAGTGTCGTTTAAAGTTTGCCACAAGCCACCTGGGAGACACACCAAACATGTGGAAGAAGGTGCTCTGGTCAGATTAAACCAAAATTGAACCTTTTGGCAACAATGTAAAACGTTATGTTTGGCGTAAAAGCAACACAGCTCATCACCCTGAACACAACATCCCCACTGTCAAACATGGTGGTGGCAGCATCATGGTTTGGGCCTGGATTTGTCTTCCAACAAGCCAATGATCCAAAACATAAAGCAAAATCTACAATGGAATGGTTCAAAAATAAACATATCAAGGTGTTAGAATGGCCAAGTCAAAGTCCAGACCTGAATCCAATCGAGAATCTGTGGAAAGAACTGAAAACTGCTGTTCACAAATGCTCTCCATCCAACCTCACTGAGCTCGAGCTGTTTTGCAAGGAGGAATGGGAAAAATGTCAGTCTCTCGATGTGCAAAACTGATAGAGACATACCCCAAGCGACTTACAGCTGTAATCGCAGCAAAAGGTGGCGCTACAAAGTATTAACTTAAGGGGGCTGAATAATTTTGCACGCCCAATTTTTCAGTTTTTGATTTGTTAAAAAAGTTTGAAATATCCAATAAATGTCGCTCCACTTCATGATTGTGTCCCACTTGTTGTTGATTCTTCACGAAAAAATACAGTTTTATATATTTATGTTTGAAGCCTGAAATGTGGCAAAAGGTTGCAAAGTTCAAGGGGGCCGAATACTTTCGCAAGGCACTGTATGTATCCATACTATAATGGATGTATCTGTATCCAGAGATAAATGTGTAATGATTCCATTTTAAGATGCCATTATACCTTGCGTTAGCACAGTTTCATTGAACCGGCACACTTATCTCACTGCACCCTGTAATTGAATAGAACTATTCAGACAGGGCAATCAGCAGACGTCATCCCACACTGGCACTTAGTGTCTGTGCCTAACGTACCATAGCAGTGCCCACTGAAAAGAGGAACCTGGCAGTGTCATTCCTTAACATAAAATGTCCTCTATGCATCTTCATTCTATACGTTATTAAGAAGCGGCTCAGTTGGTAAGCTCGGTAATTCCAAGCGTCCTGGGTTCAATTCCAGGGGGGGATCACATACACGACTATTGCTTTGATGAAAGCTTCTGACAAGTGGCATAAACTGCAAACGATTATATTGTGGCAACATTATCATAAGATCATAAATGACCTCTTCTCAAAGGAATGTACGTGTTTTTTATAGTTGTGTTTTTCGTGAGCTGATGATATCTTTTAATCTGTACACTGAGAGGACTTGAAATTGTACGGTGTCTCAAGTAAAAAAAAGTTTTAAAAACACTTCAGTTAAACTTTATACAGAGTAGAAAGGAAACCGTGAACGTAAAATAACTGGGATGCCCACTCTCACACACACAAACACCCAAACACAGGAGAGGGACACATGTGGGAAGCCAAGGGCAGTGCCCGGTTACTCTGTGCCAACATGGCCACTTCTGATGAACATCGAGAGCTGATGAACTTAGCTGCAAACACAGCGGCAGGTGTGTGTCACTATCGCTCCTGTCTGTCGCCCAAAATGGGATGTAGAGTACTGGACAGATGGTCATGGGAAAAAGACTAGGCCTAATACCACTCTGTTGCATTTCCATGACCATATGTAACACAAATTGGTTACACTTTCCATTACAGTGCCCTAATTACTGTGTAATTTCCTGTAATTGTAATTACTCATCGTTACACTGAACTTAAACTGTACTTAAGAGTTACTTAGGGTTATAGTTAGTGCCTAAGTAAGGGATAGGGTTTAATGAGTAATTACAATACTTACACGAGTAGTTACACAGTAATAATGGCACTGTAATGTAAAGTGTTACCCAGAAATCTCATTATCTCTCAATGTATTCTGTGAGCCATTCTATTCATATTTAGGGTCGAATGGCATTTCATTCAATCCCCTGTAGACCTATACAGATGCAGTGATATGAAAATGTGGGGTTGGCCCATAAGCGGGCATACTTTACTTGAAGTTGTAAAGATACCATGTGACGTATATAACACATATACTACCATGCAGTTACACAGGATTGCAATGTATTGGTAGTACATGTAACCACCACACTATTGCACCACAACTACTTTTGAATG
Organism: Oncorhynchus gorbuscha; assembly: GCF_021184085.1. Taxonomy (NCBI): domain Eukaryota; kingdom Metazoa; phylum Chordata; class Actinopteri; order Salmoniformes; family Salmonidae; genus Oncorhynchus; species Oncorhynchus gorbuscha. The sequence continues at coordinate 44,081,124 of NC_060188.1, read as the reverse complement.
AGAATTTGGCGAGTTGTGAAGCTACCGTCTAACTCGGTGTATCTCAATCCTGGTCCTTGGGACACAAAGGGTCGCAAATGGTTGTTTATGCCCTAGCATTCACACACTTCATTCAACTAATCATCAAGGTTTTGATTTGAATCAGGTGTGTTAGTGCTCTAGTGCAAAAATAAAAATGTGCACCCCTTAGTGTCCCTAAGTGTCCCGACGAAGTGTCCCGACGAAGAAACACTCCAAGTGCAACAATATTTTGGTTACCAAAGTAGTTATGGAATATCTATATCGGCATTAGGGCGAGGTCATGTGAAGTGTTACCCATTTACCTTGACTTTTTATAGTGTGTAGGCCTTCATGTTCAAGCTGCCAGAAGCTCTCCAAATCATTGAGACATTATCCAGAAAGAGCTGAGCTGTTCTTCTCTTTCAACATGAGTCATCCTGAGCTACCATTGACAGCAGTGAGTGTGCATTCAAAAATATGCTTGCCATAGTTCTTCAAAACGTTGAAACTGACACATAGTTAAAGGGATAGTTCACTCAAAAACAATACTTGAGCATGTTGTTCATCGGTCCTCTGTTAATACAATCCCAAACAATTGTGCATGTCAGCAGTCACGCTCCCAAGATGGATCACTTTCAGTACAGAGCAAAAACTGTGATGACTTTTACATCATATGTGTTAATAACTATAGCTACATTAATAAACTCAACAAACAAAGAAAAGTCCCTTTTTCAGGACCCTGTCTTTCAAAGATAATTCGTAAAAATCCAAATCACTTCACAGATCTTCATTGTAAAGGGTTTAAACACTGTTTCCCATGCGTGTTCAATGAACCATAAACAATTAATGAACATGAACCTGTGGAACAGTCGTTAAGACACTAACAGCTTACAGACGGTAGGCAATTAAGGTCACAGTTATGAAAACGTAGGACACTAAAGAGGCCTTTCTACTGACTCTGAAAAACACAAAAAGAAAGATGCCCAGGATCCCTGCTCATCTATGTGAACGTGCCTTAGGCATGCTGCAAGGAGGCATGAGGACTGCAGATGTGGCCAGGGCAATAAATTGCCATGTCCGTACTGTGAGAAGCCTAAGACCGTGGGAGACAGGACGGACAGCTGATCATCCTCGCAGTGGCACACCATATATAACAACACCCACACAGGATTGGTACATACAAACATCACATCTGTGGGACAGGTACAGGATGGCAACAACAACTGCCCGAGTTACACCAGGAACACACATTCCCCCATCAGTGCTCAGACTGTCTGCAATAGGCTGAGAGAGGCTGGACTGAGGGCTTGTAGGCCTGTTGTAAGGCAGGTCCTCACCAGACATCACCAGCAACAATGTCGCCTATGGGCACAAACCCAACGTTGCTGAACCAGACAGGACTGGCAAAAAGTGCTATTTTCTTGGTCGGATTTGCCTTTATCGTCGAAGGAATGAGTGTTACACCGAGGTCTGTACTCTGGAGCGGGATCAATTTGGAGGTGGATAATCTGTCATGGTCTGGGGCGGTGTGTCACAGCATCATCGGGCTGAGCTTGTTGTCATTGCAGGCAATCTCAACTCTGTGCGTTACAGAGCAGATATCCTCCTCCCTCATGTGTTAAGGGCTAGTGCCATTCCCCCCAGAAATGTCCAGGAACTTGCAAGTGCCTTGATTGAAGAGTGAGGTAACATCTCACAGTATGAACTGGCAAATACTGTCCATGAGGAGGAGATGCACTGCAGCACTTAATGCAGCTGGTGGCCACACCAGATACTGACTGTTACTTTTGATTTTAACCCCCCCCCCTTTGTTCAGGGACACATTATTCCATTTCTGTTAGCAACATGTCTGTGGAAGTTGTTCAGTTTATTTCTCAGTTGTTGAATTTTGTTATGTTCATACAAATATTTACACGTCAAGTTTGCTGAAAATAAATGCAGTTGACAGTAAGATTACGTTTCTTTTTTTGCTGAGGTTAGCAATTCGCCATATGGCACTATCTATAGTGTATGGCAGGATCAGTATTAAGAGGTTGTAGTGCAGAAGGTTATGTGCCACACGTACAAGGGGCCAACAAAGACCCAGCTGACTTGAACGCTTTTAAAATGACTAGAAGGCTAGGCATTTGCAGTTATAATATGGTTGCAGAAAGACTGCAAAATTATATTTGTCATTTTAAAAACTCATGCAATGGTTAACCGTTTGGTCTGAAATGATGAACCTTTGGTTGCATGGGGTTTGAAAATGAAAAATACATCGGGATGAGGTGTGGAAGGGATTCGTACTGAATGTACAGATTATACACTGTCAATACCTAACTGATACTAACTAATACAATTAAAAATACAGCAGTTTGTTAGCGTATATTTGTCATTTGGTATCAACATATTTGCCTCATAGCAGGTGTTTACCTCCTGGAAACTCTCATGATGTTGCCAGATTGATGGGCAAAACACATCATCATGAGGCCTATTAATGCTCTTGCTTAATTTTGGACATCGGGAGACAAAAAGCAATATATCTTAAAAAACTTGAAAATTGACATGCTCAATTTTGTGGGACTGTAGGCTATCAAAAGTGAAGAATAACTGGAAAAAAATTATGAGGTAAAATGACACATTATGATGGCTTTTAATTTACAGAGAAGAATCTAACATTATGGCACTGTATCTTGGCATATTGGTTACTGCCAACAGACAACCAACGCACAAAAACAACAACAACGGTTGATAGCCATCAGATCTGAAACTTTGACCAAAGGGCATGTTTGTACTCATTCCATATTGTTACCACAATCATAGCACTGAGACACAGTCCACGTAGCATGGTTTAGCACCGTAGCACGGTTCCCTCTGGGGTGATGTTTCCCCGAGGTACAGATTTAGGACCAGCTTCCCCTCCCCCAATCCTAACCTTAACATTAGTGGGGTGGATGCAACCTGATCCAAGATCAGCGTCTAGGGGCAATTTCACCCTACTCTGTTCAGCCCACTGAAGTATACAAAAGTAAATAGGTCATCTATGTCAATCTATGGTAACTTTGGCAATGTATACTTAAATAACTTTTAAAAACTGTATTAATATATAGTATTCATTTCTTATATGTGTCCATATTGTCCCTGAGTTCTAGTGGATAGACCATACAGTTTAAGAGAAAATAGCCTAATTAATGAAAAAAATTCTAATCAACAATGGCATTATTTTATATTAACTCTGCAACTCTTACAACTATTGACTTTTTTTCACAACTACCACCAGTTTGGCACCAAAACATTTCCAATAAAGATACAGTATACTGACATAGTAAACTATATAAATAAAACACCTCCAAAACAAAGTGTGATTTGGTAAGAAGAATGCCCCTCCCCCAACAGGTGTGATTACTACCTCTGAGGGTTTAGAGCTTGAGGAAGTCACCTCATACAAGTACTTGGGAGTATGACTAGACGGTACACTGTCCTTATCTCAGCACATATCAAAGCTGCAGTTTAAATCTAGACTTGGTTTCCCCTATCGTAATCGCTCCTCTTTCACACCAGCTGCCAAACTAACCCTGATTCAGATGACCATCCTAGACTACGGAGATGTCATTTATAGATCGGCAGATAAAGGTGCTCTCGAGCGGCTACATGTTCTTTACTATTCGGCCATCGGATTTGCCACCAATGCTACATATAGGACACATCACTGCACTTTACTCCTCTGTAAACTGGTCATCTCTGTACACCCGTCGCAAGACCCACTGGTTGATGCTTATTTATAAAATCCTCTTAGGCCTCACTCCCCCCTATCTGAGATATCTACTGCAGCCCTCATCCTCCACATACAACACCCGTTCTGCCAGTCACATTCTGTTAAATGTCGCCAAAGCACACACATCCCTGGGTCGCTCCTCTTTTCAGTTCGGCTGCAGCTAGCGACTGGAACGAGCTGCAACAAACACTCAAGCTGGACAGATTTATCTCAATCTTTTCATTCAAAGACTCAATCATGGACAATTGTGTCAGCATCGCGTAATGTATGGTTGTCTCTGCCTACTTGCCCTTTGTGCTGTTGTCTGTGCCCAATAATGCTTGTACCATGTTGTGCTGCTGCCATGTTGTGTTGCTACTATGTTGTTGTCATGTTGTGTTGCTACCATGCTTTGTTGTCATGTGTTGCTGCCAAGCTATGTTGTTGTCTTAGGTCTCTCTTTATCTAGTGTTGTGGTGTCTCTTGTTGTGATGGGTGTTTTGTCCTATATTTGTATTTTTAATCTCAGCCCCCGTCCCCGCAGGAGGCCTTTTACCTTTTGGTAGGCCGTCTTTGTAAATAAGAATGTGTTTTTTAAAATCATCTGAAGTAGCCAATACAGCCACTAGATGTCATCTGATAAAAAAAATATTTTTTTTAATCTAACTTTAAAATGACCAAAATTCTGGTAGTTTTCTGGGAAACTTACAAAGCTTTCCAGACATATACCCTCGCTGTGCAACCCTACATATACTACTATAACCCAGAGTGTGCTCGAGGGGTGAGAGAGAGGCCCATCTGACAGCTGGTTAAACTGTGAGGAAAATGTCCTTTTGCTTCGTAAAAAGAGGAACGCAAGACTGAATACGTAATGAGGTCCTCCGGGGAAAATGTGAGCCTATTTTTACACACACTTATAACTGTAACTCGTTATAGAGACCCAGCACATGCACAGCCTACTCTAGGCAGACAAATATGTGCTTCTCTTTGATCAATACAGCCAATTAAAAGGCCATCACTACCGAAATTCAAATTGAATGGCCGTGGAGCCCAGTCCAGGTAGGGATGGAACGAGATGTATAGATTTTCACAAGGCAGGGAAGGTTAGTGTAGAATGGATGGAGGGGTTGGGGGGATTCTTGAAACCAGTCTATCAGTTAATCTGACCACACTTTAATGGGTAGATTCTCTCTCTTTCTCTCAGAGATTGAGAGAGAGAGAGAGAGAGAGGTATTGTACTTTACAACGATGATGATGTTGTGGGACATGTGTGTACAGCATGTCAATGTGGAAAGTCAATAAACAAACATATACAACTGTTGACAAATTACATCAGACTTTAAATGTCCCTTGGTCCTACAGTATCTGACATCTTCACATGACTGGCTTGCTTTTGGCCACTTTTTCAGGTTTGCCTTGAAGCTTGCAAAGGTACTGCACTCTCTCACACTGGTTGGCAGGGTGTTCCGTAATCCAGACCCTTTGATTCAAAAAGCAGTCTGGACAAATTTGTCGGACCTAAACTGAGTTGAGCATTCCCCTCTGGTTGAGGCTCTTGTCGCCTTGGTACTGTCCTTGCAATATGTAAGGAACTGCTTCAGAGGTGGTGGGGCAAGGCCATGAGTGATCTTAAACAGCAGAGGTGTCAACAAGGCATACAAAGCTGTCCAAGCTCAGTATTGTATTTATTCATGCCATCGCAGTGACGATAAGTGTTTGTTTTGTTGTTCAGCACTTTCAGTTTGTTTACAGAGCTTTTGAAGTGGTTTCGTTGCTGTGATACTGGCTTGTGAGTGTGGTCAGGTTGTGACACTGTACGTTGTTACTCTTCGATGACGTCATACGAAAGGTCAAAAAGGTTTCCTATCTTTTGTATGTTATCGGTGACGTGGTTGTTAAGTCTTTTGAACATCGAGACATAATATTCGTAGAAAACGTGAAGGGATGGTGTCAACTACTGGGGCCAGTGGTGACATTGCAGCCTCTCCTGTGTGTCTAAAAGACTGAGGAGAACTGACAAGTATTAAACCTACTAACATGATCTCACATAATCCCATGACCAGGTAGGTTACGTCCCAAATGGCATCCTATTCTCTACATAGTGAACCACTTTTGAGCAGAGCCTCATTGTCTCAAAGTGGTCAAGGGAGACATCTATAAAGATGTCTAATCTCAAGGGATTTGTCCTGTTCACACATTTCTGAACAAAATCAAACAAATGTGCCAGTACTGTATGACATGTTAGGGCTCTTCACTCAAATGCACTACATTATGCAGAGGTTTAAGAATGTTCCATGGCTGGCTGTAGGGTTGCCTGATGAGCTGTGTGCTGCTCATGTATAGGGTAACGCTGTGCTGCCCTCAGTGCACGGAGGGTCCTTCCCCGGCGTTTGCTGCACTCAGAAAGGCTCAGCTCGTGGAGACGGGATGAGACGAGAATGTGAGGTGGCATGGCCGAGGGCTGATTCTGAGCTCTGTGCGGAATTGTTTGGAATCTCCTCGCAGTTGTGTGCACTGACCCCTTTTCCGTGGCTTTATATACCAACTCATCACTACGCTAGCCCTATTTCCCGTTCTCCAAGATGTGAAGGGCGGGAGGGAGAGCAGAGTTAGGGAGGAAAAGGGAAGCACCTGCCCTCTCCCCATACGTTTGGAGAGTACTACTTTCATTCCATTTAATAGATGCTGAATCCTGTACATAACAGCCTTCTACTGACTGTTTAATTATTCATTGACCCTTGCATGCCAATAAATCTCCCAATTTAATCTCCCAAGCGACAACCAATTAAATTGCCTAAAACCTGTCCCTCTATGCTGCTATTGCTCAGCAGTTGAGGCATGTTTGTTGGAATGTGTGCGTGTGTGTGTCCAAAATATGTCCAGGAGCCATTTTCTTACAAACAGCATTACAGTGAAATGGGACATTTCAAAGATACTCTACATGCGTCAATTTGGGGATTATTGAAGCTTGTAGAGACAAGGAATTTAGCTCTATAGTGAGAATGACTCTGGTCTCTCTCTCCCTCCCCCATCTCTGGTGCAGAGGGAGCATGGATCACTGACGCTGAGATCCGCTGTACCTTGTTAAGAGCAAATGCTCTTAGTCATGCCTCTGTGACAGGCAGCAAAAATAATAATTCAGTGACTGACATACTAGGCATCCTGCAGTCTTCCACTGTAGCAAATCATTCGCTTCAATTTGTCAGGATTTGTTCTGAATAAAAAGAAAAAGAAACATGAGAAATTTGAAAGAAGTGGTGTAAAACCGTCACTGAAACATGCCGATATTGGACTCCCTCAACAAATGTGGATCCCTATGCATTCTGCTTTACAAGAACCAATGGGAAGCTAAATTGATTCCTTGTTGCTTGACGTAAAGGCTGAAATACTGTTCTAGGTACAAACAAATGACATCTTTAGCAAGAACTCCCATCTAGGCACAAAGCCAGTCCTCATTACACTGCAAAGGCAGTAGTGGATAGTGGAATGGGTGGGGGGGTTCAGACTTTTTTCTGCAGGCATGATTCACTTTCTATGGGATCTGAATCAGCTGACGGAGCGGCCAAAGCTCTCGGGCTCGAACTGACGTGTTCTGAGCCCAGTTTTTGGGAAAGAGGAACGCGAACGGGAAAAAGCAAAAGGTTAAGCAGAGAGTAGAGCAACACATAAGAGATGTACCTGCATCACCGTGTCTCGAGTAAGGAGTAGCCATGACCTTCCCACTAAGATTAACAGGGAGCGACAGTAAGAGGATGCACAAACGGTGTTAAGCACTATGCACGAGCTATGCATATGCTGGAGATCTGGCTTCATTAGGTCCCAGGTAACATTAATATGGACTTTTGTTTTTGATGCTGGGCTAATCCCTCTAATGCGAAGGTTTCTTGGCTTTTGCATCCTACGAACTGTCCAATATTCTATACAAATATGTGTGAGTGGTGTACATCATTTAAACAACACACTCCTTTTGGGAAAATTCCATCTACTTATCCCAAATATAAAAAAACAACACTATAACACAACCAGAGCCCCGCGCATCAGCATCAACTCTACTTTAACGACAAAACAAGGCACTCAACAGCCGTCAGCTGCTTACCTTGCATCCGAACATCAACGACAAGGTGTTGTTGGTGCATGCAACTTTGCAATGACAGAGCATGGGCTTGCAGTCTGGGCTTTTGACAATGGGAGACATTCCTTCAGAGGTGCGAGGCGGCCGGAGTAGCTCCAGCTCCAAGGCAGTGGAGATAAGAGATGAGGAGAAGAGGAAAGTGCACGCGCAGCTTGAGAGAGCAGCTTTACTCCTGGCTAAGCGGGAGTCTATACCCTGCACCCTCACTCACACGCCTCCCCCCCGCTCTCTCTCACTTTCCCTCACATACACACACATTGTCTCTCCCGCTCACCCTCATATACATATACAGTATTCCCTCTCTCTCTGTCCCACCCACAGAGCCAGGGCGTGTTCCCATCGCTTCTCTATCACAGTCTTTTATGTTATCCCTTTGCTCTCCACTCGATCTCTGTGTTAAAGCTGACACTCCTTTCTCTCTCTATCCTTGCGCCACAATCTCTTTTGAAAACTACTACACTTTTGGAATAAACGTGGTTTCCTATCAGCTTTCCTGTCATTCATTGTTTGATTGTTTTTTTTAGCAGGGCTAGTTGGGTAACGAGCGCAATTGTACAATGCACTAATATGAACTGCATCCCATTTGCTGTAAGCTGCTGTGCCAGCTTATGACAAGCGATGTTATTAAGTATTAAAACACTTTCTTTACACATTGGTTTAGCCATGATGTGTGTGAGACATTGGTTTAGCCATGATGTGTGTGAGACATTGGTTTAGCCATGATGTGTGTGAGACATTGGTTTAGCCATGATGTGTGTGAGACATTGGTTTAGCCATGATGTGTGTGAGACATTGGTTTAGCCATGATGTGTGTGAGACATTGGTTTAGCCATGATGTGTGTGAGACATTGGTTTAGCCATGATGTGTGTGAGACTCAATGTGAACTAGCAAAATGACATACCGTTCACATCACTCTTCTGATAGTGGTGGAAAGGTACTGTGTCAGGCCACCGCAGGTAAACAGTAACCAAGTTAACTATGGTCTGAATCGGAGTAGGAGCTGATGAAAATAAGATTTTACAAAATGTAAATGAAATAGTAAAAAAAGAAAACAAACATTTTGGGTTAATGGGTTTGAATATTGATGACAGGTATGAAAACTGTGCATTTTCTGTGCTCTGGAAAGATTTGATTTTGACACAAATCAGGTGCATGATGCCATTCTCAAAACAAAGACGACAATAACAAACACTTTATTTCTTTTGATCACCCTAGGCAGTTTCAAGGACACCCGCATCAATCTCACAATCATGTAAACAGTTTTGTGTTTCGTCAGGAGACGTTAGCGCTATGATTTATCCTGCCATCGCTCATCACTACGGTATTTAAATGTGTGACAGTACAGGGGAGCTGAACACAATCCAAGCCCTGCCTGGCGGGATGCCCATGTGAGTGCGGAGGGCCAGGATTAGGGGAATTTAAGAGAGTGCTGGATCTTCTGAGGTCAAGGTGAGAATTGCAAGGTGACACTCCAGGAAGATCCCTTTGGAAATAAACAAGGAACCTCCTGCTTCCTAACCCAGACCACATATAATGACAAATGGAGGTTTATAATAACAATAATAATAATAATAATAACAACATACTGTAAATGCAGTCATGCATGCATACAATTCCATTTGGGTGGCCCCAGGGGTGAATCGAACCCACTATCCTGGTATTGCAAGTGCCATGCTACCCACTAAAGCCTGTGTGATGTTTTTGTTCATTTTGGCATTCGGCAATGGCTTTTTCCGGCTGTTCCCGGACACCTTTTTTCTTGAGGTAAAGTTGAAGTTCAGTAGCCGAAGTCCACGCGCCTTCGTCAGTGATTTGTCAACAGTAGGGGTGGGAACTATGGACGGGATTCTTCAATGAAATGCTTGCTGTCATTCAACGAGAGAAACGAGAGAGCACAGAAGCAGCTAGGCGCTACTGTCTGCAGCGCACTACTAGTTTTCATGCAGTTTTTCACTTGAGAACTACAGCACCAAATATCTTAGCTAGATGTAAAATTGCGTGACTAAGACCTCCTTGGCAAAAACCTCTAAATGAATTGCTTGATTTCTCTCATTTTAATTATGACTATTTTAATCAAGTGTTATGATTGTTGCTACGTTGGCTCAAGAGGGACAAGCAGTAATATTGCCGCTTATATTTAGCAAAGATATACACAGGATCCAATCTAAAGGAGTGCGTGTGTGTGTGTGGTCCTTAAAACCTTTTCCCTTTCAAGCTCTCTGTAACGAAGTAAACATGTGGCCCCCTCACTTCTGTGTATGTTACCAACAATGACCCATAGGGGGTGCAACAAGACTGAGTTTTTGTGCTGGGGCACAAGGTTGGTGCTGGATAAAGGTGTGGGCCAAGCAACTCATCAGACCTGATGCTTATGGAATTACAGCATCCCTGAATAACCAGAGTCTGCCATTATAATTAGGTTTGAGGTTTTATTTATTCGCACCAATGAAAATAAGTGAAAGACAAAACAGTATAGATAAAAGAAATCTGTTAAAGCATATTCATTAGAATTGTACATGACATATAAAATACCAGCGTTATAGTGTGGTAATATAAAACAAAACCACTTAATTGAATGCTTTCTGGCAGGCAAATTTTCCCTGTTGAGTGCTTCCTACTGAAATAACTGGTAAACTAGTGAATATGTAACGAGAAACTACTGATAAAAACTTGGCATAAAAGATTCCTAGTGGGGCTGAGAGACTATTCATTCTCTCAGCGAAATCTAGACTTTCCACTCACGGCATTTTGATACCGTATACAGGTTGAAAATGGCAGATCTTGTCATTGATAAGCCCCTAAATTGGAACGCAGTGGCTGTACAATAACATGCAATGCAATGGATACTCAGGTTGTCCGCTTCAATGCGTTGGTTTTGACTGACAGACATTATAAACGTGAGCACCGAGGCCCCCATTCCTCCCACTAATTGAGCTACTTTTGCACATTTGTTGTTTTCTGATTGGCTGAAAGGCTGTAAATCTGAAAGATGAGACGTTGAGGATTATAATAAAATAGCGCTTTGATGTCATACAAGCAAACCACACACACACACACACACACACACACACACACACACACACACACACACACACACACACACACACACACACACACACACACACACACACACACACACACACACACACACACACACACACGAGTCCAAAAGGAGCACTTCCCATTTCCATACTTGACAACTCGTGTAATTTACAGTATCAATGTTTATGATCGCTACGTTACAATGACGACATGCGTTATACCCTGGGGTGTCCTGAACACAATGAGCCTGTCGTATTGTGAAGAACCATGCTCATAAGGTTCTAAATGGAACTGTTATGATGCTATAAAGAACATTTTCTGAAGGTTCTACAAAGAACAATTACACAAAGGTTCTATAGTGGCCTATTTTGTTGCCTTACAACCTGAAATTAAAATAGATTTTGGGGGGGTTGGTATCATTTGATTTACACAACATGCCTACCACTTTGAAGATGCTAAATATTTTTTATTGTGAAACAAACAAGAACTAAGACAAAAAAAGAAAAGAAAACTTGAGCGTGCATAACTATTCACACACCTAAGGTAAAAACTTTGTAGAGCCACATTTTGCAGCAATTACAGCTGCAAGTCTCTTGGGGTATGTCTCTATAAGCTTGGCACATCTAGCCACTGGGATTTTTGCCCATTCTTCAAGGCAAAACTGCTCCAGCTCCTTCAAGTTGGATGAGTTTCCTGCTGGTGTACAGCAAACTAAGTCATATCACAGATTCTCAATTGGATTGAGGTCTGGTCTTTGACTAGGCCATTCCAAGACATTTAAACGTTCCCCCTTAAACCACTCGAGTGTCGCTTTAGCAATCTCAAATCTCCCAGTCTCAAATCTCTGGAAGACTGAAACAGGTTTCCACTCAAGAATTTCCCTGTATTTAGCGCAATCCATCATTCCTTCAATTCTGACCAGTTTCCCAGTCCCTGCCGATGAAAAAACATCCCCACAGCATGATGCTGCCACCACCATGATAGTGTTCTTGGGGTGATGAGAGGCGTTGGGTTTGCACCAGACATAGCGTTTCCTTGATGGCCAAAAAGCTCAATTTAATTCTCATCTGACCAGAGTACCTTCTTCCATATGTTTGGGTAGTCTCCCACATGCCTTTTGGCGAACATCAAACGTGCTTGCTTATCTTTTTCTGACTACTCTTCCGTAAAGCCCAGCTCTGTGGAGTGTACGGCTTAAAGTGGTCCTATGGACAGACACTCCAATCTCCGCTGTGGAGCTTTGCAGCTCTTTCAGGGTCTCTTGGTCTCTGTTTCCTCTCTGATTAATGCCCTCCTTGCCTGGTCCGTGAGTTTCTCCACAACTTTGTCCCTGACCTGTTTGGAGAGCTCCTTGGTCTTTATGGTGCCGCTTGCCTGGTGGTGCCCTTTGCTTAGCGGTGTTGCAGACTCTGGGGCATATCAAAACAGGTGTGTATATACTGAAATCATGTAACAGATCATATGACACTTAGATTGCACCCAGGTGGACTTTGTTTAACTAATTATGTGACTTCTGAAGGTGATTGGTTGCACCCGATCTTATTTAACTAATTATGTGACTTCTGAAGGTGATTGGTTGCACCAGATCTTATTTAGGGGCTTCATTGCAAAGGGGTGAATACAGATGCACGCACCACTTTAACATGGTTTTTTAAATAAGTTATTTATTTCCTTTCACTTCACCAATTTGAACTATTTTGTGTATGCCCATTACATAAAGTCCAAATAAAAATCCATTTAAATTACAGGTTGAAATGCACCAAAAAAGGAAAAACGCCCAGGGGGATGAATACTTTGGGTTCCGCTATGGTTACAACCCTTTTTGGTGCTATATATTACACTTAATGTTTCTACAAATGACAACAGACTGTTTCTACAAATGACCAAGAGACTGTTTCTACAAATGACCAACAGACTGTTTCTACAAATGACCAACAGACTGTTTCTACAAATGACCAACACACTGTTTCTACAAATGACCAACAGACTGTTTCTACAAATGACCAACAGACTGTTTCTACAAATGACCAACAGACTGTTTCTACAAATGACCAACAGACTGTTTCTACAAATGACCAACAGACTGTTTCTACAAATGACCAACACACTGTTTCTACAAATGACCAACAGACTGTTTCTACAAATGACCAACAGACTGTTTCTACAAATGACCAACAGACTGTTTCTACAAATGACAGATTTTTTGTTTATTCTGGTTAGCGATATCATATTGTTAAAATGTAATAGGTGTTATTATTGTGTCAATGCAGAAGTTGAATCAGGTATGCTAGATCTGGAACAGTTGGGGGTCCCTGAGAAGAGAATTGAGAACAACTGATTAAGTCAACAGTTCTCAATTGACACAAGGCCTTAAATGAGTCTTTCTCAAGACACCGTTAGTGGCTATGTAGTCATAATTAACATGTAATTACATACACAACAGATTGGAGCAACTGGAATGACACTCACTCATGGTTGCACAAGAAGAGCTGTGTGCAAACCACACCCCAAACTATTTTAATAATCACTAAAAGATTAAAGAACCCTTTTCTGAACTGCAAATACCCATTGAAGGGCTCAAAGGGTCATGACGGATCCAAATAATAAATCTGCTCTGGCTCCCCAATGGTGGAACAAACTCCCTCACGACGCCAGGACAGCGGAGTCAATCACCACCTTCCGGAGACACCTGAAACCCCACCTCTTTAAGGAATACCTAGGATAGGATAAAGTAATCCTTCTCACCCCCCCCCCCTTAAAATATTTAGATGCACTATTGTAAAGTGGCTGATCCACTGGATGTCATAAGGTGAATGCACCAATTTGTAAGTCGCTCTGGATAAGAGCGTCTGCTAAATGACTTAAATGTAAATGTAAATAAAACCATCTCGCTTACCAAAGAACCCTTGAGGAACCCTCTCTTCGAAGTGTGTAGGGTCCTAGGTTAACCTTCTCCAAGGAAGACTTGCTGTCAAGGTGAAATTCCTGGCTGGCATTATTACATTATTATTAATAATATTGATAGATTTGGTCGATAGTTTCCTATTTATTCGAACCTACACCATTGCTAATTCTAATTCTTCCATTCTACACCATGTGTAGATGTCCCCACACACAGATAATGTATTACAAGCGCTGCACTCTACCAGCTGAGCCACACAGGACCACAGCTAGCAAAGCATGTTCATCTTAAGATCTGTCTATACTAAATCAAATCAAATTGTATTTGTCACATGCGCCGAATAGAACAGGTGCATACCTTATCAAAATAGGCTGTCTCATCATTGTTGGTGATCAGGCCTACCATTGTTGTGTCATCGGCAAACATAATGATGGTTCTGGATTCGTGCAGTCATGAGTGAACATGGAGTACAGGAGGGGACTGAGCACGTACCCCTGAGGGGCCCCCATGTTGAGGATCAGCGTGGCAGATGTGTTGTTGCCTACCCTTACCACCTGGGGGTGTCAAGAAGTCCAGGATACAGTTGCAGAGGGAGGTGTTTAGTCCCAGGGCCATTAGCTTAGTGATGAGCTTTGAGGGCGCTATGGTGTTGAACGCTGAGCTGTAGTCAATGAATAGCATTCTCACATAGGTGTTCCTTTTGTCAAGGTGTGAAAGGGCAGTATGGAGTGCAATAGAGATTGCATCATCTGTGGATCTGTTGGGGCGATCTGCACATTGGAGTGGGTCTAGGGTTTCTTGGATAATGGTGTTGATGTGAGCCATGACCAGCCTTTCAAAGCATTTAATGGCTACAGACGTGAGTGCTATGGGGCAATAGTAATTTAGACAGGTTACCTTAGTGTTCTTGGTCACAGGGACTATGATGGTCTGCTTAAAACATGTTGGTATTACAGACTCGGACAGAGAGAGGTTGAAAATGTCAGTGAGGACACTTGCCAGTTGGTCAGTGCATGCTCGGAGTACACATCCTGGTAATCCGTCTGGCCCTGCGGCCTTGTGAATGTTGACCGATCTAAAGGTCTTACTCACATCGGCTGCGGAGAGCGTGATCACACAGTCGCCCGGAATAGCTGGTGCTCTCACTTTTCAGTGTTACTTGCCTCGAAGCGAGCATAGAAGTTATTTAGCTCGTCTGGTAGGCTTGTATCACTGGGCAGCTCCCAGGCTGTGCTTCTCATTGTCGTCTGTAATAGTTTGCAAGCCCTTCCACATCCGACGCGTGTCGGAGCCGGTTTAGTACAATTCGATCTTAGTATGAGTATAATGTCTACCTAGCACGCCTTTAACTAAACCTGAGGAGTCTTTGTTTCCTCTGCATGTACAGCAGTGTTACAGTTACACAGTGACACAGCTGATTCAGCTACATGAGTAGAACAGGCCTTGATGCTAAGGGAGATGGGCACCACACAGGAAACCATAAGGGGGTCAGTGACCGCAGCTCCCTCGCTGTCTGACGGTTCAATTCTCTTCTGATTTTCCTCACTCTGTAGTGCAGGTCGGCATACATTGGGGAGTGGAAAGGAGGAGAGGGCTGAATGAGTCTTCAGTGCAGTCAATAAGCAGCATCTAAGCCCGAATCATCATATCAGAAAATCTCTTCCGATACTGCCAATATACCAGCCACCTCCTCATTATCAACCCCTGGAAAAGCAGTGCACATTAAAATGCCTTCAGTGGTGGAGTCTTGGGCAACTGAAAAAAAAAAGTATTTTACTCAGACACCACTTGAACTAGTCCAGTCATTTATTGATATAAGAAAGTTGCATCTGTCTCCTAATCATTCATATGTCTGTATATAAGACAGTTGGATCACAATGTTTAATCCGAAAAGTCTGGACGTTACAATTGCCCCTGTGACAGGGGCAATTGTAACAGTAACGGGGGTCAAATTTAACACCTAAAAAATAACCCAAATGAACTTCAAAAACATTAATGTTAATGAATTATCATATTATCATAGACACATGTAATGATTTTGCATATGCAAGTCTTGCTATGCACGTAACCAAGATTTACAGTAACGCCGTTTGACCATGGCCATTCGGTTCCTCTCAAAACTGTTTACAACTTCTTTGGTACTTTTAATAGGACCCCAAGGCTATTTAAAATTAGTATTTATATAATTCATAAGATCTTAAAGTTCAAATCAGTTGTTTTCATCATTTGGCTGCTTGGCTCAGGGTCATTTTAACACTGCGTTACAATTGCCTCTAACCCAGCAGCCATGACAAAACCTCATGTGCCAAGCAAGAGACAACAATAGTGACGCATGTCAATCATGTCAATGTTTAGCCAATATATAGTGATAAAAAGTATGCTAGTTTGAATTATTGAGCATTAATGCTCAGGACAATATAAGAAAAATGCAGCTGGTGGAAAAAACTCAATTTAACCCCTAAAAAACACACATTTACTAATATTTTGCTGACACTTTTCAAGCAGGGAGAGAACCTAAATGGGCATGTACTGTGTGAGTTCAATCACTCTAGCTTGTTTCTATTTGGGGAATTTCAAGCTGTTACAATTGCCACCTGTAACAATTTCTCCCAGTCTCCCCTACCTGCAACAAAAAAGCCCTAAAGCCGTTATTCATAATTTAGCATAACTTTCATTAGAGTATGACAGGAGAGTACTTTCTCCTGCTGTCTTCGGTCTTAGCAGGTGCAGATGCAGTGCAGCATATCAAAAAGAGAGCCAGGCAGCTCAGCTTTTTTTTTACCTTCTCTGATTTTCTTTCAGCACTCCCCCAAGCTACAGGAACCAGTGATGTACTGTACACGTGCGACACCGCACATGACTCTGAGATTGCCCTTTCACACTCCAAGATGAAATGTAGAGACCCATGTAATATACAATCATATGCCATTTAGCAGACTGCTTTATCCTTAAGTCATGCGTGCATACATTTTTCCTATGGGTGGCCTCAGCGAAAAACAATCCCACTATCCTGCCGTTACAAGCAGAACAGACGTAAAAGATTAATACAAGTTTTCAAAGCCACACTAACAGAAATTTCAAATCAAAGAACATATAAAAGTTCTGGATGTTCCAAAAGCATCTGTGTCCGAGCTAAGGCGGTAGCCTTACAGAATTCCTAAGAACCTGCCGCAGGAGCCATCCGTTCCTCGCTGCAGGGCATAAAGACGACGGCACAGTGGAAATTAATTTAGAGTTTGATTGCATTTACATCAGAATTAATTACAGCATGATAGAGGTGATTAAGCTTGTAGCTGAGTGGCAGCATCAAAGACGAACACGAAAAGTACTCGTTACATTTTGAATGCTTAGCAGGACAGAAAATGGTCCAATTCTCACACTTATCAAGAGAACATCCCTGGTCATCCCTACTACCTCTGATCTGGCAGACTCACTAAACACTAATGCTTTGCTTGTAAATGATGTCTGAGTGTTAGATTGTGACCCTGGCTATCCGTAAAGAAAAGATAAAAAAGAAAATGTTACTTTTACTTTTGATGCTTAAGTATATTTAAAACCAAATACCTTTAGACTTTTACTCAAGTAGTATTTTATTGGGTGACTTTCATTTTCTATTAAGGTATCTTTACTTTTTGAATTTAGTACCTTTTCCCACCACTGGTAAAAATGGTCTTCAAAAATGAAACTAGTAGATGCTACACACAACACTGGTACAGAAGAAACAACCACTAGATTGAGGGGAATAATGTATTTTTATCTGTCATACATTATTCCGATAATGGAACTAAAAACACAACCATGACAAACTGTGGCATCGTAATTCACAACAAGAAAATATTGTTCTGTTTGCTAATTGTATATGATGCTGGTGATATAATAAGCAATCCCAGTGCTTTCTGGGTAAAGCCATGCCTCCTAGGTAACCAAGACAACCTACAGTAATTGTAAGTCAATGAACCAGAGAAAGAAGGGCAAATATTTGGGGTCCAAAAATGGTTTGTCAATATTTCTCTTCACACCAGCCCTAACTAATCCAAATAGAATCATGCTATTCACATAAATGAATGATGCAACAGTGAGTAATATCCCTAACTCAATGATTCTCAACCACTTATGAATCTCCATTCACGTTCCAATGAGGGTCTTGACGTGTTCACACGCATAATACAATCTTTGTTGTGTTGTGTTTTTAAAGCTGGGAATTTAGAACACAGAAGTCATACGTTTTGAATATCTTCAAGATATTTGCCATACAATGTAGTCAATTAGCTTGAACAAAACATCGCATTCTACCCAAGTATATTTTCCAACCGACTAACAGAAAATGAAATGCACACAATCCCTTACCCCTCAGGCATAGTCCATAATGTATTCATGACGTCACACATGCACACTAATTCAATTGTAAAAACAAACATATTGTTGTGTTACCCACAATAGGGTGCACATGCAGGATTACTGCAAAAACAGTTATTTCGTGGCATATTATGTGCATAACAAACGAAGGCATCGACTTCCAAGCATTTCGCTGCACATGAACTCGAGTTCTTGGCCTGCTCTGTATCTTGTATGTGAGTTATGTCTGCAGACAAGGCTTAACCAAAGATGAGATTAGTGCAGTAGTGAGGTAGGCCCCTAAACGGCAGGCAATCCAGGAAAGAAAACAAGGAAGCGGCCAAAACAATACATCAGGTCAGCCTATAGTTAACATCAGAATGCACAACAGGTGGTTTCTTCTGTTAATAATTGTACGCTGATCTGCTCCTGTATGTATTGTTTTGTATACATTTTCTGTAAATCGTTCACAAAAGTTTATTGCATCACCTACTTGTTTTCATTCTTGTAGAAAATAGCTCTCATGGCAGGAAGTGACAAAGCCAGTGAGGTTTGCTGTGATCTCTGGACACTGCTGTGATTACTTGTCCTCTACTGATGTTGTCTTTGTGATTTACCATCTCTTAAATCATACGCTCAGCAGTGTCAGAGGCCATTCAGCTCTCAAAGAAACGAAAGTGCTCAGTGTACATTTTCCTCTTCAAGAGAAATTCTCTTTCACCAGCAACATCTACATCAATGCATGTTCCCGCTGAGATATCAATAAATTAATTAGATGGACTAATTGAGGTTATTGAGGTTAAATCTAAGACTTGGTTGTGGTCACAGTGTGTATAGAAAAGCCTGATATGCGTAGTCATTCACACCACCACACAATCTCGTCATATTTTCCATGAATACAACCCAGTAAGCATAATTACGTTGAAAATATCTTTCAGATATCTTTTCCAGACGTTGACCTCGCATACATTTTAGGTGCTGAATGAAAGGTTAGAAGATGTATTTTGTGATGTCAAAAATACATATTTCGGACATAAAAAAAGTATTATTTGGACGTTGAAAATACGTAATTTACAGAAAATATGTATTTTCAAAAGACGTCGCCGTCAAGTAAATTCTTAGTGGGAATTGGAGGCCTAAACTCTTTCACTACAGCTCTTCCCTCAAATTTAAAGGCAGGATCAGGGGGATTCTAGGCTAGTAAAATGAGATTCCACCATTGCTTAGGCTACCAGTCATGATGTTTCACGATCATGGACACCATCCCATTTCTGACACCAATGTTGCAAACAACATACCCGGGTCATGGCGTGAAAGGAAAACCCCTTACTGAACCAATAATATATGTTTATTTTTGGCCCAAATCATGGCCAGTCTGGATCAAATCTGAACCAATTATAAGAGTATTTTTGGGGGTCAAATCAAGGCCGATCCGGACCAGACCAAAGCTGAACCAAAAATAGACGTCTACGATTGGTTCAGATTTGGTCTGGACGTTGAAATCAAGGCTGGTCCGGAGAGCACCAAAAAAAAGACATCCAAAAGACATCGCCTGACGGTAAATGCTTAGTGGGAACATAGCAGTATCACATCAAGGCATGCTTGACAAAGATGAACGCAATGCTTCCCCTCAAAATAACTTCCTGTCTGTTGACAATTCAGGAAAGGGAGCTTAGTTAGCTTGCACTTACAAAGCATTCAACCTCTTACATGTCATGTCACGGCTTCCTCAAGACCCAACCGGGGGTTGCCAAACTACGTTAGCGGTGAAGGAGGACTTTGCCGTTGTAATCTAGTAAGGGCGTTGAATGTCATCACTAACTAAACAGAACACAAGTCAAGAAAAACAATGTTTAAATCTGCCTAGACTGACACTATTGCCTATTCACACTATGGAGGAGCCAGTAGTGGTAGAGTCATTTGAATGAAGTTGTTTTTGTCAGTAACCGGGAAGTCACCCTGTGTATTATGATGTCATATTGCTGAGTCTACCTTTAAATGGATTGTTCAATCAAAAACTATATTGTAGTATTTTGTTCATTAGACCACAGGTAATTTTTAAAAAATGTGTCTGTGTCAGCAATCAAGTTTTCTAGATAAAACACTTTCAGAACAGAGCAAAAAGTGTGATGATGATGATGCATTTTGAGTGATGGTTGAGTGAACTCCTGCACCCTCCTACCGCATAGATTCTGAATTGCATTCGGGTAGCGGTTGAGGCTAGAGAGAGAGCAGGGTGGGTCAGTCACTGGGTGAGTGCCAGGCCTCCCATCTGTTAACGGCCCATGTTTACTTATCTCCCTTAACCCATGAAAAAGGAACTCCCTCTCCACCTCCCACCCCTCCCTCCATCCCATTACCCCGCACCAGGCCAAAACATGAGAGGGCTTCCCCAAACAATGGCTGCATTCTGGACGAGTGAAAGTGGGCGATACAGGGGGAGGAGAAAGAAGGAGCAAAACAGAGAGACATGAAAAAGCTAAGACCAATTGGACGAGCTCGAAAAGGGAGCAGGGCCGAAGAGTCAACACTCTCTCTCTCTCAAACCACCTTCTTTCTCCAGGAATGTGTCTCTTTCCCTGAGTTTATGTCCCAAATTCCACTGTCCTCCAAGAGTTGCTGAAATGCCTCTACGCCAAATATAATCTCCCCTCTCTTTTTCTCACTCTTCAAAACACAGAGCAAACTTATTTCATCTTGCCACACACCACTTCATTGCAGGACTCTCTCTATAGCTCTCTCAAACATGCAAGTCACTATGGGTGGAAGGACTGTACAGAGCAGTGGTCCATCTCTACAAGCCAAAACAAACATGAAAGCTTCTGTTGGTGTGGGGGTGGGGGGGTGCAATCTGACCACACAAGGCTCTCACAGTCTAACTGCAGAATTAGACATTTGTCCATGTTCTCTTTAGAAGTTGCTCCAAACATTTAAGTGTTTTTGTTGTTCCTGCTGCTCTTAAAAATATATATATATTTATTTAACTAGGCTAGTCAATTAAGAACAAATTCTTATTTACAATGACAGCCTACCCTGACCAAACCCTAACAACGCTGGGCCAATTGTGCGCCGCCCTATGGGACTCCCAATCACGCCCGTTTGTGATACAACCTGGAATCGAACCACGGTCTGTAATGACGCCTCTAGCACTAAGATGCAGTGCTTTAGACCACCGCACCACTCGGGAGCTGTATCGTTCAATTTAGCCAAACGTCAAATTAAGTTAAGGGTTAAGTTTAGCACACATTCCGGATGGTATGGGTTAAGGTTTGGGATAAGGTTAAAACCCATGTCCACGACAGGGAACAAACACTCAACCTTCTGATCCATTCATACTTGATGCTAATTGCACTCACTGTTGCCTCAAGTGATCTGTTTTGAAGGCATTGCCTGACATCTTCAGGACATGGATAATTTCGATGTCAATCTTGAACAATCTCACTGGACCTCAAGCCCCCACTCCGACATGTCAGCCTCAAATACACATTCCCCTCCCCTTTACATATTTTGTTGTTTGTTCGCGTGTATGTGTGTGGAGGGGGAGGAAGATAGATATAGAGGGAGGGAGAGGTGGTAAGCCAGAGTCACTTTGCTGCAGTTGTTTTCTAGAGAGTTCAGTCTGCATGTCTCCAGTTTTAAGCCTGCTGGTTGAGAAGGCAGCAAATACACACCCAATACACACACATACACACACACCCAACACACACACACACACACACACACACACTACTAAAGCCGCAGTAAGACAGGCTCTTTATTTTATCACTTTAACACTGCCAGCTCCCTAACTCAGCACTGAAGTTTAAAAACCCCCTCGTAATTTAGTGACTGTTTTCTTACCTCCAAGCTTTTTTTCTTCTTCTCCTGCATGCCCGTGTATGGAGTGCGTATGCTCGATGTCTGAGTTTCAGGAGCACTGGAAGGATTCAATCACTCACTCTGATACTGCTCGACTGGAAGGAGCTCTCCTGAAGCTACTGCTACTTCCCACTCTGGCAGCTCTTAGACTGGCTGCTGCTCATTTAGTGTCTCTCTCTGTGTGTGTGTGTGGTGTGTGTGTGTGTGTGTGTGTGCTTGCGTGCCAGCAATGCTGACGGGATGTGGGACAGCTAACAATTGCTTCCCCATCGCTGCACCTACCACTCTGCGGCAAAGAGTCCCCCCTCCCCACACGCCCAGTACAGGGAGTGAGCCTAGCCAAGAAGGAACTAAGAGGCTACAGGGGCCATGTTGTAGCCCAGGCACATTTAGCTGCTGCACCACATGCCGGTAAGGGAGCAAAAAGAGGAGCATATGCAGAGATGGGGAAATGTATTGTTTGACAAAAGAAAGGAAAATGTGGCGAGTGAGGAAGTAGGATGCCCTGTGTTAGAACACATTGCATGTTCCTCAGATTTGATGTGAAGGAGATGTACATGCATGTTGGTTGTTGTTGTTTTTTTCTTCAGAGAATCACATACTTTGAGGAGAGCTGTACAAGCATGGTCAACCAACCAATGGAGTTTCTGATTGGGTTGATCAGATTGATATCTAACCCAGGGTAGGGCTGTGACGGTCACAACATTTTGTCAGCTGGTGATTGTCAAGCAAATAACTGTCGGTCTCACTGGAATTAACCGTTAATTAACATAAACAAATTTAGCATCTCCTGGTTTCCACACCATTTTAAAAAGTCTAACATATCCATGTAATATATCCGACATCTTCACAATAAATCCACTGTTTATTTTAGACAGGTAAAAAGAAGCATGATATGAAGAAAATTTTGTCTACTTCAGAAGAAAATAATAGCATATTCTGATGTTAGGTCCTGGTGTGGCTATGCCAAATGGCTGTGGGCTACACTAGTTCATTTAGCAGACAATATTTGCTTATAATTCTGTGGCATTATTTTATATAATTTTATAGTATGACGAATATAATTGAACAAAGCTAAATAAAATATCAATATTTTCTTCAAAGAATTTGCGGGAGTGAGTACATGCGGCAATTCTGGATTAATTTAGAGTTATTAATGTAACTGTAGTTGTTCTACAAACGTTGGGCTATATGATTTGATTTTCAATACATTGTAAGGCTGTATGATGAGACTAATGACGATTTGAAAAAATGCATGAGCTTTTTGCGCAGGCTGTACACACTCCAATAGTCTCTCATAACACAATTTGACAAGCACTTGATAATGCCTCGAATTTCAAGGCGGCATCTCCTTTGTGGCCGTAATGCACTCTAAAAAAATCCATGCCTTTTGCGGCCCGGAGTGCTGCATTGTGCCCTTTTCCCAGAGTGCTGCACAATCCAAAGCATCTCTCACTCACACCACTTTCCGTCACGAGATCAGGTCTTTTTCACAGGCTACAAGTGAAGACAGACACGTCGGGGACACAACTGTGCGCGTCCTTATCAAATTACGAGGTGCGTATTGAAGATATTGGATGAACTGTCCACATTTACTTTTCGTCAGCCAACAAGATGAGTAGGCCTAACGAACAGCAAAAGTGGTGAAGCATGGTGGTGGCAGCATCATGCTGTGGGGATGTTTTTCAGGTGCAGGAACTAGGAGACTATTCAGGATCGAGGCAAAGATGAACGAAGCAAAGAACAGATATATTTTGATGAAAACCGTCTCCAGTGCGATCAGGACCTCAGACTGGGGCCAAGGTTCACCTTCCAACAGCACAACTACCCTAAACACACAGCCAAGACAATGCAGAAGTGGCTTCGGGAAGAGTCTCTGAATGTCCTTGAGTGGCCCAGCCAGAGCCCGGACTTGAACCCGATCAAACATCTCTGGAGAGACCTGAAAATAAATGTGCAGCAACGCTCCCCATCCAACCTGACAAAGCTTGAGAGGATCTGCAGAACATAATGGGAGAAACTCCCCAAATACAGATGTGCCAAGCTTGTAGCGTCATACCCAGGAAGACTTGAGGCTGTAATCGCTGTCAAAGGTGCTTCAACAAAGTCCTGAGTAAAGGGTATGAATACTTACTTATTTCTAAAAACCTCTTTCTGCTTTGTCATTATGGGTATTGTGTGTAGATAGATGAGGGGGAAAAAAAGATTTAATCAATTTTAGAATAAGGCTGGAAACTAACAAAATGTGGGGTCTGAAAACTTTCAGAAGGCACTGTATCTTCTGTCATGGCTTACTGGCATACACTGTTAGACATAAGCTTCAACTCAGGTAGACTATATTGTAGGTCTAGGTTTTAGATTATCACGTCACTCTCTCCGTGCAAACTGTGCATGCTGAAGATGTTCAGCTGCTGCTGAGCAGTATATGTAGTGACATTAGGCTTTGGATAGCACAGGTGGTGACATGTAGTTAACGTTTTATTTGCCGTTTTAGGGGTGGTTGTTAGTATACTCTGTTGTTTATGCTATGTGATGGTACGTCATGTCTGAGCTGCACACTCTGTAGCATTCATCGTCTGCTCTTCTCTCTGTGCGATGCCTTCTGTTCTTTAACCACGTATGCATTTTCTATTCCAAATTTCAGGTAGGCAAAGGCAGCCTTTTGTTTCATGGTCCGATAGCAGGGGTTCAGTTAATCTCAGCTGTCAGGACCCTTCGGCGTGTAGTTCTCTCAGGAATCCATCTGCCTACTCTTTATGTACTAGGGAAAGCAACCAACATGCATATTAGGAGTATCTCTCCTCTCTCAGTAGCACAAGTTCACTTAAGGCTATGGTGTTGGATTTACATTAACCTTTGCTAGAGGCAGTCTGTTTGATGACTTTTATGGGTTCTTAAGTCTGAGATGCACTAATGTTTCATGCCTTTAATCTTGCATGACTATCAAAATTACATTTTTTTATGGACTCTCAC
This sequence comes from Oncorhynchus gorbuscha, assembly GCF_021184085.1. Lineage (NCBI taxonomy): Eukaryota > Metazoa > Chordata > Actinopteri > Salmoniformes > Salmonidae > Oncorhynchus > Oncorhynchus gorbuscha. The sequence continues at coordinate 44,056,148 of NC_060188.1, read as the reverse complement.
ATGTTAACAGTACTTATACACTCAGCGATGAAGAATTAGCAAGAATTAGTCAGTCATCGTTAACAAGAACTAACACTACCTTATCCTCTCTTTCACGTTACACTACCTGCATGCTGAGCATGGGCAGCACCTGGCTAACCCCTGTTCAACACTGATGCTGGGAACCAATGAAAAGATCCTGGAACTCCTCACGGTTCTGATTCCTTTGTAAGCGTTGTGGGCCAGGTCTGAGCTATGGGCCGCCCACTCCTGCATCAGCACTGCTTCTCATCAGTCACGGCTTGACCCTCAAGATTATAGGCCATAATCCTCTGCTGCCTACAATGTTTCACTCTGAGGGTGTGGAGCCTACATGAGTTCCTGCTGTAACTGCAAATATGATTGTGATTGCATTAGCCCTATAATCCAGCATCTATGTTGCGTTTTTTTCTGCATTGCATCTCATACAGTATATAACCCTGTTACTTTAGGTGAGTGGCTGACACCTGGCGGTGCATGTATTTTGCCGGTGGTTCATAGGTAGAATATTCTCATGTACCAAGACGACAGCTCCTCTTGCTCAGCAAGGTCACCCAGCGGTGCATGTTTATTGCAGGTGGTTGGCTGTGTTCATAGTTATAATATTCTCATAATCCAACATGACAGCTCATCTTGCCTGGTCAAGGGCACCCGGCAGGGTGTCACTATGGCAGGCGGGTTCATACTACACTGAACAAAAATATAAATGGACCATGTAAAGTGTTGGTCCTATGTTTCATGAGCTGAAATAAAAGATTCCCACATTTTTTCATACACACAAAATGTATGCCCAAATTTGTTTACATCCCTGTTAGTGAGCATTTCTCCTTTGCCAAGATAATCCATCCACCTGAATGGCATATCAAGGAGGTGATTAAACAGCATGAACATTACAAAGGTGCACCTTGTGCTGAGGACAATAAAAGGCCACTAAAATGTGTAGTATTGTCACACAACACACTGCCACAGATGTCTCAAGTTTTGAGGCAGCATACAATTGACCAGAGCTTTTGCCAGATAATGTAATGTTAATTTCTCTACTATAAGCCACCAACATAATTTTAGAGAATTTGGCAGTACGTCCAACCCGGCCTCAGAACCGCAGACATGTATGGTGTCGTGTGGGTGAGCAGTTTGCTGACGTCAACATTGTGTATAGAGTGCCATGGTGGCAGTGGGGTTATGTTATGGGAAAGCATAAATAATACACAACGAACACATACCGTGACGAGAGCCTGATTCCCATTGCCGTGCGATTCATCCTCCTCCATCACCTCATGTTTCAGTATAATAATGCACAGCTCCATGTCGCAAGGATCTGTACACAATTTCTGGAAGCTGAAAATGTCCCAGTTCTTCTATGGCCTGCACACTCACCAGACATGTCACCCATTGAGCATTTTTGGGATGCTCTGGGTCGACGTGTACAACAGCGTGTTCCAGTTCCCGCCAATATCCAACAACTTCACACAGCCATTGAAGAGGTGTGGGACAACATTCCACAGGCCACAATCAACAGCCTGATCAACTCTATGCGAAGGAGATGTCATGTTGCATTAGGCAAATGCTGGTCACACCAGATACTGACTGGTTTTCTGATCCAGGCCCCTACCTTTTTTTTAAAGGTACCTGTGACCAACATACAGTGGGGCAAAAAAGTATTTAGTCAGCCACCAATTGTGCAAGTTCTCCCACTTAAAAAGATGAGAGAGGCCTGTAATTTTCATAATAGGTACACTTCAACTATGACAGACAAAATTAGAAAAAAAAAGAAAGTCACATTGTATGATTTTTAATTAATTATGGTGGAAAATAAGTATTTGGTCAATAACAAAAGTTTCTCAATACTTTGTTATATACCCTTTGTTGGCAATGACAAAGGTCAAACGTTTTCTGTAAGTCTTCACAAGGTTTTCACACACTGTTGCTGGTATTTTGGCCCATTCCTCCATGCAGATCTCCTCTAGAGCAGTGATGTTTTGGGGCTGTTGCTGGGCAACACGGACTTTCAACTCCCTCCAAAGATTTTCTATGGGGTTGAGATCTGGAGAGTGGCTAGGCCACTCCAGGACCTTGAAATGCTTCTTACGAAGCCACTCCTTCATTGCCCGGGTGGTGTGTTTGGGATCATTGTCATGCTGAAAGACCCAGCCACGTTTCATCTTCAATGCCCTTGCTGATCTCACGATACATGGCCCCATTCATTCATTCCTTTACATGGATCAGTAGTCTTGGTCCCTTTGCAGAAAAACAGCCCCAAAGCATGTTGTTTACACCCCCATGCTTCACAGTAGGTATGGTGTTCTTTGGATGAAACTCAGCATTCTTTGTCCTCCAAACACGACGAGTTGAGTTTTTACCAAAAAGTTCTATTTTGGTTTCATCTGACCATATGACATTCTCCCATTCTTCTTCTGGATCATCCAAATGCTCTCTAGCAAACTTCAGACGGGCCTGGACATGTACTGGCTTAAGCAGGGGGACACGTCTGGCACTGCAGGATTTGAGTCCCTGGCGGCGTAGTGTGTTACTGATGGTAGGCTTTGTTACATTGGTCCCAGCTCTCTGCAGGTCATTCACTAGGTCCCCCCGTGTGGTTCTGGGATTTTTGCTCACCGTTCTTGTGATCATTTTGACCCCACGGGGTGAGATCTTGCGTGGAGCCCCAGATCAGGGGAGATTATCAGTGGTCTTATATGTCTTCCATTTCCTAATAATTGCTCCCACAGTTGATTTCTTCAAACCAAGCTGCTTATCTATTGCAGATTCAGTCTTCCCAGCCTGGTGCAGGTCTACAATTTTGTTTCTGTTGTCATTTGACAGCTCTTTGGTCTTGGCCATAGTGGGGTTTGGAATGTGACTGTTTGAGGTTGTGGACAGGTGTCTTTTATACTGATAACAAGTTCAAACAGGTGCCATTAATACAGGTAACGAGTGGAGGACAGAGGAGCCTCTCAGAAGGTCTGTGAGAGCCAGAAATCTTGCTTGTTTGTAGGTGACCAAATACTTATTGTCCACCATAATTTGCAAATAAATTCATTAAAATTCCTACAATGTGATTTTCTGGATTCTTTTTCTCATTTTGTCTGTCATAGTTGAAGTGTACCTATGATGAAAATCACAGGCCTCTCTCATCAAGTGGGAGAACGTGCACAATTGGTGGCTGACTAAATACTTTTTTGCCCCACTGTATGTGTCACACCCTGACCATAGTTTGCTTTGTATGTTTCTATGTTTTGGTTGGTCAGGGTGTGATCTGAGTGGGCATTCTATGTTGGATGTCTTGTTTGTCTATTTCTATGTCTGGCCTGATATGGTTCTCAGAGGCAGGTGTTAGTCATTGTCTCTGATTGGGAACCATATTTAGGTAGCCTGGGTTCCACTGTGTGTTTGTGGGTGATTGTTCCTGTCTCTGTGTTTTGCACAAGATAGGGCTGTTTTTGGTTTTCCACGTTTATCGTTTTTGTTAGTTTATTAATGTTTAGTGTCTTTATTAAAGAACATGAATAACCACCACGCTGCGTTTTGGTCCGCCTCTACTTCACCTAAAGAAAGCCGTTACATTATGTCTTTATTCCCAGTCATGTGAAATCCATAGATTAGAGCCTAATGAATGTATTTAAATGTACTGATGTCCTTATATGAACTATAACTCAGTAAAATCTTTGAAATTGTTGCATGTTGCATTTATATTTTTGTTCAGTGTATATTATTTGTATACTTGTAATAAATTAAAATATTTTTTCCCACTTGGGTTGTGCCAGGCAAGCGCAATCAAGCACTGCTAAAGTATTTTAAATGGTTTCAAATGGTATTTGAACACAAGTCTGTTTTTAACTTCTTAGTTACTAGGTTAGTTAGATTGAATATGAGCTGTATGCAAATGGTTGTCAGACCAGATACTGACTGGGTTTCTGATCCATTATTAAAATAATTATGAATGCCATTTAGTTGATGCTGCTATCCAAAGTTACAAAAAAATGTATGTTATAAATATACAGTATATATAATTATTTGTATGAAACAATGAACCAATTACTGCATGATATATTTTTGGAAAGGTTTACACACACACACACACACACACATGGAATTGTGCCAGCTAGAAGGCACAAAAAAAAAACTCACCAAAGCAGCCACACACACACACGCAGAGAACCAAAATCAAACCTACGACTAAACACCCTATAGATGATAAATGTGTAGTCAATATACACAATCCGGCACCGTCCTCACACTCGAACAAATGCACACACACACAACACTGCAGCAGCAGCAGCTTGTCCTCTCCAATATTCACAGTGGCATCACTGTTCACTTCACTAGCATCAGTCTTTTTCTCCCTGCCCAATCCATTTTAGTCTGTATATCAGTGTTCACCAACCTTTTCTGAGTCAAGGTCATTCTTCGCAGTCAAAAAAAAAGCAAGCCATGATCTACCGCTCAGATTTTTTTAAACATGTCTTACATTTAAAAATAAATAAAAAACATGAACCTAATAAAAACAGATCTGTAGGAATGACGTTTGTTCACTAGGCCTAATACATTATCACAGTATATCTTAGCTATATGCCTGGCCTGCCAAAATTGATATTCTCAGACCATTTTATATTTCAAAACTTGATCTTTGATAACAAAAGAGATCAGCTGGTGTAGCACTTGCAAGACACAGCGGAGTATAAATGTAAATAACTTTCAAATCATTTGCTTTTTTATTTTACTGGACTGATGGTACCTGCACCTGATGGTCATTGTGCTTTCAAGACAACTGGAAACTCAGAAAGAAAACCAGCTCCAATCATCCTCGTCAGTGATTTTACAAGTCTGAAAGGAGCTCTGGAAGGTTTCCGACTTAAAATTCCAAGTTTTTCCCTGTCGGATCTCGTTTTTTCCTTGAATTCCCGGTTGTCTTGAAAGTACTGAAGTCCGAGATTTCCAGAGTTCCCCGTTGTTTTAGACACGGCATTAGTCTCAGCGGTACTGCTTTCTCTCCATCAGTCAGACTGACCAGAGAGAGGAGACACCGTCTTCCACCTAATGCCGAAACTCGTGTCGCACCGCATCTGCATCATGCACAAATTCATGTTGCTCCTATGACCGGAGAAAGTTAAATATTCCTCAATATTAAAATTGATACAACAAGCTGCTTCTAATAATACAAATGTATGATTCTTGATACACTTGGCGTTGGCTACTCATTCATTGCAGCGCAAGTGGAAGTATCGAGAAGTGCGTTTTATGTTTTGCAATAGTGTTAAATAAAATCAGCGTTGACAGTGCTGAATAAAAACTTTGCTATATTCTTTGACAGCCTCTGTCTGGTCATGGTTTTAAAAGCTATGAAACCTCACATAGGCTGGTATCAAACTTTGCTGTGGCCAGGGTCGCGGAAGCTGTAGGAACGGTAATTTAAACTATCCGATTGGCCAGCACAGCATGCAAACTCGATTTAGCCACAGATCTCCCGGTCAGCCGGGCAGACAGAGTTTATTTTTAGACAAATTAAATGGTTCAAAATGAGAACACATTGCTTAAATCGGTGATCAGGGCTTCTGATTCAAATGTCCCTACCCGCCAACAGCGCAGCACGAATAAATAAAAGGCACTGCAGAAGTCAAGGCGTTCATACTTCTTGCTCCGGATCAACTCAAGGGTGTTGAGCAGAGCTGTTGTGAAGGATGTTGTCAAGGAAGTGAGCTTGTGTTTATATAGGACCTCCTGCCCACACCTACCATCAACCAATCATGTCAATGCTGAGCTATACGTAGCTTTACAAAATTTGGGAGGCGCACCGAGCTCAATTTGGCCTCTGCTTGCCTCCGAAATTGCGTCACACCCTCCATACGGAGCCTCCGACCACCACCAGATCAAGCATAAGTTGACTTTTATTTAAGGAAAGCAAGCCATTATCGTTGGCTTTTCTACGGAAATGTTTGACGATCAACTAGGAATGCCTCGACCGGTTGGTGACCACTGCTGTATAACCTATAACATGCTGATGTTGGGAGAGCGCCGTGGGTCACTATTTTTTAACAAATCAAATGAGAGACTTGTATGAATCACCTGATACTCTCTATTTATTTCAAAACCTTTTATTTATATTAATATTCATCTTTATAGTGATGCACAACTATGCTGTTAAATTCAACATAAAATTCAACATAGTCTATTTCACTGCTGTGCCACATTTTGCATTGGAAAAATGTCAATATGAAAGTACCACTCAGTGAACTTGACCAATAAATAGCCTTGTTATCAAAAACGTAAATTAACGTGAGGTTCAATATTCAAGTCTGTACAACATGCCTCATGCCTGCATAGTTATTGGAGTTACTAATTCAAGGTGAAGTTACATCCACATAAAGTATAGTCCAGCATGCGTAGCAGACTTACATTCAAATACATGTGTATTTAAGTACTTGTATTTGAAATACTTATTTTCGGTGTATTTTAGTATTTTCAAATACACAGCCAAAAACAACTACTTCAAATAGAAGTATTATGTAGTACGTGTAGTATGTAGTACAAATGTATTTATGAATGATTAAAAAGACATAGCCCTGTGAATGTGGCATATGACATGTAAAGAGTTGCATGCTATTATAATCAGCTATAATAGGGGGGAAATAAGTGACAACTACATATTGTGATGAATCATCTATTACCATTTCTGCGGTATGTTAAGCTCTACCTTCAAAGTCGAGACTTAACCTAGAGATGGCAGGAGATGTTGCCACTATTAAAGTATATGTTTTTGGCAATGCCCATTGCAAGTGCTCAGCACAACTAGGAACTTGACTCTAGAAGGATGGGACCGATCCATCCATTAATTCATCAGTGTGCCATTGGTTATCGTCTGTGTAGTCCAGGTACAAAGACATTGCTGTTTGAATCATCGGTATGCATACATTACCCACAATTCCCATCCCACCCACTGATCCATTTCCATAACTGCTCTGAATTTGACTGTCATGAACAGTGTTGCAAAATAAGTGTAGCTGCTGGACATCAAGCGTGAAACCATTTTCATTTCAATAATAATCTCAGCATTCATTCAAATTAAGCAATCATTTATTAGAGCTTCCGAACAAACAATGGCAAGGACAGCACCCCAAAGAAACTGGTCCCTGTGCTTACGGCAAATATCTGTCCAAGGAATCTTCTTTGTCAGAAGTGGTGGGTAAGAGGGAGACACTCTCCGCATGAGAGAAATCTCCAGACCTGAATTGTGGCCACTCTTTTTTTGACCCCTCTATAATATATGGAAACAAAAAGACTCAGACCCTCAAAAGAGTGCACTGCGCTCAGCTAACCATGACAAACAGGCACTAATTGAAATAACATATCTGTGCATGCACAAGGCACAGGGAGCTGAGGGTGAGCAAGGCAAGGGGGAGAGAGGTGGAAAGCACCTTTTGTGGCTGAGAACGAAAACTCTAACCTCATAACAAATTATATTATGCACTATTATGCTTTGTATTGAAGCTGCCAGAGGGCATTAGGGAGAGTGTTTCTCAGCAGTTTCCGAATAAAAATGATTGTTGATACAACGGTAGTCTCCCTCTTCGTTTCATGAAGGACTGCAGCCTACATGGTAACATTCACACAATTGGTAAGAGGCGGGAAAAAAAATCCCAACCACCTGTGCAGCTGGCTGCACGTCTTCCAATGCTTTTGCAACCTCCCTTTTTCCCCCTCGCCCTCATTGTCTTACACACACACACACACACACACACACACACACACACACACACACACACACACACACACACACACACACACACACACACACACACACACACACACACACACACACACACACACACACACACACACACGTGGGAAACATAGATTCCTTACCTTAGAAGCATTTTGTCCCAGTGCACAGTAACATGCAAAAAGCATTGCAGTGCACAAGGAGCATAAGGCTGACGATGTGACGGGCTGAGCTTCTTTTAGGAAGGGAAAACAGAGGCAAAAGAGAGCACCGAAACATCAGATCAGAGAAACGTTACGTCACTGAGCGAGGTCTATGCTGCTTTAGTGTCGTGTGATACCATATTGATTCCTTGCTTGAGCGACTTTTTACATAGACAACTAGTGGGAAAGGAGGCAATGCTACATCTAACACTGCAGCTGACAGGCAGGCGGGATTCAGCTGCAGAGAGTAAGCGAGAGAGAGAGAGAGAGAGAGAGAGAGAGAGAGAGAGAGAGAGAGAGTACTGTATATGTGAGCTGTCTGTGTGGAGATTGTGGAAGCTGAAGGAAAGTCTGCTTCTTATGACGGAGAGTGATCACCTTATGCAAGATTCATCAAGAGCCATTGGATGCAGTTCATCATAGTGCACTCCGCCTTGTTACAGGCGATAGGTTCAGTACACATCACTGCATTCTGTATCAGAAAGTAGGCTGGTCCTCTTTGAAGTACTCATAGGTATTGCACTCTTTTTGTTTATAAATCCCTCCATCATAAACTTCCTCCGTATCTTACATCATTGTTAACTGAAAGATGTACGAGATACCAGACCCGGTCTCAGGGATGGGTAACTCTGGAGTTTCCTTAAGATCTCCACTGAGTTGGGCAGATATGCTTGAAAATAAATGTGCAACTTGTGTGGAATGATCTCCAAGGTACTTAAACATTTGAGGAATTGGTGCCTCAAGGACTGTTTTTACTGAATAATGTATTTTTTTATTATTGAGTTTTCCTTATCAAGTTTGAAAGTTTATTCACCATGTGCACATGATACAACAGGTGTAAAAGAGTACAGTACAATTCTGAAGTGGGTTTATAGACATAAAGTTACTTTTAGTAGGCATACATGTAAACAGGGCTGAAAAGTGTCTGGTAGCAGGCAGTGTTAATTTCGTCAACAAGTTTGACTGGCCTTCCGAGTGGCGCAGCAGTCTAACGCCGCGAACGTGCGCCATCGTGCGCAAATTGATTTCGTCCCACCACACCAAATGCGATAAAAACACGCAGGTTGAAATATCAAAACAAACTCTGAACCAATTATATGAATTTGGGGACAGGTCAAAAAGCATTAAACATTTATAGCAATTTAGCTAGCTAGCTTGCAGTTGCTAGCTAATTTGTTCTTTTTATCTAGCTTGCTGTTTCTAGCTAATGTCCTGGGATATAAACGTCCTGGGATATAAACGTTGAGTTGTTATTTTACCTGAAATGAACAAGGTCCTCTACTCCAATGATTAATCCACACATACAACAGTCAACCGAATCATTTCTAGTCATCTCTCCTTCTTACAGGGTTTTTCTTCTTTGGACTTTATATGGCGATTGGCATCTAACTTTCATAGTTACCACAACGACCAACCGAACTCAGTTCATCTTTCAATCACCCACGTTGGTATAACCAATGCGGCGATGGCACGTTGGTATCTGCTTCTATAAACCAATGAGGAGATGGGAGAAGCAGGACTTGTACAGCGTTCAGCGTCACAAGTAGAACTGACTTCTGCAGACCCGGGTTCGATCCCAAGGCTGTGTCACAGCCGGCCATGGCCCAGGATGTGGCACACAATTGGCCTAGCAATGTCCGGGTTAGGGTAGGGTTTGGCCGGATGGGATTTCCTTGTCCTACAAGCTTACCTCGGTCACCAGCTTGATGATGTTTCCTCTGACACATTGGTGAGGCTGGCTTCCGGGTTAAGCAAGCAATGTGTCAAGAAGCAGTGCGGCTCAGCAGGGTCGTGTTTCAGAGGACGTATGGCTGGCTCTCTACTTTCGCCTCTCCTGAGTCCGTAGGGAAGTGGCAGTGATGGGACAAGACTGTAACTACCAATTGGATATCACAAACTGGTGGGAAAAAGGGGTAAAAGTACAAACAAAAAAAGTGACTGAAATATTTGTCAAACACCTATTTTTCAATGGCAATTGATTAGACTGTAACTGAGCAAGTAGCCCCAGAAAAAACTATAACTAAACGAAAATGATTTTTTATTTCAGTTGACTGAAACCAGATTAGACAAAATTATCTCTGTGAATAAAATCTGACTAAGTGGACTGGACAAGAGTTTTGGGAGATAGAGAGTTTCTGTGAAAAGCACAATAAAAATTAGCAGCACAGATGTGCAGCACCGTTCTGTTCAGCAGGGGGAAGGATGGGCCACACCAGGCACACACAGCCTAACTTTCACCAGCTGGTGAGCTGCGGGGGAGCAAGTGATGTGGGCAGACAGCTGCAGACAGGCTCCCTTCCAGTGCCACCTCCAATTATACACATCCTGCAGGCGACTCTCTTGCTTCCCTGTAGCTAACCAGTCACCGCCAACCTTCTAATTAGATACCCTTTGCTTGGTTAAGAAACACAAGCTGCTTTACTACATTTTACTATAAGCATTAAGTTTAATAGTAAAACAATAGTACAGTTTCTCTCCCTTGAGTATAGAAATGTTGTTGAATTTGTTGAGTCTCACTCAACCCTCGCACATTCCACACTGCATTTCGTAGCCAGGTTGTGTAGTCTCAGAAAACAATGTCTTGATTCTTAGCCATTACTGTTCAAAAGATATGACCCATGACACCGGCGCAATTTATTTTCTTCTATAGTGCATTGGAGGACCGCATTCTACATAATTAAAGCATTACGCGGGCCTTCTAAAACTAGGCTACTTGCGGACCGGACCGTTAACCATTTGTTTAGGATACACCTTGTTCAGTTATGATACCTCATTAGCTAGCTATAGCTAACAACATTCAGCAGGACCTAACATTTAGGAATGTTCAGATATAAATATGCTACAGTGGCAAGAAAAAGTATGTGAACCCTTCGGAAATACCTGGATTTTTGCATAAATTGGTCAATAAATTTGATCTGATCTTCATCTAGGTCACAACAAACAGTCTGCTTAAACTAATAACACACCAACAATTATACATTTTCATGTCTTTATTGAACACACTGTGTAAACATTCACAGTGCAGGGTGGGAAAAGTATGTGAACCCTTGGAATTAATAACTGGTTGACCCTCCTTTGGCAGCAATAACCTCAACCAAATGTTTTCTGTTGTTGCGGATCAGACCTGCACAACAGTCAGGAGAATTTTGGACCATTCCTCTTTACAAAACTATTCCAGTTCAGCAACATTCTTGGGATGTTGGTTGTAAATTTCTCTCTTGAAGACATGCCACAGCATCTCAAATCGGATTGAGGTCAGGACTGGGCCACTCCAGAAGGCATATTTTCTTCTGTTGAAGCCATTCTGTTGTTGATTTACTTCTGTGTTTTGGGTCGTTGTCCTGTTGCATCACCCAACTTCTGTTGAAACTCAATTGGCAGACAGATAGCCTAACATTCTCCTGCAAAATATCTTGATAAACTTAATTTTGCATATAGAAAAAAGGGAATTCATTTTTCGTCAATGATAGCGAGCTGTCCAGGACTTGAGGCAGCAAAGCAGCCCCAAACCATGATGCTCCCTCCACCATACTTTACAGTTGGGATGAGGTTGATCTTAGTGTGTTGTGACTTTTTTTCTCTACACAGTGTTGTGTGTTCATTCCAAACAACTCAACTGTGGTTTCATCTATCCACAGATTTTTGGAACATCCAGATGCACTTTTGCAAACTTCAGATCAATGTTTTTTTTGGACAGCAGTGGCTTCTTCCGTGGTGTCTTCCCATGAACACCATTCTTGTTGAGTGTTTTACGCATTGTAAACCCGTCAACAGAGATGTTAGCATGTTCCAGACATTTCTGTAAGTCTTTAGCTGACACTAGGTTTCTTCTTAACCTCATTGAGCATACTTTTGTAACCCTTTCCAGCTTTATGCAAGTCAACAATTCTTAATCTTAGGTCTTCTGAGATCTCTATTGTTCGAGGCATAGTTCACAACAGGCAATGCTTCTTGTGAATAGCAAACTCAAATTATGTGAGGCTTCTTTTAAAATCGGGCAAGGCAGCTATAACCAACATCTCCAATCTCATCTCATTGATTGGACTCCAGGTTAGCTGACTCCTGACTACAATTAGCTTTTGGAGAAGTCATTAGCCTAAGGTTTCACATACTTTTTCCAACATACTCTGTGAATGTTTAAATTATGTATTCAATATAGACAAGAAAAATACAATAATTTGTGTGTTATTAGTTTAAGCACACTATGTTTGTCTATTGTTGTGACTTAGATGAAGATCAGATCAAATTTGATTACCATTTTATGTAGAAATCCAGGTAATTCCAAATGGTTCACATACTTTTTCTTGCCACTGTATGTATAACAAACATGCCACTGACATGTTGAATGAGGAATAACGTCAACTCTATTCATGGAAATTCTATCTGCAATGTTTAACATAGTTTTGCAAATGAACGTGGCCCTGCTAACATTACCAGTAGCCTATATGCAAATATTTGGTGGCACAGAAAGAAAGAAAAATGGATAGCAAACAATTTATTTCCTAATTCCCTCTCGCCACTATATCTGATTGGGTCAATAACTTTACTTTGAGTTAATGTGGAGCCAGTGATTCGGACTTGAGCACATGGACCAGGACTCGACCACGGGGACTCAGAATTCAGCCATAGGGACTCATGACTCGATTGTTGGTGACTCAAACTTGGACTTGAGCAAAGGGGACTTGAGACTCAGTTCGGACTCGAGGTTTAGTGACTCGACTACATCACTGGGCTAAACAGTCATTAGCTCCCGTTCTACGTTTGTACATCAATTTGGCTGCAGCGTCTGTGGAACGTTGATAACGACGGCAATGACGCAACCGAGTGACGGAGGTGCAATCCATAACGCGCTTAAACAAAATTATAAACGCAACATGTAAACTCTTGGTCCCATGTTTCATGGGCTGAAATAAAGATTCCAGAAATATTCCATATGCAAAAAAAAGTTATTTCTCTCAAATGTTTTTACATCCCTGTTTGTGAGCATTTCTCCTTTGCCAAAATAATGAATCGTAATGAGACAGGTTATAAAACTTTTCAAACACCCTCCTCTCCCTTCCTATATGCCTTGATGACAATATAACCTCCTGTTCCAAGGATGTGAGGACGACGGTCCGATGTCAGAATGGTTCAGATAATAACTACAGAACGAAGCCAACATCAGCGTGGCTTTGGTTGCAAATGGTATGAACTTTGAACTCTTATTCACTACAGAAGTGATATCTCCTAGTCGTTGAGTTAGCAACAGCAGCTGCAAACGAGGGTTAGGAAGGAACAGACAGAGTATCCCGTCTAACACACAATGACGTTACTACAACGTATTCAATTGACCACCAGAGACATTCTTCAAAGGATAAAGGACTCTGTTTGGCAACACGGCTTACCATCTAACACCAACCTACCGAAGCGCAGCTCAGAGTAAATATTTATTGCATTTTCCTTTTCCAAATGGGCGGTAATTTAAAATGCATAAGATACTGTATTTACGATAGCACAGCTTCGCCCTTTGTTCCTCAGTCATCCCGCTCTTTCACTCAAACCCAGCCCCTTTTCTTTTGTGTAACAAGCTGTCATATCTGTTCCGCCCGCTAGGGACGTTTTCCTTTATGACATAATTTGTAATCAAGTTATGATTAATTATGTGTATGTGTAATTCTGTGTGATTAGTTAGGTATTTAGTAAATACATAATTAAACACAAGTTTGTATTGCTGATTCAACTTGTTAGCCAGGGTTAGTGAAGATAACCAAGAATTTACAACTTTCAGATGAGACTGAATTAAGGTGACGATTAATATTGACTGCTATTGAAGTAAAATATTACTAGGTCTTTAAGAGTTTATTCGGAAGATAACAGCTCTATAAATATTATTTTGTGGTGCCCCGACTCTCTAGTTAATTACATTTACATGATTAGCTCAATCAGGTAATATTAATTACGCAGAAATTATTTTATAGAATAGCATGTCATATCACTTAATCCGGCATAGCCAAAGACACAACACTTATATATGTGTCATATTTCTGCTGTTTGGAAGAGAATAAGATGTTATTGTAACGCTCGTCCTCTTCTTCTGACGAGGAGTAAAAGATATCGGACCAATTTGCAGCGTGGTAAATGTCCATTTTAATATGTAAAACTGAACACGACAAAATACAAAATAACAAAGTGAAAGAACGAAACAGTCCGGTGTAGAACAAACACTGACACAGAAAATAATCACCCACAACTCAAAAGTGCAACCAGGCTACCTAAGTATGGTTCTCAATCAGGGACAACGATTGACAGCTGCCTCTGATTGAGAACCATACCAGGCCAAATACAGAAATCCCAAATCATAGAAAAAGGAACATAAGACAACCCACCCAACTCACGCCCTGACCATACTAAACAAAGATATAACAACAGAACTATGGTCAGAACGTGACAGTTATACAGAAAACTATGTATGTTTGTGCACATGGAAGTCAGTGATTTATGTTTACTATAGGTCATTGAGGCAATACTAATGTAATGTGACTAAAATGTGACTAAAATGAAAGGGCATTTAGTTTACTAAAATGGCCCACAGTTTTAATTTCAGCATTTTGACAATAACAAGACTACATCATTAGTCAAAATGACTAAGATTAGACTAAATCTAAAAAAAGAGTGCCAAAATGAACACTGGTAGCAGGAATATACACACTGAGTATACAAAACATTAAGAACACCTGCTCTTTCCATGACATAGACTGACCAGGTGAATCCAGGCAAAAGCTATGATCCCTTATTGATGGCACTTTTTAAATCCACTTCAAAATCAGTGGAGATGAAGGGGAGGAGACAGGTTAAATAATGATTTTTAAGCCTTGAGACAAGACAAAATATTTAAATGTCTTGAACGTGGTACGGTAGTAGCTGCCAGGCGCACCGGTTTGTGTCAAGAAATACAACGCTGCTGGATTCTTCACACTCAACAGTTTCCTGTAGGTATCAAGAATGGTCCACCACCCAAAGAACTTCCAGCCAACTTGACACAACTGTGGGTGGGAAGCATTGGAGTCTAATCAATAATCATTTTAGCAGTGGTGTAGGTTGCATCTGAGTGGGTAGAGACCTGTGGATGGGCACAGTCAGTGTGGATATTCTGTGGGAGAGGGAGTGCAGTAGTTGTTACACATTTAACAGTCTTATGGCCAGGGGATAGAAGCTGTTGAGGAGTCTGTCTGAGCCTTTATGCACTGGTACCGCCTGCCAGACGGGAGCATGGAGAACACTTTTCGGGCCTCTCTCATTCACCGCCTGGCATTTACGTGGATGGCTGCGAACTCATCCCCATTGATGCGCTGGGCTGTCCGCACCACCCTCTGTAGGGCCTTCCGGTTGAGGGCGGTGCAATTGCCATACCAGACTGTGATATAACTAGTCAGGATGTTCTCAATGGTGCAGCTGTAAAAGGTTCTTGAGGATCTGAGGGGCAATGCCAAATAGTTTCAGCCTCCTGAGGGAGAAGAGGAGTTGCCATGCCTTATTCACAACCGTTCTGGTGTGAGAGGACCATGTTAAGTCTCCAGTGATGTGGACACAGAGGAACTTGAAGCTCTTGGCCATCTCCACTGAGGCCCCGTTGATGTGGGTGAGACAAGTAGGGATTACAGACTGTGGTTGAACATGCAGGGGTGTAAACTAGTGAGGGCCCAAAAAAGGTGACACTTTTTTTTTTGCACTGAATCATGCAAAGAAATATCCCTGCTAGGGGGAAATATTGGTTTTAACTAATTAAACAACAAACAATATGATCTACATGATCAGTCTCTGTGTATAAAATAAAAAGTTGTTCATGTGAACCTAACTCACGCTAAAAAATGTAAAGAAAGCAATCCAATGTTATTTGTTGCAGAGACTTTACTGCAAATGACACTCAAATAATAGAATGCTTGTGAACACACACATCTAAATATTTCACTTAGGGAGTAGAAATAAGTAGAAATAGGTCGAAATAGAATGAAACAAACCGACATTCTATTTTTTCTCTATTATAGGGGCTGCTATAGTAGACATCGATGCACAAGGCCACATGTCTGCAAAAAAAACGTTAACTGAGTAAAAAATATTTAAAAAATGTAATCCCCCGTCACTCACACACAAGTGTTACTGTCAAGTTCAACACAACAGAAGCAATATCTCTAGGCTACACTACACATTATTACATTGTACACTTTCTGCCTGTGGACATCTGTTCTACAATGTGCCAACAGAGCATGATACCCTTTGTTGGCATAATTGATCTCTTTCAGGCAGAGAGTACACCTGGCATACCCCTTTTTATCCACTTTCACCTCTATAGTGAAATCCAGCTTAAGCCAGGCCCAGCTCCAATTAAACAAGCAATGCCTCATTTCACCTAATTCTCTCATTCTGAACATTAATCACATACTGTAGAGGGAAAACATTAGTTCACAGATAGTAGTTAGTTCATTAGCTAGTTAACATTTCACACAGATTTCCAGGGTCCAGTAAGCAACTAACGCGTTATAATTTGAGGAAAGGCAAGGAGTCGTATGCGTTACCAGTTAATACTTTAGCGAATTGGTTAGGTTACTAACATTAGCTCATCTGATCTTGTAGCGTTAGCTGTCTGACTTTGTTAGCCAGCTAATTTTCACACCATAAACTCAATTATTTGATCAGTTAAGTTGGCTAATGTTGCATTTTGCTGGCTAGCTAACGGATACTTCGATCCATCTAGCAAGATACTTAACAATGCTAACAATACTTGTTCTACCACACTTTCTCCCTCACCTCAAACTTTCCAAATGCCAGTTTTTTGGTTACAGCTCATGAAGTATGCTTCATCACCTTCTCACTGCCGTCTCCGTGGTCAGGCTTCTCACCTACCTCTTTGTTATCGTTCAGGGGACGCGCTGCTGTAAATTAACTGGCAAACTGCCTTTCCACTCTCTTTCCAGAGCCGGAGCTGATGCTGTAACTAGCAAATTAATTGTCTTTCTCTCGTCAGTCACGTGCTGCATTCTGTTATGTGAATGATTGGCTGAGCCTTGGATACAGCCAGTATTGCTCCAAACGTGTATCACTTGTTCGCACACAGCCAGTAGTCATCCAAAGCCCCCCCGCCCAAACCTTTCTCACAGAATCTACACGAATCACGTAGGTCACCCATTTTGGATTCAAAGTGGCAAATTCCGCCGAAAGTTGACTAGTTTGCATCCCTGAAAATGATTGTGAAGATGCCTACCAGCTGGTTTGCACATGTTCTGAGAACACACCCTGGAATACTGTCTGGCCCCGTGTAGAGTGTTGACCAGAGTAAAACCTTACTCACATCGGCCTCGGCGAGCGAGATCACCCAGTCATCTGGGACGGCAGGTAACCTCGTGCACGGCTCGGTGTTGTGTTTGTTGAAGCCTGCATAATGTCACACCTGATCGGTTTCACCTGTCTTTGTGCTTGTCTCCACCCCCCTCCAGGTGTCGCCTATCTTCCCCTTTATCCCCTGTGTATTTATACCTGTGTTCTCTGTCTGTTGCCAGTTCGTCTTATCTTGTCAGGTCTTACCAGCGTGCTTTCCCGTCTTGCTGCTTCTCAAGTTTCTGTTTCCTAGTTCCTCCGTTTCTGACCATTCTGCCTGCCCAGACCCCGAGCCTGCCTGCCATTCTGTACCTGCCTGACTCTGACACAATTACGAACATGGTTTTCATCTCGTCTGAAAGCTATGTTTCAGAAAAACAGATAATATTGCAGTTACAAGGCTATTGCAGTTAGGGCTCCTGAGTGGCGCTGCGATCTAAGGCACTGCATCTCGGTGCTAGAGGCGGCACTACAAACACCCTGGTTTGAATCCAGGCTGGGTGTCCCATAGAAAGGACAATTGGCCCAGTGTCGCCCAGGTTAGGCCGGTGTAGGCCGGCATTGTAAATAAGAATTTGTTCTTAATAATAATAATAATAATAATAATAATAATAAATATATATATATATATAAAATATAAATAATATATAAATAAATAATATAAAATCAAAACAAGAGTCCCGTTGATAGCAAATCTGCGATCGGAGGTCCTCCATCTTATCAAGTGAGTGTACATTGGCCAATAGAATGGAGGGAAGTGGTGGCCAGTTTTCACTTTGCCTTAGTCTCAACAGGATGCCTGATCACTTGCCTCTTTCGTAGGAATTTCCTCTTGGAAGATTGGATCGGAGGTACATAAAGAGCCCAGGGCAGATGAGTTGAAATTGAAGCCGAAATGTAGGTTAGTAACTGCCGGGGGAGCTCGGCAATCCCAGCACACTGCCCACCACCTCTGCTGAAAAAGTTATTCTCTCTTCATACAAACTGTTACATAACAGGCCTCTCTTCAGCTCCAAGCTCAGCTGCAGAAAGGTATTACAGTTGCTTCATAGTGATGAGGCGTAGGAAAACCATACTACTATACCACTACACGTTCCTGTTTGTCAGATTGGAAACCATTTTTAGTATGAACATGAGAGACTGCAAACATAACAGGACATAACGGGTACTGTGTACAGTTCATTTTAAAGTCTCTGTGCGACCGTACTCCTAACTTTCGGGCTGCGTTGTATACACACACAAAGGCACAGAACCTCTGTGTGGCGGTACTCAAAAACAGCCATCATAATTACAGTATAAACAGCTGACAGCCAACTGAGATTGTGCAGTACCTGTGATGACCAAACAGCCACACTAAGTAATTTACAAAAATTCCCAGGTTTTCCAGAAATCAAGTTGGAGGATTCCGGAATTCCAGCTTATTCACTTCTGATTCCAGGAATCTTCAGGAAAACATGGGAATTTTGGGAAAGTTAACAGTAAACAGCCATCACTGAATGTAGGAACACTAAACAAACAGCCATCATTGTAAGGAAAGCCGGCGTTATTACTACAGAGACAGCACATAATTATCCCTGCAAGAACAGCAATTTGAGGGCAATTGCAGTAGGTTACTGCCCGTAGAAGGTATATTTGTCACTATCATAGAGAGAACACTATGGGACCAGCCAACACTGTCACTCAACAAACAGCTAGGATATTTGTACTGTGGGAACTGACAATTTGACAGAATGGTATACTACATACCGGAACATGATTAACTGTCACTTTCTCATCTCTAACCCAACCAGTGTGTGGGCTTGGGATCCACTAGGGGGCGCAAAACAAGCTCTCACTCTAGCGTTCACAACAATTGATTCAACACTGTAAGGGACACTGGTAACAGCTAAAAAGCTGCTCTGTGTCAAATAACCGATTACAACAAAAGGTGAACACTTCTGAAAGAAAAACCCAGCAGATGTTATTTTCAGATGAAATGCATATAAATATGCAATGACTTAACACATTTTCTATGAAGTTAAGATCACATCCCCAAGTTTGGACACTGGACACTGAGTAAGTTTGAAAAAAAATGAAGACCTACTTAAGGCAGCCACCACTGGCTGAAATAAACTTTTTTACATCTACCTATCAATTTTGAGATATGTCAAACTTCATGAAAATGTATATCATACTACCGTCATTAAACAGTTTATGAATTTTAACCACTTCCAAATGGACATCCAATCATTTCAAAGCTCACTACATTCAATTACACGTTAGGGCTCTATTTTTGGCTGACATTAAGGCGGTGCTAGAGCCAACGCACGTGAGATTGCAATTTTGTCATGTAAAAACTGGAACACTGGCATTTTCCAGCCCTAACGCCAGGTTCAGCAATTTCTGTCTTATATCAGCTGGCTTGTGCTCCGATGGGTGGGGTTGAAATATTTGAGGTGCGTCCTTAAAAACATGATCAAAAGTGCTAATTTCAGGCAGCACTTAATAGGAATATTTAAGACCAACCAAAAACTGGTTTTTAGTGGTAACACAGTTGGTTATGGAATGTGATCCAGCTGTGACGCACACTGCCCATATACGCATAAAACAAGAGTAGCCTAATGTGCTTTTGGGGCCTTTATACTTCATATTTACAAACATTAAAAAACAAGCATAAAAAACAAGCATAACCTTCTCTCAATTAAGTACTTTTTTTGTCCTGCACAATGCAATCGCAAAAGTAGTCAAGACTAAAGGGTTTGGCTCCTGAGACCGCTTGGAATTACATCTTAATCACCAAAGCTTTATTAAAATATAAGGTGTGAATGCTATTGCAATTACTTAGAATAATTAGATACATCAGATACTCCTCTCCACCCTCTCCGAGTTGGGCATCTCCGGCGTGGCCCACGCTTGGATTGCGTCCTACCTGACAGGTCGCTCCTACCAGGTGGCGTGGCGAGAATCTGTCTCCTCACCATGCGCTCTCACCACTGGTGTCCCCCAGGGCTCTGTTCTAGGCCCTCTCCTATTCTCGCTATACACCAAGTCACTTGGCTCTGTCATAACCTCACATGGTCTCTCCTATCATTGCTATGCAGACGACACACAATTAATCTTCTCCTTTCCCCCTTCTGATGACCAGGTGGCGAATCGCATCTCTGCATGTCTGGCAGGCATATCAGTGTGGATGACGGATCACCACCTCAAGCTGAACTTCGGCAAGACGGAGCTGCTCTTCCTCCCGGGGAAGGACTGCCCGTTCCATGATCTCGCCATCACGGTTGACAACTCCATTGTGTCCTCCTCCCAGAGCGCTAAGAACCTTGGCGTGATCCTGGACAACACCCTGTCGTTCTCAACTAACATCAAGGCGGTGGCCCGTTCCTGTAGGTTCATGCTCTACAACATCCGCAGAGTACGACCCTGCCTCACATAGGAAGCGGCACAGGTCCTAATCCAGGCACTTGTCATCTCCCGTCTGGATTACTGCAACTCGCTGTTGGCTGGGCTCCCTGCCTGTGCCATTAAACCCCTACAACTCATCCAGAACGCCGCAGCCCGTCTGGTGTTCAACCTTCCCAAGTTCTCTCACGTCACCCCGCTCCTCCGCTCTCTCCACTGGCTTCCAGTTGAAGCTCGCATCCGCTACAAGACCATGGTGCTTGCCTACGGAGCTGTGAGGGGAACGGCACCTCAGTACCTCCAGGCTCTGATCAGGCCCTACACCCAAATAAGGGCACTGCGTTCATCCACCTCTGGCCTGCTCGCCTCCCTACCACTGAGGAAGTACAGTTCCTGCTCAGCCCAGTCAAAACTGTTCGCTGCTCTGGCTCCCCAATGGTGGAACAAACTCCCTCACGACGCCAGGACAGCGGAGTCAATCACCACCTTCCGGAGACACCTGAAACCCCACCTCTTTAAGGAATACCTAGGATAGGATAAAGTAATCCTTCTCACCCCCCCCCTTAAAATATGTAGATGCACTATTGTAAAGTGGCTGTTCCACTGGATGTCATAAGGTGAATGCACCAATTTGTAAGTCGCTCTGGATAAGAGCGTCTGCTAAATGACTTAAATGTAAATGTAAATGTAATAATGTGGACTGCAAAGATAGGTCAACATTTCATTATTTCGTTTCTGTAAGCCATTTAACAAACTATAACAGACTTTTTAATTGTTTTTATTTTGTCTAATGCATTCTGTAACCACTCCCTCTTCAAATCAGGGCTAATTGGAAAAGGCTGTTCAAAAGGGGACTTTGTATTATCATTTCATTGTACTCCCTGACGAAGACCATGCTGCCAAAACGCAGTGTCTAAAACGTCGTATCCATTGAACATTACATTTACATTACATTTAAGTCATTTAGCAGACGCTCTTATCCAGAGCGACTTACAGAACATGCCATACAAATAAAATAATTTTCATTAATTATATTTAGAGTGCCTTGGTCCTCCTTTCTTTCTGATGACCAATTTACACCTTTTACCAAAAAGCACCTTCTGTCTGCCAAAACCTACTATTGTGTACCTTAGCAGCGCTTCCCTTCCTCCTCTTTTTTTCTACAAGTATAACAGACTAACATTGGAACAGGAGTTGATTCCAAGGCAATACATAAAAGATCGTAAATACACAAATTGTAGCAACCACATATTTCGCCGTTCTGATTGGCCAGTGAGGGGCAAGCCTCAACACACCCACAACTGGTTTATTCATAAAAACCCAACCCTTTCACACCAACAAGTGTGCCGATAATTGTGACAGTGAACATTTCTGACACACTCCTGAACCTATAATGCTACTGCCTGCTCTTAGATTTACCATTACGTTAGATTTGTTCAAATAGAGGCCAGAATTTCAAAGCCCATTTATTTAATATTACCAAGTGGAACACCTTTAGTAACTTAATTTGAGAGATGGCGATCGGTCTAAATAGGCTTTTTGGCTCTTCCCACTCTTCCCACAGCTTCAGAAGCATCTTCATTCACCAAATGTTGTGTGTTTATCCTTAGATATAGTCTCCAGAGGGAATTGTTGATACCCTACATGACCAAAAGTATGTGGACACCTACTCGTCAAACATCTCATTCCAAAATCATGGGCATTAATATGGAGTTGGTCCCCTCTTTGCTGTTATAAACAGCCTCCACTCTTCTGGGAAGGCTTTCCACTAGATGTTGGAACATTGCTGCGGGGGCTTGCTTCCATTCAGCCACAAGAGCATTAGTGAGGTCGGGCACTGATGTTGGACGATTAGGCCTGGCTCGCATTCGCCATTCCAATTCATCCCAAAGGTGTTTGATGGGGTTGAGGTCAGGGCTCTGCACTGGCCAGTGAAGTTCTTCCACATCGATCTCAACAAAGCATTTCTGTATGTACCTTGCTTTGTGCACGGGGGCATTGTCATGCTGAAACAGGAAAGGGTCTTCCCCAAACTGTTGCCACAAAGTTGGAAACACAGAATTGTCTAGAATGTCATTGTATGCTGTAGCATTACGATTTCCCTTTACTGGAGCTAAGGAGCCCTGCCTGAACCATGAAAAACAGCCCCAGACCATTATTCCTCCTCCACCAAACTTTACAGTTGGCACGATGCATTGGGACAGGTAGCGTTTTCCTGGCATCGGTCAAACCCAGATTCGTCCGTCGGACTGCCAGATAGGGAGGCATGATTGATCACTCCAGAGAACGCGTTTCCACTGATCCTGAGTAATGGCGGCGAGCTTTACACCACTCCAGCTGATGCTTGGCATTGCTCATGGTGATATTAGGCTTGTGCGTGGCTGCTCGGCCATGGAAACCCATTTCAAGAAGCTCCTGACGAACAGTTATTTTGCTGACGCTGCTTCCAGAGGCAGTTTGGAACTTGGTAGTGAGTGCTGCAACCGAGGACAGACGTCCTGTTCTGTGAGCTTGTGTGGCCTACCACTTTGTGGCTGAGCTGTTGTTGCTCCTAGACATTTCCACTTCACAATAACAGAACTTTCAGTTAACCGGGGCAACTCTAGTAGGGCAGAAATTTGACAAACTGACTTGTTGGAAAGGTGGCATCCTATTACGGTGTGACATTGAAAGTCACTGAGCTCTTCAGGAAGGCCATTTTACTGACAATGTTTGTCGATGGAGACTGCATAGTGGTGTGCTCAATTATATACGCCTGTCAGCAACGGGTGTGGCTGAAAAAGCCAAAGCCACTGATTGGAAGAGGTGCCCACATACACTATATATACACAAAAGTATGTTGTACATTTTTTAGTCTATATAACATTTTATTTGGAAAAATTTGCCAAAAATGTGTTTTACATACAGTACATGTCTTTAGTATTTTACAGATAGAAAAATGAAAAGTACTTATTCAGAATCTGCTCTGGACAAGTCCGATACTGGAGTGTCTTAACAAAATGAAACAAAATTATTTAGGATGACTTCATCTAATGTCCAGAAAAAAATATTTGCATGGTAAGCAACAACCCATTTTTTAGGGACATATCACCTCATTTGCACATGAGCTGCTGCCCTCTGACTTCCAGAGGAATAATCCTGCAATGATACTTCTGCTTTCAAGCATACATGAGTTTATTTTCAGAAATCACATGGCATGTGTATTATCACTGCAAATAAACTCATGTATGCTTCAAAGCAGAAGTATCATCGCAGGACTATTCTTCTGGAAGTCAGAGGGCAGCAGCTCCAATCATCTGAATCTCCATATTTGGAGCTGTGGAGGACCAATTATGTGACAGTTTGATTTCCAGGCAGTTGTGTCATGTACAGTAAAATGCTTGATGAGCTGCTCTTCATTCGTATGCATCCTGCCTCAGAGTGTAGAAAGTGGCGGTATGTGAGCAGGCCCAAGGCAGAAGGCAGTGGGAGGTATCAAAGATGCTTTATAGAATATATTTTTGGTGCCAGACACCGTTACCGTGGTAACTTGCTGTTCGGCAGTCAGCTGCTTTACAGTGTACCGGATGAGAAAGATCTCCCTTAGTATTTCAATGCAATTGGAAACAAACTGAAATGAGTGGGAAGAGAGAGGGAGGGAGGGAAGGAGAGAGGGGGATGGAGGAGTGAGAGAGTGTGTGGGGGAGAAACGAGGAGGTTGCGAGAAAAGGAAGAGGAGGAAAACTGGGGGTGGTTGGTAGATGAAAGACAAGAGATGAAACTGCTGTGCAACAATGTT
Organism: Oncorhynchus gorbuscha; assembly: GCF_021184085.1. Classification (NCBI taxonomy): domain Eukaryota; kingdom Metazoa; phylum Chordata; class Actinopteri; order Salmoniformes; family Salmonidae; genus Oncorhynchus; species Oncorhynchus gorbuscha. The sequence continues at coordinate 44,031,697 of NC_060188.1, read as the reverse complement.
TTAACACCACAGAAAGAAAGGCTGTCTTGAAATTCATGTAGGCCCAGCGCATGCAATACTGTATGTGTTTTTCTGATTGTATACAATACAATTTATTTCCCTTTTGTATGGAAAGGAGAGAGGTAGACAGGTGGAAGGGGATCCACAGTGAAGAATGTGGCAGATTCTATGATCTGCCATACCCAGCAAACAGTTTCAGGTTTGTCGTGGCTGAATCAGAATTAGTTAGTTAACATAGATAAATAAGATGTATCATCTTATTTATTGTCATTAGAATGTCTTCTTTTGGACTATACTGTTGGCAGTTGCAGTTATCCCTTCTCAGCTCGGGCTTAGTCACTTGGGGCCCAGAGAGGGGAGAAGTCAGGCTTGTCTTCATATGTCAATGTATCTGTTAAACCATGTGGATGCTATGAAGAATATCAAGAAGGGGAGGAGGACAGAATGGAGACTTGTCTTCTTATGGGAATGTGTCTGTAGCTATTGTATGTCCCCTCTGAGGTTGCCCTTATCTTATCCTCGAATATGACCTAAGAGGCTCACTGTCTTTTCAGATCTTGTCCAGGAGGGGGTGTATTTGAGATGGGAGTATCTAGAATTGACCATTGATATATGCCATTGGCTGAGGTAATGTTTTGGTCCTGTTGTGTCCAAGAACGAGAAGTAGAACCTCGTCTAAGAGAGCAAAATGAACAATAATTTATAGCTAATGCTGTCTGGCTATGGGATACTCCTCTCTCAAGTAAAATTATTCATTTGTGCAGTTTTCCTAAGACCTGTGGTTTGTCATGTCGACTAGGGAGTCTTGGCTATAAATGATACTAAGAATAGTTTTGTAAGCACTCTCAGAGAATTAATTTATAGATACTGAATTGATCTGAGAGTCACAGGGCTATGGTGAATCTCATATAATTAAAAGACGGACTTCATAATATAACTCTCTGACTTGTGTGGTTTGCTCTCTCAATGTTTAGTAATACAGGAAATTACCACGACAGGTTACCTCTGCATCCCAGAGCATTAGTAGAGACAAATGGAAAAATCTTCTCCAAAACGTTCTTAAAATTATTACGGCATGTCCTATGTCTAACAAATTATCAAATTATCTAACAAATTGTTTACCTGGTACATTTTAAAAATTAATTTAAATTAATTGGATGTTATCATGCTATTAGCTAGAAACCAAATTGGGACATACACTGTTTGATGGGTAGGGGGTATGCATGGTCTGGAGGCAGCTGCGTTGACCACTACTCCAACCTCCAGCATAGGTATGGAACATTTATTTCTCTCAAACATGTATTTTTCTCGAATGGCACCCTGTTCCCTAAAATACACTACCTTTGGTCAGAGCCACACATACAGTATTGTATAGCTTTGACCAAAAGTAGTGCATTTTATGGAGAATTGGGGGACATTTCAGACAACCCCATAAGTGATGTGACAAACTGTGGTATTAGATACCGCAAAACATCTCAATGTTACACGACATGAAAATGTTGTGTGCAAGATAACTGATTGTGAGGAAGTAAGCCATCCACACATTGACACATTCATTTTATACTGAACAAAAATATAAACGCAACATGCAACAATTTTAAAGATTTTACTGAGTTACAGTTTAAATAAGGCAATCAGTCAATTTAAATTCATTAGGACCTAATCTATGGATTTCACATGATTAGGCCAGGGAGAGCATATAGTAGGCCCACACACTTGGCAGCCAAGCAGAACGAGTATTTCCTCACAAAAGGCCTTTATTTTATTTTGCCTTTATTTTATTTTACCTTCATTTTACTAGGCAAGTCAGTTAAATTCTTATTTTCAATGACGGCCTAGGAACAGTGGGTTAACTGCCTGTTCAGGGGCAGAACGACAGATGTCAGCTGGGGGATTTGAACATGCAACTTTTTGGTTACTAGTCCAACGCTCTAACCACTAGACTACCCTGCCGCCCCTCTCTTATTACAGAGAGGGATACCCCACCCCTCAGACGATCCTGCAGGTGAAGCAGCCGGATGTGGTCCTGGGTTGGTGTGCTAAATACACAATCCCTCAAAACTGGAGACATCTGTGGCATTATTTTGTGTGACACAACTGCACATTTGAAAGTGTCCTTTTATTGTCCCCAGCACCTGTGTAATGATCATGCTGTTTAGCCAGCTTCTTGATATGCCACACCCGTCAGGTGGATGGATTATCTTGGCAAAGGAGAAAGGCTCACCAACAGGAATGTAAACACATTTGTGCACACAATTTGAGAGAAATAAGCTTTTTGTGCACTTCTGGGATTTTTGTTTTCAGCTCATGAAGCATGGGACAAACACTTTACATGTTGTGTTTATATTTTTGTAATGTGTATTTGGGGAGGTGGAAAAGTATAATGAATGTAGCTCGTACACTCTGAGATCGCTTAAATGGTCTGCAACTGAGTGATAAACCTAACTGACCTTCTGTAACCTCTAAACCATGTGACACTTCAAATAGTGTTGTGCTTGCCCTGTTTGATACTTGATGAGGTGCAATGTTTGTCAATGAATGAATAGAGAGTGTAATAAAATCCTAATCTTCCCAAACAAACGTGCGACTGGATCCATGCTGGCAGCAGAGGAAGAACTGGCAAAGCTGCAGCAAAGCAAGTATAAATATATCTTCTCCCAGAGGCATCTCCCACTGAATGAATGAGTCACCCTCACACACACAGATACACACTCGCATGTGCATACACTGACACACACACACAACACACACACACACAGGTAGAATCAAAGATCAGAAGAAGGCTTGTTTTTTCTGCAGACTTAAACAATCTGCCCCCATATGGTGTAGGTAGAGTCTTGCCCTGAACCTCAATTACTATTGTATGCGTGGGTGTGTCCTGAGTATGCGTGGGTGTGTGTGTCCTGAGTATGCGTGGGTGTGTGTGTCCTGAGTATGCGTGGGTGTGTGTGTCCTGAGTATGCGTGGGTGTGTGTGTCCTGAGTATGCGTGGGTGTGTGTGTCCTGAGTATGCGTGGGTGTGTGTGTCCTGAGTATGCGTGGGTGTGTGTGTCCTGAGTATGCGTGGGTGTGTGTGTCCTCTGTATGCGTGGGTGTGTCCTCTGTATGCATGGGTGTGTCCTCTGTATGCATGGGTGTGTCCTCTGTATGCATGGGTGTGTCCTCTGTATGCATGGGTGTGTCCTCTGTATGCATGGGTGTGTCCTCTGTATGCATGGGTGTGTCCTCTGTATGCATGGGTGTGTCCTCTGTATGCATGGGTGTGTCCTCTGTATGCATGGGTGTGTCCTCTGTATGCATGGGTGTGTCCTCTGTATGCATGGGTGTGTCCTCTGTATGCATGGGTGTGTCCTCTGTATGCATGGGTGTGTCCTCTGTATGCATGGGTGTGTCCTCTGTATGCATGGGTGTGTCCTCTGTATGCATGGGTGTGTCCTCTGTATGCATGGGTGTGTCCTCTGTATACCCCGCATCGGCATTTAAAATATGAGTCTAAATACGTAATGTAATGCTATTATATAACACACCTATTTCTATTCCATTACGTACTATAACTAGAGGTCGACCAATTATGATTTTTCAACGCAGATACCGATACAGATTATTGGAGGACCAACAAAGCCGATACCGATTAATCGGGCAATTTTTTTGTTTTATTTATTTGTAATAATGACAATTACAACAAAACTGAATTAACACTTATTTTAACGTAATATAATACATCAATAAAATCAATTTAGCCTTAAGTAAATAATGAAAAATCAATTTGGTTTAAATAATGCAAAAGTGTTGGAGAAGAAAGTAAAAGTGCAATATGTGCTATGTAAGAAAGCTAACTTTTCAGTTCCTTGCTCAGAACATGAGAACATATGAAAGCTGGTAGTTCCTTTTAACATGAGTCTTCAATATTCCCAGGTAAGAAGTTTTAGGTTGTAGATATTATAGGAATTATAGGACTATTTCCCTCTATACCATTTGTATTTCATTAACCTTTGACTATTGGATGTTCTTATAAGCATTTTAGTATTGCCAGTGTGACAGTATAGCTTCCATCCCTCTCCTCGCTCCTCCCTGGGTTCGAACCAGCAACACAACGACAGCAGCCACCATCGAAGCAGTGTTACCCATGCAGAGCAAGGTGAACAACTACTAGAAGGCTCAGAGCGAGTGACGTTTGAAACACTACTAGCGCGTGCTAACTAGCTAGCCATTTCCCTTCGGTTACACCAGCCTCATCTCGGGAGTTGATAGGCTTGAAGTTGTAAACAGCGCAATGCTTGACGCACAACGAAGAGCTGCTGGCAAAACGCATGTAAGTGCTGTTTGAATGAATGTTTACGCGCCTGCTTCTGCCTACCACCACTCAGTCAGATACTTAGATGCGTGTATGCTCAGTCAGATTATATGCAACGCAGGACACGCTAGATAATAACTAGTAATATCATCAACCATGTGTAATTAACTTGTGATTATGATAGATTGTTTTTTATAAGATAAGTTTAATGCTAGCTAGCAACTTACCTTGGCTTACTGCATTCGCGTAACAGGAAGTCTCCTTGTGGAGTGCAACGAGAGAGAAGCAGGTCGTTATTGCGTTGGACTAGTTAACTGTAAGGTTGCAAAATTGGATCCCCGGAGCTGACCAGGTGAAAATCTGTCGTTCTGCCCCTGAACGAGGCAGTTAACCCACCGTTCCTAGGCCATCATTGAAAATAAGAATGTGTTCTTAAAAGACTTGCCTAGTTAAATAAAAGGTATACAAAAAAAATAATAAAATTAAATCGGCGGCCAAAAATACCGATTTCTGATTGTTATGAAAACTTGAAATCGGCCCTAATTAATTGGCCATTCAGAGTAATCGGTCGACCTCTAACTACAACAGCACTATAGTGAAGAGCCTAGGTACAGAACTGCAGTGCTCCCGTCCTCTAAGCCTTTACCATTCAATTAATGGTAACACTTTCTAGTATCTTTCATTGATACATCTTTAAAGATGCCTATAAATGCTTAAATGCTTAATAAACTATTGTAAATGCCCATGGAATCAAAAGCTTATACTATTTATACGCTTCTACATTTTCATCAATCAAATGTGTTTATTAATGCTTATTCATAACAGTTATTGTAAAGTGGTACCTAATAAATGAATCACTCGATTGGATCAAGCACTGTGTTCTCTTCCGCGTGAGACGGCTGAACCATTTTGGCTTGTTCATGTCGGAGGATATCTATGGACATGAAAACATGAGTCCAAGCTCAATGTGCTCTATTTTCACATCAAAACATGCACTAAGTGGGAAGTTATGACAAATCATTTGACAGCACTAAACTGATACCCAGGTTCAAAATGTTATACTTGTCAGTTATATGACAATAGATTGAATATTTTAGACATATTTGGTCATTAAATATTGAATATTTGAGGAAGGTTCTGCTTGCAATGTAGCGTTGCTCATATCTGTACCATGGATTACACATTCATAAATTTGGACGATGCTAATTATGCTAACTCATGGCTGTGGCAAAAGTAAACAATGGATTATTAGGAATGTGATCCCTATGGGTCTTTAGACACAACTCAAGGTAAGGGGAATTTGACCCAACATACATTTTCTCTTTAATACTTTGCAGTGTGTGGATTAGTTTAAAAACGATTGGCTATCAAGCATAAGTAGCAATACACTACAGATGAGTCTAAAGTTCATATTTAGCTGACAACCCTAAGGAGCTCCAACACTCTGGAAGGCCAATGAAGTCAGGGGACCGGTCAGTTTTTACCAGGAAAGAATGGGCTTGTTGGACATTACAGCTGACTGCCATCTGACTGACCTACAAATCGCCTTGCATCATAAATAACGACTCATTATTATTTTTAGAGCAGCAATGCGAGCTAACCAAGGTCGCCAGGTGCATGGTGTTTCCTCCGACACAGTGGTGTGGCTGGCTTCCGGGTTGGATGTGCGGTGTGTTAAAAAGCAGTGCGGCTTGGTTGGGTTGTGTTTCGGATGGCTTTCGACCTTCGTCTCTCCCGAGCCCGTACGGGAGTTGTAGCGATGAGACAAGATGGTAATTACTAACAACTGGATACCACGAAATTGTGGAGAAACGGGGTAAAATAAAATAAAAACATTTTTAAAAAGTAGACAGGATCCTCGTCTATTGCAGGGTTTTAAAAACTGTTTACCACAGTTCAGAGGAAAGTATAGAGATGGCCATGTTGATCCTTGGATCAAATAGAAGTTCTCTCCCCCTCTCCCCCTTGCTCCCTCTCTCTATGCTCTCATCTTTTCTTCTCCTTCCACTAGCAATGATGTAACAGGCTGCGATTTGCCAAGCTCTGCTTTTAACCGTTCGTAGGCATGGTGTGTTTTGTCATTAACTTTAAGTCCGGAATTCAATCCGATCGCAGATTTGGCAATGCGCCCTTTAAAAGGTCACTTCTGATTGAGCCAACATAGCCAGCGTGACCGTGAATGTGGTCTCTGCCAGCATGGGAACATTGCATTTAAAATGTGCATTGCAGACAAACTTCGATCGGATTGAATCCTGGTCGCTTTCAATAAAAGCGCTTGCTAAATCCACAATGACCATCTATTCAGCCACTGGTCTAAAGACGGTGGGGAAACACAGACCCACAAAGCAGGAGGGACTCTCTCAGAATTGTCATTCAGTCTTGAGTATTGACTTATTCAAGATTGCTTCAACCTAAAGCAAGACTCTAAAAGCAGATGTGTGGCGAACACATCCTTTATCAACTACTGTGTTAATTTGATTTGTTCCCATCCAAGTTGCTAATTGCTAGAACAACAGTCTACCTTGATCCGTTGAGAGCACACAATGACACTCCTGCGCTGAGCAATTTGCTATGCTAATTGTTTATTTTCAAATCTGTCAGAACATGTCCTCCTCGAACACTCCGGGAACATCAATGCTCTGGGCAGTTTGAGCTTCCCCGCTGACCTGACTAAATTTCTCTCCATGAGGGAGACAAAAAGCATCAGCCACATGGAAAGAAATGGCCTGGTTATTCTCCAGCGCTCATTGGATTTAGAGGACTACATGGGCTACTATATAGGCTTAGCCATCCCTCAAATGAAAGTACAAGAGGAATGTTGGGAAGGTTTCTCATAACCTGGATAACAGAGAGCGAATCCACTCGCAAGGTTTCCAAGGGCTTAGTCAGTCACTGATTAAAAGGTCAGGATCAAAAGAAGCAGACTCTGTGGCCCTTGAGGGCAGACGGATGAGAACACCTGCCCTAGAGGGATAGAGGCCGTGTGCACTATGACTGGCATGATGAATCAGGGTGATTAGTGGGTGACACTTTATAATCACGAATAAGCATTCATAAAAAATGTATAAACTATTAACACATATTTGAAATGTTCAAATGCTACACTGAACTCACAGAATGACTATGTATCAAACCTGTAATTAATTTTAACTTAAAGTTGAGGCATTCCCCAAAGATAAAGCAAAGAGATTGAGAAGATACTTGGTTGCTTAAAGCAACTTACAATATAAATAATTGTTTGTCTATTTTTGAATTTGAGTGGAATTACACCCTGGGGTATTTGTTGTAGTTGCTTTATTGAGACTGCATTTAAATAGATGCGGGGTACAGGGTAGAAGGGGGGGAAAGCAGGAAGGCCAGAGGTGGGGATCAAACCCACAACCATAGGCGCAACAACAAGTGGGGGGGGTGTTGGAGGGGGGGTGATTGACAGCAATAAAGAGATTGAGGATGACACATTTTCATTTTGACTAGGTCCATTATTGGTAAAAAAGAAAAATACAAATCTAACACATCATTTGAATGTTAGATCGTCCAGGTGCAAATCAATTAGGTATAGTAGTAAGTAAATTGGAGTTCACTACAAAGTCTTGCTGCAATTCCCCACGCTGAATCAGGATTCTAATCTGGATTCATCATTGGCCCAACCATCTATCACGCTACGTTTGCACAGGCAATCAGGACAATTACATCACACTGATCTAAATGGTTAGTCTGGGGATTTCATCCCGTCTCGTATGTATATAAATACACTTTCACATCTTGGCATTACTGACAAATGTTACATCGAGCCAGTCCCTGCTATACAAAAAAAAAGCAGTCTGTAAGTCACGTCTACCACAAGCCTTGCTTAGGCATTAGAACAGAACATTCAAATAAAGTATAGCAGGGGGGGGGGAATCTATATCAGCTCCTGTTCCTACACACATGACCTGTAGTTGCTACGATATGTTCCAACGGGCCCCCTTGTGTGTAGGAACCCTCGCATGGAGATGCGTCCTCGGCATTGCATCACCACCTAGAGAATGGGTGTAAAAAAAGAAACGTCCGTGGAGTATCAACACACTATAGTGTAGGAGTGCTCTCTTCCTCCCCCTCTTTCTCTGTTACAGCGCTGCACTCAACGTGCCTCACTATCGTTACATAATATGCCGGTGGAATGAAAAATGCATATCATTACGCTGCGTATGCTTAAAACTGGGAAGGGGGTTGTGGCCGATGTTGAATCCCTAGCGGTGTGTGCTAGTAGCAACCATTACTTACTTTGGGGTTAGCTTAATAACCAGACACGCAGAGCACACAGAAGCCAATATTGTCTGAATTTGCATTTTGTCCATGCCTGATGGAAAGCTAAAGCAGCTTCTTCCTACCCCTAGTCAATACATAAGTCAATGTCATGCAATTGATTCCTACACAACACGTCGGATAACATTGGCAATAGCCAAATTAATAGCATTTTCAATAGTTAGGGAATCTCATCACATTGTGAGGACACAAATTTGTTATTTGTGTGTGGGCCGAAGTTGAACTGCCTCCCCACACAATCAGTCATCAGATTCGATTAGTAGTCACTCGCACTCACCTTCACATGATAAACCAAATGCCAACCCATCTCTGCCATGGTCACAAGCAGCACAGTAAGCTAATGCCATTAGTGAATTAAATCCCAAATGTAACTTTCCAAAAGGAGTCACCGTAACAGAAAACAATGAATAGTGAATAAGACCAGATGCAGGAACTGCCCACGACAAACCAAAAGGCTAGTGGTAGAGCTAGCTAGCAAAACTGACAGCAGAACTATGGGGCTTGGAATCTAATAACTTAATAGCGGAGGTGAACTGGGGGGGGGGGGGGGGGTGGCTTCTGTTGCTTCGATCTGGGACTCCCAGAGGTTCCCCAGGCCTCACTGTCTCAGACCCAAGATAAACATCAGACTCTCCATTTCCCAGAGACAGAGTTCACTGTCTGAGGCCATGCCAGGCTGCACAGTGAGCTACAAATCAGCCTGTGGCCTGTCATCAAAATAATTACACTTTGTAATTCAATGAAATGGGGTAACCCCCCTTTCCTGACTACAGTAAGGGTCCAACTCAAAACCACAAAGTAAATCAGAAATCTTCCCTTGTAGCATGAAAGACTACATTTAAATGTATGTTTCACACTATTCTTTAAACCTGTTTTGTACCCGATGCCATTAAGGGGTGGCAGGTAGTCAGTCTAGAGTTAAGAGAGAATTCAGCTGCAGGGTTGCCAATTCCAATCCCGGGACCGACAACAGAAATCTGGAGGGAAATGAGCTGGTACCCGGAGGGCTGCTGGTATCAAATCCTAGATGACATTGCCTGCTGTTGTGTCATTGAGCAAGGCACTTAACCCGCCACAACAGCTCCCTGGGCGCCCAGTGTGGCAGCCCCTGCACCTATCCAAATTTTGGTTGGATCTTATATGCAATTGACAAATAAAGTGATTTTAATTCAACTGAGGGGTATAGTACAAAATAGGATCAATTGGTTAGCCAGCTTACTTTGAATAGCAACCAGAAATAGCTATTGATTTTCTTGTTCATTAAAAAAGCTCAATTTAGATATGTGTTTTCATGTGTTGAATCAATTAGACCATTTGAAGCTTATCTTTCTAAAAAAGTTATATCAGAATATTTAGGTATTTTAACTGTCTAACTCCATCCTGCTTTGTATTATACCCCTCTGGTCAATGAGAACTGATAAACACTGCTTTGCACAAAATGAGCTCTTACCAAGTCACTTAATATTTATACTTGCTTACATCCATTTTTACATTCCTCAAGGAACCACTGGCTGGACTTTAATCATGTTTCTTTATAATTTACCCCATTGTTTTTGTGGTCATGGCTTAAGTAAATTGTTATTGGTTGTTGCACTGCTGCATGCACAATTACCCCTTGTGGGAAAAATAAAGTATTTTGAAAGGAATTTGAATTGTGTAGTATATGAATGTCAATGCCGTTGGAAAAAGAGGACCAAGGTGCAGCGTTGTGAGCGTACATACTTTTAATAGTAGATGTTGCCGACAAAACAATACACAATACAGAACCAAACCGTGGCGCTTAAGGCTATGTGCCATCAAACAAAGTTAACCTCCCACAAACACAGGTGGGGAAAAGGGTACCTAAGTATGGTTCCCAATCAGAGACTACGATAGACAGCTGTCCCTGATTGAGAACCATACCCGGCCAAAACATAGAAAATCATAGAAACACAAAACATAGAACGCCCACCCCAACTCACGCCCTGACCAAACCAAAATAGAGACATAAAAAGGATCTCTAAGGTCAGGGCATGACAATGAAACCAAACTACGCAATTGATGTTTAGTTTATGAAGTAAAATCTCCCTTCTGAAAGCAACACAAATAGCTTTACACAACCAAAGTCACAATCACAGCACTGTTCTATCCTGCATGAGACAGATGCTATTTCTAGCATCGCAGCTGAATAGAATTAGAATGTCAACTCCTCAGACCAGGGAGAGCTCGATACTTCAGCATCTAGAATGAGACAGCTAATAAGCTCCACACTGCAGGCCGGAGTCTGACATGTGAGAGGACACACATGAAAATTCCTACAGTTTCCTATGGAATACTACAGTACAAAATTATAATAAACTGTAGTATACTGTAGAATACTATACTACACACTTTAGTATCTGTAGTATCCCTCGATCATGTGTTGTACTTACTATAGAATGCTGTATTATACTGCAAAATACTTTCCACCCACTTAAAAACACCGTAGTAAATACTACAATATTGTCTGCAAAAACACTGCAGTCCGCAAAAACACCACTTTTTTAAACTAAAGTAAGTACTACAGAGCTCATTTGCATATACCCTGCCCATTCCCCTCCCTTTTTCATGTGGGGCCAGACAGTAACAGTAAAACTATTCAGCCAGCAGCAAGTCATCTGCTGACTACCACATCTCTCTCTATCTCTCTTCGTGTGAAATGTCATTATCTTTAGGATGTGTAAACCTGACAATGCAATCTCTCCCAGCTATGCTCACTTGTCCAGGCTAGGAATGTTAGGCATTTTTTTTTAGGTCAGCTGGGCAGTCCAGGTGAATGCATGCACCTCCAGCCAGTTTAGGGAATCATGTGCACCAGCTGGGAGGGTAGTGACTCCAGTGGCTTGATCAGCATTTTCTGCGTGGTGTGAACCAGGTGCAAAGGCAGTCTGTGGCCTCCACCCACCCACCCACCCACCCAATCACAGAAAGAAGGTGATGGCCTTACATGACCCAATGTGGTAACACAGTCTAATGTCCCAATAACCCTTTGACACAGACTTCACATGCCATCAAAATGCCTTCTGGGAGGCTAATTAAGGTATCATTCTGTGGCCACGTGTCGACAAGCACAGTCCTTCTGTAGCTCAGTTGGTAGAGCATGGCGCTTGTAACGCCAGGGTAGTGGGTTCGATTCCCGGGACCACCCTTATGTAGAATGTATGCACACATGACTGTAAGTCGCTTTGGATAAAAGCGTCTGCTAAATGGCATATAGTAGTAGTAGTATACTTTCAAAGACCACCTCAACAACCAACAATGCATAGTGTCAGTGTTGACACTACTGGGATATTTTAAGTGTTATAATATTTTTATAAAGCGCACATTTTCTCCTCCACTTCGCTACTGACTGCATGTGCTGCCATAGAAATATAATGAATAGAGCATTCAAGTCAATGACGGCATGATAAGTGGACTGGCGCCCACTGCGAGTGTACCTATAGGAGCGAGGTAGACGATGACAAAGGTTAAAACAACGGGATTCTAATATCTCATAACTCTTCGCTACGCTAGTTAGCAACGGCGCTGGTAGTTAGCAATGGCATTGGTCCCAGATTTGTGACGACATTGTCTTAACCTGTATATTTTCAACCTAGCATAGGAGGAAGTAAAAGCAGGAAGTGTAACCATCAATATGCTGTGATTTGTTGATTCAACTCAACTGGCGTTACAAAACATACATTCCATTGCATGAGCCACATCAGTTAACATCAACTTAAATGAACATTCTACATTGCAATGGAAATTGCGTCACAATACCCGGCAGCCATTGCAAGTGTACCAATGAGTTTACGTGTCAAATTGCAAGGGTTAGAGGGTCGAAGCCCAGTCTATTCATTCTATATCTATGTAATCTGTTTCAATCTCCATCTGTCTTACACACAAACACGCACCCTCCTTACAAAACATAAAGACCCACACAGCTGAGGGTCCTATTCAACCAAAGCCGGTAACTAGTGAAAAATGTCATTCTTCATGAGCTCCACCTGCTTTCTGACTGCACAGGAGGATTTTTTAAGTTTTTGCTTTGCCTAACTCAGAAACCTGATTACTGTAATGGTTTTGAGGGAATGAGGGAACTGTTCACTTAACAACATTTTCCCAATGAGTACATTGCAATGAAAACATGGTTCTCCATCATGGATTTAACATGGCATGGAAACAACCAAATATTTAACCAGGCTTTTAGAAAGGGAATTAACATGATCATCATCTATTCTAGAAGTTGCTGCGTCGTGTTCATTAAGGCACACAACGGAAAACATTTTGAAACACTTTGCAATGGGAAAAAAAACATTTGCATTTTATATTATACAAGCCAAGGTAGACCGTCGCTGTTTCAGTCTTTTCTATCTTTTGGTACCCAATGAACAATACCTTGATGTTATGTGTGTCATCCCAGATGGAGGGAATAGCTCTAGTAATGACAGAGTTTAAGGGTCTTATGAGGCTTCCTTGGATTCCAAGATTAGTCAATACAATTCAGTCAAAACATAACTTTATGAGAATGACTGCAAAGCAGGTGCTCTGGAATGACCTTTTCCCCTGGATCTCGGCTCTCATAATCATAACCTTAAACATTAGTGGGAAAAATGCTAAACTGACCCAAGATCAGCATCTAGGGGATTACTTCCCCCTACACCAAAGCAGGTCTTACACCTGGTATTCTTTCCTGCCCAAAAACAAACCTTGAATACCGCTTTCACACCTCTGCCAAGACAAAATTATAAAAAGATAAAAACCATTAACACAGTCAAAATTGTTCTCATTTGTCAGATTGACTACTTGGTCAGTCTGCTGGTCTCTTACAAACATAAATCAGAGAGGATGTGCATGTCCTCAATAAACTGCTGCATTCAAATAACCACAGTGATACTTTACTCTACTGCTAATTGTAGACAGCTGGGAAAGAGGCTTCCCCTTAATTGATTCCAGATGCAGCCCAGCCAAGCTCTGCTATAAGCTATTGTTTAGCCCCTGATCAAAAAGGATGTTCCGGACCTCACAACAAAGAGGCTCATTATCTCTCTGAAGGCAGCAGCGGAGGACTGACTGAAGTTTACTACAAGTTCTGGTAGTGTGACATTTCAATAGAGGTGCTGTCGCTCCCCAGCGGGGCTTTAAGCCTGTTAAGACCGTTGTGGATAGATGGACACACACAACATGAAATGTGAACCACTGGCCATAACACACACACAGATGCGCACACACACACACACACACACATTCCTTGAGCAGGCAGCTAAAATACGCAGATCAACCAACACTGGAGAACAGACACAGACAGAGCTTCTTCCCTTCTGTTCTCACTGCATCCCTCTCTCGCTCTCTCTTGTTACGTCTCTATCAAAGGCACTAATGCTCTTACCTTAGTTGTGACAATGCAAAGACAATCCATTGCGGGCAGAAAAGCTCAACCTGTGCTTGAATTCATCGCCGCCACAAAATTAGTGAGATGGAAAAGAGGGGGAGAAGGAGAAAAAGAAAGAGGGGGGTGGGGGAGAAGAGGAGTAAGTCGCCACAGGAGAGAAGGCACGCGGATAGCTGCTATCGGAAGTGGGGCCCCTCTGAGAAACTAGATTCCTCCTCCACAATGCTGAAGGCATTCATAATCCTAACGCAATCTTAAAGTCCAGCACACATACAAATGCATGGTCTTGCTCGCCAGCGAGCCACAGGCTTGGCCCCCTCCAACCTGAGAACCTGCTCCCTCTCCTCTCCTCCTCTGCTTTCCCAGACGATGACTGAGCGACAGTGTGGAGAGGGAAAAGCGCGGAGGAAGAGAGACGTGGTGATGCTGATGCTGAGACGGAGCAGCAGCATTTCAGTGTGTGTGTGTAGGCTGCAAGACTATGATGAGTAACCTTGAACACACCTGTGTAGGCCTAGGCTTTAGCTCAGTGGGCTAACGTGATTTTTAAAACATACACAATAGGCAAGTTTATAGAAACCGGACAGCAATGTTTGACTTTGTTTAGTTTGTTGCAGAGACAAATCTTTACACTATAAGTAGTCGTGTGCCCATTATGGACAAAGTGGAATTTATTGTGAAATTCCATGAGAACATTTGGTTGAATCACCAATACAAAAAATAATGATTGCTTCGCCGTTTAGTCGTTTTACTGTAAAATATAACATTACTTGTTTTACTGTAAAATATAAAAGTCTACTATATTTACTGTAATATAAAACTCTACTTACAAGCCCTGATATCTATATTTAACCAAGATCATTAAATTGTTCTGGAAATCCAGCTGAAAGTGTATGAAATGTCCAACAGAGAGAAGCAGCTCATAGCTCACAGAATTTGTCTTTCTTAATTTGCAGCAACATGGCCTTTCAGAGGAGGCTGCCCATAACACACAATGGACACCAGGGACGGACTGGGACCAGAAATCGTCCCGGACATTTAAACACACAGGACCATTTGTTTCCCTTGAAGCCCATACACTGGCTGTCCCCGATGAAGACCAATAACTCTTGTTATGAAACACTTCTGTCATAAAAACAGGAGAAGAATCCCTGGTTGTTCATCTTGACTCATTATTTCAACTCTTATAAGATATTCATGTTAATTAGCCAGAAAGTCACCCAGAAAATGCATTAACTATACATGCATTACCCTACTATGGGCTGTGTCTAAAACTAAAATACATTTATGAAAGGATTTAAGAGGAAATGCAGCTCCTAAAATGCTATAATCAACATGCTATAAGGCCCAAAATAGCTTAGCTAACAAGCCCAATGCAGACAAATGAGGAAACTATTCCTACTCCTAGATAGAAATAATTGGAATCATTGGATTACTGTACTTAAAACAAGCGACACATTTGCAAACTAACAACACTCTAAAATTACATCTGGCAGTTCTCTTCGAAACATGATTCAGAAATTAAGAGGAGCCAGTTCAGAAAGGAAACCCGAGTGCCCCGCCTCAGCTGACGCATCAGCTGAGATGGTATGAATTAGAGGCAAGAATCATTCATGCCTACGTTATTGGGTGGTTATTTAAGCTTTACGGGTCTGCTCTCTCACTCTGCTGCCACTAGATGGAGGCAGTGTATGTGCAAAGTTCAATACTGATCCAATGAACCATTGTATTTATGTTCAAAATGTTGTATCAAGACTGCCCAAATGTGCCAAATTGGTTTATTAATACAGTTAAGTTCCTAACTGTACACTCAAACAATAGCATGGTATTCATTCACTGACATAGTGTAACTACTGTACATTGGACAGTTAGATTGACAAGAATTTGAATCTTATGCCAATATCAGATAGGTCTATGTCCTGGGACATTTTCTTGTTACTTACAGCCTCATACTAACCTCATGAGCCTACGTTGGCTCAACCATCCTACGGGGGACCCACCGATCCTGTAGAGGTTAGATCTACTGAACAAAAATAGAAGCGCTATATGCAACAATTTTGGGGATTTTACTGAGTTACAGTTTATATAAGGAAGTCAGTCAATTCAAATAAATTCATTAGGCCCTAATCTATGGATTACACATGGCCGGGAATACAGATATGCATCCGTTGGTCACAGATACCTTTAAAAAAAAAATAGGGGTGTGGATCAGAAAACCTGTCAGTATCTGGTGTGACCACCACTTGTCTCAAGCAGCGCGACACATCTCCTTTGCATAGAGTTGATCAGGCTGTTGACTGTGGCCTGCGGAATGTTGTCCCACTCCTCTTTAATTGCTGTGCGAAGTTGATGGATATTGGTGGGAACTGGAACACGCTGTCGTACACGTCAATCCAGAGCATCCAAAACATGCTCAGCGGGTGACATTTCTGGTGAGTATGCAGACCATGGGACATTTCTGGGACATTTCTAGCATCCAGGAATTGTGTACAGATCCTTGCGACATGGGGCCGTGCATGATCATGCTGACACATGAGATGATGGCGGCGGATGAATGTCATGACAATGGGCCTCAGGATCTCGTCACGGTATCGCTGTGCATTCAAATTGCCATGGATGAAATACAATTATGTTTGTTGCCTGTAGCTTATGCCTGCCCAATCCGTAACCCAACAGTCACCATCCACTTGCCCATACGACGCTATACATGTGTTCTGCGGTTGTGAGGCCGGTTGGACGTACTGTCAAATTCTCTAAAACGCATACCATAACCCAACTGTCACCATGGGGCACTCTGTTCACAACGTTGACATCAGCACACCGCTCGACCACACATAGCCATACACATGGTCTGCGGTTGTGAGGCAGGTTGGACGTACCGTCCAATTCTCTACAACGCAGTTGGAGCCGGCTTAAGGTAGAGAAATTAACATTAAATTCTCTGGCAACTGATCTGGTGGACATTCCTGCAGTAAGCAAGCCAATTGCAAGTGCCCTCAAAACTTAAGACACCTGTGGCATTGTGTTGTGTTAACCCAAACTGAGCAATCGGGGGAGAAGGTCCTTGGTCAGGGAGGTGACCAAGAACCCGATGGTCAATCTGACAGAGCTCCAGAGTTCCTTTGTGGAGATGGAGAAACTTCACTCTCCCTACGGTGAAGCATGGTGGTGGCAGCATCATGTTGTGGGGATGTTTTTCAGCGGCAGGGGCTGGGAGACTAGTCAGGGTCGTACAAAAGATGAACAGAGCAAAGTACAGAGAGATCCTTGACGGAAACCTGCTCCAGAGCGCTCAGGACCTCAGACTTGGGCAAAGGTTCACCTTCCAACAGGACAACGACCCTAAGCACACAGCAAAGACAAAGCAGGAGTGGCTTCGGGACAAGTCTCAGAATGTCCCCGAGTGGCCCAGCCAGAGCCCGGACTTGAACCCAATCGAATATCTCTGGAGATACCTGAAAATAGCTGTACAGCAACTCTCCCCATCCAACCTGACAGAGCTTGAGAGGATCTGCAGAGAAGAATGGGAGAAACTCTCCAAATACAGGTGTGCCAAGCTTGCAGCATCCTACACAAGAAAACTTGAGGCTGTAATCACTGCCAAAGGTGCTTCAACAAAGTACTGAGTAAAGTAAATGTATTTTTATTTATTTAAATCAAATTAGCAAAAATGCCTAAACCTGTTCTTGCTTTGTCATTATGGGGTATTGTGTGTAGATTGATGAGAGAACAAAACTATTTAATCAATTTTAGAATAAGGCTGTATCTTAACAAAATGTGGGGAAAAAGTCAAGGGGTCTGAATACTTTACAAATGCACTGTAAGCCTGCGTGTAAGAGTGTCTGAATGAGCTCTAACAGGCTTTCCCATAAGAGGCAATGGATGCTTGATCGCCAACACTGATTACCTTGTGGGTGTTTAGCAAGCCCAACACATGCCAGGTAATGCTAGTATCAACAGCTCATCCAAAAGGCTGAAACTATAGCAAATCTCGATTAGTCATCGCACAGGCGTACATGTCAGCTTCCCCACTAAGGTCCAAGATAATCACTTACAATCCGAGGAAGAGAGGTTAGGGTTAGGCAGGAGGATCAACTTGATAATGAGGCTGTAGTCCTGTGAATATAACTAGTGATGAAAAGACCCAGTAATGGTTTTGCCGACGACAGACTAACGCCATTCGAGTAGCAAAAGATATCACGCTGCTTGACTGCTGAACAGTGTTAGCATGTAGCACCCACACATTTGGAACAGCACAGGTTGGTAGATATGAGTCACGCTCAGTGAGCTGCATCAGGGTAGAAGATGCCTTCATATGCACTATGTAGAAACATGCATGATAATGCACATAAACGTTTTTACTATTCTCATACAAATCATGCGCCATCATACTGCAATGCTCCAGCAGATGCTGTGTAAGGGATAGCTAGTGCTGCCCTCTATGTAACCACAACCTCCCTGTGTGCTTTTGTAATAACAGGAACCATGCCATAACACTATGTGCAGATAATACAGAACATACAGCCATGCATGAATAACACAACATCCACCTAGGTGATGTATTCGGAGTCTAACCAGCCTTTGCTTCCACGTTGTGATGTTGGCAGCCATGGCATATGCATACTGTGTGTAGAAAAGGAAGAATATCAACTTACACCTGAATGTGCGAGCATTTTTCACAGCATTAAGAGTGGCAGCCGAAATGCATAATATAACTATTATGTAAGACATGAAAAGAACAAAATGCACAGAAAATATCATTAATACCAGTACTAATACACAATGACTAGAATGAAGTGATTGCTACAGCATATGATACAATAGCATAAGATAAGAATAACACCAGTCCTTAGAAAAGTACTACTAGAACGCAAGGTGGACTGACCGGGAGGAGCACATGCTAATAAACTAAATCTAATGATGCAAGTCAGAAAAAAAGTCTATATAACTACACAGCTCTAGGACGAGTCTCCAAACTTCTTCCATTTAAGAATGATGGAGGCCACTGTATTCTTGGAGACCTTCAATGCTGCATACATGTTTTTGTACCATTCCCCAGATCTGCGCCTGGACACAATTCTGTCTCGGAGCTCTACAGATGATTCCTTCCACCTCAAGGCTTGGTTTTTGCTCTGACATACACTGTCAACTGTGGGACCTTGTATAGACAGGTGTGAGCTTTCCAAATCATGTCCAATCAATTTTTTATTTACGACAGGTGGACTCCAATCAAGTTGTAGAAACATCAAGGATGATCAATGAAAACAGGATGCACCGAAGCTCAATTTCGAGTCTCATAGCAAAGGGTCTGAATACTCACACTACCGTTCAGGTTTGGGGTCACTTAGAAATGTCCTTGTTGAAAAATAAGCAATTTTTTTGTCCATTCAAATAACATAAAATTGATCAGAAATACAGTGTAGACATTGACAATGTTGTAATTGACTATTGTAGCTGGAAACAGATTTTATATGGAATATCTACATAGGCGTATAGAGGTCCATTATCAGCAACCATCAATCCTGTGTTCCAATGGCATGTTGTGTTAGCTAATCCAGGTTTATCATTTTCAAAGGCTAATTGATTATTAGAAAACACTTTTGCAATTAAGTTAGTATAGCTGAAAACTGTTGTGATTAAAGAACCAATAAAACGGTCCTTCTTTAGACTAGTTGAGTATCTGGAGCATCAGCATTTGTGGGTTGGATTACAGCCTCAAAATGGCTGGAAACAAACAACTTGCTTCTGAAACTCAGTCTATTCTTGTTCTGAGAAATGAAGAAATTATGCTGGCCTTCTAGGCAGAGTGGCAAAGAAAAGGCCATATCTCAGACCGGCCAATAAAAATAAAAGATGGGCAAAAGAACACAGACACTGGACAGAGGAAGATTGGAAAAAAGTGTTATGGACAGACACATCTAAGTTTGAGGTGTTCGGATAACAAATAAGAACATTCGTGAGTTGCAGAAAAAAATGAAAATATGCTGGAGGAGTGCTTGACGCCATCTGTCAAGCATGGTGGAAGCAATGTGATGGTCTGGGGGTGCTTTGGTGGTGGTAAAGTGGGAGATTTGTACAGGGTAAAAGGGATCTTGAAGAAGGAAGGCTAATCACTCCATTTTGCAACGCCATGCATAGCCTGTGGACGGCGCTTAATTGGAGCCAATTTCCTCCTAAAACAGGACAATGGCCCAAAACACAGCTCCAAACTACGCAATAACTATTTAGGGAAGAAGTAGTCAGCTGGTATTCTGTCTATAATGGAGTGGTCAGCACAGTCACCGGATCTCAACCCTATTGAGCTGTTGTGGGAGCAGCTTGACCGTATGGTACGTAAGAAGTGCCCATCAAGCCAATCCAACTTGTGGGAGGTGCTTCAGTAAGCATGGGATAAAATCTCTTCAGATTACCTCAACAAATTGACGACTAGAATGCCAAAGGTCTGCAAGACTGTAATAGCTACAAATGGAGGATTCTTTGACGAAAGCAAAGTTTGAAGGACACAATTATTATTTCAATTAAAATTAATGATTTATAACCTTGTCAAAGTTGACTATATTTCCTATTCATTTTGCAACTAATTTAAAATATATTTTCATGGAAAACAAGGACATTTCTAACTGACCCCAAACTTTTGAACGGTAGTTATGTAAATAAGGTATTTAAAAATAAAAATACATTAAAAACCTGTTTTTACTTTGTCATTAAAGGGTATTGTGTGTAGATTGATGATGAAAACAAATATTTAATCAATTTTAGAATAAGGCTGTAATGTAACAAAATGTGGAAAAAGTCAAGGGGTCTGAAAACTTTCCAAGCGCACTGTAAGTCTGAATGACCTGATAAAAATCTATGGAAATTGACTAGATAGGGCCTGTGAGAAGACGCTCTCTGTATCATGCTTGTGAAATTCCAAAGCAAAAGTTCAGGGCCGAGTGTGTTTTCCAGGAGGGATTGGCTCAGTGAAAGCCTTGGTGTTGGCTGTGTGGGCGAGAGGTGGCAATTACTGCTAGTGTCACTGCCTTACATACAGGGAGAGAGAGAGAAAATAGGGGGAGATAGGAAGATAGAGATTGGGGCGAGTAACGATGTAGAATGGTGCATGAAAGCGACAAAGAATGAGCAAGAGAGCACAAGAGAGAAAGAAAGAGAAATAAAAAGTGAAGGAAGGCCTTGAGAAAGAGGTTGTAATAATATGCTAAGCTCCCCCATCTCCACCAAGCTTTTTATATGTCATCTGTTCAGGACCCACAAAACAGGACTCAGACTTCTCATGCTACAGCAAACACCTGCACTCCACTGACTACCTCTCCCTGTTCGGTGTTTTCTATCCCTCTATTTTAGGGCTTCCAATTTCGATGAAAATGAGGAATATCATATTGCAATATGAATCTACTGTAATTCGATTTTTGTTTTGCCAATTCTCCTTAAATTGTGTGTACTGTAGATCAATGTTTGTGAATCATGGATCCAATAACCACATCTGCTGTATTTTGTCCCAACAGTTTGATGAGGTAATTATACTGAACAAAAACACAGTACCAGTCAAAAGTTTGGACACACCTACTCATTCAAGAGTTTCTTTATTTTTACTATTTTCTACATTGTAGAATAATATTGAAGACATTAAAACGAAATAACACATATGGAATAATGTAATAACCAAATAAGCATTAAACAAATTCTTCAAAGTAGCCAATCAGTGCTGTGGCAAGGTACGGGTGTTATACAGAAGATAGCCCTATTTGGTAATAGACCAAGTCCATGTTATGACAAGAACAGCACAAATAAACAAAGAGAAACGACAGTTCGTCATTACTTTAAGACATGAAGCATTTCAATAACTTTGAAAGCTTCTTCAAGTGCACTGGCAAAACCCATTAAGCACGATGATAAAACTGTCTCTCATGAGGACCACGACAGGAAAGGAAGACTTAGAGTGACCTCTGCTGCCGAGGATCAGTTCATTAGAGTTAACTGTAACTCAGATTGCAGGCCAAAAAAATGCTTCAGAGTTCAAGTAGCAGACACATCTCAACATGAAATGTTCAAAGGAGACTGTGTGAATCAGGTCTTCATGGTAGAATTCCTGCAAAGAAACCACTACTAAAGGACACCAATAATAAGAAGAGACTTGCTTGGGCCAAGAAACACAAACAATGGACATTATATCAGTGGAAATCTGTCTTTTGGTTTGATGAGTCAAAATTTGAGATTTTTGGTTCTAACCGCCATGTCTGAGAGACGCAGAGTAGGTAAACAGATGATCTCCGCATCTGTGGTTCCCACCATGAAGCATGGAGGAGGTGTGATGGTGTGGGGATGCTTTGCTGGTGACACTGTCTGATTTATTTAGAATCCAATGCACACGTATAACCAGCATGGCTACCACATAATTCTGCAGTGATATGCTATCCCATCTGGTTTGCGCTTAGTGGGACTATCATTTGTTTTTCAGCAGGACAATGACCCAACACACCTCCAGGCTGTGTAATGGCTATTTGACCAAGAAGGAGAGGGATGGAGTGCTGCATCAGATGACCTGGCCTCCACAATCACCCACTTGAAATGATTTGGGATGAGTTGGACTGCAGAGTGAAGGAAAATCAGCCAACAAGTGCTCAGCATATGTGGGAACTCCTTCAAGACTGTTGGAAAAGCATTCCAGGTGAAGCTGGTTGAGAGAATGTCAAGAGTGTGCAAAGCTGTCATGAAGAATCTCAAATATAAAATATATTTTGATTTGTTGAATCACTTACTACATGATTCCATATGTGTTATTTGATCATTTTGAGGTCTTCATTATTATTCTATAATGTAGAAAATTAAAAGAAATATAGAAAAACCCTCGAATGAGTAGGTGTGTCCAACCTTTTGACAGGTACTGTATAAACGCACATGTAAAGTGTTCGTCCCATGTTTCAAGAGCTGAAATAAAAGATCCCAGAGAATTTTTCATATGGACAAAAGGATTCTCTCTCCAATTTTGTGCACACATTTGTTTACATCCCTGTTAGTGAGAATTTCTCCTTTGCCAAGGTAATCCATCCACCTGACAGGTGTGGCATATCAAGAAGCTGATTAAACAGCATGATCATTACACAAGTGCACCTTGTGCTGGGGACAATAAAGGTTCACTTTAAAATGTGCAGTTCTGTCAAACAACACAATGCCACAGATGTCAAAAATGTGAGGGAGCGTGCAATTAGTATATTGACTGCAGGAATGTCCACCAGAGCTGTTGCCAGAGGATTAATGTTAATTTCTCTACCATAAGCCGCCTCCAACATCGTTTTAGAGAACTTGGCAGTACGTCCAACCAAGCCTCACAACCGCAGACCACGTGTAACCTCGCCACATCCGGCTTCTTCACCTGCGGGACCATCTGACCATCTTGAGACCAGGTGACCATCTGAGAACAGCTGAGGAAACTGAGGACTATTTATGTCTGTAATAAAGTCCTTTTGTGGGGAAAAACTGATTCTGATTGACTGGGCCTGGCTTCCCAATGGGTGGGCCTAGCTCCCAAATGAGTGGGCCTACAGTATGCCCTCCCAGTCCCACCCCTGGCTGTGACCCTGCCCAGTCATCTGAAATCCATAGACTAGGGCCTAATACATTTATTTCAGTTCACTGATTTCCTTATATGAACTGTAACTCAGTAAAATCGTTGAAATTGTTGCATTTATATTTTTGTTCAGTATACTTGAATCAAGTGTGTGCTAGGCTAGAACAGCAATTTTCACACCATGGCTTCGCTGCCAATTAATTCAATTAAACTTGGACATAGGGTAAATTTCACTCCGATTCTAATTTCAAGAATTCAATGTGCTGCTCACATCAGAAAATACTTCAAATCAGGTGGCTTGTGCCCTGCTTACTCATGCAAAAAGCTATGCGTCCAGTATATCAGCTAACAACTGTTTTCCTGTAGCCCCAGTGTAGCTCTCCCGTAACTAGCAGCCAGCCAGTGCTAAAAGCTCTGTGCCTTAAATTAAGCCTAATAAACAAGCAAGTGTGTTTTCCCACAGCGGGGGTATCAAAACCCATCTATAACACTGCCTCTTGGTACTGCCTGGAAAGCCATCAACAGTTTAAGTCAACATTCGGTGTATTCTCTTATGCTGTAAATAACCCCTCTGGCCCCGAAGTTTTGAAGCCGCCGATGTCGAACCCTACAGGTCTCCAAAACATTGCTGTTGACCGGCCATTTATTTTTTTTATACGTGTGTGTTTAACCCTTGCTG
Organism: Oncorhynchus gorbuscha; assembly: GCF_021184085.1. NCBI lineage: Eukaryota > Metazoa > Chordata > Actinopteri > Salmoniformes > Salmonidae > Oncorhynchus > Oncorhynchus gorbuscha. The sequence continues at coordinate 44,007,462 of NC_060188.1, read as the reverse complement.
TTGACCTGAGAGATGGGTGATTAGATTCTGGATCACTCTTGCATCGCCAGCTCATACCAAAACAACTGCACAAGCTTGCATGCACCAGCCATCACACAACGAGGAACATCTTCACTTTAACAAAAAGAGGCCAGTAGCGTAGTACCACATAACTAAATAGAGCATACTGTATATGGCCCAGTATCTTCTGTGACTTATTTTACTGGTAGTTCCATCCTCCAGCATCGAGGTATACCTTCTCAAACAATCGTCAAGTTCTGGCACTTCAATCATCTTAAGCATCAAATTACCACAGAATTACGCTTCTAAGCAGGCGGATTGACTTGAGTATACTTAAGTCATTCTAGTGAGGTGCATCTGTGGTGCAGATGAGATGGACAATGTGATGCTCTAAATACACACACACACAGACTACAGTAGGTAGAGTGGGGCTTCCACATGGTACTCACTTCAGAGACTTTTACACTGATCTCGGTCTGCACCTTCCTACTGGGCTCCGAGCTGCTCCGCTCCCTCATCTGAGGACACACACACATTAAGTATCATTGTATTATGTTAATAGAATAGGCTTCATTGGGACGACAGAAAAACAAACTATTTCCTGAAGGTACACTGTTTCTTTGACCCGTGAGTGCCAAAACAATTGTCATAATACTATATCAGGGTATAAAATACCATCTCCACAATACAGACATTCGGCCATTAAACCTTGAAGCTGAGCAGTATCTCACTATTTGTTTGACTTTTGGCCAAGGTGATTCTTTAATAAGTACCCCATGTATTCTTGTGTACATGTCCAAGACAAAGACAAATAAATGCTTAAACCTGGCACACAAACACAGATGTACGCATATGTACACACACAGCGCTTGCATAGTGGACACAGATACAGTGGCTTGCAAAAGTATTCATTTTTCCTATTTTGTTGCCTTACACACTGGAATTAAAATGGATTTTGGGGGTTTAGTAACATTTGATTTACAAAGCATGCCTACCACATTGAAGATGCTAAATCATTTTTATTGGGAAACAAACAAGGAATAAGACACAACAAAAAAAACCAGAAAACTTGAGCGTGCATAACTATTCACCCCACAAAGTCAATACCTTGTAGAGCCACATTTTTCAGCAATTACAGCTGCAAGTCTCTTGGGGTATGTCTCTATACGCTTGGCACATGGGATTTTTGCCCATTCTTCAAAGCAAAATTGCTCCAGCTCCATCAAGTTGGATGGGTTCCGCTGGTGTACAGCAATCTTTAAGTCATACCACAGATTCTCAATTGGATTGAGGTCTGGGCTTTCACTAGGCCATTCCAAGACATTTAAATGTTTCCCCTTAAACCACTCAAGTGTTGCTTTAGCAGTATGCTTAAGGTTATTGTCCTGCTGGAAGGTGAATCTCCATCCCAGGCTCAAATCTCTGGAAGACTGAAACAGGTTTCCCTCAAGAATTTCCCTGTATTTAGCGCCATCCATCATTCTTTCAATTCTGACCAGTTTCCCAGTCCCTGCCTATGAAAAACATTCCCACAGCATGATGCTGCCACCACCATGCTTCACTGTGGGGATAGTGTTCTCGGGGTGATGAGAGGTGTTGGGTTTGTGCCAGACATAGCGTTTTCCCTGATGGCCAAAAAGCTAAATTTTAGTCTCATCTGACCAGAGTACCGTGTTCCATATGTTTGGGGAGTCTCCCACATGCCTTTTGGTGAACACCAAACATGTTTGCTTACTTTTTTCTGGCCACTCTTCTGTAAAGCCCAGCTCTGTGGAGTGTACGGCTTAAAGTGGTCCTATGGACAGATACTCCAATCTCCACTGTGGAGCTTTGCAGCTCTTTCAGGGTTATCTTTGGTCTCTTTTTTGCCTCTCTGATTAATGCCCTCCTTGCCTGGTCCGTGGGTTTTGGTGAGCGGCCCTCTCTTGGCAGGTTTGTTGTGGTGCCATATTCTTAACAATTTCTTATAATAGTGCTCTGTGGGATGTTCAAAGTTTCAGATATTTTTTTATTGCCCAACCCTGATCGGTACTTCTCCACAACTTTGTCCTTGACCTGTTTGGAAAGCTCCTCGGTCTTCACAGTGCCGCTTGCTTGGTGGTGCACCTTGCTTAGTGGTGTGGCAGACTCTGGGGCCTTTCAGAACAGGTGTAGATATACTGAGATCATGTGACACTTAGATTGCACACATGTGGACTTTATTAAACTAATCGTGTGACTTCTGAAGGTAATTGGTTGCTCCAGATCTTATTTCGGGGCTTCATAGTAAAGGGGGTGACTACATATGCACGCACCACTTTTACATTTGGAATGTTTTGGAATTTTTTGAAACAAGTCATTTTTTTCATTTCACTTCACCAATTTGGACTATTTTGTGTATGTCCATTACATGAAAGCAAATAAAAATGGCAGGTTGTAATGCAACAAAATAGAAAAAACGCCAAGGGGGGTGAATACTTCCGCAAGGCACTGTCTTATACCAACCCTAAATCCCCACTCCAATCAGTCTCTCTCTGTTCACTCACCATCGATGCTCTCATTCTTGCATTTAAAATGTGTCCAAGGAAACTGTGCTCACTTCAAATGAATTCAAGCAAAATATTTTTTTAAAGACTGCATCTTGTGTGGCAAAAAAACAAATAGTGGGATCAAAAACACTGTACCAGATTGCATCAAAAACACTTTACTATGAATTTTGATAAGCCTTCAATTTATTTAGCATGGCTTAATATACTTGCCATGTGTTTCGGAACACGGAACAAAATAACAACACGGACATCACATTATTGTTGTGAGATTTCTGACCCAAATGAGACGGAGTGAAGACATGGGACATAATGTAGCCAGCTTCCCCTAGATGCTGATCTGAGATCATTTTAGCAATTTTCCCTTGGTTAAGGTTAGGATTGGGGGAGGGAAAGCTGATTCTAGATCTGGACCCGGGAGAAACTTCACCCCAGAGCGTTAGGTAAACCAACTCAATGCAGAAAAGACAGTGTTGGCCAGTGGACAGAAAGCTTGCAGAGGCCACAACCTGCTTTGTGTCACTTTCTACGTAGGGATCCTGTTGTAGAATTAAGCAATAAGGCCCGATGGGGTGTGAAATAAGGCCAAAACAATACAGCTGCGGGCTCTTAAGCACGATGCAACGAGGAGTGCCTGGATACAGCCCTTAGCCGTGGCATATTGGCCAAATACCATAAACCCCTGAGGTGCCTTATTCCTATTATAAACTAGTTACCAATGTAATTAGAACATTAAACAGGTAAGTCTTACCCCCAGTATACAGTCTGATATACAGTGCCTTGCGAAAGTATTCGGCCCCCTTGAACTTTGCGACCTTTTGCCACATTTCAGGCTTCAAACATAAAGATATAAAACTGTATTTTTTGTGAAGAATCAACTACAAGTGGGACACAATCATGAAGTGGAACAACATTTATTGGATATTTCAAACTTTTTTAACAAATCAAAAACTGAAAAATTGGGCGTGCAAAATTATTCAGCCCCTTTACTTTCAGTGCAGCAAACGCTCTCCAGAAGTTCAGTGAGGATCTCTGAATGATCCAATGTTGACCTAAATGACTAATGATGATAAATACAATCCATCTGTGTGTAATCAAGTCTCCGTATAAATGCACCTGCACTGTGATAGTCTCAGAGCTCCGTTAAAAGCGCAGAGAGCATCATGAAGAACAAGGAACACACCAGGCAGGTCCGAGATACTGTTGTGAAGAAGTTTAAAACTGGATTTGGATACAAAATGATTTCCCAAGCTTTAAACATCCCAAGGAGCACTGTGCAAGCGATAATATTGAAATGGAAGGAGTATCATACCACTGCAAATCTACCAAGACCTGGCCGTCCCTCTAAACTTTCAGCTCATACAAGGAGAAGACTGATCAGAGATGCAGCCAAGAGGCCCATGATCACTCTGGATGAACTGCAGAGATCTACAGCTGAGGTGGGACACTCTGTCCATAGGACAACAATCAGTCGTATATGGCACAAATCTGGCCTTTATGGAAGAGTGGCAAGAAGAAAGCCATTTCTTAAAGATATCCATAAAAAGTGTCGTTTAAAGTTTGCCACAAGCCACCTGGGAGACACACCAAACATGTGGAAGAAGGTACTCTGGTCAGATGAAACCAAAATTGAATTTTTTGGAAACAATGCAAAACGTTATGTTTGGCGTAAAAGCAACACAGCTCATCACCCAGAACACACCATCCTCACTGTCAAACATGGTGGTGGCAGCATCATGGTTTGGGCCTGCTTTTCTTCAGCAGGGACAGGGAAGATGATTAAAATTGATGGGAAGATGGATGGAACCAAATACAGGACCATTCTGGAAGAAAACCTGATTGAGTCTGCAAAAGACCTGAGACTGGGACGGAGATTTGTCTTCCAACAAGACAATGATCCAAAACATAAAGCAAAATCTACAATGGAATGGTTCAAAAATAAACATATCCAGGTGTTAGAATGGCCAAGTCAAAGTCCAGACCTGATTCAAATCGAGAATCTGTGGAAAGAACTGAAAACTGCTGTTCACAAATGCTCTCCATCCAACCTCACTGAGCTCGAGCTGTTTTGCAAGGAGGAATGGGAAAAAATTTCAGTCTCTCGATGTGCAAAACTGATAGACATACCCCAAGCGACTTACAGCTGTAATCGCAGCAAAAGGTGGCGCTGGTGAGAGCCAGTTTCATCATAACGCTTGATGGTTTTTGCAAATGCACTTGAAGAAACTTCCAAAGTTCTTGACATTTACCAGATTGACTGACCATCATGTCTTAAAGTAATAATGGACTGTCGTTTCTCTTTGCTTATTTGAGCTGTTCTTGCCATAATATGGACCATCTTCTGTCACAACACAACTGATTGGCTCAAACGCATTAAGAAAGAAAGCAGTTCCACAAATTAACCTTTAACAAGTCACACCTGTTAATTGAAATGCATTCCAGGTGACTATCTCTATGCTTGTATGGATGTCAACCCCGGATTTGGCAAATATCCACTTTGTTAGATCAGATTTATTTGAATGTGCACCAATCTGGCATCTTTCTTCTAAATTAAGTACACTGTTGTACAGGAGTGACAATCGCTTCCTAATTTGTCAATTCTTAAAGATCCTATTACAGGCAAGATCCCCTGCATGGCTTAAACTTGCCTTTACAGTATTGAAGTAGCAGCGGCACAATTATTCCAAAAGATTGCCTTTCTCAAATGAGTGTTCATTCAGGACTGCAGGGTATGCCTCAGTACTCAAGAGTATTCAGGTAAAAAAGATCAAATGATCTAGAAATGATCTACCTCCAGCTCCAATTCGAGGACTTATTAAAAGAAGTCTGACTCATTGTGGAAACTCTTGCTTTCATCAAATGGCAAGCATTTATAACACTCACCCCTTCAGTTCTCTCCATTCATTGATTTTAATTATAATGTCACAGGCCTGGCCCCATCACACAAAATGACTCTGCTGACAAAGACAGGCTTTCATGCTATTCTTTTCTGAAGCTTTTCCAAACAAGGAAATAACAGGAGAGCAACAGAGCGGTGTCGGCAACAGAGTGCTGGACTGTGTAGCACTAGCTAATTGGCCTTTGAGAGAGAAAGGCCAATAATGTTGCAAGAGAGAGGTAGGCATTCTCATTTTGACGCCAAACCCTCCAATGGTGTGGGTGGCCACAGAGCTCTATTTTGAACATTTGCTATTTTGCGGAACGGTTTGTACCGAACGACACATTTCCCCAAAACGTTGTACATTCTTGAACAGACGTGAGGTGCATTTGCATCCGTTTAGTGGGTGCGGCGAGACGTGGCATTAAGCAATGAATAACGTATTTAAAAAAGGGCAGTGGCCATGCTGACAGCATTCCCCAACGACTCCCAGTTTTTTCAAATGGTTGTTCAAGTACAGCACCATTTCCGTTTAATTCAAATCAATCAAATAAAATTGTATTAGTCACATGCGCCAAATACAACAGGTGTAGACCTTACAGTGAAATTATTACTTACGAGTCCCTAACCAACAATGCAGTTCAAAAAAATATGGGTAAGAATAAGAATTAAAAGTAACAAGTAAATAAAGAGCAGCAGTAAAGTAACAATAGCGATACTATATTCAGGGGGGTACCGGTACAGAGTCAATGTGTTGAGGCAACGGTTAGTTGAGGTAATTATGTACATGTAAGTAGAGTTATTAAAGTGACTATGCACAGATGATAACAGAGTAGCAGCGGTGTAAAAGAGGGGGATGGGGACAAATACTCTGGATTGCCATTTGATTAGATGTTCAGGAGTCGTATGGCTTGGGGGTAGAAGCTGTTTAGAAGCCTCTTGGACCTAGACTTGGTGCTCTGGTACCGCTTGCCGTGCGGTAGCAGAGTGAATAGTTTATGACTAGGGTGGCTGGAGTCTTTGATAACTTTTAGGGCCTTCCTCTGACACCCCCTGGTATAGAGGTCCTGGATGGCAGGAAGCTTGGCACCAGTGATGTACTGGGCCATTCGCACTACCCTCTGTAGTGCCTTGTGGTCAGAGGCCGAGCAGTTGCCATACCAGGCAGTGACGCAACAAGTCAGGATGCTCTCGATGGTCCAGCTGTAGAACCTTTTGGGGATGTGAGGACCCATGCCAAATCTTTTCAGTCTCCTGAGGGGGAATAGGTTTTGTTGTGCCCTCTTCAAGACTGTCTTGGTGTGCTTGGACCATGTTAGTTTGTTGGTTATGTGGACTCCAAGGAACTTGAAGCTCTCGTCTGATAGGTCTGTGTCACTGTCACTGGACAGCTCTCGGCTGCTTTGTATTCTGTAATGGTTCGCAAGCCCTGCCACATATCTGATGAGCTTCAGAGCCGGTGTAGTACGATTCGTCCTTAATCCCGTATTAACGCTTTGCCTGTTTGATGGTTTGTCGGGGGGCATAGTGGGATTTCTTATAAGCTTCCAGGTTAGAGTCCCACTCCTTGAAAGCAGCAGCTTTGGCCTTTAGCTCAATGCGAATGTTGCCTGTAATCCATGGCTTCTGGTTGTGGCATGTACGTACGGTTACTGTGGGGACTACGTCATTGATGCACTTATTGATGAAGCTAATGACTTATGTGGTGTACTCTTCAATGTCGGAGGAATCCCGGAAACATTTTCTAGTCTGTGCTAGCAAAACAGTCCTGTAGCTTAGCATCTGCTTCATCTGACCACTTTTTTTTATTGATCTAGTCACTGGTGCTTCCTGCTTTAATTTTTATTTTTTTTGCTTGTAAGCAGGAATCAGGAGGGAGGGCTTTGTACACGTCTCTGTATGTGGAGTATAGGTGGTAGAGTTTTTTTCCCCCTCTGGTTGCACATTTAACGTGCTGATAGAAATGATGTAAGACGGATTTAAGCTTCTCTGCATTAAAGTCCCAGGCTACTAGGCGTAATAGAGCTCATTCAATGCTGTCTTAGTGCCAGCCTCTGACTGTGGAGGTATGTAAACAGATTCGAAAAATACAGATGAAAACTCTAGGTAGATAGTGTGGTCTGCATCTTATCATGAGATACTCTACCTCAGGCGAGCAATACCTCGAGACTTCCTTAGATATCGTGCACCAGCTGTTATTTACAAAAATACATCTTACCAGACGCTGCTGTTCTATCCTGCCGATAAAACGTATAACCAGCCAGCTGTATGTTGATAGTGTCGTCGTTCAGCCACGACTCCGTGAAGCATAAGATATTACAGTTTTGAATGTCCCATTGGTAGTTTAATCTTCCGCGTAGGTCATCTATTTCATTCAAATCAAATGTTATTTTATTCTCCAAAGATAGCACGTTTGCTAGCAGAATGGAAGGAAGTGGGAGTTTATTCGATCACCTACGAATTCTCAGAAGGCAGCCCACCCTCTGGGATTCTGCCAGTCCGTGGTGAGTAATCACAGTCCTGATGTCCAGAAGTGATTTTCAGTCATAAGAGACGGTAGCAGCAACATTATGTACAAAATAAGTTAAACACAAATAAACAAACAAAAAAACACAATCAATTGGGGACACGTAAAACATCAGCCTTCTTCTCCGCCACCATTGTTACTAATTGAACGTTCCATAATGTAAAAACGTACACAACGCAGCCCTGGTGATGTTTGTAGGGGTGTGGCTTAAGACACACATTGTACAGTGTGTGCTTCAGTGGTGACATCGAAAGGTGGGACAGCATCCTTTTTTTTAAAGTTTAAAAATAAAATAAACTACTAATTAGATCAGTATCTTTCTATTTAATAATAGAACAACTCAAGCTGTTCTATTGAAATAATAATGTTGAAAACATTAAAAATCATAATTTGCTTTATTTTCAAACATGAATTTTAGGAGTCAGGGTGTGGGACAGCCACCTGTCATGCCTTGATCTTAGTATTTTGTGTTTTCGTTAATTATTTGGTCAGGCCAGGGTGTGACATGGGTTTATTTTGTTGTATTTCGTATTGGGGTTTTGTAGTTATTGGGATTGCGGCTGAGTAGGGGTGTTGCATAGGCTTGGCTGCCTGAGGCGGTTCTCAATCAGAGTCAGGTGATTCTCGTTGTCTCTGATTGGGAACCGTATTTAGGTAGCCGGGGTTTCACTGTGTATTTCGTGGGGTGATTGTTCCTGTCTCTGTGTGTGTTCACCAGATAGGCTGTAATTAGGTTTCACGTTCCGTTTGTTGTTTTTGTATTTCTTTAGTTATTTCATGTATCGTCATTTCTCTTCATTAGAGACATGAGTAACCACCACGCTGCATTTCGGTCCGACTCTCTTTCAACAAACGAAGAACGCCGTTACACCACCTCTCAATAGAAACAGGTATATGGAGTGGTGGAATAAGTTCTCAATTCTCATACTTTAGTAAAAGTAACGATACCTTAAAATAAAATGACTCAAGTTAAAGTTAAAATACTACTAGAGAAAAAGTATCATAAGTAAATGTAGTTGCTAAAATATAATTAACATTTTTTTTGTGGCATCCAATTGTTTTTAGTAGCTACTATCTAGTCTCATCGCTACAGAGACGAAGGATGAAAGTCATGCGTCCTCCGATATGGAGGAAACACCGTGCACCTGGCAACCTTGATTAGCGCGCACTGCGCCCAGCCCGCTATCACTGCCGGGATATCCCTCCCGTCTTACCATTTGTTTGTTATTGCCTTGAAATTAATTAGAATATGTTATGATGTAATTAAATGTTCTAAGTTTGGAGACTTAACTGTTTTTTTATCGTTTTGTCACAACACAACTGATTGGCTCAAACGCATTAAGAAGGAAATTTTAACAAGGCACACCTGTTAAAATGTATTCCAGGTGACTACCTCGAAGCTGGTTAAGAGAATGCCAAGAGTGTGCAAAGCTGTCATCAAGGCAAAAGGTGGCTGCTTTGAAGAATCTCAAATCTAAAATATATTTTGATTTGTTTAACACTTTAGTTACTACATGATTCCATGTGTGTTATTTCATAGTTTTAATGTATTCACTATTATTCCACAATGTAGAAAATAGTACAAAATAAAGAAAAACCCTGAAATGAGCAGATGTGTCCAAACTTTTGACTGGTACTGTATTTATAATTTACAAGTACAAAAATAGAAGTAGCAACTACAGATTGCCCCTTTAAGTCTATCAAAAGTGTGTGAGTTTGAGCATGTGTCCATTAAGCCTATGGATTTATATTTTTTAAATCAGCATGAATTAGATTGAGCAATAAAAGCCCCACTTTTATTCCATAGGCTGGGATCCGCACTATGCAGCTATTGCAAGAACGCATTTTTCACTGGCTGTCCACTGGTTTCAAAAACAATGATTGGTAGGCAGATTAAACTTCCTGAATTCATCCATTGGGTTCAAATACACATTCAGATTTGTGAACAGCCATCCACAACAACAATTTGTAAGACTCAAATAGCTAAATGAGAGAGCAGCAGTGTGATTCACATCAATGTGCTATGCTGATAAGTGATATCCGTATCACCATAGACTACACCACTGCGGTCATCCTTACCTCCAAGTTGTTTATTCAAATTGGATCATCTTTGGATGCCGACAGCAGTCGCACCATTGGAAGACATAGCTTGGACTGTAGCCTTCAAAAGCCTATTCCTGCTCTTTTCCTGTGATCCATCAAACACATTTGGTGTGTCATCATGGTGGTCTCTGATTTGTGGTCAGACTCTCTCGGGTGGAACAAACGTAAACATCTGCCTTTTTTCAATGCTGATTTGAATGTCATTGAGAAAACAAAAAAAAGTGTCAGATTTTTTTTTGCAAACATACATTCAAAATTTAAAAGTAATCCTCAAAGTAGTTTTCCAAAAGTATCTGATTACAATATTTTTGCTGGTAACGTAATGGATTACAGTTACTGGTTTTTGCAATCGCTTACATGTAATGGATTACATGTAATCAAATCTAAAATATACATGTATATTACATGTAATCCGTTACTCCCCAATCCTGGGAGTAACAACTAGGGCTGTGGCGGTCACGAAATGTAGTCAGCCGGTGATTGTCAAGCAAATAAGTGTCGGTCTTATGGTAATTGACCTTTAATTAACAAACACATTCAGCATCTCCTGGCTTCCACACATAGCCTATACAAGCCATTTTTTTAAAAGTATCTAATAAATCCATGTAATATAGCCTACACCTTAATAAATTCATTATTTATTTTAGACATGTCTAAAGAAGCATGATATGAAGAAAATGTAGTCCATTTCAGAAGAAAATAATAGCTTACTCTGATACTCTGAGTTGTCCTGATGTGGCTATGCCAAATGGCTGTGGGCTACTCTAGGTCATTTAGCAGACAAGATATCCTTATAATTCCATGGTACTATTTTATATTATTTTACAGTATGAAGAATACAATTGAACAACGCTGAATAAAATATAAATATTTTCACACATGCGGCTATTCTGGTGGTTAACAAAGAAATAGGTCCTCATATATGCTTCATTTAGAGTTATTTATGTAACTACATTTGTTATACAAACGTTGGGCTATATGTTTTGATTTTTAATACATTGTAAGGCTGCATGATGACACTAACGATAATGCTTGAAAGGCATGAGCTCTGCTGTTTTTTTTGCGCAGGCTGTACACACTCCAATAGTCGCTCACTCACAATTTGACAAGCACTTGATAATGCCTCGAATTTCACGTTGATAAACTATTCAACTTTTTCTTTACATTATAAGCGCAGCAATACGCACAAGGCAGGAGGCTATAAGCACAAATGTTCCATTAGCGGGAAAACACCATTATCAAAAGTGACTGCAAATGCGATTATGCATGTAATGCTTTTATTATAAAGGTGCATTCATATGGGACAATTATCTTCCCAAACTTGAAACTCACGAGCTGCTTATATATGCCAGTTAGGCTCTATTAATGGGCTTCATTTTAAGAAATTATTTGGCCACTTTAGTTGTGATACAAACCTTACAAAACATATAGGCCTATGGGCTAGGCTATATGAGGTGTGCGACTATGATTCAAACAAGTCACACACAAAAAGGCATTGTTTCTTATGCTGGGGCATCATTCACAAGTGATAATGTCTAACTTACAAGTGATAGGCTAATAGTGTCACCCATCAGACTATTCTTGATTTAATCTTGTCTTTACATATAGTTGTGACATTTGTTTTGATTTCGAATGGACCATTATCATGCACCTGCATCAAAACGGGGGCATCGGGAAAAAATATAACTAATCTAAGCAGATAAATAGTGAATGGACAACGTTTTTCACTGTGGTTTATTTTCATACCAGCCAGGTAGGCTACACTCCTGTTGTAAATATAAGCAATGTTCTAAAATATTAGGAAAGTTGAGAAATAAATAGTCAGCCTTGTTCCCCGGGCGCCGAAGACGTGGATGTCGATTATGGCAGCCCCCCGCATCTCTGATTCAGAGGGGTTGAGAAAATGCAGAAGACACAATTTCATTTGAATGCATTCAGTTGTACAACTGACTAGGTAACCCCCTTTCCCTTTCGAAAGCTGATGGGATCCTCCTCTTTTTATTAGCAGCCATCACTCAGTTTTCTCCCGCAATCGCATAGCCTATAGAAATGTTGCGCAACATGAGCTCATGGATTTTCGTGAAGTGTTTCATTAGATTTTCGAATACATTTGCATTGATGTGAGAGTGATTCGTGGAACAATACTGCTGAGTACCAGGCAGTTATCAAGTTTGGCTTCGAGAAGCTTGGCTTTGAGAAGCAGAATTACCGTGACTAAAGAGTCATGTGGAAATTGACTGCCTTCATGACTCGTGACCATAATATGGTCACCGCAACAGCCCCAGTAACAACATGAATTTGTGCATAAGGCAGAAATGTGACTCGAGTTTCACCAACAGCTCGAAGACGGTGTCTTAGAAGAGGGGAGAGAGCTGAGGGACGGTCCGACTGCGAGATGCAGACCCTCTGATGCCCTTCCTCCACTGAGACTGGCCATCAGATGCAGGCACCATCAGTCTAGTAAAATAAAGAAAGCAAATTATTTAAATGTATGCTCACTCAGCTGTGCCTCACATGTAATACAACAAATTATGATATATTAAAAGTGTGATCATGTACCTCAAGTTTTGAAATATACACTTTTGAATAGTCTGAGATTGGCAGGGAAATTCAAGCATATCCAATATTCAGTGATAATGTATTGGGCCTATAGCCTACTGCACAAATATGTGTTTTTAATATGTTCATGTTGCCAAGGCTTTTGTTTTTTAAGTTAAAAAAAATAAAATCTGAGTGGCCTGCATTTTGAATCCGAGTGACCATTGCCATAGTAGAATAGTTGACCTGTTCAATTGTTCAGCCTGTCACATTCTATGCAAGACAATAATATTCCTCGAGGGTGCATTCAAATTGGGAGTGGCGCACAGGGAGAGAAATAGGAATGCCCAGCCGTTGTAGCCTACAACATTCTTAATGCAGTCGCGGGAAAACGCACCCTTGAAAGCAGTTTGATGGCCACTTAAAAGAAGATCACTGAGCATTTTAGTGTTACTAAGCTACACTTATTTCTCAAAGCCAAGAAATGAGTCAAATGCAACATTTTAGAACCTGAGTTTTTAGCAGCGGGTTGGATTATGCACATTAGCAGGCGCCAATGGCGTTAAATGCATAGGGAAAACCGGGGCTAAATGTAACAAGGGTCAAGTGTAACAGGTCGGCCAACATTATATTCACAGTACATGATCATTGGTTGGCTAAGTGCAAGTGGAACGTTTTTTGGGGGAGACGTTGAAGTCATCAATATGTAGCCTAATGTTTAGACAGAGTGTGTGACATAGCTAATGATTACTCCAATGGTGTAAATGGGCAATACTCAGCCTATTTATTTTATTTTTTGTATTTTTTATTTCACCTTTATTTAACCAGGTAGGCTAGTTGAGAACAAGTTCTCATTTGCAACTGCGACCTGGCCAAGATAAAGCATAGAAGTGTGAACAGACAACACAGAGTTACACATGGAATAAACAATTAACAAGTCAATAACACAGTAGAAAAAATGGGCAGTCTATATACAATGTGTGCAAAAGGCATGAGGAGGTAGGCGAATAATACACTTTTGCAGATTAACACTGGAGTGATAAATGATCAGATGGTCATGTACAGGTAGAGATATTGGTGTGCAAAAGAGCAGAAAAATAAATAAATAAAAACAGTATAAAAACAGTATGGGAATGAGGTAGGTGAAAATGGGTGGGCTATTTTCCTATAGACTATGTACAGCTGCAGCGATCGGTTAGCTGCTCGGATAGCTGATGTTTGAAGTTGGTGAGGGAGATAAAAGTCTCCAACTTCAGCGATTTTTGCAATTCGTTCCAGTCACAGGCTGCAGAGTACTGGAACGAAAGGCGGCCAAATGATGTGTTGGCTTTAGGGATGATCAGTGAGATACACCTGCTGGAGCGCGTGCTACGGATGGGTGTTGCCATCGTGACCAGTGAACTGAGATAAGGCGGAGCTTTACCTAGCATGGACTTGTAGATGACCTGGAGCCAGTGGGTCTGGCGACGAATATGTAGTGAGGGCCAGCCGACTAGAGCATACAAGTCGCAGTGGTGGGTGGTATAAGGTACTTTAGTGACAAAATGGATGGCACTGTGATAGACTACATCCAGTTTGCTGAGTAGAGTGTTGGAAGCCATTTTGTAGATGACATCGCCGAAGTCGAGGATCGGTAGGATAGTCAGTTTTACTAGGGTAAGCTTGGCAGCGTGAGTGAAGGAGGCTTTGTTGCGGAATAGAAAGCCGACTCTTGATTTGATTTTCGATTGGAGATGTTTGATGTGGGTCTGGAAGGAGAGTTTGCAGTCTAGCCAGACACCTAGGTACTTATAGATGTCCACATGTTCAAGGTCGGAACCATCCAGGGTGGTGATGCTAGTCGGGCATGCGGGTGCAGGCAGCGATCGGTTGAAAAGCATGCATTTGGTTTTACTCGCGTTTAAGAGCAGTTGGAGGCCACGGAAGGAGTGCTGTATGGCATTGAAGCTCGTTTGGAGGTTAGATAGCACAGTGTCCAATGACGGGCCGAAAGTATATAGAATGGTGTCGTCTGCGTAGAGGTGGATCAGGGAATCGCCCGCAGCAAGAGCAACATCATTGATATATACAGAGAAAAGAGTCGGCCCGAGAATTGAACCCTGTGGCACCCCCATAGAGACTGCCAGAGGACCGGACAGCATGCCCTCCGATTTTACACACTGAACACTGTCTGCAAAGTAATTGGTGAACCAGGCAAGGCAGTCATCCGAAAAACCGAGGCTGTTGAGTCTGCCGATAAGAATATGGTGATTGACAGAGTCGAAAGCCTTGGCGAGGTCGATGAAGACGGCTGCACAGTACTGTCTTTTATCGATGGCGGTTATGATATCGTTTAGTACCTTGAGTGTGGCTGAGGTGCACCCGTGACCGGCTCGGAAACCAGATTGCA